>NW_025765814.1:890000-1614645 GCF_003918875.1 Haliotis rubra | reverse complement strand
AATGCCGAGCGCCAGGCAGGGACCAACAAGTACCATATTTTAACGTCTTTTTTGGTATGACGCGGTCGGGGATCGAACTCCCGCGACCTTCCGCTCTCGGGGCGGACGCTCTAACCACTACACCACGGAGGCGGTCCCATGATTATATGAATCTATAACTAAGCAAATATCGTCCCAGCTCTGGATAGAACACGTCAGTGTGTAAGAATAACAGAGTCTCAAATTTCAAAAGAGAACAGAACCCCACCCCACCCCACCTCAGCCCACCTCACCCCAGCTTGAATGTTCTTAGATCGGTTGGTTGGTTTGTTGTTTTTAACGGCGCGCATCAGCAGTATTCCAGTTATATGCCGGCGGTGCCCCAATAATCGAGTATGGACCAGACAATCCAGTGATCAACAGCATGAGCATCGATCTAGGGCAACTGGGATACAATGACATGTGTCTCAGCTAATTTGAACAGCATCGTTTAAGCGTAAAAAATCATTAAACCAAACATATCATTGCAGGAAGTCTGATCTTCAGCAAGGGCTACCATGATGCTAACTTTCAGTATTCATAGTAAAGTGAAAGTATCTTCACATAATAGCTATCCACCGATTCAACACTGTCCCTGGCAGAAACAGCTTGTCATGCCCCAGGAGTCGACGCAAAGCTGTTTGTTCACATACATATGCATCCCTACGAAAACTCTTTTCTACGAAATACAAACATGTGCTTATATCCAAGGAACATATAGTATGGAAAAACATTTCTTTTCAAATAATATTCATAAGAGAACATAAAATGCAATTATTTAACTGAATAAAGTTGATTTAAGGCGACACATGGTACATGTCCAATTTACTTAAACGAAATTTCAAATTTACATCATTACAATTCCAATAAACAAAAAAACTCTCATGTCCCTAGGTATGCGTGGGTTAACTCTGTTCAGGTGGGTGTAACATGACTGGATATATACGCTAAGGTGAGATTCTAACGTCAACAGGGCTACTGTTAAGGTTGTGTACATTTCACATTCAGGAGGAAAAGGTTAGGGTTTGTATTGGAAACGGCAGTTCGGGTACCAAACGATTTCCGGTAAACGCACGACGTTCCTCGGAAAGAGTAAGTCTGAAGTATTAGTCACGTCAGTTATAAGTTTTGATTCAATACTTATTCAGATTTGTTTTCAACCCTAAGCCCCGACCTAGATCAAGGTACGTCGCTTAGATCGGTGAATGCCCCTTGAAATGGTAAGCTTTCAACCGCTTTTGTATTCATTACAAAGACTTCAGAAATGTTCATTTAAGCGCCTCCTCACCAGAGACGTCAGTACGTACCCCGCATATAGCAACACATTCAACCTCGACGCTGTTGGCGAGATCTTTAACACAAGATTGTATAAGCTTTCTATTTAGGACTAAGGTAAGTTTAAGCTCTTTTTAGCTAAATTTTCAGTATCGGTGTAATGCTGCCATTTATCAGCAAATTGCAGCTGATATTTCAATGTCACGGATGATAGTAGCATTTGATTGTTTAATGGTAATAAGACAGCATAAAACAGCATTATTCATTGTGTGACGCATTTAGTAGATTAGATATGGTCTTCAACCCATTGTCATGGTCTGATGGACCCTTTACTAAGAAGCCACAGATAAACGTTTACCAGACTACAACCACTCTGTGTCAATTCATATGTGTGTCAATTTATGTATAACATATGAGATATGTGTTTGCGGGATGTGCATGGTTAACAACTATGCGAAGCTAAAGGTCTGCAAATAGATATGACGTATTGTGGGGTTTTCAGCCGCATATTCAAAACCAAATACTTCTATGAGCATAAAACTATGTCTGTTTGAAAAGCATCTTCAAACGGTGTAGATGTCCCTATTTTGACTTGTGCCGTTTGTTCACGTATGACAGGCGATAACGGACTTGTCTTTGTATGTGTAGCTCTCGGGTACCACTCTTTAACTCTTGCAAACATTGGTTATCATCACCGTTTGATTTTATTATCGATAAATACATCCTCCGCTTTTCCCAGCAATATGAGTAATGCGCACGTGCGTGCGTGCGTGCGTGCGTGCGTGCGTGCGTGTGTGCAAGAATAATGAAGTCCCATCCCATGGTGCTGCCATCTTAATGCATGGTTACTGCTTGAACATAACATTACACAAAACATGTAATCATGACACACATTTGATGCTAATCCTGACTACATTGCCCACAAGTATGACTTTTAGTCCCCTGTTTCTACAGTGAGTAACATTTTCGTGTTATTTTAATTCTGAAAACAAAACATATTGTTTATCTCACGGATGGTCTTATTTGCCAGATAGAGATGTGACAATTTATGAATAAAATATTGCAGAAATAGGATGGCTTCCCCAGAGGACACCCGCAATACCTATGTTCGGGAGTTTGTACGGAATCTGACGGAGACGACTAAGGACCAGGACATAGCAGAGGCCCAGGAGGTCCTGCAAGAGACCATGCTGCAGACACTGGTAGCTTTGGAGGGACGGTTCAGGCAATATACACGGACTTTGCCCAACAAACTCGATGAGCAGAGCCTCAACAACATGTACAGTCATATAACCAAGATGGAAAAAGATGAACACAAAATGCTTTGGTGTGTAAAATTCGTTGTTCTTATAATTACGTTTTTTTCATTGTGATGACATCGATCGCTAATCTAATTATTGTTGCATGGTTGATGTCCTGCCTCTGTAGTCAGTATATGAGACCTGATTGGTGTTAGAGACAGCTAACCAGCTACACTGTCGAATTCCAAATTGAAATAGTCACTCTAAGAAGAATTATATGCACAAAAGAAGATTTGAAAGTAAAGCAATTAAGAATGAACTTATGAAATAACAGTATAATTTATGTTTTACATATCAATACAAAATACTGTAAAGTAATCACAATGGCAGAGCTAAAAAGCATTTCTGCTAAAAAATATACCTGGCAGTTACTTTTAAATATATTTGTAATCATCATAGCAAAGGCATGAGGTATGCATCATAAGACTGTGATGATTTGTATGTTTTTCCGTTTTCAGAACAGAGGACAAAGGTTAATTACATACACAAAAAGGCTCTGAGGAACTGCTACACTTTTGCTGATAAGTGACCTTGAACTCTTCAAATCAAGCATCATTGATGACCTTCTTCATCTGATGTGATGTCTGTGTCAGATAAGGAAAGTATCAGAGGCAAAGACACGAGGAGAGGTCAGGAACGAAGAGTTCTTCGGCTACATCGTTGGACGTCTGTCTTTGAGGACTTCCACCGCATCCTGCTTCCAGCCCTGAGGAAAGATCATCTGCATGTGGCCGAGGCGCTTGTCCTCAGAGTTGGACAGGCTGGAGCAGGAGCAGGAGGATGAACAGTGTGGCCTGCAGAGCCAGGAAATATGTACAGGTGAAATGAATATGAGGGTCATAGGAGCAAAAAAAAGAATGATCAAATAATGAACACGGTACTATTTACTGGATCGTAGAGAAGTTTTATCATTTATCACCTGCCAAGTGTTCATTATGACATGGATACTGTTACTTGACTACATGGACTGTAACAAATTTCGTTGGATTTAAATACTCAGTTTCCCTCATATTCTGTTAGAATTTTGTTGTCTAATCATTACCGAATCTCAAAGTGAACACAGGTAATTTCCACCCTGTCTTGTAAAGAATAACATCGAAAATGAGAAATGAAAATTCAATTTAAATTTCATTGACAGCTCAAAAGGATAGCAACGCCTTTGCTAAGCAACAGGGTATCATAGAAGTTCCTCTTTTGCTGACCTGAAAAGCCCCGGAATGTCAAACAACACAAAATGGACAGAGCTACGAATGACCGTATCAGACACAGACATTATTGCCGCCATGGAGAGAAAGTATCCTGATCTTTACAGGGATTTCATAACACGGGAGTGTGACTTTAAATGTATCTGCCCTTCTAAGGATTTTCCGGATTCTGCAGAAAATATACATTTGAAAAGATCTGACACAGCATCAGCAAGTTTTGATGACTTTGAAAGCTGCTTGACTGACATGGATGATTTGGAGGAGTTTGAAAATGTCAATGTAGACTTGCCCCCTTGCAGATGAGCTGATGAGGAAAACGGTAATTCAAATATTCTGTCCTGTCGATTAAAAGATCCATAAACATTCCTTCACATTATTGATTTGTTTTGTACACTTTTAATGTATATTGCCGTGAATGAAGAATTTTAAGTGATTTCTAAAGATCTATTCAATGTGACTAATATATTTTGCTAACAATATGTTACATTTCAGAATACAAGATGACTGCAGTGCCAAGAGGAATTTGTCTGACCATACAAAACCAAACGTTTGAAAACCTCTCCTATCGAAGTGGGACGGATATTGATGCACAAGAAATAAGATCAGTTTTCACTAAACTCAATTTACTGTCGATGTCAGAAAAGATCTTTCCTGCAAAGGAAATGATCGATGTATTACACCAATATGCTGTGAGAAAAAGACCACAGTGAATTTGATGCATTTGTCTGTTTTATTCTTACGCATGGCACATCAGATGATCATCTTATAGGATGTGATGGTGAACATGTAAGCCTGGACAGTGTTATATCCCCTTTTGTATCATCCAAAATGTCCAACCTTAGCAGGAAAACCCAAACTGTTTTTCATTAACGCTTCCAGAGGTTCGGAAATCATCGCTGTATGGCCATCCAAAGGAAAATCATTATCTCGAAGAAGAAGAGGACCTGCTACTCAAAGAAGAAAATACTCTGTTCCCAATCATGCTGACATCCTCATTGGACATTCCACTGTACAGGGCTATGCTAGTTTCAGAAGTATACGTGGCAGTAAATTCATACAAACTCTTACCCGCATTCTTAATACTTATGGAGACGATCAAGATCTTTTGAGCTGTCTAGCAATGGTAAACAGATCAGTATCCAAAATAAGAATGCTAACCTTTGAAAGGTATCTTTTGAATGCCAAACAGGTTCCCCGCCCCTATGTTCAACCCTGATAAAGAAGGTTCACCTGACCAGTGATCCTCGGTGGCCCTACCCATCTGAAGAGGCTAAGCCATGGATGCTGGACATTGAGAAGTTAACATGATATTTTTTTACACGTACGTGTTGCAAACAGATTTGTGAACATTCTGAAAATTGGGAGGTAGATATTGATGTTTCTTCTTCGGTTTCGTGGATTTTAATAAAAGTGTGTTAGTTTTGCTGTCTGGTAGAAATGTCAAAATCATGTAAACTAGTTTTTATTCAATTATATGCTGTAATTAGTATTTGTTGTCATACAGGTGTATCTTAGGGGTTCACAAGCAGTGAAGAAACACATTTCCGTACTGTTCTCTCTTTTTGTCTCTGTGTCCCTGTGTGTGTGTGTCTGTCTGTCTGAGTGCGTGCGTGTATATCTGTCGGTTAAGATGCTATAATGATCATTGCTGCAGCTACATATGGTGAATGCTACAAAGTATTGTCATCTTCCTTTAAACCTATGTGTTAGTCTTTAAGCCTTGAGTATTTTTCCTAACCAAATTCTGCTTGTTCATTAGAAAGTTTTCTTTATACATAACTTCTAGCTTCTTCAGGACAACAAGGCCAAGGTAAACACTCTGATGTCCGGGCATGGCTGTGATGAAGTGTCACTTTGAAAACAAGCTCCTTGAACAAGAACTGTACCATCGTAAGTGCAAACCTACTTGTTTATGGTATCCCAGACACGCAAGACCCTCTGGAGGGCTGCATTGAATTGTTCGAGATCTCGGTATAAAGAATCCTGGGTGCATTGACCTGGCTATTATCCACAGACTACCTCGTCATAGTACTAACCCGACAACTGTTAATATGCCCAAACCGATTGTTGTAAAGTTTGTCAGGATGTCTGACAGGCCGGACATAATAAAGGCTACATTCACCAAAGGGAAAACTATTGAGAGAAAGAATGGTTTCAATTCGTACTGACCTCCCCTGTGCCAGAGGAAAATACAGAGAGGAAAACTAGAGGGAGGCTTATGGAGCTCCGTCAAACTCGCAAGCTACAGACAAGGATTCTTGGGGAGGGGTTGATATCACTCTGCAATACCGACAAAGTAGACAATTTGCCTGGCAAGATGTCGGACTGGACGATGATCTGTGAATACTTTGAATGACAAGCCTAAAGCAAATAGTATCCGCACATTTAAACGAAATGTCAATGCTTATGATTCTACCTGGTCCGTTATTTAACAAAATCACGAAATGTTTTCTTCTGTTTTGTTGTGAAACTTGGATTTCTGTTCGTGAACTATTATTCCTCTTTTCAGTAAACCAAGATATCAAAACTGAACGAAAAAAATCATATATGTGGACTCTACACCCACGTGTCAATATTTACAAACCGTGCTATTTTTAGAACTGTCATTAATTGTCTCCCCATTTGTTTCACATGCCAGTTGTTACACAGCCAGGTTGGGGTTACTCAAGAAATGTTTGTTTGATTAAAGATGTTTTTTAATATTTACATTCAGTTGTTTTATCTTGAGATGATTTCTTCTTTCTCTGCTAGGCGGGACTAACTATTTCGTAGCTAGAGTTAACTCAATTATATTGAAAAAATACATCATTTACTATAAATGGCTGGGGTGACCCTTGCACATTAACCATGGCTGGTATACAAAGAGTAGGGTATGTCACATCGCAGGGGAAGCAGACCACAAGTTCTTTTTGAAGGATTCCTCTACAACAAATGTCTGTAACGAGTATGGACTATCCCATTCTTCACTAATAGGTAATAGGTGTGTGCAGTGGTCTGTGACCTTATGTGTATTAGGGTGTGTAACAACTGGCAATGTAACAAATGGGAGGATACCGTATCCACGTGACCGTGGATTATATGGTTTTGTACTTTCAACTTTGTGTAGAGAGTTTGTCACAGACAGACACTTTAAGTTTGTATTTTTGTCTATGATGAAAGTGTTATGTTTGTTCAGTTTTCGTTCAGCAGGTGTCACGTGTTTTTACTGAGAATAAGATGACCAGTTTGACTACTTCGATATCGCTATTCCCTAGATGGTTAATGGGCAGATAAACTATAAGTTGGTAGATTTAATATGTAACAATATACACGTGTATATATTTTCCTTGTTTCTATTTGATGTTTTCACTTCCACTTCATTATTATTGTGTTAGAAGTCACATTAAAAGGTACAGGTACATCATTTTTTCTCCAAATTACCACATGTTCTTGGTCTGCTATTCATTATTCTCATTATTTGTATACATTGATGCCTCACTCTCCTGTCTATCCTATGGCAGAAAAGATGACGATATGTGGAAATTATTAAATCCACAATAAAATCTACACTTTATCAATACAAAATCAATGATGAAAATAAGGACAATGACTTATCATATTCTATTGATGATCAATTACTTTACGAAATTCTACTATTAATAATTAGAGGAAGAAGACAATTTATTATGCCTCAACCCAAACGAAAATTATGTTGCATACAGAAAACAAGCTGGAATCACAATTAACCTCCCTGGAAGTCAGACTAGGTGAATCTGATACAGACATAGCAGAAAATGATATACTAAACGAAATTAACAAAATTAGTACTGATTTAGATGACATCAGTCAAAGGCTAAATGGATAGAACAGGACGAAAACCCAACAAAATACTTCTTGAAACTTGAAGCCAGAAATGTCTTAAGTAAATCCTTTTCCCCATCTATTTTGGGACTGTGAAATTGTTCAAGATATCTGGAAAACCTCCAGTCATGGCTCTTAACTCACTTGAATATTCCGTTATATTTCACAAAACAGAATGTTTTACTTGGAATCAAAGGAAACAATAACAATCCAATAATGCCATAATACTGTGGAAGCAAGTTATCTTTAGACACAGCAGAAATTCGACTGTACCCTTTATCAGTCATGAGAAAAAGGGAGATAATCAAGTATTATGACATTACAAGATATGTTTATTCCTCTTCTTGTGGTATTGACAAATTTCTTTTTCCTTTGGTCATCTCTACATGCACTCTTCCACCACTATAAGGAGAGGGATAAATAATTTTGTTATTTATAATGTTATCCTTATTTCAAATCCCGATGGAGTCGAATGCCGGTGTCTCGAATATTATGCATAACACGAAGTACCTTTCGGTCCCGACCATTCCTGCTGTTTTGTCATCATTTGATTCCCGGTTACACGAATTCGTCTCATAAATACACACGATGACTCGAAATGGAAATTTGGTCCCTTGAGATTCAAACAATAGTAATCTTGTATACATAAGCCGAAGTCAGTCAATGAGAAGTTAATTGGTGATCCAACTACATGTAACTGATCCAATTAACAAACCAGCGCGGCTCGCACCTTTCCGCTATTGTCGGGTGAGTTCAAAAGGCAGATTAGTGATTTTACGGAAGCGGAAGAATTAGCACATGACATTGAGTTAACTCAATCAAATCAGAAACAAACGTTAATGTCAGACTTTTTTCAGAAGTGAGTTCATCTTTTTGTATATTAATAAGATTCAAGATGGCGGCATGTACAAGTATATCTATCGATTGCCGATAGAGTTTGTTCATGGATTTTAAGAGGTAAATGTATTTTCTATTTTATTGTGCTAGTATTGAAATGTGTTCTGTATAATGTTTGTTTCCATTATCCATTATCTATGTCACCTAATGTATTGCTGTGCTATATTTAGATATGATGTGTGGAATAAAGGAATTGTTCAATATTGAATCATCTTTTTTCTACCCTCATAGACATCCCTATGTCTCGAATACATCGATAAGCCGAATCTTTTTACTTGGTCCCCAGCGATTCGACTCATCGGGATTTGACTGTATATACAATGCATACCACCCTACCACCCTACCCCCTCCACACTCATGCAGGCAGGCATGCGTCCGTCCGCCCCTAACTAACTACCTACCTACCTACCTACCTACCTACCTACATACATACATACATACATACATACATACATACATACATACATACATACATACATGGAACTTGTCAATACAGAATACAGAACTATTGAATGTCATGAACGCCGAATTGTGTTCATTCAACAGAGACTGATACATTTTGATTGATATCTTGAGGAAACTTGCTGGATGTTGCTCAACAACAAACACTGTCTTGAAGACGCGTAACAGGTCGTACAATCAGTTCTTTCTTAACGGAATGGGTGGTGGTTGGGGTGGGAGGCATTATCAATGCAGTTAAATAGATTGATTATCTGCGCGATCAGTTGAAAGAAACACAGGTCATCTTTGAATTCATCTTTGACTCGTTATAGCAAAATCTGTGTGTTGCTTTAGAATGAATTAGTTTTAGCCAACTATGGATAGCATATTTACTGTGATATATTTATAGCTATAATTGTATCAGACATGCAGAATTACAGAATTTCTCTTTCCAATACAGTTAAAACTGAAGATATGGGCATAATAGGCTTGATCTGTCGCTGAAGTCATGTATGCTTGACATGTAGCCTAACTTTGTAGATTTGGTCACAAAGACGTGGAAAAGGAAGCTTATTTGGTTTTCTTCACTGTTACAGGCATATTTGATAAACTGTTGTCTGGACAGTTGTCCAGCTATACCTGAAATGCGTGTGAAGCAACCTAATGAAAGTTTGCCAAGCATCTTCAGTTTCTTCCACTCGACTGTACTGTTTCATTCTATTTCAATAAAGATTTCTACAAACGTCTGCTTATGTGATATTCTTATAAAACAAACTGTACACATATAAAAGCGACATTGGTATTATAAGTGAGTGAGTGAGTGCGTTTAGTTTTACGCGGCACTCAGCAGTATTCCAGCTTTATGTCGGCGGTCTGTAAATAATCGAGTCTGGACCAGACAATCCAGTGATCAACAGCATGAGCATCGATCTGCGCAATTGGGAACCGATGACGTATGTGTCAACCAAGTCAGCGAACTGACCACCCTATCGCGTTAGTCGCCTTTTAGGACAAGCATAGTCGCCTTTTGTTGCAAGCATGGGTTGTGGTATTATAAGACTGACGTGTGAGCTTTACCTTGCAGTTACAGCTGTTTGTAAACGCTTTGCCAATATATGATCTTCGCCCAGGAAATATAGTTTTGGGTAAAACACCTTCCGTACATTTAACCTTCGCCGCAATATATTTTACCCATTCCTTTATGCAACGAGTAGATTATTTACTATTTTGTTGTTTGTGTACACAACCAAGATTAGACTACGCCTGCTCACGACCTTGTAATCCGGGCATCCCGGTTCAAGACAAGCGAACCTATTCACTGCGCATGCCTTATGTGCGCAGCGCAGTACGGCTGCTGAAACCACCTTTCACCCCAGCTGGGGCTTTTTTCAGTGAATCGTTTGAACTCTGAATTCACGGGATCTTTTCGTCGCGTTATTTGTTAACTTGATAAGTTGAATTTGGATTTTTGATAATTTGTTACTGTAAGTCCATACAGAAAGGTATTGGAATCTGCAAAGTTGTGTTTTGCGTTGCATGTAAGCCTAAAAATATCGAACCGGCAGTTATTTTTCTATGCTGCCCGTTCACAGGCACTGTCATATCGCCGGCGAAACCATTCAGAAGACATATAAGGTAACTTGCTAAATACCATAAATAACCATTCGTCACCACTCGCCCCTTTCCATAACCTCCAAAAAAAGACTCGTCCCTTCCATACGCACTCGTCACCATTCGCCCCTTTCCATAACCTCCAAGAAGACTCGTCCCCGTCCATTCGTCACTACTCGCTCCTTTCCGTAAACTTCAAGAAGGCTCGTCCCCGTCCATTCGTCACCACTCGCCCCTTTCCCTAAACTCCAAGAAGACTCGTCCCCGTCCATTAGTCACCATTCGCCCCTTTCCATTCGCTGCCGAATGTGAAGTATTTCGTAAGAATAATGCTATTGACAGTGAGAGGTTCAAATACAAGCACATGTTCACATTAAGGTTCTCGTGGGTTGAGTGTTTTTTCTGACGATCTTGCGGGCTTCTTTGGAGATTGTAAGGGCGCTTTCCAACATTTTAGGAAATATATACTGAACATCATTGAAAACGCACCACCTGTATTAGTTTGGATTTCCAAGGCATAAATGAGCAATCGATGTAAATTTTACATACTTTTGTAGTCCAATGATTGGTAAAGAAAAGAAACAAGAACCAATCCAGCAAAACAGTGAAGTTTTATTCAGCTGACCATGAAAGAAAGATGGAGTCAAATTGGAAAGTCAGTAACGTGTATGACCACCGTTAGCAGCAACACAAGCTGTGCAACGTGTCCTCGGTGAACTGATAAGTCTCTAAATAATGTTTGAGGCAATGCATTCCACTCTTGTTGCAAGGCATTCTCAAGTTCCCCAAGGTTGTTGATCTGTGGGCGACGAGAGGCGTTGGCCGATGTAATCCCACAAGTGTTCAATGGGAGACAAATCTGGTGACAATACAGGCCATGGAAGAGAGAGGAATGTTGTTGTTTGCCAGAAACTGTGTTGCAACACGTGCAGTGTGCGCTGGAGCATTGTCCTGATGGAATGTGTGCAGATCTTCATGTTGGTTAAAGAAGGGAACGACGTTGTTCTGAAGAATGGTGTCACGGTAGTAAAGGGCATTCACTTTGCCACGACAAAGTACCAGAGCGGTTTTGTGATGATAACTGATCCCTCCCCACACCATAATGCTTTCTCCACCCCAACGATCTGTTTGCACAACACAGTCCTGATGGTAGCGTTCTCCCCGTAGACGCCATACCCGTAGACGCCCGTCAGCATTTCGCAAGTGAAAACGTGACTCGTCGGAGAACACAACACCATGCCAACGTCGTAACAACCACAAACGATGCTGTTCAGCCCATCGTCGGCGTTCACGGCGATGTCTATCACTCAGGATGGGTCCAACATAGTAGGGCGTCGACACCGTAATCCCCGCCGCACGGAGACGGCTTCGGACGGTGGAAGGACTGATCAAACCACGTCGGCCTTGGACAGGGTTGGCGGTTCTGGCAGCCGGCAACGTACGATCCAGATATGGCGCGCCGAACAATGTCTCGATCTTGGCGAGGGGTGGCAACACGTGCCTGGCTAGGATGTTGGCGGTTCCTGGTGGTTCCTGTTTGTTGGTACCTGTTGACAAGTCTTATGATGGTGGAATGATGGCAACCAAATCGTCTGGCAATAATCCTGCCTTGATGTGCCAACCTGCAACATGCCCAACGCCCGTTCTCGTTCCTCTCGTGACAATCTTGGCATTACAAAATAAACTTTAATTGCGGAGGTACAGCTTAAATGAGAACGGTTTTTGCCGACGGTCATTTTATACTCCTAATCAGCATGTTTTACGCATGCAATTTATTGCTTTTATTGTGTGTTGTGCATGAATTTTGTTGTTGTCATGTGATGTGTTCCATGATGTGTTCGGGCAATCCATTCTTTACTGTACAGCATTATTTATTGTCTTTTTTGTCTTATTAACAACATTTCCAACGTTCATTTTCACTCTCAAAACAATCCTATTACCATATTTCAAAATTTACAGGTGGTACGTTTTCAGTGATGTTCAGTATATTTAAATCGTTACGAATTTCAAAACAATAATATTATATCTATATCCAACTAACCAATTCTAATCGTTAGCATTGGGCTTATATTTCACATCTCTGAGGGATATTTTAGTCCACCGACATTTTGGAGTGCATTGTCAAAATATTATCCCAGTTGATAAGTACGATAACAATGTCAAAGGTACATATAGACTTTAATGGAGGGATCATGAGACCATAACAAGTCGGGAGAATTTCAATTGAAAAGTCAATCCACAATGACGTCACGAGTCCACAAGCGGGACAGGGGTCAAACGACCATGTCACAAGCTCAATAACGGGTATGTCCACCATCGGCATTGAGAACAGCAGTGCATCGACGACGCATAGAGCCTATCAAACGTGCAAAGGAAGGCTTGTGGGATGTCACGCCAGATTCTCTCAAGTTCTGTTGCAAAGTCAAAGGACGTTATCTGGCGGATGAGGATGAGACGGCGTAGACGACGTCGATCCATCTCGTCCCAAACATGCTCAATTTGCAGAATTTAAGGCAGTAAGTCAACGTTGTGGTGTTGCAAGAAATCCATAGCAACCCTTGCCGTATGAGGGCGGGGATTGTCCTGTTGGCATGTTAACCCAGGGCCATGACGTTGCAGAAAAGGAATTGCCACAGGTCGAAGAATCTGATCCCTGTAGCCCACACCAGTTAAAGTTGCCCTGAACAATCCGCAAAGGAGTTATTTGGCGTGCTGTTATTCCACCCCAAATCATCACGGAACCACCACAAAAGCGATTCCTCTCCAAGACACAGGCCTGTGCATAACGTTCTCTCCGCGCGTCTATAGGCACGTTGACGTCCATCACTATGGGAAATGTTAAACCTGGACTCATCTGTAAAAACAACATTTCTCCACCAAAACAAGGGTCTGCGCACATGATTTCGGCACGACATTCGGCGAGCTTGTCGATGACCTTGTGTCAAGATAGGCCGTATGGCGGGACGTCGTGGTCTGATCTCGTGATGACGTAAACGTTGTCGAACTATGTTGGGATGGATACGGCGAAGTCCTGGGATGGTTCGGCAGTCATCACTACAGTTTTAAACCTGTGGCGAAGATGGGTCACCCTTATCCATCTGTCCTGTCTTGGCGTTGTTACACGTGGACGTCCAGAACGTGGCCGATCGATGACGTCATTTGTCTTCTGGTAGCGTCTCACCAGTGCAGAAATGGTGTTCCAGTGGCAGTGGAAATGTGCAGCCACTTGTCGTTGAGACATTCCCCACGGACCATCCCAATGGCCTCATGACGTTGTGCAGACGTGAGCCTTGGCATGCTATGCGTTTCAATAGCCGTTTAATTTTTTGAACGATCGCAAGGGCAGGGGTTGAGCTTTCCAAAGTGACAGTATTGTGTGGCATTCATTTGCTCTGTTTCTCTTTCCCGGAATGCACGTGTAACAACGTATTGCACGTCTCAAGGACGAACCCGACGCGTGCATGCATGTTGGATACATGTCACTAATCTCTGAGTTTAAATCCTTATGTGTCTACACAGGTTTGATAAATTTAGATTTTAAATTTTTGTATGCACAGTTTCTTTATGTGCCTAGTATATATTTCCAGCGTATTCATTTCAATATTCTTCCAGGGGTTTGGAAACAAGGCTACATGACTATTCAGTTTGAGAAATATTTTAACGTCATTTGGGGGGAATGTGGTTTCCACAGCTGTGCTGCACTGCACTGCACTGCACTGCACTGCGCTCATGGCGCATGAGCAGTGAATGGTTCGCGCAACTTGAGTAAAGGGATTCCCGGATTATAGAGTCTTGACCAGACAATCCAGTGATCAACAGCATGAGCATCGGTCTACGCAATGGGGATACGACGACATGTGTCATCAAAGTCAGCCAGCCTGACCATCCGACCCCGTTAGTCGTCTCTGCCTAAGCATGGGTTACTGAAGATCAATTCCTAACCCGGATCTTCACGGTTCTATAGGAGCTTGGAGGAAACGTTAAAATAATATACATTTTATGTAACACATCTTCTAGAACTATGTTTTTAGTATGAATTTGTTAATGTGTGAGTTTTACTCCTCTTATAACGGTAGTTCAGTTATATTAGCGCATATGTGCTTGATGTGGAATCAAAAACAGAATTGATGCGGTAGAATTGATTGTTTCCGCCTTGTTTATACACTAACGGAATATATTTCTGAGACTTGTTAAAACTGCTGGGTGTTCTTTGGGACTGATGTCCTTATTTATACAAAAAACATGGGTGTGATGCTGAAAGTTTAGCCTAGTTCCTTTAAAATAATCATGAGGAATCAAAGATTCGTACCCACGTTCAGTTCATAGATTCCTTGTAAGCACAAGGGACACAACTCTGCACAACTAACTGCAGTGTCCTTGGACCGCCTCCGTGGTGGTGTGGTTAGAGCGTCCGCCCGGAGAGCGGGAATGTCGAAGAGTTCGAGCCCTTTTGTCATAACGAAAGACGTTAAAATATGGTACTTGTTGGTCCCTGCCTGGCGCTCGGCATTAATAGGTACAGCAAGGTCTGGTCAGCCCCGAAGTCAGCATAATGTGTCCGAGTAGGGTATTCATGCTTAACTGCGGCATGGTATCTCAGTGAGCTGGCATTCTAAAACCAGCTGAAGTCTGGGTTAGTACAAGCAGCCACACATACACACGCATGCACGTCGTCATATGAGCGAAATATTCTTATGTACGACGTTAAACTCCATCTTACCACCACCACCACCACCTAGTGGGCTTGGTTCCCAATAATGTTAAATATACTAATAATGACAATATTAAATTATGAATGCATACTTTTAGTGACAGCAATAGAAAATTGACAAAATTCCCGCATAGAATCATAACTAAAATTCGAATGTAAGTAAATGTCATATATTTATTGTTTGGCTGAATTATTCATATAACCGAAATACCCTCATGTAAGTTCGCTATAACCATAGTTCGTTATACATATTTCGAAAGATATAGGACACGTGGCCGAAACCAGTGTATGAAATAAGGCCCGTCCGATCGCCCGAGACACGCTAGATTTCCTGTGTAAATTTACAACTAGCCAGCCCGATGGTCTGGTAAAACAAAAATACATGTTCCATTCATCTGAATATATTCACCGTGTATTGGTGTCGGGTCTGGTTAAATCCATTTCGGGCTGGAGTGATGTCTGGCTGGGATTTTGGCTTATTTCATACACTGCCGAAACGCACAACAAAAGGGCTCGTAATATATCTATCAGTTTGTTCTAAACAAATTATAAACCCATGTTCATTATCATGTCTACAAATATCCGTGTTTCTATAGGGATGTCTGATGTCTGAGACCATGCCGATGCGACGTAAAGCTTCAGCTCACTCACTCACTATAATTATGAGTTGGCTCTATGATTCGTTAATAACAATTCGGTTCTGTTTGTTAACAGTTATGTGTAGGTTAGACGTGTTACACATAACTACATCTGTAATTTTAATTCTTCATGAGTGTGGTCTGAAAGATACCTCTTTGACTCTTTCCTGAGCACGGATCGGCATGCAGACACTGTCTGTAAATCCGCCTGTTTCCATCTGAAAAACATCGGCCAAATTAAACACGTCATTGACAGATCAGCTATTCAGTCTTTAGTCCAAGCACTGGTTATCTCGCGATTGGAATATTCTGATGTTTGGCATATTGCAGCAAACTATCAACAAACTCAGCATTTCAAAATGCAGCAGCAAGACTCATCACTGGTGCAAGCAAATACAAACACATCACGCCAGCATTACGGACACTGCATTGGCTGCCGATCAGACAAAGAATTGTCTTCAAGGTGTTGGTCTTTGTGCACAAGGCCCTTCACAAGTTCCAGAATACCTGATTGAACCACTGTCATTGTATCAGCCGTCACGAACTCTGATATCAGCCTCTGCAAAACAAGCAGCAGTGCCCCCTACCCGCAGAGCAAGTTATGACGATAGAGCTTTTGCCAAAGCAGGTCCTCTGTTATGGAACCAACTACCTGAAACTTTGAAAAACTTGTCGGGCATCATTCCATTCGAAAAAAAACCCAAAACAGTTCTCTTCAACAGAGCATTCGACCAAACGCCTTATGACAGGCGCTATACAAATTATTATTATATATATTAATATGTACCAGCATCAAGATGCCTATGTCGTCAGGTTGGACGCTTTTGTAAAAAAAGTCGAATGAAAAAAGGTATTGAAATAAGGCTATGAAAGTTTTTCCATATGTGATGTCATATAAATGATGTTTAAGGTATGACATCACTTGAAGGCGCAGACATATTCTAATACAATGTATGTCAACTTAAGGGCATCCCCAGCCCTGGTTTTCTACTCATTATGGAGGGGCGGTGGGGTAGCCTAGTGGTTAAAGCGTTTGCTCGTCACGCCGAAGAACCGGGTTCGATTCCCCACATGGGTACAATATGTGAAGCCCATTTCAGGTGTGTCCCCGCCGTGATATTGATGGAATATTGCTGAAAGCGGCGTAAAACTAAACTCACTAACTCACTACTCACTTTGGTAACGGGATGGAAAATTCCACTCTTGACTCCTTGTCTGAAGATAACTGACACAGCATGTGTCAACACGGAATCTCAACATGAACAATGTTAACAAAAACTGCACTGTCCCTCAATGAATAACAGTACTTCATTACAAATTCCCGGAATGTTCATCTATTCACCTACATCCCTCGTTTACAATCTTACTGTAACAGATATACTCACGCCACAAGACAAGGTAGAGTTTCTAGGATACATATCCAGGTTACATTCCAACGATATTACGATGCAACTGCACTATGTATAAACACTGCCGTAGCATGTACACACATGAATCTCAGTGAACAGACGTCAAAACTATCTCTGACCCAGCTTTATCAAAGACCACAACAGCTGAAGCGAGACTAGCCTGTCTCACAGTCCCTGAACCATGTTATTTCCCTTCAATCCAACACTACCTGTAACACAAACGCTCTAAATGAAGCAAGTCTAGTTTTCGTCACGTTCTGAATCTCCCATTCACTGGGACAAAGAGCCCCAAGCAATTTAAATGGAGCTCTTTGTTTCTATCAGAGTTAGATATTATAGGGACTAAGCGTTAGTCTAAAGTAAGACTTGTGAACGCCAGCGTCTGAAGCGAGACTTGTCCGCTTGTAAACATGAAAATAGACATACGTCCTTGCCCTTGACCTATATATCTATTGAGCGTCACAACCTGTTTGGTATGTGCAGCACTACAAGGTAAACCACACACGCATCTTAACAGCCGACAACTTATGGTCGAATTTACACGTGTGTATGTTTTGCGTATGTTTCTCGTGTACTCACCACTGATCCTTCAATCCGACAGTGTAAGTAATAATCACTACCTATTCGTTGGTTTCACATTACTTTTCAACTCGCTGTGCGTGTGGAAAATATCCACTGACATGCTTCCGGTTTGGTCGTGTGTTTATCGATAGTGTAAATGCTAATATGAAAATTATTTACGTTGTGACAACTGTTCATAGCAGAGTACAGACTTCCATTTGCCTCAGCTTTCTAATAATTGGTGTCCTATTTTGGTTGCAATTCCATCAGAGATGTGTTTGTTTAGTTGTGAGAAGGGGATGTGCAGGAAGGACGGTGGTAGTGAGATGTCTTTATACAAGAGCTCAGGGCCGTAGTTAGACCGGGATTGTTGTTACAGATTACATTTTATGCATCAAAGCATTGATATAACACTCTTTTAACATTGATAGTGCCCCCCTTATTAAGAAAAGTTAACTCAGGCCCTTGAGCTTGTTAACATAACTTAGCTATTTATTTAACTAATCCCGACCTCTGTTTCATAAATCAATTGGGATCAGTATTCGACATAAAACTATATATTTGTTTTGATTTTTGTTTTCTTTGAGCATTTACACTATCGATAAACCATAGGCGCCCGGCTCTCATATATTTATAAGTATGACCTATATATATACGATATATACGACCAAACCGGAAGCGTGACAGTGGATATTTTTCACACGCGGTGCGCATGCGCACAGCGAGTTAAAAAGTAAGGTGAAACCATCGAATTTCCGCCATGTTAATCGGAAACACTCGGGTAAACTATCAGTACTGCTATTGAGGAACACTGCATATAATAACACCGAGCATAACGCACCAGCGTCGTCCGATTTCAGTTTAAACAGTGTGTAAACAATCGTTGTAATAAATACATACCATATACAATTTTCGTTTACTGTTAGTGGGCTGGGACAGGTAGATTGATTTCCTATTTAGCCATGAGTGTCAGGTTGACCTAATATGAAAAATAAACCTGTACGTTCGAATGTCGTAAAACACAATATGCCCTTAACTACTGTACTGAGGTCAATGTCGTAAAACACAATATGCCCTTCACTATTGTACTCAGGTCAATGTCGTAAAACACAATATGCCCTTCACTATTGTACTCAGGTCAATGTCGTAAAACACAATATGCCCTTCACTATTGTACTCAGGTCAACGTTATTTTCGTGTTCATGTTGAAAGTCCTTACCACGAATTATCTTTTCTTAGTGAGAGAACAGATGGTGCATGTATATACTTACTGTATTTACGTAGTTAACAGGTGTAAATTATGTAGCTGTCAGTTAGACGATCTTGTATGTCTTACACTGTGTATGACGAGCCTTCATTTCATATGGGCATTTCACATGGTACATAACGGTAAACTCGAGATATGTTATCTAACTGTTACTTGGCAGCATCCTCGAGAATTTTGAACTTGTAGTGAAGGGACAAACCGTATTTAATAAATTTAGGCCTTTCATTGAATAAATCAATTTAGAGGGGAAAATACCATGTCAGCGTATATTACTTGACTGCAAGATAAGGTTGGCAGCAAATACAACAAAAACATAACACAAGAGAATAACCAGTCTCAATGTCTTTGGACCTAATTAAAAAGCAAGCGGTGACAACTATATATGACTTTGTACTGAAACCGGGTGTTCTGAAGTAAGTAAACATATCATGGATTGTATGTGTCCTAGGTTGACATACTTTTTTAAATATTTTTTTATGTTTGTTTCATTTTTACGGTAGCGCATACTCATTACAATTCATAATATCTAACGAAAACGTAAATGGCAACTTGAACAGTGCTTATAAAACGTGTCGATATTTGAATTTATGTTCACATACCGATGTACCCCTTAGAATCGAGCTCCAGTTACACATGCTTGACATACGAATCGACTAACGGGATCGAGGGGTCCCGGTTGTGTAGATCGATGCCCATGCTTTGATCATGCTGTTGATCTCCGAAAAGAAAGAAAATGTAATCTCTGCGACATGTGCGATGTTAGCGATTAATTTCATGACATGTTTCTGTGCCCTTTCTTCAAACGTCATCGGAAAGCATATATACCAAACCATTATGTTAAAAAACCTAATGTATTAAAATTTAAAGAAATGTTTAACTGTAAACAAACAAATGTTCTTGAAAACATGTGATCGTAGCCCGATGATCGTAGCCCGATCGTAGCCCGATCGTAGCCCGATGATCGCAGATCGATGCTCATGCTATCAATCACGGGATTGTCATGTCCAGACTCGATTATTTACAGATCGCCATCATACAGCAGGAATATTGACACGTGAGACATTAAACAACAAAGATACCAATGAAATCTTATGCCTTCATCTATTTACAGATAGGTACCACGATGTCTACCGAGGAGAGACGATTGCCTTATGCAAGAGAGTTTGTCCGGAGTCTGGCGGAGACTACCGATGATAGGGAGCGAGAGGTCCAGGAATTCCTACTGGAGACGATGTTGCTGACACTGGCGGAGGTGGAGACGCGTTTCAGGACGTATATGCAGAAGCTTCATCACGTGACTGGCGAGCAGAATTTCCAGACGATGCGCAGTGCAATAACCCGGATGGAAAAACAGATCAACTCCAGATTCCACACAAAAGACTCCTTCGGTTTGTTTGTTGTGTCACACTGACAAATAATTACATGTCAAATCATCTGATATCATAACCTGCACTGGGGCGGTGGGGTAGCTCAGTGGGTAAAGCGTTGGCTCGTCACGCCGAAGACCCGGGTTCGATTCCCCACATGGGCACAATGTGTTAAGCCCATTTCTGGTGTCCCCCGCCGTGATATTGCTGGAATATTGCTAAAAGCGGCGTAAAACTAAACTCAGTCAGTCAGTCATAACCTGCACTAACTTAAACACTCATTGGTCAACGTTATTGCATCTAAAAACTCATTGAAAGATTAGGAGACAAAGACATTACCCGCAAAAGATTTCAAAATTTACAGCTCTCTTGAATCTCTATTCCGTGACAGTCACGTTAATGATTACCAGCACATTGTGTTATGAATGATACCAAATACCAACTCATCAAATTCCCTGCAAGATATGAAGTAATTTGTCAAATAGTGAATTTCACCTCATTACAAATGGATGATTTGTTGCTTTGTTTTTGTATTTTTAACAGAAAAGAGGTCAAAGGTCAGTCATATCCATAGAGAGGCTCTCAGGAACTGCTACACTTTGCTGACAAGTGACCTTGAACTCTTCAAATCCAGCATCATTGATGACCTTATTTCATCTGATGTGATGTCTGTGTCAGACAAGGATAGTATCAGAGGCAAAGACACGAGGAGAGGTCAGAACGAAGAGTTCTTCGGCTACATCGTTGGACGTCTGTCTTTTGAGGATTTCCACCGTATCCTGCTTCCAGCCCTGAGGAAGGATCATCCTCATGTGGCAGAGGCGCTGGTCTCAGAGTTGGACAGGCTGGAGGAGGAGCATGAGGATAAACAGTGTGTGGCCTGCAGAGCCAGGAAATATGTACAGGTGAGGAAGGACATGAGTATAAAAGGAATACATAGCTTAAACATTCTGCAGAGCCAGGAAATATGTACAGGTGAAATGATCGGAATCATAGGAGCAAAAAGAATGATCAAATAATGAACACGGTACCATTTACTGGATCGTAGAGAAGTTATATCATTTATCACCTGGCAAGTGTTCATTATGACATGACACGGATATTGTTACTTGACTACATGGACAGTAACAAATTTCGTTGATTTAAATGCTCAGTTTCCTCATATTCTGTTAGAATTTTGTTGTCTAATCATTTACGAATCTCAAAGTGAACACAGGTACTTCACCCTGTCTTGTAAAGAATAACATCGAAAATGAAAAATGAAAATTCAATTTAATTTTCATTGACAGCTCAAAAGGATAGCAACGCCTTTGCTACAACAGGGGATCATTGAAGTGCCTCTTTTTGCTGATCTGAAAAGCCCCGGAATGTCAAACAACACAAAATGGACAGAGCTACAAAAGACCGTATCAGACAAAGACATTATTGCCGTCATGGAGAGAAAGTATCCTGACCTTTACAGGGATTTCATAACAAGGGTTTGTTATTCTCTTGAATGTACCTGCCGCTCTAAGGATTTGCCGGATACAGCAGAAAATATACATTTGAAAAAATCTGACACTGCATCAGAAAGTTTTGATGATTTTGAAAGCTGTTTGACTGACGTGGATGATTTTGAGGATCTTGAAGATGTCAATGCAGACTTGTCCTTCCTGATTAGCGATACCGGAAACGGTAATTCAAATATTCCGTTCTGTCAATCAAAGATCCATACACATCCATTCTCATTATTGATATGTTTTGTAAATTATTAATGTCTATTGCTCTGGATGAAGAATTTTAAGTGATTTCTAAAGTTCTATACAATGTGACAATGAGGCCATGAGCCAGACAATTTTTTCGGTACCACTCAGAGGGACCAAACACTTTTATGTTTTCTTTAAAGTTGTTATGGTCTCTACATATAAAAATGTATGATGGCCATGTCAGTTTGGTAGCTCAAACTCTGAACGAGGCTAAATCCAAGATGGCAGCCAACAAACCCCAAAATTTTCAAAAAATGTCAATTCCAAGCTCTAATCGGGAGTTAAGTTCAATAAATAGGTTGGAAATGAAAAAAAGATAGGTCAAATAGTGCTAAAGATTTAAATAACTTAATTAAAAAGATTTAATTAATATCAAGTTGTGTTATTTGATACCTTTAAATCATATCTCTTTCCTGATTATATAAGAGTCAAAATTGTAAGTTCATAGAACTTTTTCAAAACTCATCTTTTCATTTATTCTGATCAAGCTTCAGTATGGTACAACTGTCTGGAAGCTGAATTTCTAACTCCTCGGGCAACAGATGGTCATTGATGGTTGTAAGAAAATGGTCACATATATAGATTTGATGGATGACAGGACCTTCCTCCAGATGCTGTTCTTGAGTTCCATTCTTGCAAGTCCACAACAGCCTGTTAACTGCCAAGTTGTCAATGCCTTACCAATGGACTGAAATGCACTGTGACATGTCGGAGCCAGACTTGGTATGCGAAGGCCATGACATGCTGAAGAGTGACACTGATGATGAAGCTGATGTTTATGATGCAGAGCAGTGACTATCATTATCCAATTTAAGGAACTAGAATGGTGCTCTCACTCTTTGAAATTAAAGAGCTGTCTTCAGAATAAATGAAATGATGAGTTCTATGAACTTACAATTTTGAGTCTTACAAAATCAGGAAAAAGATATGATTTAAAGGTATCAAATAACACAACTTGATATTAATTAAATCTTTTTAATCATGTTAGCACTGTTTTACCTCCCCTTTTTCATTTCCAACCTATTTGTTGAACTTTACTCCCGATTAAAGCTTGGAATTGACATTTTTTGAAAATTTTGGGGTTTTTTTGGCTGCCATCTTGGATTTAGCCTCGTTTTGAGTTTGAGCTACCAAACTGACATGGCCATCATACATTTTTGATATGCAGAGACCTAAATACATGGCCTAAATACAATATGTTATATTTCAGAATACAAGATGACTGCAGTGCCCAGAGGAATTTGTCTGATCATAAACAATATAACGTTTGGAAAACACGCCTCCGACCGAGTTGCGACTGAGCCCGATGTTGAAGAAATACGCAAAGTTTTCAGTAAATTTGAGTTTACTGTCGATGTCAGAAAACCTCTCTGCAGAAGACATGGCCCGCATATTACAAAAATATGCCAGCAAAGACCACAGTGAATTTGATGCATTTGTCTGTTTTATTCTTACGCATGGCATCTCAGATGAATATCTTATGGGGAGTGATGCTGGACTTATAAGCATGAACCATGTGATAGCACCCTTTGTATCATCAAAATGTCCAACCTTAGCAGGAAAACCAAAACTGTTTTTCTTTGAAGCTTCCAGAGGCAATAATATCATGTGTGGCCACCAAAAGGGAGAAGAGATTGTTCCCGATCATGCTGACATCCTTATTGGACAAAGCACTGTACAGGGTTACTTTAATTTCAGAAACACGTCACTCGGCAGTAAATTCATCCAAACTCTGACTCGCATTCTTGATACTTTTGAGAAGATCACGATCTTTTGAGCTGTCTAACAATGGTAAACAGTGTGGTATCCAGCCTGCCTATCAAAATGCGTAGGATTCCTGGTGCCAAACAGGTTCCCGCCCCATGTTCACCCTTACAAAGAAGGTTCACCTGACCAGCGATCCTCGGTGGCCCTACCCATCTGAAGAGGCCCAGCCCTAAGTTCTGGAGATTGAGAAGGTGAACATGATATTTTCAGCTTTGGGCTGCAAACGGGTTTAGGGACATTCAGAGAACTGGGAGGTAGATATTTATGTTCTATGTTCGGTTTTTTTACTTTTGACTAACGTGTGTTTTTTCTTGTTGTTTGGAAGAACTGTCAGAATGATATAAAATATTACAATTCAATTATATGCTGTAATTAGTATGTGTTGTCATACAGGTGTATCTTAGGGATCACAAGCAGTGAAGAAACACATTTCCGTACTGTTCTCTATTTGCCTGTCTGTGTGTGTCCCTCTGTGTGTGTGTGTGTGTATGTGAGTGAGAGGGAGAGAGTCCGTGTCTGTCAGTTACAATGCTTTAATGATCATTACTGCAATTTAAATATGGTGACTGCTCCAAGCGTATGTTCTTTCTTTAAATACATGTGTTAATCTTAAGCTTTGAGTAACTTCCTAAAGGAATTCTACATGTTCATTAGAAACAGAAATGTTGAACGAGAATTTTACCCCATATCTTTCTCAAGTATTTCTCGATCTATGAAAGTGAAGTTGAAACTTCAGACAAGTTAGTAGCTTCCATATTGAAGGTTATTGGGTGTATTTATTAACAGTGATAATGCTGATTACCCGAGGTGTTTCAAAATCTAATTCATCTGTATTCACAATCACGGAATGAATACCTTGCAGTGAACTATTCATCCGTCGCGTTGACTCTTTGTTGTAGACCTTCAAGGTATTTCAAGTAAGCAATCAATAGGAACTTGTCAATACAGATTTCGGAACTATTGAATGTCATGATCGCCGAATTGTGTTCATTCAACGGAGGCTCAAACATGTTGATTGACATCTTGAGGATACTTGCGGCAGCGCTCAAACGAGGACTGTTGCTCTACGCGAAGCAAACACCGTCTGGTAGTTGCATAACAGGTAGTACAATCAGGTCTTTCTTAACGGCAAATGTGGTGGGTTGGGGACGGAAGCATTATGCCTGCAATGATATAGACAATGTCCGCATTGTCAGTTGAAAGAAACATGTATAGGTCATCTCTGAAGTCACGGTCCTTCAAATACACATCCCTCCACAGAATGTTGTACATAAGCAAACAAAGTCTCATATTAGCCACGTTATATAATGTATATATTCAAAAATAGTCTTTAGATTTGTGATTGTCGGGAGTCCTTTTTGCATACGAAAGCTGTGTATTGTATTAGAATTTGATATATTTAGCCAACTGTGAATATTATGTTTTCTTTTATGAATTCATAGCTATAAATCCTCGCGAAATCTCTCATTGTGTTGGGGTGATAAGAAAAATGAATACGTCCAGAGTGAGTGAGTTTAGTTTTACGCCTCACACAGCAATATTCCAGCTATACTGAGTCAAAAAAGAAACTTCACATTCTTTCTCCAGGGCACTATAAAAGAACAAGAGGTGGTAAGATGGTAAAATTGTTATTATTTCATTGCTGAGATCTGTGTGATGTACTCGATACACTGACAGTGCCATAATCAATGCCATTAGGCTACACCGTCGTTCCAAAACATGGGTATACAGAATGTAAAGTCACAAGAATAAAAATGCGAAATTTCTCAGTTCAATATCGTGTATGGCCGCCCCGCGCATTCACCACTGCCAAACACCGTCTCCTCATCGACTGCCTGATGCTTGTGAATACGTGGTTGGGGATTCTGCGCCATTGCTCTTCCAAGGCAGCGCCAAGTTCCTGCAAATTCTGAGGTTGGTTCCTAAGACCACAAGCCTTCTCCCAAGTGCATCCCAAACGTGCTCTATTGGATTAAGGTCAGGGGACCTCGATGGCCAGTCCATGACGTTGATTCCAGCGTTTTGAAGGAAATTTCGTGTCAACATCGCGGTATGCGGCCGAGCATTATCATGCTGGAACTGTAGACCTGGGCCATGAGCCCCCATGAAAGGAACGAGTTCAAGGGTGAGCACCTGGTCACGGTAAGCAGCAGCTGTGAGGTTTCCACGGAAGACCAGAAGTCGGGAACGGTTGTTCCACAGAAAGCACCCCATACCATGCAACTTCCGCCCCCGAATCTGTCGACTTCCTGTACACAACGTTGGGCATACCGTTTACGACGTCGTCTCCAGACTCTATGCCTGCTGTCCGCGAATCTGAGGGTAAACCTGGATTCATCGCTAAAGACGACTCGATTCCAGTCTCTCTGGGTCCATCAGAGGTGACGTTGGGCCCACAGCAGACGTTGACATTGGTGAAATGGCGTCAATGTTGGCCCACGATATGGACGTCGAGAATGAAGATTGGCAGCCCGCAACCGATTTCGAATGGTCTGTGAGGACAGTCGACCTCTAAACATCTCAGCCCTGGTTCGTGTAGCCGGCAGAAATCTGTCACGTAGGTAACGTAGGACGATTTGACGGTCTTCTGCTCGTGACGTCACACGTGGACGACCCGACCTTAGGCGATCAGAAGTGGTGCCAGTTTGTTATAGACGACCTCACAAGTCATACACAGTACGACGGCTGCATCCCATTGCTCTTGCGACGTCAATAACTGATCTTCCCGCTTGCAACATGCCAACGGCACTGCCGTTCACGTTGCACATTTGACAATCGTGGCATTTCAAGTACCGTTAGAACTATGGTTTAAAAGTGTTTTTCAATTCTTGAGGCCAATGCAAACACGTGCATATGAAGAAAACTTCGATGCGAGGATCACGTGATCGACTGCACGTGCAAAACCTGATTTGGCACTAACGTCATTTGCACTACGAATGGATGGGTTTGAGTGGGTTCTGCTAACGTTTTTCTAGAGTCGAAAGATAGGGATCCCTTTTCGGATACATAGATGTATCATCAGAGGAAAATTATTCATTATTTTTCAAATTACATTTTGTGAAGTTTCTTTTTGACTCAGTATATATTGCGGCGGTCTGTAAATAATCGAGTCTGGACCAGACAATCCAGTGATCAACAGCATGAGCATCGATCTGCGCAACATGTGTCAACCAGAATACGTCCAGATTTAATCGGTTTGATTTGCAGACTAAACGAAATGTTTTTGAAATACTGTTTTTAATTAACCTAGAAATTAGAATTCAAGCATTGTCTTTCAAATATATGTACAGTTAAAACTGCATTCCCCATTGTAGAATAGACCTATATTCTGTTAGTAATGTATGGCATCATGTTGCCAAAGTGCACTGTAGGTCTGGCCACAATAAACATAGAAAGGACGAAGCTTATTTTCTTTTTCTTTTCTTCACTGGTTACAGGCATATTTAGGTAAACTGTTTTCTGGATAAGTGTCAAAGTATACCTGAAATGCGTGTTTGTCGAGCTGGCATGAAATCAACGAACATGTGGAAAATATCCTCAGTGTCTTCTACTGGACATTACCTGTTCTGTTTTTATTTCAATGAAAGATTTCTACAAACCTGACCTGCGTGATATCACCCCACCCCCCAACCCTGGTTCCGCCAATGTATTGCACTGTCTCTGACACTAAAATTTGGAAAATGTCACCCCGATTGGTTTATGTCTTATATTTAGGGCTTAATACAATGATCGTTATCGGAAAGCATGTGGTGCATTGAAAACAAATTGTAAAGGTGTCCGTAATTTACTTTATTTTTCCGATACATTTTCTCTTCTTTGTCTTCAGATTGCACCCTTTTGTCGGTGCTTTCGGGGTTAGCATAAAGTAGTATGCGAGATTCAAGGACGAGCAGTGTAACAAATTGATTCAGGATTCATAGTCTTACAAAATGATTGTAGCGCTGTCTATCGAAATTCATATTAAAGTCTACAAGTTAAGACAGTCAAACTGCTGCGATAGCTTTGTGAAACTGGATCAGGAGTGGAGAGGGTTGGCAGCTTCACTTATAAGGTCAGTATAATCCTTTGCCTGGGGAACATTGCTACTTCACGCTTGACGTGCATATGCCCTTCGCCAAGGCGATATCAAGAAACCACAGCAAGTTTTACATTCGATCCTGATGAAATGAAATGATAGTGATATTCTGATCTTTAAGAAATCATTGGAGCGGTGGGGTAGGCAGGTGGGTAAAGCCTTCCCTCGTCACGCAGAAGACCTGGATTCGATACTCCACCTGGGTACAATGTGGGAAACCCTTTTCTGTTGTCGCCCCCGTGATATTGTTGGAATATTGCTAAAGGCGGAGTAAAACCCAACTCAGTTAATCACTCAGAATTCATGGGCGGATCCAGATTTTTGAAGGGGGGTGGGGTGGGGGTGGAGGTGAGTTGTTGTTTCCCAGGGGTTCCCTCACTTATCTAATCATTTTATCTAATAATCATTTTATCTAAAATATCTTTTAGAACTATATTTTAGTATGAATTTGTTAATGTGTGAGTTTTACTCCTCTTATAACGGTAGTTCAGTTATATTAGCGCATATGTGCTTGATGTGGAATCAAAAACAGAATTGATACGGTAGAAGTGATGCGTTTCCCACCTTGTTTATACACTAACGGAATATATGTCTGAGATTTGTTAAAACTGGGTGTTCTTTGGCACTGACGTTCTTATTTATACAAAAAAAGCATGGGTGTGATGCTGAAAGTTTAGCATAGTTCCTTTAAAATAATCATGAGGAATCAAACATTCGTAACCACGTTCAGTTCATAGATTCTTGTAAGCACAAAGGGACACAACTCTGCACAACTAACTGCAGTGGCCCGCCTCCGTGGTGTAGTGGTTAGAGCGTCCGCCCGGAGAGCGGAATGTCGAAGAGTTCGATCCCAGGCCGATATACTGATAACGAAAGACGTTAAAAATATGGTACTTGTTTTTGGTCCCTGCCTGGCGCTCGGCATTAATGGGTACAGCAAGGTCTCGTCAGCTCGGAAGTCAGCATAAATGTGTCTGAGTGGGGGTATTCATGCTTAACTGCGGCATGGTATCTCAGTGAGCTGGCATTCTAAAACCAGCTGAAGTCTGGGCTAGTACAAGCAGCCAAACATACACACGCATGCATGTTGTCATATTGGTAAGGGCAGTAGATGGAACAGTGAAACAAATGCACGTGCGGTACGTGATGAGCGTTAACTTAGACCAACCCTACTTGTTCTCGGTGTTTCGTTTAAAGTACATACCCCCTTGTAATACAAACCAATAATAGCGATTTGAAACTATGATCGTTTGTTAAACAACTTTCATCCTAAGTTGAATAAAATTCTGAGATTTAAATGTTCAATTGGCAAGGTAAAATTATGAGGATTCGCCATCTTAATTTCACATTATTCGATTTACTTTTTTGTTTAGAGTGAAATTCATCGGTACGTTTTCACTGCAAACAGACTATAGGTTAGACGTGTTTAACATAACTACTTCTGTAATATTTATTCTTCATGAGTGTGGTCTGAAAGATACCTTTTTGACTCTTTCCTGAGCACGGATCGGCATGCAGACACTGTCTGTAAATCCGCGTTCTTCCATCTGAGAAACATCAGCCAAATCAAGAACTTCATTGACAGATCAGCTATTCAGTCTTTAATCCAAGCAATGGTTATCTCGCGATTGGAATATTCTGATGTTTGGCATATTGCAGCAAACTATCAACAAACTCAGCATTTCAAAATGCAGCAGCAAGACTCATCACGGGTGCAAGCAAATACGAACACATCACGCCAACCTTACGGACACTGCATTGGCTGCCGATCAGACAAAGAATTGTCTTCAAGGTGTTGGTCTTTGTGCACAAGGCCCTTCACAAGTTCCAGATTACCTGGCTGAACCAGTGTCATTGTATCAGCCGTCACGAACTCTGATATCAGCCTCTGCAAAACAAGCAGCAGTGCCCCCTACCCGCAGAGCAAGTTATGACGATAGAGCTTTAGCCAAAGCAGGTCCTCTTTTATGGAACCAACTACCTGAAACTTTGAAAAACTTGTCGGGCATCATTCCATTCGAAAAAAAAACAAAACAGTTCTCTTCAACAGAGCATTCGACCAAACGCCTTATGACAGGCGCTATACAAATTTAACATTATTATTATATATATTAATATGTACCAGCATCAAGATGCCTATGTCGTCAGGTTGGACGCTTTTGTATAAAAAGTCGAATGAAAAAAGGTATTGAAATAAGGCTATGAAAGTTTTCCATATGTGATGTCATATAAATGATGTTTAAGGTATGACATCACTTGAAGGCGCAGACATATTCTAATACAATGTATGTCAACTTAAGGGCATCCCCAGCCCTGGTTTTCTACTCATTTTGGAGGGGCGGTGGGGTAGCCTAGTGGTTAAAGCGTTTGCTCGTCACGCCGAAGACCCGGGTTCGATTCCCCACATGGGTACAATATATGAAGCCCATTTCAGGTGTCCCCCGCCGTGATATTGATGGAATATTGCTGAAAACGGCGTAAAACTAAACTCACTCACTCACTACTCACTTTGGTAACGGGAAAATTCCACTCTTGACTCCTTGTCTGAAGATAACTGACACAACATGTGTCAACACGGAATCTCAACATGAACAATGTTAACAAAAACTGCACTGTCCCTCAATGAATAACAGTACCGCATTACAAATTCTCGGAATGTTCATCTATTCACCTAAATCCCTCGTTTACAATCTTACTGTAACAGATATACTCACGCCACAAGACAAGATAGAGTTTGTAGGATACATATCATGGAGGTTACATTCCAACGATATTACGATGCAACTGCACTATGTATAAACACTGCTGTAGCATGTACACACATGAATCTCAGTGAACAGACGTCAAAACTATCTCTGACCCAGCTTTATCAAAGACCACAACAGCTGAAGCGAGACTAGCCTGTCTCACAGTCCCTGAACCATGTTATTTCCCTTCAATCCAACACTACCTGTAACACAAACGCTCTAAATGAAGCAAGTCTAGCTTTCGTCGGGTTCTGAATCTCCCATTCACTGGGACAAGGAGCCCCAAGCAATTTAAATGGAGCTCTTTGTTTCTATCAGAGTTAGATATTATAGGGACTAAGCGTTAGTCTAAAGTAAGACTTGTGAACGCCAGCATCTGAAGCGAGACTTGTCTGCTTGTAAACATGAACCACGCTTTAAATAGACATTCACCTTTGCCCTTTGCCCTATATATCTATTGAGCGTCACAATCTGTGTGGTATGTGCAGCGCTACAAGTAAACCACACACGCATCTTAACAGCCGACAACTTATGGTGGAATTTACACGTGTGTATGTTTTGCGTATGTTTCTCGTGTACTCACCACAGATCCTTCAATCCAACAGTGTAAGTAATAATCACCACCTATTCGTTGGTTTCACATTACTTTTCAACTCGCTGTGCGTGTGGAAAATATCCACTGACATGCTTCCGGTTTTGTCGTATGTTTATCGATAGAGAGAGAGAGAAAGAGAGATTCTTTATTTCCTCCAGAAATCAATCCGAAGATTATTGATACATGAATTCAATCAAACATACAACACATTAGTATTTACATACAGGACAATGTTATTCATAGTTGACAATTGATATGTTCAGAAACATTCACAAAGGGATGGCGTCACTTGTGCCTCCATTAAAATACAAACTCAAGATATTGTTTCAAATGATAGACATAGTTTGCAAAGTTTATAATGACAGCATGGTATGTGTCCCGCACTAGGAATCGTGTGAACTGTGTAGCTGCACCTTGGAGAGTTGACAGCATTTCGTCGTCTTCCAACATTTCAAAATTTACATAGGTTTCAACATCATGCTTCCGGTTTTGTCGTATGTTTATCGATAGTGTAAATGCTAATATGAAAATTATTTACGTTGTGACAACTGTTCATAGCAGAGTACATACTTCCATTTGCCTCTGCTTTTCAATAATTGATGTCCTATTTTGGTTGCAATTGCATTAGAGATGTGTTTGTTTAGTTGTGAGAAGGGGATGTGCAGGAAGGACGGTGGTAGTGAGATGTCTTTATACAAGAGCTCAGGGCCGTAGTTAGACCGGGATTGTTGTTACAGATTACATTTTATGCATCAAAGTATTGATATAACACTCTTTTAACATTGATAGTGCCCCCCTTATTAAGAAAAGTTAACTCAGGCCCTTGAGTTTGTTAACATGACTTAGCTATTTATTTAACTAATCCCGACCTCTGTTTCATAAATCAATTGGGATCAGTATTCGACATAAAACTATATATTTGTTTTGATTTTTTGTTTTCTTTGAGCATTTACACTATCGATAAACCATGGGCGCCCGACTCTGATATATTTATATGTAAGACATATATATATAAGATATAGGTCACACTTATAAATATATCAGAGCCGGGCGCCTTTGCGATAAACATATGACCAAACCGGAAGCCTGACAGTGGATATTGTTAACACGCTTTCCGCATGAAACCATCGAATTTCCGCAATGTTAATCGGAAACACTCGGGTAAACTATCAGTACTGCTATTGAGGAACACTGCATATAATAACACCGAGCGTAACACACCAGCGTCGTCCGATTTCAGTTTAAACTGTGTGTAAACAATCGTTGTAATAAATACATACTTTATACAATTTTCGTTTGCTGTTAGTGGGCTGGGACAGGTAGATTGATTTCCTATTTAGTCATGGGTGTCAGGTTTACCTAATATGAAAAAAACCCTGTACGTTCGAATGTCGTAAAACACAATATGCCCTTCACTATTGTACTCAGGTCAATGTCGTAAAACACAATATGCCCTTCACTATTGTACTCAGGTCAATGTCGTAAAACACAATATGCCCTTCACTATTGTACTCAGGTCAATGTCGTAAAACACAATATGCCCTTCACTACTTTACTCAGGTCAATGTCGTAAAACACAATATGCCCTTCACTATTGTACTGAGGTCAATGTCGTAAAACACAATATGCCCTTCACTATTGTACTCAGGTCAACGTTATTTTCGTGTTCATGTTGAAACTCCTTACCACGAATTTCCCTTGTGTAGTGGTGCATGTATATACTTACTGTATTTACGTAGTTAACAGGTGTAAATTATGTAGCTGTCAGTTAGACGATCTTGTAGGTCTTACACTGTGTATGACGAGCCTTCATTTCATTTCGCCAAAGTCAGTCTTAACCAACCGTGGACTACTCATAGTGTTTTAGCTCTCACATTACGTAGACATCGTTTCAGCAAATATGGGCGTTTCACATGGTACATTACGGTAAACTCAAGATATGTCACTGTTACGGTTACTGTGTAGCGTCCTCGAGAAATGTAACTTGTAGTGAAGGGATGGTTGGGCGACCAAATTATTTTTAATTTCAACAGGACTTAAATCCTATTTAATTGATGATATGTCGCTTAAGAGATAACAAAACATGCCAGTTTATACTGCTTGATTTTACCTACTTGTAAAAATCTGTTTGACAGCATAGACAACGAAGAGGAATATTTCGTGGACATCACAGAATAACCAGTCTGAATCTCATTGGCCGTAAAACTCAAACCAGCGGTGAAATTTATATGTGTGATGAAACCATCTGTTATGCTGCACTACATGTATTCAACGTTCGCCTGTGACTGATGATATACTGATGTACCCATGCAGATCCGGTTAGAATTGATCTTAGAATTATAATTAATGTATACTTGTCGTAACAGGCGACTAACTGCATCGGGTGGTCAGTCACATGTCATCGTTGTTGTTTTTATGTTAATCACTGGATTGTCTGGTCCTGACTCGATTATTTGCAGACCGCCGTCTTCTAGCTGGAATATTGCTGAGTGCAACAAACAAACATACCAATGAAATAATCTGCCCCCATCTATTAACAAATAGGTACCACGATGTCTACCGAGGAGAGACGATTGCCTTATGCCAGAGAGTTTGTCCGGAGTCTGACGGAGAATACCGATGATGAGGAGCGAGTGCTTGAGGCCAAGGAATTCCTATTGGAGACGATGTTGCTGACACTGGCGGAGGTGGAGACCCGGTTCGGGACGTATATGCAGAAGCTCCATCACGTGACTGGCGAACAGAATTTCCAGACGATGCGCAGTGCGATAACCCAGATGGAAAAACAGATCAACTCCAGATTCCACACAAAAGACTCCTTCGGTTTGTTTGTTGTGTCACACTGACAAATAATTACATGACAAATCATCTGATGTCATAACCTGCACTAACTTACACACATAAGTTATTGGTCAACTAGTCTGTCATACAGACCCTGAGGCAAACATATCCAAGAAAGCCCACACAAGTCTAGAACATGTGGCAAATCTAGATTTCCACAGCTTCGGTCTCCGGGCTCCTTTTCACTATATTTTATTTCTTTTACTATGAGCTTTTTTGTAAAATATGTTCATTTCAGAGACTAGCTGTTAGTCTATTGGTCAACGTTATTGCATCTCAAAACTCATTGAAAGATTTGGAGACAAAAAAGGTACCAGTAAAAATATATCAGTATTTTAGTCTTTACCATTCCCGATAATGATTACACCACAGTAAATTAACGTCCAAAAGAAACGTGGCAACGATTTGAAATTCGGGAGCGAAGAAAACAACAAAAGAAAACATAAAACAACATGTAAACATCAATATGTGCTAAACTCTTGCGCAAACAGTCCTAACAATACAATGAACAATGAATTAAATATGGCTGGTAATGTCCATCTGAGGTACACAAAACACCTTTTCAATGCATGTCCAAATGGTCAGCTTAGAACAACATGACCATAGGTGGTGTTATGTGTCACCCTAGTAGCGTGTGTGACCTGCATTGGCTTGAATGCAGGCAAACACTCTCAAACGCACTGAATTCGCCAGGCGCCTGATAACGTCACGTGGGATATGTCGCCATTCTTCATGGAGGGCTGCAATGAGTTCAACTAGGGTGTTGTGAGGTTGTTGTAGCCGACGACTTTGGCTGTCCATTTATATGTCCAAAGGGTGCTATATGGGATTAAGATCTGGAGAGAGAGCTGGCCAGGGTAACACTTGAACGTTGTTGACACCTTGATCTGCCTGTTGCTGGCTTGTCTGTTGTCAGACCTCTTGTTCTGAATCGCTGGACGAAGTAAAGTACAGTTGTCTACACCATTACGGGTGCAGTTCAATGCCATTGCAACATGAGTCTATGCTGTCCCCGACCCGTGCAGATCCAGGTTAGAATTGATCTTCAGCAACCCATGCTTGTCGTAAGAGGCGGCTAACGGATCCTGGTATCAGGTTCGCTGACTTGCTTGACAAATGTCATCGTAACTGCGTAGATCGATGATCATACTGTTGATCACTGGATTCTCTGGTCCAGACTTGATTATTTACAAACCGCCGCCATACAGCTGGAATATCGCTGAGTGCGGCGTTAAACAATAACCAACCAACCAACTGTGGTGTACCCATTTGCAGCATTCCCAAGGTCCTTTCATTCTCTGCTTTTGTTAACTCTTTTTAACAGTGCATGTCTAACATGTGAACTGACCCGTTTTTACACCGTTTGTGTGTGTGCAATTTCTAACCACGCATATAGCATGCTGTTTGCAAAAAAAAAACTCCACTTTTTCAAAATACCCATGCAAGACGCTGCTGTCATTACACGGATTGGTAATCTGGGATGTTTGAGGATCGGGTTTAGCTCTGTTACATTTAGGTGAAAGTATCTGTCTTTCAATAATTAAATGTTTTGGTTGCCAAGTTTCTTTTGAACGTCGGTTTATATTATCTTATGAATGATAACAAATACCAACTCATCCGAAAATCTGCAAGAATTAAATTAGGTTTGTCAAGTTAGGTAATTACACCATGTTACAAATGACTTTGATATTAAATCATTTTCGTGTATTTAACAGGGAACAAATCAAAGGTCAGTCATATCCATAGAGAGGCTCTCAGGAACTGCTACACTCTGCTGACAAGTGACCTTGAACTTTTCAAATCCAGCATCATTGATGACCTTCTTTCATCTGATGTGATGTCTGTGTCAGACAAGGATAGTATCAGAGGTAAAGACACGAGGAGAGGTCAGAACGAGGAGTTCTTCGGCTACATCGTTGGACGTCTGTCTTTTGAGGACTTCCACCGTATCCTGCTTCCAGCCCTGAGGAAGGATCATCCTCATGTGGCAGAGGCGCTGGTCTCAGAGCTGGACAGGCTGGAGGAGGAGCATGAGGATAAACAGTGTGTGTCCTGCAGAGCCAGGAAATATGTACAGGTGAAATAATCGGGATCATAGGAGCAAAAAGAATGATCAAATAATGAACACGGTACTATTCACTGGATCGTAGAGAAGTTATATCATTTATCACCTGGCAAGTGTTCATTATGACCTGGATACTGTTACTTGACTACATGGACAGTAACAAATTTCGTTGATTTAAATACTCAGTTTCCTCATATTCTGTTAGAATTTTGTTGTCTAATCATTAACGAATCTCAAAGTGAACACAGGTACTTCACCCTGTCTTGTAAAGAATAACATCGAAAATGAGAAATGAAAATTCAATTTAATTTTCATTGACAGCTCAAAAGGATAGCAACGCCTTTGCTACAGCAGGGGATCATTGAAGTGCCTCTTTTTGCTGACCTGAAAAGCCCCGGAATGTCAAACAACACAAAATGGACAGAGCTACGAATGACCGTATCAGACACAGACATTATTGCCGCCATGGAGAGAAAGTATCCTGATCTTTACAGGGAGTTCATAACACGGGAGTGTGACTCCCTTAAATGTACTTGCCCTTCTAAGGTTTTTCCGGTTTCTGCAGAAAATATACATTTGAAAAGATCTGACACAGCATCAGCAAGTTTTGATGACTTTGAAAGCTGTTTGACTGACATGGATGATTTGGAGGAGTTTGAAAATGTCAATGTAGACTTGCCCTTGCAGATGAGCGATGAGGAAAACGGTAATTCAAATATTCTGTCCTGTCAATTAAAGATCCATAAACATTCCTTCACATTATTGATATGTTTTGTACACTTTTAATGTATATTGCCGTGAATGAAGAATTTTTAAGTGATTTCTAAAGATCTATTCAATGTGACTAATATATTTTGCAAACATAATGTTACGTTTCAGAATACAAGATGACTGCAGTGCCAAGAGGAATTTGTCTGACCATACAAAACCAAACGTTTGAAAAGTTCTGCAATCGAAGTGGGACGGATATTGATGCAGCAGAAATAAGATCAGTTTTCACTAAACTTCAATTTACTGTGGATGTCAGAAAAGATCTTTCCGCAAACGAAATGATCGACGTATTACACCAATATGCCAGAAAAGACCACAGTGAATTTGATGCATTTGTCTGTTTTATTCTTACGCATGGCACATCAGATGATCATCTTATAGGATGTGATGGTGGATCTGTAAGCCTGGACAGTTTGATAGCACCCTTTGCATCATCAAAATGTCCAACCTTAGCAGGAAAACCCAAACTGTTTTTCATTAACGCTTCCAGAGGTACGGATATCATGTATGGCCATCCACAGGAAAATTATTATCTCGAAGAAGAAGAGGACCTGCTACTCAAAGAAGAAATAACTTCTGTTCCCAATCATGCTGACATCCTCATTGGACATTCCACCGTACAGGGCTATGCTAGTTTCAGAAGCAATTTCCACGGCAGTAAATTCATACAAACTCTTACCCGCATTCTTAATACTTATGGAGACGATCAAGATCTTTTGAGCTGTCTAGCAATGGTAAACAGATCAGTATCCAACATGAGAATGGTAACCTCTGCTAAGCATTTTGGGGGTGCCAAACAGGTTCCGGCCCCTATGTTCACCCTTACAAAGAAGGTTCACCTGACCAGTGATCCTCTGTGGCCCTACCCATCTGAAGAGGCTAAGCCCTAGATGCTGGACATTGAGAGGTTAACATGATATTTTTACACGTACGTGTTACAAACAGATTTATGAACATTCTGAGAACTGGGAGGTAGATATTGATGTTTCTTCTTCGGTTTCGTGCTTTTAATAAAAGTAATTTCTTGCTGGCTGGTAGAAATGTCAAAACCGTGTAAACTAGTTTTTATTCAATTATATGCTGTATTTAGTATTTGTAGTCATACAGGTGTATCTTTGGGATCACAAGCAGTGAAGAAACACATTTCCGTACTGTTCTCTTTTTGTCTGAGTGTGTGTGTGTCTGTCTGTCTGAGTGCGTGCATGTATATCTGTCGGTTAAGGTGCTATAATGATCATTGCTGCAGCTAAATATGGTGAATGCTACAAAAGTATGGTAATCTTCCTTTAAACATATGTGTTAGTCTTTAAGCCTTGAATAACTTCCTAACCAGATTCGACTTGTTGATTAGAAAGTTTTCTTTATACGTAACTTCTAGCTTGTTCAGGACAACAAGGCCAAGGTAAACACGCTGATGTCGGGCATGGCCGAGATGAAGTGTCACTTTGAAAACAAGCTCCTTGAACAAGAACTGTACCATCGTAAGTGCAACCTACTTGTTTATGGTATCCCAGACACGCGAGACCCTCTAGAGGACTGCATTGAATTGTTCGAAGATCTCGGTATAAACAGTCCTGGGTGCATTGACCTGGTTAATATCCACAGACTACCTCGTCATAGTACTAACCCGACAACTGTTAATATGCCCAAACCGATTGTTGTAAAGCTTGTCAGGATGCCTGACAGGCAGGACATATTAAATGCTACATTCACCAAGGGAAAACTATCGAGAGAAAGAAAGGTCTCAATTCGTACTGACCTCCCCGTGCCAGAGGAAAATACAGAGGAAAACTAGAGGAAAGCTTATGAGCTCCGTCAAACTTGCAATCTACAGACAAGGATTCTTGAGAGGGGGATTGATATCACCCTGCAATACCGACTAAGTAGACAATTTGCCTGGAAAAATGTCGGACTGGATGATGATCTGTGAATACCTTGAATGACAATGTCTAAAGCAAATAGTATCCGCACATTCAATGTTTATGATTCTACCTGGTCCGTTATTTAACAAAATCACGAAATGTTTTCTTCTTTTTTGTTGTGAAACTTGTTTATGAACTATTATTCCTCTTTTCAGTAACCAAGATATCCAAACTGAACGGAAATATCATATATGTGGACTCTACACCCACGTGTCAATATTTACAAACCGTGCTATTTTTAGAACTGTCATTAATTGTCTCCCATTTGTTTCACATGCCAGTTGTTACACAGCCAGGTTGGGGGTTACTCAAGAAATGTTTGTTTGATTAAAGATGGTTTTTTTAATATTTACAGTCAGTTGTTTTTATCTTGAGATGATTTCTTCTTCTCAAGGCGGGACTAACTATTTAATAGAGTTAACTCAATTATATTGAGAAAATACATCATTTACTGTACATGGCTAGGGTGAACCTCGCAGATTAATCATGGCTGGTATACAAGAGTAGAGTATGTCACATCGCAGGGAAACAGACCACAAGTTCTTTTTGAAGGATTCCTCTACAACAAATGTCTGGAACGAGTATGGACTATCCCATTCTTCCCTAATAGGTAATAGGTGTGTGCAGTGGTCTGTGACCTTATGTGTATTGGGGTGTGAAACAACTGACATGTGTAAGAAAGGGAGGATACCGTATCCACGTGACCGTGTCAATTTCTGCGTCACTTGCGAACTTCAAAAAAAAAATAATCACAGGTAAAAAGTCATTTTATCATGATTTGTTTAAAACACTTTAAAAGTTGGGATTATATGGTTTATACTTTCAGCTTTGAGTAGAAAGTTTGTCACAGACAGACGCTTTAAGTTTGTATTTTTGTCTATGATGAAAGTGTTATGTTTGTTCAGTTTTCGTTCAGCAGGTGTCACATGTTTTTTTTACTGTGACTAAGATGAGCAGGGTGCCGTTGTACAAAGCAATCTTAGCGCTAAGGTGACCGGAACTCCCATACCTTAACATAGACTTAAGGTAGTCTTAGCGCTAAGGTTCTTTTGTACAACGGCACCCAGTTTGACTACTTCGATATCGCCATTACCCTAGATGGTTAATGGGCGGATAAACTATAAGTTGGGTAGATTTAATTTCTATCAAATTATACATATGTATATATTTTTCTTGTCTCTATTTGATGTTTCACTTCCACTTCAGTATTATTTGTAGGAAGTCACATTAAAAGGTACGGGTACATCATTTTTGTCAAATTACCACATGTTGTTGGTCTGCTATTCATTATTCCTATTATTTGTATACATTGATGCCTCATCCTCCTGTCTATCCTATGGCTGCAAAGATGAAGATATGTGGAAATTATTAAATCCACAATAAAATCTACACTTTATCAATACAAAATCAATGATGAAAATAAGGGCAATGACTTAACATATTCTATTGATGATCAATTACTTTGGGAAACTCTACTATTAATAATTAGAGGAAATACAATTTATTATGCTTCAACCCAAACGAAAATTATGTTGCATACAGAAAACAAGCTGGAATCACAATTAGACTCCCTGGTAATCAGACTAGATAAATCTGATACAGACATAGCAGAAAATGATATACTAAAAGAAATTAACAAAATTAGTACTTATTTAGATGACATCAGTCAAAAGCTAAATGGATAGAAGAGGGCGAAAACCCAACAAAATACTTCTTGAAACTTGAAGCCAGACATTTCTTAAATAAATCCTTTCCCCATCTATTTTGGGACTGTGAAATTGTTCAAGATATCTGGAAAACCTCCAGTCATGGCTCTTAACTCACTTGAATATTCCGTTATATTTCACAAAACAGAATGTTTTACTTGCAATCAAAGGAAAAAATAACAATCCAATAATGCCATAATACTGTGAAGCAAGTTATCTTTAGACACAGCAGAAATTCAACTGTACCCTTTATCAGTCATGAGAAAAGGGAGATAATCAAGTATTTTATGACAGTACAAGATATGTTTATTCCTCCTCTTGTGGTATTGACAGATTTCTTTTCCCTTTGGTCATCTCTACATGCGCTCTTCCACCATTATGAGGAGAGGGATAAATAATTTTGTTATATAAAATGTTATCCTTATTTCATATATATACAATGCATACCACCCTACCACCCTACCCCCCTCCACACTCATGCAGGCATGCATGTGTCCGTCCGTCCCCACCTACCTACCTACCTACCTACCTACCTACCTACCTACCTACCTACCGTACGTACGTACGTACGTACATGTATGTACGTACATACATACATACATACATACATACATACATACATACATACATACATACATACATACATACATACATACATACATACATACATACATACATACATACGCCGAATTGTGTTCATTCAACAGAGACTGATACATTTTGATTGATATCTTGAGGAAACTTGCGGGATGTTGCACAACAACAAACACTGTCTTGAAGACGCGTAACAGGTCGTACAATCAGTTCTTTCTTAACGGAAGGGGTGGTGGGTTGGGGTGGGAGGCATTATCAATGCAGTTAAATAGATTGGTATCTGCACTATCAGTTGAAAGAAACACAGGTCATCTTTGAATTCATCTTTGACTCCTTTTAGCAAAATCTGTGTGTTGCTTTAGAATGAATTAGTTTTAGCCAACTATGGATATCATATTTACTGTGATCTGTTTATATCTATAATTGAATCAGAAGTGCAGAATTACAAGAATTTCTTTCCAATACAGTTAAAACTGAAGATATGGGCATAATAGGCTTGATCTGTCGCTGAAGTAATGTATGAATTGACATGTAGCCTAACTGTAGATTTGGTCACAAAGACGTAGAAAAGAGGAAGCTTATTTGGTTTTCTTCACTGTTACAGGCATATTTGGATAAACTGTTGTCTGGACAGTTGTCCAAGTATAACTGAAATGCGTGTGAAGCAACCTAATGACTGTTTGCAAAGCATCTTCAGTGTCTTCCACTAGACTGTACCTGTTTCGTTCTATTTCAATAAAGATTTCTAGAAACGTCTGCTTATGTGATATTCTTATAAAACAAAATGTACAAATATAAAAGCGACATTCATATCATATGTGAGTGAGTGAGTTTAGTTTTACGCCGAACTCAGCAGTATTCCAGCTATATGGCGGCGGTCTGTAAATAATCGAGTCTGGACCACACAATCCAGTGATCAACAGCATGAGCATCGATCTGCGCAATTGGAAACCGATGACATGTGTCAACCAAGTAATCTGGGCATCCCGGTTCAAGGCAAGCAAACCTATTCACTGCGCGTGCATTATGTGCGCAGCGCAGTACAGCTGTTGAAAGCACTTTTCACCCCAGCTGGGGAATGTTTGTCGTAAAAGGCGACTATAACGGGATCGGGTGATCAGGCTCGCTGACTTGGTTGACATGTCATCGGTTCCCAATTGCGCAGATCGATGCTCATGCTGTTGATCACTGGATTGTCTGGTCCAGACTCGATTATGTACAGACCGTCGCCATATAGCTGGAATATTGCTGAGTGCGGCGTAAAACTAAACTCACATGTGGCCTTCGCCCAGGCGACATCAACAAGCTACAGCACGTGACGGGCGTTAGTATTTCTACATTCGACCCTGGTAGCATGAAATGATACTGGTATTTTGCTTTTCAATAAATCATAGGGGCGGTGGGGTAGGCAGGTGGGTGAAGCCTTTGCTCGTCACGCCGAAGACCCGGGTTCGATATCCCACGTAGGTACAATGAGGGAAGCCCTTTTCTGTTGTCGCCCGCCGTGATATTGCTGGAATATTGCTAAAAGCGGCGTAAAACCCAGTTAATTACTCACTCCCGCACTCAATAAAACATACAAATGAATAAAGAAGTACTGTTACGTCACGAGAGTCCCAATGAAATATATGGAAGAACACTTGTAAACATGGTAGAAACGTTAATAAAATACTTATATATTTTATTTAACACCTCTTTTAGAAGTATATTTTAGTATGAATTTGTTAATGTGAGTTTTACTCCTCTTATAACGGTAGTTCAGTTATATTAGCGCATATGAGCTTGATGTGGAAGCAAACCAGAGCTGATGCTGCAGAATTGATGCGTTTCCCACCTTGCTTTATACACTTACGGAATTTGCTTCTGGGATTGTTAAAACTGGGTGTTCTTTGGCACTGACGTTCTTTATAGGAACAACCATGGGTATGTTGCTGAAAGTCCCTGGAAAATAATCATGAGGAATCAAAGATTCGTACCCTCGTTCAGTTCACAGAAACATTAACATATCTTTTAAAACTGTATTGTACTATGAATTTGTTAATGTGTAAGTTTTACTCCACTTATGACAGTATATCAGTTCATAGATTTCTGGCAAGCACAAGGGACGTAACTCTGTACAGCTAAGTGCAGTGTCCTGGCGGGCTTGGCTCCCTATGCATTAAATATACTAATACTGGAAATCTTAAATTATGAATGAATACTTTTGGCGACTGCAATTGAAAATTGACAAAAGTCATAAAAACTTGTGCACACAATTCTCACTTTAGAATCATAACAAACATTCGAGTGTAAGCAAATGCCATTCATATTTATTGTTTGGCTGATGTTATTCATATAACCGAAATCCCTCATTTAAGTTCGCTATAACCGTAGTTCGACTAAAATATAGGCAATATCTGTCAGTTCGTTATAAGCCTGTTCGTTCTAAACAATGTATAAACCAATGCTCGTATTCATGTCGACATATATATGTGTTTCTATAGGGATGGTCACTATCTGGCTTGAAACAATGACGATGCGATGTAAAACTTCAACTCACTCACTCACCCACTCACTATAGGGATGGCGATGACTATGAGTTATCTCTATGATTCGTTATTAACAATTCGGTTCTGTTTGTTAACAGTTATGTGTAGGTTAGACGTGTTAAACATAACTACATCTGTTATATTTTGTCGTTTTATTCTACATGAGTGTTGTCTGATTCATATATAATTAATGTGTACTAGCATCAAGATGCCTATATCTGTGCAGGCTGGACGTTTTTCTTTAAAACTTCAGAATGGAAAAGGTATTGAAATAAGCCTTGGAAAGGGTTTTCGAAATGTGATGTCATATATGATGTTTACGGTATGACATCGGTTAGAGGGGACCATTCTAATAATGTCAACGCAAGGGCATTTCCAGGCACCCGTCTTCTACTCACTTTGGAGGGGCGGGGGATAGCCTAGTGGTTAAAGCGTTCGCTCGTCACGCCGAAGAACCGGGTTCGATTCCCCACATATGGGTACAATGTGTGAAGCCCATTTCAGTTGTGCCCCCGCCGTGATATTGATGGAATATTGCTAAAAACGGCGTAAAACTAAACTCACTCACTCACTCACTACTCACTTTAGTTACGGGATGGAAATTCCACTCTTGACTCCTTGTCTGAATATGATAACTAGAATATGATAATATGATAACACTGGTCAACACGGAATCTCAATATAAAGAATGTAATACGAAAACAGCACTGTCCTACAATGAATAACAGTACCTCATTACAAATTCCTGGAATGTTCATGTATTCAACTGAATCCCTCGTTTACCATCTTACTGTAACTCATATACTCACGCCACAAGACTGTGTTGCTAGGATACCTGCCATAGAGATTACATTCCGACGATATTACAATGCAACTGTACTGCGTACATTAACACTGCTGTACACATACATGAACCCTCAGTGAACATTCGTTAAACTAAACTCTGATAAGTTTTATCAAAGACCACAACAGCTACAGCGAAACTAGCCTGTCTCACAGTCCCTGAACCATGTTATATCCCTTCAATCCAACACTACCTGTAATACAAACGTTCTAAATATAGCAAGTCTAGCTTTCGTCAGGTTCTGAATCTCTCATTTCGCCCCAAGCAATTTAAATGGCGTTCTTTGTTTCTATCAGAGTTGTATATTAAATTAGAGTTAGTCTAAAGTAAGACTTGTGAACGCTAACACCTCAAGCGAGACTGGTCCGCTTACATGAACCACGCTTTAAATAGACATACACCCTTGCCCTTTGACCTATATATATCTATTGAGCGTCACAATCTGTGGTATGTGCAGCGCTACAAGGTAAAACCACACACGCATCTTAACAGCCGACAACTTATGCTGGAATTTACACGTGTGTGTGTTTTGCCAGCTGAGTAGATGTCCGTGTCTTCGTGTCCTGTGTCCTCCTGTCCTCGTGTCCTCACCACCTCACCTTAAACCTGACAGTGTAAGTAATACTCGCTACCTAGTTCCGCCATGTTAAACCCGGACAGCTGGGTAAACTATCAGTAAGCTATCAAGAAACGCTGCATATAACACAGGGCATAACGCACCAGCGTGCATGTGTCGACCGATTTCAGTGTAATCAGTGTGTAAACAACCGTAAAAAAATATCGTACCATAGGCAATTTTCGTTTGCTGTATGTGAGCTGGGCATGTCGGGTAGATTTACTTCCTATTTAGCCATGCGTGTCAGCTTGACCTATGAGGAAAATGTCGAACGTCGCAAAACACAATATGCCCTTCACTATTGTACTGAGGGACAATGTTGTAAAACACAATATGCCCTTCACTATTGTACTGAGGTGAATGTCGTAAAAACACCATATGCCCTTCACTATTGTACTCAGGTCAATGTCGTAAAACACAATATGCCCTTCACTATTGTACTGAGGTCTATGTCGTAAAAAAATACAATATGCCCTTCACTATAGTACTGACGTCTATGTCGTAAAACACAATATGCCCTTCACTATTGTACTGAGGTCTATATCGTAAAACATAATATTCCCTTCACTATTGTACTGAGGTCAATGTCGTAAAACACAATATGCCCTTCACTTTTGTACTCAGATCAATGTCGTAAAACACAATATGCCCTTGACTATTGTACTCAGGTCAACGTCGTAAAACACAATATGCCCTTCACTATTGTAACTGATGTCAATGCCGTAAAACACAATGTGCCCTTCACTATTGTAATTGATGTCAATGTCGTAAAACACAATATGCCCTTCACTATTATACTGATGTCAATGCCGTAAAACACAATATGCCCTTCACTATTGTACTCAGGTCAACGTTATTTTTGTGTTCATGTTGAAACTCCTTACCAGGAATTATCTTTTGTAGTGAGAGAACAGATGGTGCATGTATATACTTACTGTATTTACGTAGTTAACAGACGCAGGTGTAAACTATGTAGCTGTCAGTTAGACGATCTTGTAGGTCTTACACTGTTTTAGTCTTTGCATTACTTATAGATATCGTTTCAGCAAATGTGGGCATTTGACATGGTACATAGCGGTAAACTCAAGATATGTTATCTAACTGTTACTTGGCAGCATCCTCGAGAATTTTGAACTTGAAGGGATGGTTGGTCGACAAACCGTATTTAATAAATTTAGGCCTTTCATTGAATAAATCAGTTTAGAGGGAAAAAACATGTCAGCGTATATTACTTGACTTCAGCCAACTGCAAGATAAGGTTGGCAGCGTAAATACAACAAAAACATAACACAAAGAGAATAACCAGTCTCAATGTCTTTGGACCTAATTAAAAAGCAAGCGGTGACAACTATATATGACTTTGTGCTGAAACCGGGTGTTCTGAAATAAGTAAGCATATCATGGATTGTATGCGTCCTATGTTGACATACTTTTTATATTTTTTTATGTTTGTTTCATTTTTACAGTAGCGCATACTCATTACAATTCATAATATCTAACGAAAACGTAAATGGCAACTTGAACAGTGCTTATGAAACGTGTCGATATTTGAATTTATCTTGACATACCGATGTACCCCTGAAGATCCAGGTTAGAATCGAGCTCCAGTAACACATGCTTGACATACGAATCGACTAACGGGATCGAGGGGTGTCAATTGTGTAGATCGATGCCCATGCTTTGATCATGCTGTTGATCTCCGAAAAGAAAGAAAATGTAATCTCTGCGACATGTGCGATGTTGGCGATGAATTTCATGACATGTTTCTGTGCCCTTACTTCAAACGTCATCGGAAAGCATTTATCCCAAACCATTATGTTAAAAACCTAATGTATAAAATTGTTTAACTGTAAACAAAACAAATGTTCTTTGAAAACATGTGATCGTAGCCCGATGATCGCAGATCGATGCTCATGCTATCAATCACGGGATTGTCATGTCCAGACTCGATTATTTACAGATCGCCATCATACAGCAGGAATATTGACACGTGAGACATTAAACAACATACATACTAATGAAATCTTATGCCATCATCTGTTAACAGATAAGTACCACGATGTCTACCGAGGAGAGACGATTGCCTTATGCCAGAGAGTTTGTCCGGAGTCTGGCGGAGACTACCGATGATAGGGAGCGAGAGGTCCACGAATTCCTACTGGAGACGATGTTGCTGACACTGGCGGAGGTGGAGACGCGTTTCAGGACGTACATGCAGAAGCTTCATCACGTGACTGGCGAACAGAATTTCCAGACGATGCGCAGTGCAATAACCCGGATGGAAAAACAGATCAACTCCAGATTCCACACAAAAGATTCCTTCGGTTTGTTTGTTGTGTCACACTGACAAATAATTACATGACAAATCATCTGATATCATAACCTGCACTAACTTAAACACTTATTGGTCAACGTTATTGCATCTAAAAACTGATTGAAAGATTAGGAGACAAAGACATTACCAGCAAAAGATTTCAAAATTTACAGCTCTCTTGAACCTCTATCCCGTGACAGTCACGTTAATGCTTATCAGCACATTGTGTTATGAATGATACCAAATACCAACTCATTAAATTCCCTGCAAGTAATTTGTCAAATACTGAATTTCACCTCATTACAAATGGATGATTTGTTACTTTGTTTTTGTATTTTTGAACAGAAAAGAGGTCAAAGGTCAGTCATATCCATAGAGAGGCTCTCAGGAACTGTTACACTTTGCTGACAAGTGACCTTGAGCTCTTCAAATCCAGCATCATTGATGACCTTCTTTCATCTGATGTGATGTCTGTGTCAGACAAGGATAGTATCAGAGGCAAAGACACGAGGAGAGGTCAGAACGAAGAGTTCTTCGGCTACATCGTTGGACGTCTGTCTTTTGAGGACTTCCACCGTATCCTGCTTCCAGCCCTGAGGAAGGATCATCCTCATGTGGCAGAGGCGCTGATCTCAGAGTTGGACAGGCTGGAGGAGGAGCATGAAGATGAACAGTGTGTGTCCTGCAGAGCCAGGAAATATGTACAGGTGAGGAAGGACATGAGTATAAAAGGAATACATAGCTTAAACATTCTGGAGCTTATAACCAGCAACGTCATCTGTAAGGTAGATAACGTCACAGTTCCTGTACATCTACTATTCACATCAGCGTTCACAACACTATCCAAAACTTTTTGTGCTTGTTACTACATGTACCAGACCCTCCTGAAATATTCTGACAAGACCATCATAAAAATTAATCATATTTAACGCTTTGCATTAACTGCTTATTTATTATAAACCATCGTTTGATAAAGCCATTTAATATGCAGTGACATCTCTTTTAGTAATTATTGCGTTTACGAAACAAAGCCACATGTACAGTCACTAACAAAATCATTTTTTACATTGGCAGCTAAAAAGGGTGGCAACTCCTTTGCTGCAACAAAAGATCATAGAAATTCCTCTGTTTGGCGACCTGAAAAGTTCTGGAATGTCTAACACCACCAAATGGACAGAGCTTAGAAAAGAGGTGTCCGACAAAGACATCATTGCTGCCATGGCCAATAAGTATCCAGACCTATACAAGGAGTTTATGCAGCTGGAGTGTAACACCCTGGACTGCTGTTGTCCCTCACATGACGTTCAGGACTCAGGTGTTCCAGGAGTGCCAGAGAGTGTCTTCACTTCACAGGAGGCGAGTCAGTGAATACGAGCTGCTTGACAGATTCTTTCGAGATGGAAGAAATTGAAAATATTATGGATGATTTATCGTTCCAGAACAGAAAGTTAGAGGAAGGTAAACTGCCGTTTTATTGTGAAATCATTATCTATTAAGTATGGTATATGAATACAGTTTTGTTTAAATTTACATTTAAAAATTTTACAATCTGAAACTTTGGAGTGTTTAACATTTATAAGATGTCGTGCAAAGAAAGATTTTCCTCCATGGTAGTTCGATGATAATGTTAGATACGGCTGGCAGACATATTTGTGCGTTGAACCTTACATTCCCAGTGAGAAATTTCTCACTGTGAGACGTTTCTAATAAATTGGTCAAATGTAATTTTCCAGTAAACCCGTTCTTTTTCCAGGCAGATTAGTATACACGTCTACAACTCTTGACTGATGTTGAAATAGTTAATAATCATCATGTCCAAATGTGTTGGTGCTAATCTTCTGGGTTCAGTTGTACAAAGTGATCTTACCGCTACGATATAGTCGAAAGTCTACATTATGATATGGGACTTGAGATCACCTTAGAGCCATTTGATTTAATTTGTTTATGGTACTTTATTCTATATCATTTTTTTCACTTTTCTCATTTTTGAGGGGGGTCTTGTTTGTTAGTTTTAATTTAGGGGAGTTTGATTTTGTGGGGTTATTGAAAACATGTTATTTTTACATTATGTTTTTGAAGGTTCAGCTAAAGAAGCCTCGCTGCAATATTTCTGTCGTCATGTTTCAGAGTACAAGATGACAGCTGTTCCGAGGGGCATCTGCCTCATCATTAACAATAAAAGCTTCAAGAAAGGCTTCCCGACGCGTCGAGGTGGTGTGGACATCGACGTCGACAATCTGACCGAGTTGTTCACTAAACTCCAGTTCACCATAAACCTGCAGACAGATTTAACTTCCGTCGATATGATGAAAAAACTAAAAGAGTACGCCGAACAAGATCACACAGAGTACGATGCCTTCGTTTGTTGCATCCTCACAAATGGAACAGACTACGGTGTCGCTGGTAGCGATGGTAAAATAGTGAAAGTGCAAGATCTTTCTTCGTTGTTCCACGCATCAAAGTGCCCCACGTTGGCAGGGAAGCCCAAACTGTTCTTCATCCAAGCATCAAGAGGAGGCAATTTCATGAGTGAATTAATTCAGGATGATCAATCCGATATTTCAACTGCTGACGAAGCTGATATCTTTATTGGCCACAGCACCGTTCAGGGGTACACCAGTTCCAGAAATACAAAGTACGGTAGTTATTTCATCGGTTCTTTGGTTAAAACGTTAGACAACCACAGTGATCAGCAGGACCTCCTGAGCTGTCTATTGATGGTCAACAGGGACATGTCAAGGACACGGATGGGTCAGAAATGGGAACGGTATAAGCAGGTGCCCGCCCCGCTGTTTACTCTGACGAAGAAGGTGTACCTGACCAGTGATCCTCAGTGGCCTTACCCCAGCCAGGTACCCACAGACCCTTGATAGGAGATGGAGAAATCATAAACTTCTTGAAGTTTTGTGGGAGTACATACTTGTATGGTCTAAGGACAATAACAGACCTTCAGAAGATGAGCAAAACCAGACCTCGGATCCCTGAAAGAACTGCAATGCACGGGTTATTACTAGTGGTGTTCCGATTAATTGAAATAATCGAAGATTGATCGCAGTGACCAAAAGACCAAGCAATCGATCACATTTTCTCATAATTGCTCACAAACGATTTTGGAACTGTTGTTTTAGTCTTTGAAACACTTGACGATGGAATATAACTTCGAAGTTGTCAGGGCCTGAAAACTTGTTTCATTCTTAGAAAACTCACTTCACTAACTGAAAAGTCATGACTGAATATTTCTTGAAGACCCCAGAAGGTTTATGTTGATGATATATCAACATCAGTTTTAAGTAGCAAGGTGCATCATGTTATACATATCTGCAATAACAACCTGGATAGGAAAATCTGAAAATTGACGCTAACCAATTTTTATCGATGATTGTTCGTTGGTAATGAAGCAATCATCAGTTGTGAGATTTCAACCAATTCCCAACACTAGTTATTACGACAACTACAGATCTTTGTTAATACAGAACATAAGAGATTTCGGGTTTGATAAGGTGAATAGCAAACCCGGCATTATGAGGAGAGTCACAGACCAAGCTGTTATCGGAAGATACTGGGACGTGATCTTATTAGCAATCATTATGAGTCAGCATTAATATAAGCACAGTAGGGGATGACTGGGGTATAACTATGAAGATCGTCAGAAAAGACATGTATGTTGTAAGTAATAATATGAAACGTATGTCCCGTTGGTGAATGGAGGGCATTATCATTATCACTCAGGTGTTCCAATACCATCACCTCAATTCCATTTCTGTATTATGATATACAAATGTACTCGTTGTGTTCAACAACAGCTTCCTCAAGCACATGACTGAATCTACACCTGACTAATCAATACCTAGTGTTATAAGGTAGAAATGCATCCCTGAAATAGTCAACAAATACGTATCTCTATCCATTCTGTCTCCATTTACTTTCCACAAACACCCGCTAAACAATCACGAGAATATAAATAAAGAATTTGTTACATTTTTATATATTTTAGGGATGAATTTCTACGGAATAACACTAGCAACATAATAGCCACACGATTGTTGGACAAACATTTTTTTAATCCAACAAATAAATATATTTATATTACAAATGTTAATAATCTTTTTTTTTTTTTTTGTGAGAGACTAAATCGTATGTCTTTCCCACGTATTGTAATGTCAGCGTGTATGGCAGCCAGTTGCACACAGTGGTGCAGCCCAAATCTTCAGTGCACGGAACAATCGAGGAAATATATCATGTAGGATGTAATAAAACTTTGATATTGCTATGCACCGTCTACTTGTGTTTCACAGGCCCAGTTGTCCACTGGTAAGCATCACGCCTACAGAAAATACAGTCCTGCGAAGCAACCTTCCACGTGTGTACACAGGCCAACATGTATGTCTCTGAGGCGTTCACGATGTGTGAAGTCCATTACGGTGTCCCCGTAGTGTTATTGCTTGGATACTGCTAAGTGTGACTCACACACACACATAATCACTCACACACACCTTTATGTTTTATCGCTTCGAAGCATCCTGCGACTTTCATGCACAAGCCTACACGTGTATCCTCCATTTCCAGTTGTCTTTGTTCATTGTGCAAAGTCACCCGTGAAGATCCGGGTTAGAATTGTTCTTCAGTAACCCATGCTTGTCGTAAGAGGCGACTAACGGGATCGGGTGATCATGCTCGCTGACTTGGTTGACACATGTCATCGTATACCAACTGCGTAATCGATGCTCATGTTGTTGTTCACCGGATTGTCTGGTCCAGACTCGATTACTTACAGACCGCCGCCATATAGCTGGAACATTTCTGAGTGTGACGTATAACGAAACTCACTCACTTAAGCAAGTCCTTCCTTCCAGACAAATCTATGACTCAGGGGCAGATGCAGCTATTGGGGGTTGGGGTGGGGTTGGAAGGTCAAAGACAGGTCGCCACGAAAAGCTGCGGCACTCACTCACTCAAGGATCAAGATCCTTTACGGAACAATACAATTCGTTGACTCAAGAATCACGAGCAATGCGTGATGAAAATCTCCAATGGAAAGACATAAAAGTCAATAATGGCAAGTTCCAGAGCTCCAGATAAGATTTAGCTCATGTGGGTACTGTACCCACTGTATTTTTGGGGAGTGGATATTATGAATGTTGAGTGGGTATTATATTTTCCGTTACCCACTGCTTTCAAATATGTACGTATTTGAGTCATTTTACTCACCTAAGTATTATGTCATTGAGTAAGTTTACTAAGCAGGTATGTCCTGCCTAATGTCATACCTAATCAAAACCAACTTAAATATAATGGAAATGATTTCATAAAAAAATCACTCATCCTATACTGACAGTACAACACTAGTCCTATACTAGCAATCGATGTCTTTTTCATTACGCAAGCGATTTTTATAAATATATTTCGTACGCATTTAGTTTTAAACTTTTTGCGTATCTAACATTGGTACGCAACAATTATTTTTCAATGCGTAATTGGAATGTTCTATGCGTATTTTACCCGGATACGCAGCTTATCTGGGCCTCTAGGCAACATTCTATCAATAAACACAATCAACCTCTCAGTGACAAACCTGTTTTTATATTCGATAGTAATTGATAGTAAAATCAATTTTGAGAAGAGAAATCATTTATCATTTAATCACAACAAAGTTCTATTTACAATCAAACTTTTCAGTAACGAGCCTGTTTCAGGCTCACCGTGCTCTACTCACTAGACAGTGGACTGTTCCATTATACCCGTAGGTGTTACCCTAATTAACCTTCTAGTTCAGTGTCTGTCAATTGGGTGTCTGTCAAATGGGTGTCTGTCAATTGGGAGATAACCTTCTCCGCATATTTGGTATTATTATTAAAGTCAGAACACTATAGCCCCTGTTCCTGAAATAACGTCAGATTTATCAGTGTAAGTATGGCTGATATATACACCTGGGAAAAGTTTAGCGCCGTCCCTTCTATTTATATATCCGAACTTTATGTAATCTTTAGAAATATCAACATATGACCTTGATATCAGTTTGATGAATAGCTAATTATTATATTGATACTCACTGAAATACAAAAATAACATTAGGGAAAGGTTCGAAATGAATTAAAAGTGCAAAGTCAGATATGAATTACAAAAAGTCACATTAGTGAAAGGTATACCGGGATATATACTGTATAGTGAAATATTATATATCAGCTTCAAATATTGTCATTATAGATAGGTTATAAAAGTGTGCAGTCAAAATATGACGTTATGACGATTTCTGCTGCTGTGTTTTGAATATTTCACAACGCAAAAAAAACAGGTGTTATCTGTCAGAAAGGTAATACAGGATATGCAATTCGTAGCATGGATATTTTTTATTGAAACGTATAATGATTATAAGATGCACCATCCTTACCTAGAGGTATATAGAAAGATAAAGGTTGATCATAACACATGCAGACTGCAAGGATAGTCCAGAAAATTTAACTCACAAAACAGCATTGGGGCACTCTGCGTAATATGTTTCATTGAACTGTTTACTTAGAGAGAGACTGTTTACTTATATAACAGTGTATGAAATAAGGCCCGTAGATTTCTGACGGACGGTCTACATTTATAGCTAGCCAGCCCGATGGTATGGTAAAATCTTTTAGAAAACATGTTCCATACATCTGAGTAATTTTCTTTGGATTGTCTGATCTGGTTAAATCCATTTTGGGGCTGGTAACATTTTGAAGTTACCAGCCCTGATGTCTGGCTGGGTTTTTGGCTTATTTCATACACTGTTAATACAGTATTTTCTTCACTTTATTGGGGGCGGTGGGGCAGCCTAGTGGTTAAGGCGTTCGCTCGTCACGTCGATTCCCCACATGGGTACATTGTGTGAAACCCATTTCTGGTGTCCCCTGCCGTGGTATTACTGGAATATTGCTAAACGCGGCATAAAACCATACTCACTCACTTCATATAGCGGGCATATCCATTCCACCGTGGATAGTATTTCAGCGGGAAGTAGTATCCTTGCTACAAATTGTAGCAGTATTGTTTTCCAAGGATATTGTTTCTACAGAAATATTTTCTCACAGGAATATTTGACACCTGAAACAATAATCGTTTGCATTGAGGCTGCAATAGCAGTAGACTGGTACCCTGCCCCTCGCCTCCCAGCGGCGGAACAAAGTACTATTTGAATGCAAAGAGGAGCGCAAGCGCTCTGGGGCAGGAAAAACAGTCTAATCGAGGGCACCCGCGTACGATTCATGGGAGATAACTCTAATTTGACGAGTTGGGGCGGACGCAAGACAAGTGTTCTCAGTGTCCGTGAAAGTCAATGATGCCGATCAGTCAAGATTCTTTTGGAAAATCTGTGGAAGGAGAGTCTGTTACAAGGTGACATTTACATACTTTTATTTCACAGCTTTTAATGGCATTTGTCAGACACGTAAATCTAAAATAGGTTACAGTACCCAATCGTAAGACAAACCCGATGAACCCCACAGCAAAGCATTAATCAGAGACGTGTCATTAGACTGCGCAGACGGGCATGTAGGTTAAATGCAGTATAACGAGCTGAACTATTGCAGCGCCCAGTCTGCCGACCTGCCATCTGGCTCTGTTTTAATAGAACGCCGCACGGTTTACATTTAGGCAGGGATAATCCACAACATTTATTTATATTCTCCCTGATTGTGGTAATGTGGTTTGACTAGAAACTCGTATACGGGCAGAAGTCTTAGCAAATGTTTGTAATTATTGTTCAGGTTTAACAAATTTTAAGATATTGTTTAAATTCAATCTAAATATTATAAGTCTTTTCCTCGATAAAAGTTATAATCTTATAAGTAAAACATTCGAAAGACCCTGTCATTTGCAACTAGAGTAAGATCCAAGACGTAGCTAGGCCTGTGTGTAGTTGACGTCATGGGTTGAATATCAGAGATGAAACTTTGTCCTTAATTGTTGGTAATATCAGATTTTCCTAGCTTCAAAGTGAAATACCTTACGTAAAAATGGGGTGTGTGTGATGTTTTAAGCGCGGCGGAGGGGTGTGACCCATTTGTTCGTGGGGGGGAGCAATTTTGTACATAGAATATTAAAATATTCTGCTTAACAATTATGGAAGGTGATGGGGTCATTGATTTTGTACATGACATGCAGGGGGATCACTTACTTTGTCCATAAATTGGGTGTGTGTGTGTGTGTGTGTGTGTGTGTGTCATTCACATTGTACATTCCCAGATGTCAGTAAGCTGTTCAAATACATTAATTGGTAGAGAATAACTGAGGATGGTATTAGATAATAATTAAAGCTTTCTGTGGTTGGATATGTAAAATATCAACACTTTTCAGAAAAGAACAATTCATGCAAGCCTAATGTTCCCAAACTTCAGATACAGAAGAACAACATCATAGTAGCACGTTTCCTTATTTCAGATACACCTTCCAGAACAAGAACAACGTCATCGTGAGAGTCCTGGACTATGGCGGCATTATCACTGACATCATCATCCCCGACAGGAATGGCAAGATGGAGGACGTCAGTCTTGGCTTTGATAACATGGAAGGTATATATATGATGGACTGTAAGAATATGACAATTTAAATTGAACACATTCATTCCTTTAAAATAATTTTACTCTCACTGAAACAAACAATATGATCATAATAATTGAATCCCTGAAATATAAACTGTAATGATTAGAAGAAAACAAACAAAACAGGCTATAATAATTTTCTACCTTTGTTATGAGGACTTAAAATAAGGTATGTTGGGTGGAATTAACCATTCAAGTTTATTTTGACCTTCATAATTTTGCATAGGCTATGCTGGGGGTCCATATATGGGTGCTCTGATTGGACGATATGCCAACAGGATCGCTGGTGGACAGTTCAGTCTTGATGGCAAATCCTACTCTGTTTTGAATGAACAATGGTTAAATAAAGCGGAATTCTTCCAATAAGTCCTTTATTAAATAAAGTTGACAGATTCTGCAAATTGAACAAATGTAGAAATAAATACACACTGCATTGATAACACAACAATAGTACAATCAATATTACTCTTACAACCCTGGTCCTGATCCACAAATACACTTAGTCTACAATAATACCCATTAAATAATGGACTCTCCCAAAATGGAAATAACTCTCAAATGCAAAATACAGTACTGAAAATACATTGCAATATCATTATCACTTCACGCGTGAAAAAGGTATCAATATCTTGAAAATATTTCCTATAGTTATCTCAAATTATTGCTCAAAAGCACATGGCAAAATGTAACCCCTATGGAAATAATGAACTCTTCCATAAAATACAGAGATGAAAATATGGAGAAATTAACCGAAAACACTTTCGTCATTCCTACATGACATTATAATACACTAAATATTTAACTGAATTACTCAATGATACAATATATTTTGGCATGGGTAATGAAGTAAACAAATAATCTACCCTTTAGGTGTAATGCAATCTTCCGTGAAGCATGAATGAAAACAATCTTCAAAAAGTACTTAAAATTACCTGTAATTATGACTATGTAGGAAATACTACTTTACAGTGCATTTAGACTATAAAGAAATGAATATATGTACCTGAAGAGTGAATTTTCCGCCTCTATACAAAACACAGCTTCCATCAACCTGCAGTGCATCTCGGCACACCATGCGGTCTTCGTCAGTGCTAACACAACACGAAAAGCTCGTTCAAAAAAGGGAGATAACTCCCACCCTACACTAGATAACATACCGCTAACAGAAGATACTGATAAAACGAAAGTCTTGCATAATATTCTAAAAATGGTCACATTTCAAAACAACCCTCCGGGCCCAGCAAAAGAAGAGAATCAGTCTATTGTCAGTTATCATTACTGTTCTCCAGCACAACAATGCATTTCTGCACTGACCTCTTGTACTGTCCATGTTGAGTTTTTACTGCAACGTTCCGCACAACCCCGTCACGTCCAGGGTAAACATCGACAACACGACCAAGTTGCCACTGACCTCAGGGCAAGTTATAGTCAACTAACAGCACAATATCATTTACACTCATCTGACGCGCCTTGGTGCGCCATTTCACTCTCCGCATGAGAGTAGGAATATAATCCCTCACAAATCTTCTCCAGAATTGCGAAACAATAAACTGAACAAACTCAAATCTTCGCCTCAGATTTGTTGTTTCCGAGCACACACATTGAGGAACATCACTTGAAGCCCGACCTATCAGGAAATGATTCGGGGTCAAAGGTTGCAGATCATTAGGGTCACTTGAACTGAATCCAAGTGGTCTGGAATTGAGTAAACATTTCACTTCAGCTTAACACCGTTGTGATTTCATTCCATGTCAAAACTTGTTTTCCGACACTTATCTCCATCGCTCTCTTTGCTTGTTTTATCATACTCTCATAAAGTCCTCCTTGGTGTGGACTTAATGGCGTTGTGAAAATCCACCTAATTCGTTGTTTTACACTGAACCTTTGTAACACTTTCCTGTCTTCTGTGAACAGTTTCTTTATCTCTTTCTTTGCTCCGACGAATGACGTGCCATTATCTGATATCATTGTCGATGGCCATCCATGATTCGCAGCAAACCGTCTCAGTGCATGTAGGAATGATTCCGTTGATAAACTCTCAACGACTTCCAGATGAATCGCTCTTGTCACAGCACAGGTGAAAAGCGCCCCCCCAGGCCTTGATTTTCTTGTTTCGGGCCATAGCGTAGATAGAAGGGACCGAATAGATCCACACCTGTGGTGAAGAAAGGCGGTGAAAACAGATTCACTCTCTCTGCTGGTAAATCATTCATGAATGTCTCATGTGGCGGTTTTCGGAGTTTTCTACAAACAGTACATTTTTTTATCATAGCCTTGACTGCATTTCTTCCCCTCAGGATCCAATATTTCCGTCGAGATTCTGACAAAGTTCTCTCTGTTCCTGCATGATAGACTTTCAAGTGAACATCTCTGAGAATGAGATCTGAAATGTGATTTGATGCCAGCAGTAACACTGGGTGACACTGTTCATATGCAAGTGGTGAATGTCCAAGCCTTCCTCCAACCTTGATCAATCCATTTTCTGCAAAGGGAGATAATTCTGAGAAAGACTTTTCCCAGTCGCCAAGTGATTTTTGTGCATGTTGAATCCAGTAATTCTCTGCTCTCTGTATCTCTTCGGTTGAAGACAATCTGTTTTCCCAACAATCAGCTTTTCTTCTTACACAATTCGATAATAAAGCGAAAACAGTAAGCCGTCACATGAAGAAGCTTTCTCCAACTTGAGAATCTTTGACAGTCTATGAAAACACAATCTGTCTCTTTCTGCATACTACTGCATACCTTCTTTGGTTTTTTCAATTCATCCTTCTCACTCTGTTCTGTTGTGAAATTTTGCTCTGGCCATTCTGCTCTTCCCTGTCTAAGAAAACTAGGACCGTGAAACCAACTGTCTTTGATTTTCTCCACTTTCATCCCTCTACTCAAATCGTCAGCTGGATTGAGTTTTGTAGGCACAAACTTCCAGTTGCTAACCGCCATTCCGCTTTGGATTTCCGCCACACGACTCCTACAAATGGTTTCAATGTTGTAGATTCAGACTGCAACCAGTGTAGCACTATTCTTGAATCTGACCAAAGAAATACCTGCGGGTTACTTCTCATACTATTGTATATAGTTCTTGCCAGTCGTGATGCGATGAGTGCTGCCATCAGTTCAAGACGTGGAATGGTTGATTGTCTTAGGGGTGCAACTCTTGCTTTCGCTGCGACTAGTCTAACACTTGTAGTTTCTGATGTATTCCACAGAAGATATGCGCACGCTCCATATCGTCATTATTAGCGTCGGCAAAGACATGTAGTTCTGGTGAACCACATCTATTTTCAGGTGTCAGACATCTGTCAAATTTCACTTCATTGAGATTTTCTAAGTCTCTGAAAATATCTTTCCACAGTCCACCCATCTCATTTGGCAGAATATCATCCCAGTCATACTCTTTCTTTTTCCAAAGGTTCTGCATAGCAATTCTTGCTCGAATTGTCACTACGGACGCCAGTCCTAAGGGATCATACAACTGGGCTATGTGTGAAAGTACTGATCGCCTTGTGTATTTATCCAAAATAACTTGCTTCACCTTAAAATGAAATGTGTCAGTGCGAAAGTTCCACAAAACTCCTAGAGTTTTCACTTTTTCCTGAATTTCTTGACTAGAATCAGGCACATCTAGTGATATCTTGTCATTGTCTTCCACATTTTGAGTTTTATCTGAAGAACATATCCATTCTTTGATTTTAAAACTCCCAGTTTTCAGTATGGCGTCCAGATCTGTCATCAATTCAGATGCCTTTTCATTTGTGTCACAAGAATGAAGAATGTCATCCATATACCGATCGTCCCCGTAGAATGTCTGCTGCATCTGGATATTCCTCTTGGTTATCCTCGGCCATTTTCAGCATTATGAAATTCGCCATGTCTGGTGATGATTTGTCTCCAAAAGTCACTCTCATCATTCTGTAGATGATTGGGTCACATGACATGTCTAAGTTTCTCCAGAGGTATCTATGGACTTGTGTATCTGACTCAAGGAGGCGAATTTGTAAATACATCTTCGAGATGTCCCCGATGAATGCCACTGGTTTTTCTCTAAATCTAAGCAATGTAGAAAACAGGTTTCCCAGTAGAGAGGGTCCTTTATAAAGAAATGAATTTAGTGTCACTCCTTCACAAAGACAGGCAGGATCAAATACAATGCGGAGAGGGTACTTAACTTTTCAGGCCGGTACACCCCATGGTGAGGTAGATAGTATGTCACGCCAGATGTTTCTTCTTCAACCTTCTCCGACCATCCGCTATCTTCGATTTCTTGCATGGCTTTACCATAAAGTTCTGCTTTTTCAGGAGTTTTCAGTAGATTTTTCTCCAGAGCAAGCAATCTTTTTTCTACAATCTGGTAATTGTCAGGTAATTCTCTCTTGTCCCGTTTCCATGGCAATCCAATGATGTAACGATCATCTTCTTTCTGACATGATGATTCAAACATTTCCATTGCCTTTCGATCATCGATTGACATCACAGTCTTAGGACAAGAACAGTTTGGTGCTTGAACACCTAGGGATTCAAGATCATACATTTTCTCAAGATCTATTTTCTGTACAAAGTTTATTGTAGGTGTAGAAGGTATTGACACTTTCTCACTTCCCATCACGCACCATCCTAGACGTGAAAGTTTCCCAATCGGTTCATAGGGTTGTCCTTCTCTGACTTCTTGATCTGCATGTAAATGACTGTATTGGACTCCTAATACCAAGTCGATCGGACCCGCTTTATGAGGAAACTCCAGATCTTCCAGATGTTTGAAAGTTGACAACCACTTTCGATTGAGTGGCCCTACATTACAGACTGTGTCATCTATCTCGTGAGCGTCGATTTGAAACTCATTCATCTTGTCATGAAGTGGCGATATCCAGAAGTTCACACGTCGACTGCAGTTCTGAGTCACTTTCTTACCACCAACTACGGATAACTCTATTCTTTCTCTTCTTCCTTGTAATCCAAGAGCTTTCGCAAAATCAGTTCGAATAATTGTGGTGCCAGCTCATGCCGTCAATAAGAACGTTACCCTCTCTTGTCCTTCCATTAGCCGCTCTAAACATCACTCTGACCACTGGAAGAATGCCATCAGTATCTAAGATAGAAGAAGCAGCATGCTTTGGTTGGGTCTGTATGCAATAGCTGATTGTGCTCTACGCACTCCATTTTTCCCACAAGTTATCCTGGATCTACAGTCTCTGGCGATATGACCTTTAACCAGACATGAAAAACAAAGCCTGTTCTTCCTTACAATGTCCACTCTGTCACTCACTGTTGAATCGATGAATGTTGGACATTCATTCACTCTGTGACCTTCCGCACACACGTAACATTTCAATCCATGTCTCTTTTCAGCTTGCGCTGTATGAATTCCCTTCTTCACATTCTTGTTTATGAAACCTTTGTCTCTGTTTTCTCTGGTCTCAAATCTTGTACTTCTTTCCAGGTCTCCGAAATCCGGATCAAACTCAGTTTTCACTGTTTTGCGTAGAAATACACTTATTTCTTTCAGGTCCTCTTTCTCTGATATCTGTGACTGTAGATTTCCATCTTAATATCAGGTAATCAGGAAGGCGTTGAATAATCTGCCGCAAAGTTTCCACTGTGTTGACATCACTAAGGTAGTTTAGTCTTGTAAGAGTTGCAATACAGTTCATCACTTCAACAGAAAAGTCACGTAAACTGTTGCGATCGTTGTTTCTAATCTTTACACCTTTTGTCAGTTGCTGGATAAATTTCCTTGCTATGCGACTTGGATGTCCAAACTGTTCCTTTATTGTCTTCAAGGCTGACGCATACATTAATCCACTTGATCCCAAACCTGCTATTGATCTCTCAGCTTCCCCAGATAAATGCATTTTCAATTGTCCCATTCTTTGCTCATCAGTCAAATTAATTTTGTTGTGAATATGAATTTTAAAAGTTTCAATAAATTCTACATACTCCAATGCATTGCCACTGAACTGTTTAATCTGTAACGATGGAATGTCTCTGCTTGCCTCCAGTCTGTACAAGGCTTGTGCAATACTCATCTCTGTATGAGAAGCCTGTGGTAACTTTGTCTCTTCATATTCTACCAAATCGTCAATCCATGAGTCAACAGTAACTGGACAATCATCTTGCCTAACATGTGGATCTGCACCTGGATCTTGCATGCTGGATATTCTACTGTCCTTTATCTTGTCTGGATATTTTTGCTTGATCTCGATGCTGCCTTTTCTGTCAGTTTCATGCTTGTTGACCTCTTCTCTATCACTGATAGCTTCAATAGATATAACTTTCCTGTGATGCTGTGCTTCCTCTATTTGAGATAGTTCTTCTCTTTTCCTATAATCTTCTATCTTGTCTTCTATCTCATAGATGTCATCAGTGAGGTCTGTCTCCCACTTGTCAAGCTGAGTACATTTTGGGTTAGGAAAGTTGTACAATTCTGCATTCAACAATAAAGTCTGTTTGTAATCAGTTCGCAGATCATCTAGTTCTCTTTCAGCTCTCCGTGGAGTAAGTTTCCTGGTTGTCATTGACAATAATAATCGATTAATTGTTCTTGTTATCTTTGCTCTGTATAATTTTCTCTTCTGACGTACCTCTCTTTCCCTCTCATCCATTTCCTGGAACCTCCTCTCCTCATCCATACTATGAATTTCAGCTTCAACCTCTTGCAGAATGAAATCTTGTGTAGCCATCATTCATCAACAAAGTTTAATGTCACCTTTAAATTGTCTATTCATCGACACTCTTCACTTGTTGTCCATACATCGACACTCTGTAACTCTTCATTCTTCAGAAATTTGTTTTGAATGAACAATGGTTAAATAAGGCGGAATTCTTCCAATAAGTCCTTTATTAAATAAAGTTGACAGATTCTGCAAATTGAACAAATGTAGAAATAAATACACACTGCATTGATAACACAACAATAGTACAATCAATATTACTCTTACAACCCTGGTCCTGATCCACAAATACACTTAGTCTACAATAATACCCATTAAATAATGGACTCTCCCAAAATGGAAATAACTCTCAAATGCAAAATACAGTACTGAAAATACATTGCCAATATCATTATCACTTCACGTGAAAAAAGGTATCAATATCTTGAAAATATTTCCTATAGTTATTTCAAATTATTGCTCAAAAGCACATGGCAAAATGTAACCCCTATGGAAATAATGAACTCTTCCATAAAATACAGAGATGAAAATATGGAGAAATTAACCGAAAACACTTTCGTCATTCCTACATGACATTATAATACACTAAATATTTAACTGAATTACTCAATGATACAATATATTTTGGCATGGGTAATGAAGTAAACAAATAATCTACCCTTTAGGTGTAATGCAATCTTCCGTGAAGCATGAATGAAAACAATCTTCAAAAAGTACTTAAAATTACCTGTAATTATGACTATGTAGGAAATACTACTTTACAGTGCATTTAGACTATAAAGAAATGAATATATGTACCTGAAGAGTGAATTTTCCGCCTCTATACAAAACACAGCTTCCATCAACCTGCAGTGCATCTCGGCACACCATGCGGTCTTTGTCAGTGCTAACACAACACGAAAAGCTCGTTCAAAAAAGGGAGATAACTCCCACCCTACACTAGATAACATACCGCTAACAGAAGATACTGATAAAACGAAAGTCTTGCATAATATTCTAAAAATGGTCACATTTCAAAACAAGTGCCATGACGTCATTAACTTGATGACGTCACAATCATATGACATCGTTACACTGCAAGTCTCATGGCAGTACCATGTTCAGAGATGTACATTTTTCATTGAAAACTAAAGAAGAATGATTTTTTATGAAAAATAGAATCTCACCCTTGTGTCTTTTGATATCAAATATATCAACACTCGTTGATAAAAGTACAAATATCCTCGGCAAGCCTCGGATGTTTGTGACTTTATCAACTCTTGATGATATATTTGATATCAAAAGACACGAGGGTGAGATTCTCTATATCTAATAGTCATTTTAACTAATAGTCATTTCAACGAAAGTTGGTGCAATGGTACAATTTACTGATCTTCCAATATACGATTTCATCAAAATTAATGTAGCGAAAACTGAGTAACATCTTGAATTAAATTATTGTAATGCATTATTAGTGTAAGTCCAGATATACAATGAACACTTAACTGCCAGATAGGAAAATAAAACACAAATGTGTATACTGCAGTTCGGATTTGTTGAGTATTTCTGGTTTTATGTGCTTAAGAGAACAACTTCATGTTGTGAAACCCACTCGAAGAAAAGCACACTGGCGGTCAAATAGTAGTCAAAGACTGGAGATAGCGTAGAATACCCTGTAAACTGTTGTATCTGTTTGTTAATTTAGCAAAGGTGTCCATAAACTATAAAAACATGTGTATCTGTTATGTATACACACACAGTAGGCTAACTAGCTTCAATGCTTAAACATATTGTTTGTGCTTTTGATAGTATACAGTGTACTATCAGGTTGAGTTCCTTTTGATAGTATACAGTGTACTATCAGGTTGAGTTCCTTTTGATAGTATACAGTGTACTATCAGGTTGAGTTCCTTTTGATAGTACCGTTACAGTGTACTATCAGGTTGAGTTCCTTTTGATTGTATAAAGTGTACTATCAGGTTGAGTTCCTTTTGATAGTATGAGTTCTGTGAATACAACTGTATGAAAGTTTGGGGGTCCTGCCTGAAGAGTTACCATGGTAACCACCACAAGCTGCTTTAAATTGGATAAAGGGATAAAGTATTGTATTGTACTTATGAAGGAATATTTTAGGTAGGTCCTTTCAAAGGTTGCAAAAAAAGATGGTGCCTGCCCATTTTCTATCATTGTCAAAGGCCATTGCCTGAAAACTAATTCTATATATGTTTAAGCTTCATTATGTCAGCAATAGGAATCGCTAAAGAGTGTGTCAACTTTTGATAAATCAGTGTATGGTTTTGTCGAACTGAGCCCAGGGTTCCAGGGACTTGTCCTTTGATACATGTTTATTTGACCTTACATATGTTGGATATTTGAAGTCTTGGTCCTTGCTATCAGTTATAGTTCCGGGACTGTCAGCACCATAGACATGTTGTGGATTAATAATAATAATAATAATGTTTCCATTTATATAGCGCCAAACTCCACACTAAGTATGCTCATAGCACTGCCAATGACGATCTGCTCATAGCACAGCACATTATTACCCTGGATAAACCAAGCTGCCTGTTAGGCGCTAGAAGGTTATAGTCACATGACTTATCCCACCGGGTACCCATTTTTCTGCTGGATGAACAGAGGCAATTTTGAACAAACTCACTTGCCTAAGGTGAGACCACATGTGTCACATGTTTGTTGTGGGGCAGGACTGAAGTCAAAGAAACTCTCAGGAGTCAAATTGCTAAACCCGGTCACACATCCAAGGACTCTCCCCGCTCAACTTTGCTTAACTTCAACTGAATTGTGACCTGAGCTCTATGCACAGGACCACACGGCACCACATATTGCCAGATTAGTAAACATCTGAAGCCTACATCATTTTGGGCTCTCCTTCCACAACAAGCTGACACTGACTGGGATATAACAAGAATACTGTCAAAAGCTGTGTTAAACACAACTCAATCTGGTGTAGAATAGGTCTTCAGCAACCCATGCTTGCCACAATAAGGCGACTATGCTTGTCGTAAGAGGCGACTAACGGGATCGGGTGGTCAGGCTTGCTGACTTGGTTGACACATGTCATCGGTTCCCAATTGCGCAGATCTATGCTCATGCTGTTGATCACTGGATTGTCTGGTCCAGACTCGATTATTTACAGACCGCTGCCATTTAGCTGGAATATTGCTGAGTGTGGTGTAAAACCAAACTCACTCACTCACTCACACTAAACACAACTCACTGAATCTGTTGCTCTCTCACTCACTTTTCAAAAGAATAATAGCCAACACTCTTATTGGTGTATTATGACCCCTGCTTTGGTGATAATAACAGCGGAACTATATTTCACCTCTATAGCGACTATGGGAGGCCAAGGTTGACGGAAACAGACTGAGCCTTAAATACATCAGCCCAGATGGTGAGGAGAACTACCCAGGGGAGGTAACTCTGACAGTCACATAACCTAACTGACTGATGAGAATGAGCTGATCATTGACTACACGGCAACATCGACCAAGGCAACACCTGTCAACTTCACCAACCATGCTTACTTCAATCTGGGAGGCCATGTGAGTTCTGGTATTTGTGTTTCAGATGATTGTAGTCAAACTTGGCATCACAGATGTTAAATCGGACAAGTATCACTGTTGAATTAGATATCCAAGATGGAAACTTAACATGAAAATGAGAGACTCATATAGGAATATTGTTTAATGTGACTTTAGACAACAAAGATAAAGAGATACTGAATTGTCATGTTTCGACCAATAATTGCTCAAATAGAGATCCATGTGTTTTACATGAATTTACAAAATCTGTTTCCAGGCATCAGGGAAGATCGATGATCATCGTGTGCAGATCAATGCAGAACATTTCCTGCCTCTGGATGATAACTCTATACCTACAGGTACAAGTCTCTCATGTGATCTGCATTGGGTAGCAGGGCCTCCTTTCACAAAGCACTAAGGTGTTCGTAAGTCACTAAGGTAACCTTAGTGCAATGTTAAAGAATGGGAGTTAAGGTTAACCTTAGTAAAGGTTGCTTCGTGAAAGGAGCCCCTATATTGTAGACATTGTGACAACTGATTACAGTAACTGGCTTCGTGTTAGCTACAGAAATTGTATACCTGTGCTGCTCCCTTTGAACAATGGTGATACTGATCTGTCACAGATTTCACCTGTACCTAATATGTGTAAATCATGCTTCATGACAGTATGTTTTTAAGTATTACAAGAAACTTTCAGAAATATGTTTTGAGAGGCAACAGTAACAAGTCTCAAAACTTCAGGAATTTGCTTTTTTATCCTTCATTGCATTTCTGAACTTGTCTTAATTGAATCATAATTCTCAATGTGTACCTATTACACACATTTTCCAGGTGAGATCCGGAAAGTGGAGGCAACGGAATGGGACCTGAGGTCCCCTGTACGTCTTGGGGACCGACTTGGGCAGGTGCCTGGTGGGAAGGGGTTTGACCACAACTTCAACCTGTCTCTGTCTGGTGAAAAGCGTCTGGCAGCAAGGTTGAGTGAAGATTTTTAATTGTGATTGACGACATATTCCAATATAAGTATAACACCAGCATACGAGGAAAGTTTTCCATAAAGCTTACATAAGTACCCGAGGCATTCTTTTTGAATCTCTGAACTGCCTGTGATGAAGTCAGTGAGAGTGTTTTATGCCGACAGGGTGGAGCACCCGCCAAGTGGGAGGTGGATGGAGTGCCACACCACGGAACCAGGGGTGCAGTTCTACACCAGCTTCTATCTGCAGGATGTGGTGGGGAAAGCAGGGGCCATCTACTCCCAGTACGGAGGATTCTGCCTGGAGGCTCAGCACTACCCTGACAGCATCAATCAGGTGGGTCAGCACTACCCTGACACCATCGATCTGGGGGATCAGCACTTCCCTGACACCATCAATCAGGTGGGTCAGCACTACCATGACACCATCAATCAGGTGGGTCAGCACTACCCTGACAGCAACAATCAGGTGGGTCAGCACTACCCTGACACCATCAATCAGGTGGGTCAGCACTACCCTGACAGCAACAATCAGGTGGGTCAGCACTACCCTGACACCATCAATCAGGTGGATCAGCACTACCCTGAGACAATCAATCAGGTGGGTCAGTACTACCCTGACAGCAACAATCAGGTGGGTCAGCACTACCCTGACAGCAACAATCAGGTGGGTCAGCACTACCCTGACACCATCAATCAGGTGGGTCAGCACTACCCTGACACCATCAATCAGGTGGGTCAGCACTATCCTGACAGCATCAATCAGGTGGGTCAGCACTACCCTGACAGCATCAATCAGGTGGGTCAGTACTACCCTGACAGCATCAATCAGGTGGGTCAGCACTACCCTGACAGCAACAATCAGGTGGGTCAGCACTACCCTGACAGCATCAATCAAAGTGGGTCAGCTCTACCCTGACACCATCAATCAGGTGGGTCAGCACTACCCTGACACCATCAATCAGGTGGGTCAGTCAAGTAGATCAGCATTACCCAGACAGTAACGATATGGGGATGTATTTGTCTGATGGCCGATCTGAAGACCAGTTCAAGATATCAGTGTTCAACACATATGAATCTGTGATGACAATTCATCAAAATCTGATTACGTTTGTTTCTGTTTCAGCCAAGTTTCCCGAACTGTGTTTTGCGTGATGGGGAAACCTACAGACAGACGACATCTTACAAGTTTGGCATCAGCAGCTAAACTCTACAGCTGAAACATTTTCCTTTTCAAAATGCAAACCAACTTTACTGGGCACATTGATAGACTACTGCCAGTCTAAAAAAGTCTTCATATAGAGGGAGGTCTTGGGATATCTTATGAAGAAGTAGCAACTTAATGATGTGCGACTGATTGTCTCGATTTTCTTGGCAGCCACAACTCATAGGGAGGTTTTTGTACTTTACAGCAGTTATTGGTTATACAAGCTTAAATAATATATGAGAGTCCATGTTTTTAAAAAACTCTGGTGTGTTGATTCACATGATGTTGAAGGATGTTGAGAGAGCCAATTACGTTCTCAGCATCTTAGATACCAACACAATCAGCGATGTTACAGATGCAGATTTGTTTTTCATTTGAGTTGATTGTCAAAACCGATGATGTTTGAAAAGATTGATAATGGACTACATTGTGCAATGTCTAGCCCTTAAGGTGGATTTTGTGGACTGAGAAAACACACTCCCAAATATATTGAAATATTGTTTAATTCAAGCATAAGTTAAGTAATTCATCACCTGAGTGATGGTGAAGGAGGTAATGCTATAGAAATAGCATTACCTGTTGATGCTATCCCCCTTCATGGTGTAATAACTAACTTTATCATCCAAAACTGTGTTCCACAGGAGATATCGCTTGTGTGAGATCAAACGATATCTCCTAGGAGATATCGTTTTGACAGTAGATTTTGTACAATGCCCTGACAATGCTATGACGTCATGTACTTGATGACGTCACAATGCTATGACATCGCTGCACTGCAAGTCTAATGGCAGTAAAAAGTTCAGAGATGTACATTTTTCATTGAAAATTAATGAAGAGTGACTTTGGATGATAAATAGAATCTCACCCTCGTGGTGGTGAGTGAGTGAGTTGTGTTGGCATCACTTTGAACAGCATGTCTCATATTTGGTTGTTGACCTACAAGGGTTATTGCCCATGTTTCTGCAAGTCCAGGTCATTATGACAACTTTGATATGGCTGAAACATTGCTGACTCTCAATCTTATATCACCCGCCTCCATGGTCGGTAAGGCATTTATGAATAGAGTGTATAGTAATATCAGTTAGTTTGCAACTTCTTTAGAGTTGTGTCGTTTTACAAGAACCTTTATACTGGGTTTTGTGTTGCATTTAGTCGAGTACTGAGAAAATATTTTGTTGATGCCAATCTCTTGCTCCTCTGTCTTTGTATGGCCGAGGCTATATTAGAAATTATGAGGTTATGCGTTGTATCGTTGAACAGTGAGTGAGTGAGTTGTGTTGGCATCACTTTGAACAGCATGTCTCATATTTGGTTGTTGACCTACAAGGGTTATTGCCCATGTTTCTGCAAGTCCAGGTCATTATGAGAGCTTTGATATGGCTGAAACATTGCTGACTCTCAATCTTATATCATCCGCCTCCTTGGTCGGTAAGGCATTTATGAATAGAGTGGAAAGTCAGTAGCTTGATACCAAGCGGTATTAAAGAATAAAAAGTTGGGGAAAAACGACTGTTGTTTGTTTGGGGCCCTGCCTGCCCATAACACATAGCATTCATGATTTTGGGGAAAAACAAGGACTCTTGTTCTGATTTGGGAATCATTGGGAGCAATGTCAACTCACTCACTCCATGATCTATTATTTTCCAAGGTTTGCATCTCATGATTTTTGGTGTCACCAACTGCACTTGTCAAAACCCCCATCGTGATATTGCTGGAATATTGCTAAAAGCAGCGTAAGCCATACTCACTCAAGCTTGATCTATTATTTTTCTAGGTTTGACAGTACATGGGCGGAATGGTGAAGCCCATTTCCAACTGCGCCGTGATGTTGTCAAAATATTGATCATTATGGGCTTTTAATGGAATACAGTTAAAAGTAGTCTTAAATCCAGTTCACTCACTTATGTTGTATCACCAGAGCATGGCAGCTGAGGGACACACCATTGGCCCAACTTGTTCTATGCCCGGCCAAGTAATATATGAATAAACTGAGGCTAGTTAATTAGTGTGAATGGTAATGAGGGAAACAGAATGCACGAGTCAACTACCTTGTGCAGATGTTGTGGATGATAGGTTTTATTAGATGAGTCATTCCATGGAATGGAAGTAGGTGTTTATAATTGAGCACAAGTTGTTAAGTTTGTCAAGTATACATTGCACTTAGTGCCATGGAAATATTTTGTAAGAAATGTCTATATTTTATTGAGAGATTATGGAGAGTTATAGATCCATGACGGCAGTATGTTTTACAAATGTATTAAACTGCATGAAAAAGACAGTTTGCCTTTGCTTTTGTCACAGATCAGCTGATTGAATGTCAGGCCTTCATGTCACTTTTGGAATTGGCAGGCTCACGAGTAAGTTCCAGCAAGTATAAGTCCATTTAAACACGGGGACTGTTCAGATATGGCACAATAACGGGGACAGAGACAATGCCTGAATTGTCAGCTCCACCTATGGCACACGGGGACAATGTATCAGCTCCACCTATGGCACTAGAAACACGGGGACAATGTCATCAGCTCCATGTCTATGGCACTAGAAACACGGGGACAATGTGTCTAGCTCAGCTCCATCTATGGCACTAGAAACACGGGGACAATGTGTCAGCTCCATCTATGGCACTAGAAACACGGGGACAATGTATCAGTTCCATCTATGGCACTAGAAACACGGGGACAATGTATCAGCTCCACCTATGGCACTAGAAACACGGGGACAATGTATCAGTTCCATCTATGGCACTAGAAACACGGGGACAATGTATCAGTTCCATCTATGGCACTAGAAACACGGGGACAATGTGTCAGTTCCATCTATGGCACTAATATCAGAGGGACTTGCTGATCGGATCTCGGCTCTATCACAAGACAACCCTAGCGATCAGCATGTATCGCCTCCAGTAAAGCTGGCCTGCAGCCTTGGTCACGACCCGCAGCTTTAAATACCATCACTTCATCAGAAGTCTTCCCAGACATTCAAGTTATGGACCACAACTCCCGCTTCAAGGAGCGCTTCACGACTGCAAGCGGTAGACGTATCTTAGCCCTCACAATCCACACTGACCACTCAGACCTCCATGCAGGATCTTACATCCAGAGGCCGTCTCCATCCCAGGTACATACACGATTTGATCAACCCTCATCGAGGGACGGAGCTGGACTCTATCATATTACCCACGGCGCTAGCGTTCATGGACCCCGCATGGTGGAACATTCCAGACAATGCTGTCCACGGGACTCCAATCAGGATGCCCCAAGCAGATCGTCAACTGTTCATGGATGCATTACTCACATGGACTGGGTGCTCATATCGACAACAAGACGACATCAGGTCTCTGGGTGGAGGATTCTCCAGTCCATTTTGGAGATGAAGGCAGTTATTCCAGCTGTCCAGCACCCTTCTATACCTGTCGCCACGGACAATTCTATGGTAGTAGCCAACATCAACAGTCTCTGAGGAACCCACTCTCAAGTCCTCATAGTTCTCACGAGAGAACGTGACGACCTGCCTGACAGTCTGGAGTGCAACATTTCTAACAGAGACATCCCAGGGAAGATCAGTATCTTTGCCGACGCTCTATCTCGTCCGGGCAAGATTCCATCCACGGAATGGACTCCTTCAGGCAGATAGCACAAAAATTGCGTCAACTGCACACGTCAACAACCAATTGCCAATATCAGCCTAGTTCCAGATCCTCCAACCTCCAACCAAATACTCAACCTTTTGGGGATACTCCACTTATGGACCTGGCCTCAGACCACAGTTACCCCCATTAACTTTTACCATGACCCGGAAGGAAAATAGGAGAATATAGTGCCTTGTTGAAATGGGCTGTTCTGTGTGTGCTTATTTTTTCAGGGTGACTTGTGATAGCTTAAATGAAAGGTAAGACACTGTACTTTATTGCAAAATGTTTTTGGTCCACAATCTACACATGGTATTGACACCAGCCTTCCATGATTTGACCCAAAGTTCAAGGCTGTCTAGTGTGTTTCGGCTCGTAACTTCCGGTGACCATTGTTTACAGTGGATACAGCAAAATTGCCATGGTCGATCCAGGCCCATATTTTGCCGGTTAAGTGACAAGTGGCAGGTTGGTAAGCATGCAACAGGAGAACAGCCTACGACCGATATTAATTATGGTGCACTGGCATGTCACTGTAGATAGCAAAGAAGGAAAATGATTGTGGTCTGAGGCCACCTGGTCCGGCTCGGTTCCACAGCTTACTGCATGTCATCATCTCTACGTATTAGTTAACAAGTTGCTCATTATGTCAATCACTAAATTGTCGGACCCACTGCAGCGTATAATAACAAGCTAGCCTGTACACTCAGCAATTATATTCTGATGTGCCTGCTCCAGAGAGTGTTGATGTACAAACACTCGCTCACTGAACCTGTAAACACGCAAGACGCGTACACACACGTGCAATACAGGATAAAATACAAGTAGTTGTTTTACACGCAGGGAAATGTTTTAAAACACCATTTCACTGTGTGCACGCCATTAAGCTCACTGTGAAACGCGAGTACTGATTGTTCATTTAAAGTAGGGGCGGTGGGGTAGCCTAATGGTTAAAGCGTTGGCTCGTCACGCCGAAGACCCGGTTCGAATCCCCACATGGGCACAATGTGTGAAGCCCATTTCTGGTGTCCCCCGCCGTGATGTTGCTGGAATATTGCTAAAAGCGGCGTAAAACCAAACCGTGTCAGTCAGTCAGTCATTTAAAGTAATAAAATGCGACAAATGTTTTGAGACGAGCCCCGCTGTCACAAGAGAAGATAACTGTCCCGACCTCCTCTGATTTGTATCACCGTGTATCACAGTCGGTGTCTGTCACAACCAGCCATGCCGATCTCGACGGATTCATTTGGTAAAACAGCAGATGGCAAGGAAGTCACAAGGTGAGATGGTGTTAATGTTGACCATATGTAACAACATGGTCACTGATGGCCATCTTACTGTGAGCAGTTATATACTTGAGTTATTTAATGGGGTCAGAGAGGGTGTTATCTCTGCTGATGCTCACCGAGAATCTGGGACGCTATTGTCACGTTATAATTTGTACAGGCTCCTCTGTATACGACCCTAATACGACAGATAGTGAACTGACCACTAGCCCTGCATATGAATGAGCTTGAGCCAACACAGCCGTTTATACAGAATGAACATGAAGCTAGGGTTATAGAAAACTCAAGGGGACCACTACTTTTAGCTCGTTGTAGCTGTATTTCGTTACATTCATTTTGACCAAAATATACAGCCAGTGGTGGTTTCTAAAATAGTTCGTTACATCCGTTAGTTCGTAATAGTGTTCGTAATAAAAGTAGTTTACTGAAGTTGTTTAGCATGTACATGGTCATCGTCATCAGGGCGGTGGGGTAGCCTAGGGGTTAAAGCGTTCGCTGCTCATACTGAAGACCCGGGTTTGATTCCCCACCTGGGCACAACGTGTGAAGCCCATTCCTGGTGTCCCCCGCCGTGATATTGCTGGAATATTGCTAAAAGCGGCGTAAAACCCAACTCGCTCACTCACTCATCGTCATCAGGGCGGTGGGGTAGCCTAGGGGTTAAAGCGTTCGCTGCTCATACTGAAGACCCGGGTTCGATTCCCCACCTTCCAGAACAAGAATTACGTCATTTCTGGTGTCCCTAGCCGTGATATTGCTGGAATATTGCTAAATGCGGCGTAAAACCATACACTCACTCACTCATCGTCATCACCTATATAGACATGTGAGTGCATCCTACGTGCTTACCAAGGACAGGAAAAGATCGGTAACAATGCATGCATATCTGCCTACTTTCTAGCCAACATAACACCTGATACTCTAGGCGATATGTGATTTGGAGAAGATATATATGTTACCAGCTGTTGCAATCCAGGCCTAACGTTCTCCTGCAGCCGTAATGCTTGATGGCCCTTCAACATTTGTCGAGCGTTGAGGTATTCTAGTGGTTAAAGCGTTCGCTCGTCACGTCGAAAATTCGGGATCGGTTCCCCTCATGGGTACAATGTGTAAAGCCCATTTTTGGTGACCCCCACCGTGATATTGCTGAAATAATGGTAAAAGCGGCGTAAAAACTGAACTCACTCACACTCATTAACATCAGGATTGACCCGTGAAGGTCCGCGTTAGAATATTGGCCTTCAGTAACCCATACTTGTCGTAAGAGGCGACTAACGGTGGTCAGGCTCGCTGACTTGGTTGACACATGCCATCGGTTCCCAATTGCGATGCGATCGATGCTCATGCTGTTGATCACTGGATTGTCTGGTCCAGACTCGATTATTTACAGACCGCCGCCATATAGCTGGAATATTGCTGAGTGCGGCGTAAAACTAAACTCACTAACATCAGTATTCCTTCTGGTCAGCCCTGTAAGCATACTAAGGTCAATAGATCCCAGAACCCGTTCGAGCCCACTCGAATGAATAATGTTCCTCATGATATCACCCACGAGTGTGTCGACCAGGTTCGGTTATTTAAATAATTTAGATGAACTGACAATATTACCCAGTTACACAATGTTGTTGCTATCAGTTTTCCATAGTATACCAATCTAACCTAATGGGTGTTCTTGGTGCGCAGTGACAAATGCCGCACTACCCAGCAGATTGCACAGACTACCGGAATGTGCAACTGCACAGCAAACACCAGGAACATGCGACACTAGCCAACTTTCATGACATGTGCTTCTGTAACTAGCAAAGCTGTACCGTCTTAGACGTGTACAGTTGACATTATTGCGTTTGTTCTGTCAGATCATGCAGTTTGAATACGTGTTCTGGCCTTTTATAGCCAAAGTTCCACTATTTAAGAACACGACACTGACCAAGGACAGCGTCACCGTAAGGTGTTTTCCTCGTTTCAAATAAACCTTCCAGACCAAGAACAACATCATAGTAGCACGTTTCCTTATTGCAGATACACCTTCCAGAACAAAAACAACGTCACCGTGAGAGTCCTGGACTATGGCGGCATCATCACTGACATCATCGTCCCCGACAGGGACGGCAAGATGGAGGACGTCAACCTCGGCTTTGATGACATGGAAGGTGAGGACGAATAGCAACATACGTGATTCTCGATAACTTTATTCTCAAACAATTACAGTGACAGTATATTTTCCCTTGTACAATATACTTATAGACAATGAAAACAACCACCGACGACCTGTAATGATTTGAGATCATCTTCTGTTCATAATTTCCTCCACGTCACAAGGCTATGCCGGGGGCAGATTCATGGGTGCTCTGATCGGTCGGGTGGCTAACAGGATCGCTGGTGGACAGTTCAGTCTTGATGGCACTTCCTACTCCCTGTTTGTCAACAACGGACCCAACAGTTTGCATGGAGGAAAGAGAGGATTTGACAAGGTGGGTTTAAGTCTCCAACTGTGTTTGGCTTCACAACGATGCACCTGATAGCATCCCTTGTCAAAGCCATCTCTCAATTGGTATTGTGATGAAGGAAATACGTCTGGGTCTGTTGATTGTGTCGAAGCTGTGGGAAAACACTCGTCATGTTTCTTAATTACAGGTAGAGGAAAATGTCAGGTGTTCAACAAATATGATAAATATCACTATAGATTGTCCCCACAAAACGACAGAAAAAGCTTCCCTGCCATAATCTTTGAAATCAGTTCTGAAGAGTGTGGTTTTATGCAAAGACTTATGCCGTGTCCTATATATTTAATTCGATATTGCAACATGTCTAGAGATTCTGGGAGGCCAAGGTTGACGGAAACAGACTGAGCCTTAAATACACCAGTCCTGACGGTGAGGAGAACTACCCAGGGGAGGTAACTCTGACAGTCACATACGAACTGACTGATGAGAATGAGCTGATCATTGACTACACGGCAACATCGACCAAGGCAACACCTGTCAACTTCACCAATCATGCTTACTTCAACCTGGGAGGCCATGTGAGTTGCCACGTTTCATTAAACTTTCAGGACAAGCCAGATGTCAAAATGATATGTTTGTGAATTGATTGGTACAAACACCGTTGTGTCGAATTTACGGTAATCTCGAGGCAAAAGCCTGCGTGGTCACTGCTTATTCCTTCCTTAGTCATTATTTTGCGTTTGTGTCGAACTTCGGATAACTCGAAGTAATTACATATAGGTCTCGACACAACTTCGGCACAACGGTATTTGACTATGTAATGACCATGCACCAATGAATAACTACAGGAACCGATGGGGTCAAGGGAGTCTTACACCGGTTTTAAGCTTGAAAACGGTGTAACAATCTACACCGAAACCTCGCTGTATGCAATAATCTCACTTACTTCTAGAATGTCATCAAACATTAGGTTTTAAATCAACTATCACACTAACATGCACTCAAGCTGTTCGTGACGCGATTAAATCATGTTGTTTGTTGTCTTTTGCCAGGGCTCAGGGAAGGTTGATGATCACGTTGTACAACTCAATTCAGAGTCTTTCCTACCTGTGGATGACAACGCGATTCCCACAGGTAAATCAGTAACTACTGGTTAACGACGTGTGGTGAAGATATACAGGCAATTTTTTGAAATTCTACCTGTTATTACCTCATCATACTGAAGTGTCTGGACTGTTCCAGGTGAGATCCGGAAAGTGGAGGGAACGGAATGGGACCTGAGGTCCCCTGTACGTCTTGGGGACCGGCTTAGGCAGGTGCCCGGTGGGAAGGGGTTCGACCACAACTTCAATCTGTCTGTGTCTGGAGAAAGGCGCTTAGCAGCAAGGTTGGGACGTTGGACATGATGCCAATATTTCACAATGGATTAATACGGTAACATACGGTGAAAACGAACTTAAAGGGACCAATAATTTTAGTTCATTATAACAGCAGTTCGGTACAACCGCTTCGAGTAAAATATGAAGCTAGTGGCCGTAGCGAAAGAAACAGTTCGTTATATCCGTCGGTTCGTTACAAGCGTGTTCGGTATGAACGTAGTTTACGTAGGTTAACGGGATGTTTCAATATGGTGATGGTATCAACTATGATATAGTGATGCGTAAATAGATAAGCTTGTCAGGCTTCTTCAACTGCTGTCGTAACAACCATTCATCACCCCCAACAATAATGATAAACCGTTTGCCTGTCCGTATTTGTACGGCAGAGAAGCCACCCTTCCTAATCTACCTTTCAAAGAATCGGAGAAACCAGACATCCAAGCAGAGGCTTGTATCTCATGGTTTTGTTAGAAATATATTCTGATATTTCCGGAGACGAATACTGTGATGTCTTCGTTTAAGACTTAATACCCGCACTCTGTTTGTCTCGAACGAATTGGTTTATTCGAAAAGATTGGTGTTCCGTATGACAGGTCTGCTGTAGTTGTTAAAACGAGACTTGTATTTTGCTACATAAACTGATTGCAGAGTGGAGCACCCGCCGAGTGGGAGGTGGATGGAGTGCCACACCACCGAGCCAGGGGTGCAGTTCTACACCGGGTTCTTCATTAAAGACCTGACAGGGAAAGGTGGTGCCAACTACTCCCAGTTTGGAGGATTCTGTCTGGAGGCTCAGCACTACCCTGACAGCATCAATCAGGTGGGTCAGCACTACCCTGACAGCATCAATCAGGTGAGTCAGCACTACCCTGACAACGTCAATCAGTTGGGTCGACACTACCGTGACACCATCAATCAGGTGGGTCAGCACTACCCTGACAGCATCAATCAGGTGGGTCAGCACTACTCTGACAGCATCAATCAGGTGGGTCAGCACTACCCTGACAGCATCAATCAGGTGAGTCAGCACTACCCTGACAGCGTCAATCAGTTGGGTCGACACTACCGTGACAGCATCAATCAGGTGGGTCAGCACTATCCTGACAGCATCAATCAGGTGGGTCAGCACTACCCTGACAGCATCAATCAGGTGGGTCAGCACTACCCTGACAGCATCAATCAGGTGGGTCAGCACTACCCTGACCACTACCCTCGACAGTGTCAATCAGGTGGGTCAGCACTACCCTGACAGCGTCAATCAGGTGGGTCAGCACTACCCTGACAGCATCAATCAGGTGGGTCAGCACTATCCTGACAGCATCAATCAGGTGGGTCAGCACTACCCTGACAGCGTCAATCAGGTGGGTCAGCACTGAAAATCAAATATTCTAAACAAGACTATAGGAGTAATATTATGGTGGCTGGTATGGTAGCCTTATTAGCTTTGAGACAACAGAATCTATTGGAAATCAATATACCGAGATAACTAGAATATGAGGACACTTAACAAGACACGTCACCAAGCTTCAAGTTCTTATTTTTTCTCAGTTTTCTACCGTTTCTGAAAACTAAAATATCAGTCTAATCTATGACTTTTAAGGCAAAAATTAATAAAAGCTTCTATCTTTCTTTGTAATGCGGCAAATATGCACAAATCACTTGTATACAAAAGTAAAACAAAAAATCTTAATGCACAAAGATTCCTCTGTCTCCAAACTGTTCTCCGACATCGTTGTCCAACTGATTCTTAATGATGAAAACAAAAGCAGATTTAAAATATAGCCTCGTCTGACTTCAGGTCATACAGAAAAAAAACAATAAAGAAAAACACGTAAATGAAAAACACGTAAAGAAAACACGTAATGGTGTTGTACAAACAAACCATTTCCAAAAGGATGTTTTTCATCAATACTTATCTTGGCTCTTGTTCATATGTATTCCACAGCTGCCCGCTTTTTAAGATTTTACTCTACATGTTTCAGCCAAGTTTCCCCAACACCGTACTACGTCCCGGGGAGATATACCGGCAGACGACATCGTATACGTTTGGAGTCAGCACCTGAGAAACGTGAACTTCGACCTTCCTTGTCGTATTGCGATCAACGATGCTCCTACCACACTGATACTGAATACCTGGGTCTATGATAATTCAATATTTGGTTGTTATTTGGTCTTCTTGACCTCTGGAACCTGATTCAACTGTTATATGTCCTAATTCAAGCAGCATGAATTCTTTCTATCGGCTGGGGCAATGGACAAAGGTATAGCTTTTACGAATACTTCACATATATAGACGCACCTCACTCGTCAATATGTCAACTAATCGGCACATCCTTCAAAAGTTACACAGTGGAAACCACTTCAGAAAAGAAGAACAATTGTTATATTTACATGCAATGAATTTTAAAAATTTTAAAAACATCTTGTATATCTTTAATGACATCGTCAACTGGCTTTTATGATAGTTAAGACTTTGTAGATCCGACCAAAGCATTACAATTACAGTTATTTTGGATTGTCTTGGTGTTTGTTTTGTTTTTTTAACTAATATGTTACCGTATCGGCATGTCGGCGGAATGTAACAACGTGTGTATGTGTCCGGAAGTGTGTTCCTGTTCTTGTTTTACCAGGTACCATGTATGAACCAATTTCTGGCGATGATATTGCAGGAATATTGCTTAAAGGAGTGTAAAAAAACTCACTCACTCTTACTTTACCGATGTATGGTAAGTTGTAATAAGAGAGACTCGATCTTTACTCTTGACAGTGATCATGACCTTGAAACAAGATGTAAACAAACATGAACGTTTCAGTCTGTCTACACGTGGTTCGTAATTTTTTTATGTTGTCAGATATGTTCAGAACAGTAAGACTACAGATGGCTTTTCTCACAGTCTGACAATGGAAGTTCGTGCATCTCGTTTGATAAACATTGCAGACGGCCAAAGAGAACTTTGTTATACGAGAGTAATTTTTCAGACAGGTTACCAGTGACTTCTGAAAAGGTGCTCAATCGTCAAATATGCTCAGACATTCTGTGGATGTATTGAGTGTTCACTCACTCAAGGGTCCTGTGTTGTGACATGCAAGAATGATAATAATAATAAAATAAACATTCACCTGTGAGACATGATTATACTGTATTTCTGTATCGGATATGTTTTGTTTGTTTAACCCCGCACTCAGCAATATTCCAGCTACATGGCGTCGGTCTGTAAAAAAATCGAACCTAGACCAGACAACCAAGTGATCAACAGCATGAGCATCGATCTACGCAATTGGGATACGACGACATGTGTCAACCAAGTCACCTGACCACCCGATCCCTGTTAGTCGCCGTTAACGACATGAATGGGTTACTGAAGATCAATTCTAACCTGGATCTTCACGGCTGTATAACTGTCAACATTTCTCGAGTAGGAGTATGTTAGTTATTCGGCAGTAAACAAAGAGTCTATCATAAAATATGATAGAAATGTTTTGAGATGAACCCTACGGTCACAAGGGAAGATAACTGCCGCACGCTATTCATGACTGATAAGGCGTGTATCAACTGTCTGTCTCTCGACACAACCATGCCGATCTCCAAGGATGTATTTGGTAAAACTACAGAAGGGGAGGAAGTTACAAGGTGACATGAGAAGGGATTGATTTGTTCAGAGGTTCAGAGGGTGTTTGTATGTAGCGATCTTACTTTGAAGTCAAATCCTGGAGCTCTAGGCTGTTGAACAGGGTCAAGGACTTTGTTATCGCACAGAGAAACCAAAATAGAGCTTGGTACATACTATATCCCAGTGAAACCAGTTTTTAAGACGACTGTAATAGCTTTGCATAAACCTAGCCTTACAACAGTCATTGTAGCATCTATTTGTAGAACAGATCCCTACGACAGTCAAACTTGTATCGAGTTACCTGTATTGTCGTGTAAAATAACTGACTGTTGTTTTGTGCCGCAATCAGAACTAGTCCAGGGGCCCGATCCACAAAGCGTTCGTAACGTTACGAACTGTCGTAACTCTATAGTTTATCATAGGCTTACGAATGTCGTAGCGCTACGAACGCTTTGTGGATCGGGACCCAGCTTTATACCGATGACTCGGAAATTGTCGAGCATGTCTGTGTTAGACTGAACATCGGTGGCTGCCGTCGGCAAATGTCGGCCGAGTCACTCACTGTTACCAAATGATCATCATTAGCGTGTTTTTTGACAGGACAGTCACCTTCAATTTTTTATAGCAATTCATAGACACATGCGGGGCGGTGGGGTAGCCTAGTGGTTAAAGCGTCGGCTCGTCACGCCGAAGACCCGGGTTCGATTCCCCACATGGGTACAATGTGTAAAGCCCATTTCTGGTGTCCCCCGCCGTGATATTTCTGGAATATTGCTAAAAGCGGCGTAAAACCAAAAACTCACTCACTCACTCATAAACACATGCTCATGATATAGTCAGAATCATATAGTCTACACAGCTGTGAAAAGACATGCCTTATGATCATGGAAATGGCGTTTAATTCTTTTATTTCTCTTATATAGAGAGTGCCAATAACACATGATCCGATATAGCCCCATCGCTTGAATGATATATCAACTGAATGACACTTTACAGCGTGTCTAAACCATTCTACCTTGATATTCCTTACCTATTGGTCAGGTTCTGCATATGCATTCTCTGGAACGAGACAAATTACATGTTAAATATCGACATATACAGGCAACATTATTATACATATATGTTTTTAATGTTGAAGTGATTGTCTCGGTATAAATTAATCTTCCAATCTGAGATATTCACAAAATGTACTCATTTGGGAATTGAAGCGAACCCTTACCACCACATCCTACTTGCATTAGGCAAGGGGCCACAGCTTTGCTAGATAATATTGGACGTGTTTGTGCTTCCATTTTGTTACAATATGTAATGCCCTAAAGGAAAATGTACAAGTGTTAAACACATTTTGTTGTCAATTATTTTGATATTCACAGGATATATCCAAACGCGATGCATCTCCTGGCACACTGAAAGTTGTGATTTTGTAAATTGGTAACGTAAATGTAAACGGTTGCAACTGGTATCCTAGCGCTTGGCCTGCCGGATCATGCATGTTACCATGGAGATTGTACACGTGCCAAAGTTTCAGATACACGTCACAGACCAAGAATGTGTTTTCCTCGTTTCAGATAAACCTTCCAGACCAAGAACAACAAAATCATGACATGTTTCTTTATTGCAGATACACCTTCAAGAACAAGAACAACGCCATCGTGAGAGTCCTGGACTATGGCGGCATCATCACTGACATCATCGTCCCCGACAGGGACGGCAAGATGGAGGACATAAGCCTCGGCTTTGATGACATGGAAGGTGGGCAAGACATGTATATATCAAGACTTTTGCTTCAGTTAATGGCTGAGAATCCAATCCATATTAAACAAAATGCCCCTCACACATAGGGTGAAGCTGTATACAAAACATATTTTATCTATTGTATATTTTTTCATGATGTGAGGCTATGCTAAGAGCGGGTACGTTGGTGCTCTGATCGGTCGGGTGGCTAACAGGATCGCTGGTGGACAGTTCAGTCTCGATGGCACTTCCTACTCTCTGGTTGTCAACGATGGACCCAACAGTCTGCATGGAGGAACAAGAGGATTCGGGAAGGTCGGTGCTGTCTGGATTATGATGCCAACTATGACGGACCATGTCCAAAAACTATTGGTCCAAGCAACCCATGCTTGTCGTAAGAGGCGACAACGGGATCTGGTGGTCAGGCTCGCTGACTTAATTGGCACATGTCATCTTATATCAATTGTAGATCGATGCCCATGCTGTTGGTCACTCGCTTGTCTGGTCCAGACTCGATTATAGTACAGACCGCCGCCATATAGCTGGAATATTGCTGAGTGCGGCGTAAAACTAAACTCACTAACTCACGACTGTTTACAGAACGCTATCAAATAGCATGAACTATTTTGCAGAGTTAAATATGACTGACAAACAATCTGAGTCACTTAAGTTTCCTCAAACAGTCTGATAACTGAGCTGACTTTAAACGTCAGGTAATTCGTACGCCCAGTATTCATCTTATCCCGCCGCCATATTGATGGAATATTGCTGAGTGCGGTGTAAAACTAAACTCACTCACTCATCTTATCCCTAATCTCATCTCTGTTCTAGAGATTCTGGGAGGCCAAGGTTGAAGGAAACAGACTGAGCCTTAAATACATCAGTCCTGACGGTGAGGAGAACTACCCAGGGGAGGTAACTCTGACAGTCACATACGAACTGACTGATGAGAATGAGCTGATCATTGACTACACGGCAACATCGACCAAGGCAACACCTGTCAACTTCAGCAGCCACGGTTACTTTAACCTTGGAGGCCATGTGAGTTGCCATGGAAACTTCGAACTGGGGAAACTTGAGATGGGGAAAATATCTGAGGATTCTGGAGATTGGCGTGTTGTATTATTTATCGAGTCTAAAGATAAGAAACAATCCCGTGGTCAAGGATGTTAGCAGCGCGGTCAAAGTGTCAGACTATATCTGAACACAAGCCCCATGGAAGCATGCATGTTTACTTCACAAGTTTAGAAAGACACAATACAAATAACACAATACGACACAATATCAATATCTATAGTGCTAATGTAACAAAAAAATAGAGTCCTGTATATTTATTATCCTAAGTTAAATGACCGCAATATACACATGGTAGTTTCATCTGAACACATACAAGGTCAGCACAGTAACACATGCTTACACTGTATGGATTATTTTCAGATCCCCCCCTTCAATCATACATTACACCCTTTCTCCAAAGGGGATGTGTGACAGTCATGTTGCATATTTATGTTCTCAGGGCTCTGGGAAGGTTCATGACCATGTTGTTCAACTCAATGCAGAATCTTTCTTACCTGTGGATGACTACGCGATTCCAACAGGTAAGGTTCGTGCTGCCTGTGGTACATACTGACATCACCATGACGACTGTCAGTTGTTGTTTAACGTCGCACGCAGCGAGCCTGTAACTAAATCACATCTGGACAATTACGTCATTGATATTTTGAACAATGATCAAACCAATCAGTTCCATATAGTCTCATCCTACGATGACCATACGTGACAGGCACCGACTGCAACCATGAATCCCATGGTGATGACGTCATTGGGCGTTTTGTCTGTTCCAGGTGAGATCCGGAAAGTGGGGGGAACGGAATGGGACCTGAGGTCCCCCGTACGTCTTGGAGACCGGCTTGGGCAGGTGCCCGGTGGGAAGGGGTTCGACCACAACTTCAATCTGTCCCTGTCTGGAGAAAGGCGTCTAGCAGCAAGGTGGGAAGTGTGAAAATGATACAAATCTTTCCAGCGGGTAAATCCGGTCACGGGATAACAACAGTGTCAGTTTCACTAGGATATGATAAACTTTCCGTCGCTATGAAGCATTTCTTTCATGGGCGTCATCTTGCAAAAGCATTTATGGCCTCTCAAGTAAAACTGGCCAGCGTTTGAGTATAACAAGTCAGAATAACACGACGTGTGTCATCTGAAATGCACTTAAGAGTTTTCTTAAGGTCCTATGCCAACATACATGATGCGTTGTGCCAACAGAGTGGAGCACCCGCCGAGTGGGAGGTGGATGGAGTGCCACACCACAGAGCCAGGGGTGCAGTTCTACACCAGCTTCTATCTGCAGGACATGGCAGGAAAGGGAGGTGCCAACTACTCCCAGTATGGAGGATTCTGTCTGGAGGCTCAGCACTACCCTGACAGCATCAATCAGGTGGGTCAGCACTACCCTGACAGCATCAATCAGGTGGGTCAGTACTACCCTGACAGCATCAATCAGGTGGGTCAGCACTACCCTGACAGCATCAATCAGGTGGGTCAGCACTACCCTGACAGCATCAATCAGGTGGGTCAGCACTACCCTGACAGCATCAATCAGGTGAGTCAGCACTACCCTGACAGCATCAATCAGGTGGGTCAGCACTACCCTGACAGCATCAATCAGGTGGGTCAGCACTACCCTGACAGCATCAATCAGGTGGGTCAGCACTACCCTGACAGCATCAATCAGGTGGGTCAGCACTACCCTGACAGCATCAATCAGGTGGGTCAGCACTACCCTGACAGCATCAATCAGGTGGGTCAGCACTACCCTGACAGCATCAATCAGGTGGGTCAGCACTACCCTGACAGCATCAATCAGGTGGGTCAGCACTACCCTGACAGCATCAATCAGGTGGGTCAGCACTACCCTGACAGCATCAATCAGGTGGGTCAGCACTACCCTGACAGCATCAATCAGGTGGGTCAGCACTACCCTGACAGCATCAATCAGGTGGGTCAGCACTACCTGACAGCATCAATCAGGTGGGTCAGCACTACCCTGACAGCATCAATCAGGTGGGTCAGCACTACCCTGACAGCATCAATCAGGTGGGTCAGCACTACTCTGACAGCATCAATCAGGTGGGTCAGCACTACCCTGACAGCATCAATCAGGTGGGTCAGCACTACCCTGACAGCATCAATCAGGTGGGTCAGCACTACCCTGACAGCATCAATCAGGTGGGTCAGCACTACCCTGACAGCATCAATCAGGTGGGTCAGCACTACCCTGACAGCATCAATCAGGTGGGTCAGCACTACCCTGACAGCATCAATCAGGTGGGTCAGCACTACCCTGACAGCATCAATCAGGTGGGTCAGCACACCCTGACAGCATCAATCAGGTGGGTCAGCACTACCTGACAGCATCAGTCAGGTGGGTCAGCACTATCCTGGACAGCATCAATCAGGTGGGTCAGCACTATCCTGACAGCATCAATCAGGTGGGTCCAGCACTACCCTGACAAGCATCAATCAGGTGGGTCAGCACTACCCTGACAGCATCAATCAGGTGGGTCAGCACTACCCTGACAGCATCAATCAGGTGGGTCAGCACTACCCTGACATCAGGTGGGCATCAATCAGGTGGGTCAGCACTATCCTGACAGCATCAATCAGGTGGGTCAGCACTACCCCCTGACAGCATCAATCAGGTGGGTCAGCACTACCCTGACAGCATCAATCAGGTGGGTCAGCACTACACTGACAGCATCAATCAGGTGGGTCAGCACTACCCTGACAGCATCAATCAGGTGGGTCAGCACTACCCTGACAGCATCAATCAGGTGGGTCAGCACTACCCTGACAGCATCAATCAGGTGCACTACACTGGACAGTCAGCACTACCCTGACAGCATCAATCAGGTGGGTCAGCACTACCCTGACAGCATCAATCAGGTGGGTCAGCACTACACTGACAGCATCAATCATGTGGGTCAGCACTACCCTGACAGCATCAATCAGAAGGGTCAGCACTCCCCCCAGAGTATTTAAATGGTTTGTCAGCACTACACTGACAACAAAAGGAGCACTGTTTAAGGGGCAAGTTTTAAGGTGAATGAGTGAGTGACGGTTTCAATCAGTCTGTTGAACAATGATCAAGGCGAGGTGAATAAGTTAACTCTAACTTGGTTACCGTTAACTGACAGCCTACCAACAACGGTCACAGAGAAGTTGTTACTCTATATTAACACAACATACAGCAGCTCCACCACGTCTCCATCTGTTTCAGCCAAGTTTTCCCAACACCGTTCTACGTCCGGGGGAGACATACCGGCAGACGACATCGTATACGTTTGGTGTGAGCTGCTGAGGAACGGAAACTTCGATCTTCCTTGTCGTATTTCGATCAGTTCTCTAACCCGACCCCTAACCCCCACACAACAGACACGCACATCCATCCCTTCCTGTTCATTGAAGAGCTATTTTAAGTGGTGTCTTTAGAATTGTGCACGTAAGGAAGCTCCCGGCATTGAGCATTTTTCATATTTTCTGGGTATTTAGGACTGTATTTTTCTGTTGTAGAAAAATGTCTGGTTATGATGTAATCTGATCCATGTGACCTCCTGGTTCCACAAAGCGATTTTAACGCCACGGATGTCGGAAGTCAGTGTTAAAGATTAGGAGTTATACCGACTTAGGAGTCAAGCGACCGTTACACTTGATTAGAGAAACACTCTGAAGTCCGACTGAAGCTATTCATCTGATAGTTACTCACGTAAGAACATAGTATTTTCGTTAACTGTTTGTTATTTAATTCTTTCAAATAAAAACCTTTTGTTAATAGTACCTATTTTACACACAGGCTTGAAGTATATATGTCAGGCGTCAACGCCAGAGAATAATCTGTCGAATCATTTGCCGACCATGACAAAATGGTGGTGAAAGAATGGGTCTCTGAAAAACTTTAATGACTCCAGTTTTTGCGAGTAAGTCAACAACCACATTACAACAAGCACAGTTTGTTTTGACACCTTATACACCGGACTAAACCCCATACATGTGGTAAACACATATGACCAGGGCCTTGATTTTCGAAGCTCTCATAGCGCTAAGATAGTCGTAAGTGCCATACATTAACATTAACTTACGACTATCTTAGCGCTAAGAGAGCTTCGAAAATCTAGGCCCAGGGCCCAATTCCTCAAAGCTATCGTTTACGAGTTTACGAGTTACGATCATCTTAGCGCTACGATCACTTTGTGGAACGGGGCCCTGGGCCTAGATTTTCGAAGACTCTCTTAGCGCTAAGATAGTCGTAAGTTAATGTTAATGTATGTCAGTTACGACTATCTTTGCGCTAACAGAGCTTCGAAAATCTAGGCCCTGCAGGTCCAGAAAACGTTCGTAGTGCTACGACATTCGTAAGCCTATGATAACCTATAGAGTTACGACAGGTCGTAACGTTACGAACGCTTTGTGGATCGATTCCCTTCATCGCTTCGGAATTCCTTCCACATTAATACAAACGAACCTCACGGATGAACAACTTCTTTATTCGGGTGATGCGACGTTTCGATACAGACCAACTTCTAAATATGCCACTCAAAGAAATAAATAGGAACGCTTGATACTGTTCCAAGCCGCGTTAAACGGAACAACTCACTCATTTGCCAAGGTGGTAGATATGTTAGACCTGCACCGTTTCGGATTTCCCCCACATTAATAGACAAGCCTAGTAGAACTGAAATACTACTCGAAGTGGCGTTAAACTCTCAGTCACTTGCCAGTTTACTTATTTATTAAAAAACCTTTATATTTCATAATTAGACTGAAGAAGCCAATGGTACTGACACATGGATTTTCCCCTACATGTTGTGCATGGCCATAGTTCACCAACACAAACATCAACATGTTTTTGGAATCGGATATGATGTGGCTCTTAATCTTTGTTTTCGGACTGTGGTCAAGCTGACCCTGACTCGTTAATAGTTATCTAACAAACCTCACAAACACGACTTAGAAACCTTTGGGTGACGTCTACTGTGCTGCAATAACGAACGGTCAAGTGAATCTCGGATATATTGTACCGATCTGAAGTAACAGGGAAATCTCGCCATTGGATTAGCGACTCCTTTTTGGCTGTAATCGCGTTTCAGCTGATAATCCGCTCATAGGGACAATAGTAGGATATGATATGGACCTGGTGGACCGTTGTGGATCATGGTCAGACGCTTGCTGACTAGGAACAGGTGCGCAGCTGGAGTTGTTGTGAAAAAGAGCGTTGTGAAAAAGTTGAGTGCAGTTGGAAAAATCGCTCAATCCAGAAATACTGATTGCTGTGGGAGTGGGTGGCAGTTTCAACGTTGTTCTTATCCCATGGAAACAACCTTGGTGTTACGTTACAAAGATGGTGCGAGTCGTTTAGGAAGCAATCTGGTGAAGTGTGGAATCTGGAGGATACAGAGTGGTAATTATTGTCCGCTTTGGATTCATGACACTTGATCCTGCTTGAAAGAAGAGGTAACCTAATTGTAAAAATGCACTCTGTTGATACCTGATCACTTGGAAACTGAACAATATTTTGATATTACACGGTGGCTGGTTGTGTCTGTGCCACCATAATGGCGGAGGTCAAATTGCCAACATTTGAGACGTCGTACGTGGCTCGGGACTTCGGACTCGACATAACTGTTCCCGACGGCGGCCTAGTGTCGTCTGCCGCCAGTCAGAGACAGTATAAGACTGAATGTGGAAGGATTTACAAAGAATTCATTGTAACGATGGGCGACTATTTCCAAGAGGAGGATTCCATTAAACAGCAGCTGAAACAGTTACAGAGTCAGAAAAATACTGGAAGTCATATTGGACGAGATGTTGATCAAGAGAGCCTCATGGGTGACACAATAAGTGCCATCTTTTCTCGCTTGGGGTCAAGAAAAGGAGGCTTCGTGACAAGTTACAGACCCCAGACTGCTGGAATGTGCGCCAAAAGACAACCAGTCATTGTACCTCACCCTCCCAACAGGCCGTCCACTGTAGCAGACTACTCCAAAGAGGTCAACATGAAGAGACGGTTATCCTACCCACGCCGACGTTCCTCCGTCCACCACTCTGTGGCGTCGGACCCTTTCGATGGTGTCATGGATCAGAAAACTCAGCACACACGAGAGCGTAAGCTCCGAATGCATGCGATAGCATTCTCCAAACTTCTTGCTGGAGAGGTTAACATCAAGCTGCAAAATAAAGACGGCAAGTTTGTTCTGAAGCACGCTGCGATGGCCAACTCAGGGGCTGCTTCTGCGACGAAGGGAGATACCAGTCGACCTGCAGATTACAAAGAGAAAATAGCGCTCGTGAGACAGAAGACGTCCTTCAAGTCCCCGACACTCTCGTCCGATCTGAAGATTAATAATTTGGTTGCAATTCAGAAGTCGCTGATGGGTCTTCCTTCCAAACGAATAACTGTAAGTGAAATCATGCGTAAAGCAGAAGACAGACGAGCGAGACTGTGCAAGGTGGAAGTGACAAGTGCGCAGGACCGGAACGGCGGCATATATGGTGAGGCGGGAAAGTCTGCTGTGGATGCTGATCTAGCAGACGACAAGGACGTTGTACCTGGGCACGATGGCGTCAAGCTCGTCAAGGTAGAGGCACGAAAAAGGCGGAATTCATCCGCATGTACCATGTCCCAGGATGGTAAAGACAACAGGAGGTTTAAGGAGTCCTTTCTTAATGCATTAGCCACACCTCGTGATGTCATCATGAACAGAACCCGAAAGAGTTATGATAGTACCCCGAGGGACATGTACATTGACACCAGTGCCAAAGACGATGATACCTGGGTATCTGACCAATCAGAGAGCGGGACCCCACGTGCCGTTACAGCACGTGACGCCGTGCAGCTGGTGAGGCGCTCCAAGGAAGAGGACAAGGAGCGAGAACGTCAACTGTTCAGATGGAGGCAAAGAATGACGTTTGCTGCCGTTAAAAGGAACGGTCTCGCGAGAGTCTTGTCAGGAACGGGAGCGTGCGTAACCCTAGGTTGATTGACGTCATATAAAGAGTGTGATGCGCCAGTGTTAAAGGGATGGTTTCATTCTGCTGTTGGCTTGCAATGTTAGGAGTTCTCCGAGAATTTTTAACAGGGTTTGACACACTGACATAATGACTACTCTTTTTGACCACATGATATCAACATGTGGTTTGAGACAATCGGATGCATGGTGCTCAAAAGTGACCAATTGTCGGGGGCTATAAATGCAGTTTGGACAGTCGGAATCATTGCCAGTTTTGTTGCACAGAGTTTAGTGTCTTTCTTCGTTTAACATTTCACGCTTTATGCAATAAACGTTCACTACCATTCACGACAATATACCTGTGATTAATGTGTACAGTATATCAGGCATATCAATGACGTCACCATGGTGTATGGAATGGACGATATGAAAAATAGTTGTCGGGTTATTTTCTCTTATTAGTATTATTCTTGACCATCCCAAATCCCCGATCCGAAATCCTAAATTCCTAATTCCTAATCACCTATTCCCCATTTTACAGTCCCATTTGATGAATAGCATTCCAAACAAGAATGAAATCCCCCCGTGGACACTTTGTCGTATTAATATGGTCGCATAAGCATTTGGCTTTCAACTGGCTAACGCCATCACATGGACCACTAGCCTGATCTGCAATAGCCCTGTGATTAGTGCCGGTCGTGTAAGCGGTCAGATATGTGCTAGGATCTGTACCCAGTTCACTGGAAATATCCACAGACACTGATCTTAAGTGTATTGAGAAATGTGTGAGGTGAGGTGAGGTGAAATTGGGTTTAACGTCGTGCTTGAGAATATTTCGCTCATATGACGACGTGCATGCGTGTGTATGTGTACGTGCGGCTGCTTGTACTAGCCCAGACTTAAGCTGGTTTTATAGTGCTAGCCCACTGAGATACCATGCCGCAGTGAAGCATGAATACCCCACTCAGACACATTATACTGACTCCGAGCCGACCAGTCCTTGTTGTACCCATTAATGCCGAGCGCCAGGCAGAGACCAACAAGTACCATATTTTAACGTCTTTTGGTATGACGCGGTCGGGGATCGAACCCGCGACCTTCCGCTCTCCGGGCGGACGCTCTAACCACTACACCACGGAGGCGGTCTTGAGAAATGTGTAGGGCGGGAGAGGTTGAATGGACTTGCCCTTGAATGTCAGAATGTCTGGTCCAGACTCGATTATTTACAGACCGCCGCCACATAGCTGGAATATTGCTGAGTGCGGCGTAAAACTAGACTCACTCCAGTACTGAACTGTATGAAGATAATTGGATTTTTCAGCATGATAACGACCCAAAACACACTGCGGGCTACACAAAACAGTGGTTGTCGGACGAAAATGTTCACGTTTAAGACTGACCCAGCTACAGCCGGGATCTAAACCCTATTGAGAATGTGTGGGGACTAATGAAGGACAGAATAAACCAAAACAGGACTTAGATTTTCTACAAACTTTGATCGGTAGTGTACCTAGGTGCATTCAGTCGTGTATCGCATGGCAAGGAGGTCTCACAAAGTACTGAAAAGACACTTAGACTGTAAGAGAATCATATTTCAACATATTCAATTAAGTAAAACTTCTATAGTTTATATACATGTATTAAATAAATATTCTCAATAATGTCTGGGAATACTATACAAACCCGCCTTAGTGTAAAACTGTTGAAAGTCTGTGTTAAAGTAAGGCACAAATGGTCGTCTTTTGCTTCCATTTAAATAAAAAAATAAAATGACAACCATTACTTAAGTAAGACACCGGCCATTTTTTATTTTATTTTTTATTAGTTATTCACTGATCTGAGTCCCACCTAAAGCATCTATAGCATCAGCTTAGCATTGGAACATCTACACCAGTTCTTCTGAAATGTGTCGTGTAGCATTGTTAAATGTAACAATAAGGCTTCAAAGACCTGACTTGTTATCACTATATCTTCATGAACTAAATTAACATTGTTATATTGATACTGCAGTCAATAGGTCCAGTTATTATTACTGTTATATCTCATATTTCAATAATGAGTGAGTAGATTTAGTTTTACGCCGCTTTTAGCTATATTCCAGAAAAGGCGGGATAAAGAAAATGGGCTCCACACAGTGTACCATGTGGGGGAATCGAACCCGGGTCTTCGGCGTAAAGACCGAACGCTTTAAACACTAGGCTACCCCACCACCTTTTTAATGCCTAAATAAGTATATATAAAAAAATACCTTCATTTCTATCTGTTACTTTAAAACTGATGACATAAACTATGCTATCCCAAAAAAGAAACGCATAGGTGATTTGTATTTTTTAAAATCTATTTCTTACCTATTGTGTTCAAACAATCGTCAAAATATTTAACAAAAGTGTTGAAAACATGATTTTACACAATTGCACAAGTAAAAAATCGATTTTATCTGAAAATGTTGATTTTGATGAGATTTCTTACAAGGATTAAAATGGCATCGCCACAACGCAACAGAAATCACCTTCCAGTTGAAATTGTGCAGCAAAGAGCATGCACTGTCTGGCAATAAAAATCCAGATTACTTTCGGAAATTGGCATTCTTCTGTTGCCAGGCGTCTGAATGTTAGTCTGAGCACGATATCACGGCTTGCAGCGCGTTACAACCAAACAGGTATAACAAATGACCGTCCCCGTACAGGCAGACCTCGAATCACCACTGCAGCCCAAGATCGGTACATCCGGGTACTACATTTGCATGACCGTACTACCATGGGTGAGAGCACAGCAGCCAGGGTGCCTGGACTTCGGATGATATCCAGTCAAACTGTACGGAACAGGTTGAAAGAGATTGGACTAAGAGTCATGCTACGTCGTCACCATCGCGCTCAACGTCTCCGTTATCTATAAGTATGCACTTGGTTGTATAGACATTACCTTCTTCTAAACTGGTGTAAAAATTCATGCACTAACGTCTATATGTGGACGAGTTATACATGTTTGAAAATACAACATTTTCGCAACAGATTTCTGGCCTATGCGTTTCTTTTTTTGGATAGTATACATGTAAAACTAATTTTAGGGCAAGCGGGGTTTTTATCGAGGAGTATGTATTTCTGAGCATTGCATATATTTTCTGTGTTCATCGGACCTATATTCCCTGAAGATTTACAAGTTACCTAGACACGTAGACACGACATGACCTCCCCCTGGGTAGCCCCACGTCTCACGGGTATATGGGTATTGCCGTGTGCCCGGGTCAATGAGGACTAATGTGACCTGTAAACAAACTTGTATCGATTCCATCGATTTATTTCTGCCTAAATCGCTGTGGTTTAATGGAGTTAAGCATTGCTCTAATCTTTAACACAACTACACTGCATAGCACACGGCAACGGTGAAGGTTGGTGCTGTCTGCCAACCCTCTATAAGCCAACGCTAGTAGAGTTATACCTCGCACAAACCACTTTTTTCAAAAACTTTGTATTTTCAGGGCGTATTTTCCTTAGAATAAAACTCTGTAAAACGTACATTTAATTGACCATAATCACAGAGGAACCAATAAATTGTGCTCTGAATGGGATAAATGCATGTTGAATGGGATAAACGCATGCTGAATGGGATAAATGCATGTTGAATCTGGTAAATGCATGTTGAATGGGATAAATGCATGGTAAATGCATGTTGAATGGGATAAACGCATGCTGAATGCTGGATAAATGCATGCTGAATATAGATGATGAATGCATGCCGTATGCCATGTTGATGGCATAACATGCATGTTGAATGCATGTTGAATGGATAAATGCATGTTGAATGATATAAATGTATGTTGAATGGCATAAATGCATGTTGAATGATATAAATGCATGTTGAATGATATATATATGCATGTTGAATGGCATAAATGCATGTTGCAATTATATAAATGCATGTTGAATAATAATATATATGCATGTTGAATGGCATAAATGCATGTTGAATGATATAAATGCATGTTGAATGATATATATATGCATGTTGAATGGCATAAATGCATGTTGAATAATATATATGCATGTTGAGTGGCATAATGCATGTTGAATGATATAAATGCGTGTTGAATGGCATAAAATGCATTGAATGTTGATGTTGATATAGATGCATGTTGAATGATATAAATGCATAAAAGTCATAAATGCATTGAATGCATAGATGTCATTGAATAGTATAAATGCATGTCGAATGTATATATAGATGCATGTTGAATGATATAAATGCTTGTTGAGTGATATAAATGCATGTTGAATGGCATAAATGCATGTTGAATGGCATAAATGCATGTTGAATGATATAAATGCATGTTGATGATATAAATGCATGTTGAATGATATAAATGCATGTTGAGTGGCATAAATGCATGTTGAATGATATAAATGCGTGTTGAATGATATAAATGCATGTTGAATTATATAAATGCATGTTGAATGATATAAATGCATGTTGAATTGCATTTATGCCATTCAACATGCATGTCGAATTATATAGATGCATGTTGAATGATATAAATGCTCGTTCAGTGATATAAATGCATGTTGAATGGCATAAATGCATGTTGAATGATGTAAATGCATGTTGAGTGGCATAAATGCATGTTGAATGATATAAATCGCATGTTGAATGATATAAATGCATGTTGAATGGCATAATGCAAATATAAATGCATAAATGCATGTTGAATTATATAGATGCATAAATGCAAATGCATGTTGAATGGCATATAAATGCATGTTGTTGCATAAAATGCTTGTTGAGTGATATAAATGCATGTTCAATAGCATAAATGCATGTTGAATGATATAAATGCATGTTGAATGGCATAAATGCATGTTGAATGTGATAAATGCATGTTGAATGAGATAAATGCATGTTGAATGAAATGGATGCATGTTGAATACAATAACTGCATATACTTATTATCGTTATTACCTTACTAATCAAAGGCATGTACATTTTAAGAAATCAAAACGTGATACAACAATGAAAATAAAATGAAAACTGAAAGAACTGGTACTAAGCTTAACTGGAGGGTCTTGAGGGTATATCCTGTATTCTGGATGAAGTAAACCCGAGATCGACTCTGGCAGTAGGTGAGTGGTGCTTTTTGACGAAATGAACAGCAATATTACAGCTATCCCACGTTGATTGTCCATGAAATATACTTTACGGTCAGTTCATTTCATCGAATATCCCAAGTAGTAACAGGGTACCTGTTGATATGTGGAGTGAGTGAGTGAGTTTAGTTATACGCCGCACTCGGCAATATTCCAGTTATATGGCGGCGGTCTGTAAAGAATCGAGCCTGGACCAGACAACCCAGTGATCAACAGCATGAGCATCGATCTACGCAACTGGGAAACAATAACATGTGTCAACCACCCGAAACTGTCGGATTCGAACGACGATCATATGATTCTGTCACCAAAATTCTGATACCTTAGACTTAGACTGAAATATTCAATATTGTAGCAGCACTACATAAGCATTAACAATTACAAAGTATTAACAGCTCAATTACAAAATTACAGTAAATAAGCGAATCATTCAACAAACATAGAAAATTACCCCCTAACTTTAAACCCCGGTTGCACGCAAACCCGGTTTAGACAGATTTGTCACCACTTTTTTTATAAAACCATAGTTACGCCGCTGTAAAACTATTCAATAGTGGGATAGGGTTGGAGATTGTAAATTGGGTCTCCCAGTAGACATTTAGAACGAAGGAGGTTCATAAGGGGTAACTCGAGCTGCAAGTTTTGTATCCATAACCTGCTCAGGCCTTGCGCTAGCAGCCCACGACATTGTTTTGTGCCATTGAAGAATAAAAGGTGGCACATTATGACACATTTGATCAGGGCATGGCGTGCAAGCAGCCCTCATCACTCTCAATGACCCCTGCCAAACACGGTACACAACCAAAGTGCGTTCACAGCTTTAACTACTGTTACTATCAATCACAGCTTTTTGAATCACTGAAAGATCCATGTGAGATATGCTCATACGTCTCCGGGGATTGATAATACATGCAAGGTAAACACTGTTGATGCCCTGGCCACTTAACTCCTGTCCTTATCTAGAGTCACGGCTCCTATCTCAGTCAGTGCACATTCGGCTGGTGTTGGCGTCTGTTCTCTGTGGTTGAGTAGAAGTGACGCCACAGTTGTGAAGCCAGGGGTAGACTGAAGTACATAGTTTGGTGAAGATGGGAGTTATACCACAAAAGTCATCTCAGTGGTAGAGGCACACGACTTGGATAAATGGTTTGATTGTGAGTGAGGGTTCCATTATTGTTGGTAAAAGTTGACTGTTACTCATTCGGATCACTGGACTGCCACAACTGAGGGACATCTCATGAAAAGGCGACTGAGACAGAAGTATTGGCTCTCTTGCCGAAACAACAGTCATACGAATTTGAGTGACGCAGACGACAAAGCAGAAGACATTGTTAAACAGAATAACGACCACGCTTTATGGTATATATTGTATGAAACTTGTGTGTTTTTTGAAGACATGATTGACACAATGTTTACGTAAGGAACTTATTGCCTTACTGAATCTTTTCAGCATATCACGTTACAGTCTGGGCTATTGACAACGGTATTCACCCAAGGACATTCCACCAAGCCATTTTGGACAAGCAAATCCTGCAGAGTGAACCCGTGTTCTGTGCCAGTGTACACACTGTTCAAGTCAAGCTGGAGTGCTGATATGAGTATACTATAGTATGTCACTCGAACATTATCACGGAGTTTCTCCAAGTCCATAATCTACATATATGCCTGTTCAAGTATTTACTAATGGCTATCAACGTTCCCCGAGGGCCTCCTTGGGTCTAGTGTTGTAATTACACTACATGAAAGGTAAACCATTCTGTAATATAATAGTAGTTGATGTGGGCCAGCGAACACTCATGTGCGATGTTAGTCGGTCACGCCATGGTGTGACAGGATATGTAAACATGGCGTAACTGGACTCTTCCCTATCAGACAAACACTACCCAACAAAGGTCACTACAAAGACAAGGCATATTCATTCATATTGTGTCGATACATACCTGGTTATGCTGTGGTAGTGTTTGTGATATTGAAGTCACCCTCACGATGGATACCATAGCTGATAGAACTGCTATATCTACCAATGGTCGGCTTGGAGCATACTTGGACGTACCCCAGTTGTTAGAAGTAGATACTGAGACGAAACTTAGAAACATAATCAGGCATAGATTAGGTAAATGTATAAATCTCGACCAGAGTGTCTCAGACTTGACGGGTGGCTCAACCGGTAATGTATCGCCGTGTGAGCTTTGTGTCCAGGAGCGTCTGTCTGAAGCGTCAACGCACGGGCGTTTTGATGGTGAGATGACTCTACCAGATTCTGCAAGAAACATGGCGTGCAGGGGACGTGGAAGAGGCAGACGACAATCTCTGAAGGAATCGGAAATGTACACATGTCCCAGGAGGTCCTCTAACAACAACTGGGACGCGTCCTTTAAATTCACCAAAGAAGAACTCAGCGCCTTCCTCCCACGACGGAGTTTCTTCAACTGCCATGACAAGGCCCTGAAGGATGCAGGATATGACACAGGCACATCTTCCAAGAAACAGGAACCCAAGCGCCAAACAAAGAGTGACTTAAAAGACATTAGACGGGACAGTGTTGTCAGTGAAAGGAAAGTGTCCGTCATTTCGAAGTGCGACGAGAGTGAAATATTATTGCCTGAAATCGTCATAACTCAAACCGAAGACGGTCAGGATAAACAGATTCATGACGGATCAAGGCCTAATTCTCCTGCTACGAACGACGGCAAGGGAAGACCTCTTCCATCAAAAACCAAACTGGCTAGAAGGAAGATGGAGGACGATTTCAATAAGAACGCACACAAGGCTGTAACGGAGTATTTGAGACACGTGAAAGAAAATCCAGCTGAATACATTGACCAGATCAGGCGTCTTGAAGCTGCCTCTGTCGAAACGAAGCCAGTTGAGAGACTGATAAAGACTGCCATGATCTACCAGAGAGGGCAGCATGGCCAGTCGCGGTCCTCGCTCGTAGTGCGAGCGTCACATGATCTGACACTGAGATACACTGACCCGGGACAGTGGCAGACTGCAAACAAAGAAAGGAACCAGGCATTTACCTTCGGGAAGAAAGAATCTTCTTTGGCGAAGCCTGGACAAGATGGCGACAAGGAAAGTAAACCGGAAACAGACGAAGGAAAGACGGAACTGGATAGATGTCGCTTCAAGGCCGAGAAGTGGATGAAGACGGTGCCGATGTTTCAGCAGCTGCGTGCCCGCCAGATGGCGCTGGAGGAGGTAGGGGAGGAGGATGGGGAGGTGTCCCAGTGGTGGGAATTTCTCAGAACCTGCAACTACCTCAGAAGGTATGATATACCAGACACTGAAGGTCAGCATAAATGATACGGCCAGACACTACTGAGTGTCTCTGGACTCTGGTAGCCTAGTGGTAAAGGTGTTCGGTCGTCATGCCAAAGACCCGGGTTCGATTCCCCACATGGGTACAATGTGTGAAGCCCATTTCCAGGTCGTGATATTGCTGGAATATTGCTAAAAGTGGCGTAAAACTAAACTCATTCACTCTGGACCTAAACTTTCTGGTCATCGCTCATAAAGATGAAGACTTTTCCATTCATATTACTAGTTTATAATGTGGATGGAACTGGGGAGACAAAGGCTATACTGCAACACAAACACTTGTGCACACATATGTGAGCATTAGAACCAGTTGAATCGTAATGAGCAAGCAATTATACCAATGGCCAACCCACCGATGGGAAATTGTGTCTCAGGCAAGATCTGATATGAATCACGTGTTATGATTCCTCCTTATCCGAAGAACTGACTGACTGAGTTTGGTTTTACGCCGCTTTTAGCAATATTCCAGCAACATCGTCACGGCGGGGACACCAGAAATGGGCTGTCCCCCGTGATATTGCTGGAAAATTGCTAAAAGCGGCGTAAAACTAAACTCAGTCAGTCAGTTGTACCCATGTGGGGATTCGAACCCGGGTCTTCGGCGTGACGAGCCAACGCTTTAACCATTAGGCTACCCCACCGCCCCCTGAAGAACTATACAAGATATGTCACCTATGGCAATGATGACTCTGAAGACTGTTGTGCCCTGCTAGGTGTAGTAATGTATGCAAAGACTGTCTACCTTGGCCTTTGAAGGTCAGGACAGACTTTTGTATATCCTCTATCTGTCAAAATCTATCACTTAATTTAAGTATCAACAAGTGAATGTGTGCACATCCTGGAAACATGGTCATGCTGTATGTCCCCATTTTGCACCTTTTGGTTCCAAGTGCCTCGGTCATATGATTTGTATCGTGTATAGAGGACGGTTTGACTCAGAGATGAATATATGGGACGAGTATATGGATGACAACTTCTTGTTTATTGTATAACACAACGTTTCTGATTGAATCACCTGAAGAAGGGGCAAGAAGTAGCCCAGAAACGGTGTGTTATACAATAAACAAGAAGTTGTCATCCATATACTCGTCTTATATATTCACCAACTTCTAAATGCCTCTCAAGAATCTCCAGATGAAGTGCTTTAAAAATTTGTACTGGCAGCATTGTCAGTCAAAAGTATTACAAGGGGGTAAGCGCAGTAGTTGGAACAGTGAAACAAATTCACGTGCGGTACGTGATAAGCGTTAACTTAGACCAACCCTACTTGTTCTCGGTGTTTCATTTAATGTGCTTACCCCTTTGTAATACAAGCAAATAATAGTGATTTGAATCTATGATCGTTTGTTAAACAACTGTTATGCTAGGTTGAATAAAATTATGAGATTTAAATGTTCAATTGACAAGGTAAAGTTATGAGGATCTTCATTTAACTTTATTCGAGTTACTTCTTTGTTTAAAGTGAAATTCATCGGTACGTTTTCACTGCAAACAAACTATAGACTTAGATATCTGTGAGCTTCACCTCTGAATTAAATAGTATCTGGTTTAGGAAAGAAACAAAGCTAACGCTGCACTTATCAGGGTTCCCGTATGGGTGTTCAAAGAGCTTTGTCGTTACTAGCTGGAGGGGCAAAGGAAGGTTTATACCCATGTTAGGTTAAAATGAAGCAAACAAGATATAGTTGTTCTGAAAACAAGTAGAAAAGTCTAGTTTACCTTAAGCTGGCAGTGTGTGTTATTTCTTCGAATGTTTTCAGGCGTAACGTTTTGATGACGTTTGTAATTGTTTGTCAATACAATTGTGTATAGTTTCTTTTGCCCGGGATGTCTATATATCGAATAAATATGTTTTAGTGTAACCATCGGTTCGGAATGAAACATCCGGCATGGAATACTTTATAACACATCAACATCACATAAACCACAAACTGTTTATAAGGGAATCTTGGAGCATGCAGATGTTTCGACGTACAGTGCAGAGGGCATAAGATAGTTCAAGGGGGAGTTCAGAGGGCCTAAGATATTTCGAGGTACAGTTCAGAGGACCTACGATATTTCATAGTGCAGTACAGATGACCTAGGATATTTCGAGGTACAGTTCAGAGGACCTTAGGTATTTCGAAATAGACGGATGTAGACGTATTTTTCTGTAAAGAATGTTTTTACATACCCATATACACAAGAAGAGAGTCATTCCAGTTCATATTTCATATTTCTTTAAAATACGGTACATGTGTATATGTATTTAACGAATGGGCTTGTTGCTATCAGATTTCCGCTTCTACAGTTATTTATTAATTATGTATAATAAAGAAATCGTTCATCCATGTGTGTTTCATCGTTAGTGAAATACAATAATTGTTTACTTGTTTGGCAACATTTGTATGATATTCATGTAATAAATGAGTGAGTGAGTTTAGTTTGACGCCTGGGCTAGACAATCCAGTGATCAACAGCATGAACACCAATCTACGCAACTGGGACACGATTACATGTGTCAACCAAGACAGCGAGCCTGACCACCCGATCCCGTTAGTCGCCTCTTAATAAGCATGGGTTACTGAAGATCAATTCTAACCCGGATCTTCACGGGATTCATGTAATAAATCTAAAAAGGTGGGATGTATTTTACATCCTCCGTCTATCTTCGGAAAACACTTGTTGCTGACGTTCAGTATTAAAGCTAGTAACTGTGTTGACTATGGAATCCTGGAAGGGACATTGTCGCGTTGTCGCATTGTCGCGTTGTCCCTCTCAAATACAAACAAAATAGGCAAAATTAACCAAAACGCGACAACGCGACATTTCGCCCATTTGTCGAATTGTCGCAATGTCGCGTATCGCGTTTTGGTTTGTTTTGCCTCATTTTATTTGTTTTTGAGAGGGCGACAATGCGACAACGCGACAATGTCCCTTCTCGGATTCCATAGTTGACAGTGTCTTCAAGTCCTACTGACGAGCTCCAACAATCTGAGCGTCACAAGATTGTTGGGGTTGGTATTTTACGGCCGCCTCTACAAGTATCTATTTGCATCACGTTTTGTAATGTGAGTGAGTGAGTGAGTTGAGTTTTACGCCGCACTCAGCAATATTCCAACTATATGGCAGCGGTCTTTAAAAAATCGAGTCCAGACAATCCAGGGATCAACAGCATGAACATCGATCTGCACGGTTGGGATACAATGACATGTGTCAACCCAGTCAGCGAGCCTGACCACCCGATCCCGTTAGTCGCTTCTTACGACAAGCATGGGTTACTGAAGATCAATTCTAACCCAGATCTTCACGGGTGTATTACGGCCGCCTCTACAAGTATCTATTTGCATCACGTTTTGTAAAGTGAGTGAGTGAGTTTAGTTTTACGCCGCACTCAGCAATATTCCAGCTATATGGCGGCGGTCTGTAAATAATCGAGTCTGGTCCAGACAATCCAGTGATCAACAGCATGAGCATCGATCTGCGCAATTGGGAACCGGTGACATGTGTCAACCAAGTCAGCGAGCCTGACCACCCGGTCCCGTTAGACGCCTCTTACGACAAGCATGGGTTACTGAAGACCAATTATAACCCAGATCTTCACGGGTGTAATGAAGTAAGAAATGGTGACAGTGAGTGTATGCACGTCTGTACTTACTGTGTAAACTGTGTGGAATGAAACAGTAAAATCCCTGCAGAACAGTTATAAAGGCTGAGTTTCTAAACACGTCGCTATTGAGACACGTGTACGATGACACGTGTGCATCTAACACGTGCGTCACAGGCAAGACGGTTAGACGTTAGGATTTTGTTTTGGACAACCATTGAGGTATCATTTATAGTCGTGCATGCAATCAAGACAACAGGGGGTCATATTGTCCGAGACATCACTTTAAGACCTTAGGCTTGTCATGAGAAGCTTGTCAACCATCATGTAGAGTGCCTCACAGTCCCTGCAAAATGTCCAGATGAAGCAAGTCTAGATTTCCCCAGCTTCTGAATCTCTGAGCTCACTGGAACTCCTTTTCAAGTTACTTGTCTGTATCAAACAGAGACGAGGCGTTCTTCCAACATAAATGATACATGATACATGTCTTGCGTAGTCCTATACTCATCACTGGGCATCGATAGACTGGTCCAGTCACGAGACAAGTGGACGGAGAATTACGTTAGATGCACGTTACGGGGTGGTGTGGTGTGTTTGTTTTAAACATATTTTATTCATTCAAGAAAAGGATTGGGAACAAGTATCCATCTTAGAAAATCCCTCTCGTTGTCAAGAAAATGTTTAGATCTATATGTTTGGAAATGTTTAAATTATGAACGGAACAAACAGTTGGTGTCCTCTGTCTGGAGTCAATACACATGAATCCTTCAGTTTATATCAGAAACAACTTGATGCATATATAGAGACGAGATACCAGTCAAGCAGTCAAACATTGGAACCATTACTTTGACCAGGCTGTGTCACTCCCATTGGAATATATGCTCCGAATGGAGATCGTTCGGGGTTAACAAACCACAAGAACCTACATACCTTTCAGTATATATTATACACATAAGCTCCCATTTTATATAAAAAAACGGCTTTCCAGAGTCGGTTCCCATGCTTCCATGTATAGTATATCCGTAAAGACCCGGGTAAGAGTTGATCTTCAGCAACCCATGCTCGTCGTAAGACCGGGTGGTCAGGCTCGCTAACTTTGTTGACACATGTCATCGTATCGATGCTTATGATCCATGCTCATGATGTAGATCACTGGATTTTCTGGTCCAGACTCGATTATTAACAGAACATCGCCATATAGCTGAGCGCGGCGTTAAACAAAAAAACAACAGTGTACAGTCACTACCTGGGTTAAATCAGACCTGGTTTCTGTGACCTTTCAGCCCTTGTCTCGTTTGTACTTTATTTGATTAGATCCAATTTTAAGTATATACTGTCTTTTAATAAACAGTTCTTACTCTGGCATTCCTATCATGAATACGCTATGTACGTGATGTCTCATGGACCAAGCTTACGTCACGCTCATCAAGTTGAAAGGCATCTTAACGAGTTATTGAGCAAAACGAATCAGTGAAAATGTCTCGCCATAAATTCTTCTTTGCTTACGGCAAGTGTTGACATGCTGACAGTTCACCTGCATGCTTAATGCCAGCAATACAGTGTGTAGGCACGAACATGACAGACCACAGACATGACGAAGCAGTATCTTCCTTATCTCCCAGCGCTGTACCCCCAGGCTGTGCTGACGCGTGGCCAAACTCCTCGCGAGGGGTTAAAATATTTAACACACAAAAAATTAACTTTTGTAATAGTCACACTCATCGCTGCGGTGTTAATTTGACAGCTAATAACTTTATCCATTAAGCATGTTAAGGACTACAAGGAATGTGTCGTCTTTCTGTGAAATCGTGTTGAAAACTTTGTAGAAAGAAATCTTAAATTTGTGTAGCAAGCTAAACCCTACCTCCGATATTTGTGTTGAACAACATCAGAAACATGGAGACTCATCTTAATGGAATAATAACAATAATAACGATGATGGTTACTGTGATTACTGTTTTATTATTATTGTTCAAGGTATATATAATTATTGACACTTATGATTCAATCTTTGTAATTAATTATAATAAATAACAAAGATGATACAGCGCAATCACGCTGAATCATAGGGCATGGATGGCCACAGGCCCTCACCACCTGATAATGGACTGTCAATACATGGTAAAACCGTGGCTTAAAGCAAGTAAGAAGGATTGTTTTCCTTCTTTGTTGGTATAAAAAAAGCTCCATATGAACCGCTTTGTTGGTGGGTGGTTTTTTGGGGTGTTTTTTCCATACTATATGTTTTGGGTGTGTGCGTTTAGTTTTGTTTTTTCTTTTGTATTTGTTGTTTTGGTTAGTGTGTTTTGTTTTGTTTTTTTGTTTTAATTTTGTTTAATCTTTTGGGGTTTTTGTGTTGTGGTTTTATTTTTGTTTGTTTTGGGGGTTTGTTTTTTTTTTGTTTTGTTTTGTTTGTTTTTTTTTTGTTTTGTTTTTTTGTTTTGTTTTTTGTTTTGTTTTTTGTTTGTTTTGTTTTTGTTTTTGCTTTGTTTTGGGGTAGGTTGTTTTGGGGGTGTTTTTTTTTTTGTGCGTGTTTCTTTTGTTTGGGGGCGTTTGTAGGTAGGGGGGATTCAGTGTTAATGTACTTTTTATTGTCCTAGTATAGTTTATGGCAGGTTAGAACAATCAAATGCGGCCGGACACCTTTAACTTATCAAATCGTACAAGCAGGTACATGTAACAACTAAGTGATTAAATCTTTACGGTTGTACTTCATGTAACATGACGTATTGTATAGATATTTTTTCATGACATAACAGCTGAATTATGATCACACACGAACTGTGTTAAGCGTAGCCAAGCCCAGTTGTACAGAGAGAGTGATCGGGTTTTAGCCCGCTTTTAGCATTATTCCAGCAATACTAATCGGGGAACACACGAAGTGGGCCTCACACATCAGACGCAACTGGAGAATCGAACCCAGGTATGACTTTTAACCACTAGGATCACCAGATAACCTATGCATACACACATACTAATTAACTATCTCGCAAAAACTCCAAAAACAAATTTTTCCCTGAAATTCTCAAATTGTTGAAATACACATTCAAAATAGTGGTTCATCGAATATCGTGTAAATAGAATTGGTGATTATGTTGAAACGTACGTATAATATTAAACATTATGAATTCCGTCACAACGTCATCAGTTTGATATATTCTTATAATCATTGCTATAATTTAATCATTGCTATAAAATACCAGCGCCTTGAGCATGCACTAGTGCGTGGATATGTGCGCTATATAAATATCCTATAATATGAAATAATAAAAATATTGCATTAATGTCATGTCCTGTTCTATCGTGTAAACCATCTTAGCTGCCTCTGTACTGCATGCTCTTGTTGCTGTATATTTAATAAATACTCTTATTTTTTTTATTCGTGTGTTTTAAATTTGAAATGTATTTTCTTCTTATCATTGTCCGATGGACTCACCAGTTTGCTGCACAGGTTGTAGTTCGGTGCGCGTCTCCGTACAGCAGTCGGTAACGTTTGGTACAAGCAAAAATACAACGTCCAGATCTTAACCTAAAGGGTGGGTGAGTGAGTTTAGTTTTATGCCACACACAGCAATATTCCAGCTGTATGGCGACGGTCTTTAAATAATCAAGTCTGGACCTGGATGGTTGAGATTCAAAAAAAAATAAAAATTAAAAAAAAAGTCTTGACCAGACAATCCAGTGATCAACATCGTGAGAATCGATCTACGCAAATGGGATACGATGACATGTGTCAACCAGGTCAGCGAGCCTGACCACCCGATCTCGTTAGTTGCCTCTTACGACAAGCATGGGTTGCTGAAGACCAATTCTAACCCGGATCTTTAACGGAGGAAGGCTACTTCTAATGTATCCTATTAAATCTTCACAGGTTTAAACTAAACTGAAGGCAAAATGAACTCACGTTTACAACCTCCTTTGGTTTCGTTTAAACCAAGTATATACTGCATATAGAAAACTGCGCTTATGCCGACTTGACCTATATGGAGTCAAGCTGCAGATAACCCACTTCTTGAGTGTATGATAGCCTGTGCACCCATGCTGTGTTGAAGACATGGGTGTGGCGATAATGCATATGTACATAACATATATACTGAGGGTCATCTGTGGAGAGCAAACATGTAACCACTTACCCTCCCGGGCTCAGTAACGTTTAAGCATCCTCGTGGACTGCCCTGATCCACCCCACATACCACCCTCCTCCCGCTCTAACCGCTTCCTTGGCATAGTGGGTTGAGCGTTTGCTGGAGAGCGGAAGTCGGAGGTTCGATCCCCGGCGTCATGACAGATGACACAGACACGCACGCAGATGCACAATAAACTCCACTTCACATTACCTTCCTCGCTCTACTTCCACCCAACACTTACTAAATATCGACAAACCAAACATCTACCATTGTTTACGTTTTCATGGGAAGTGTATATGAATTGGTCTTCAGTAACACAGGGGCTTGTCACACTTAGAAACAGCGTTAGAAAGACATATAGGTATATAGACCCAAACCTCGTACTATATAAAAGGTCCTTTTATATAGTACTAAGTTTGGGTCTATATACCTATGTCTTTCTAACTCTGTTTCTAAGTGTGACAAGCCCCTGTGTACAGTAACCCATGCTTGTCGTAAGAGGCGACTAACGGGATCGGGTGGTCGGGCTCGCTGACTTGGTTGACATATACCATCGTATCCCAACTGCGTAGATCGATGCACATGCTGTTGATCACTGGATTGTCTGCTCCAGACTCGATTATTTACAGACTGCTGTCACTTACCTGGAAAATTGCTGAGTGCGGCGCTACCCAACAGATAACAAAACAAAAAACATAATATTCAGACGGTCCATGTGGCTGCATTGAGTCATACTCATCACCCTCCCCTATGACAACCTGTAATTGTAACTACTAGCAGACAGCTTTTGTTGCTGTATTTTAATTTTTATATTAAAAATACTGCGTTCAGTCTGACAGCTCAAACCCCAGACCAGGAAACAATGAACAAAGCAAAAGGAAAACAGTCAAAAGAAACCGTCTGTTTGGTTTATGTCTTAAAATTGATTTTGAACAGATATTTTGCAGATCCAGGTGTCTCGTGTCTTAATTAACAATTAATTACAGCACGTATGAGCTGTCCCTCCTCGGGTAATCAACATAATTATACCGTGCGCGAGGTATGAACGAATTACTGAAAATCGAAATCCATTAAAACCATGCAGGAAAATACACGCGGAGGACTTGGTTTAGTTGATTTGCTGTTTAACGCCGCACTCGGCAATATTCCAACTATATGGTGGCGGTCTGTAAATAATCGAGTCTGGACCAGACACTCCAGTGATCAACAGCATGAGCATCGACCTGCGCAACTGGGAACCGGTGACATGTGTCAACCAAGTCAGCGAAGCTGACCACCCGATCCCGTTAGTCGCCTCTTACGACAAGCATGGGTTACTGAAGATCAATTCTAACCCAGATCTTCACGGGTGTATTACGGCCGCCTCTACAAGTATCTATTTGCATCACGTTTTGTAAAGTGAGTGAGTGAGTGAGTTTAGTTTTACGCCGCACTCAGCAATATTCCAGCTATATGGTGGCGGTCTGTAAATAATCGAGTCTGGACCAGACACTCCAGTGATCAACAGCATGAGCATCGACCTGCGCAACTGGGAACCGGTGACATGTGTCAACCAACTCAGCGAAGCTGACCACCCGATCCCGTTAGTCGCCTCTTACGACAAGCATGGGTTACTGAAGATCAATTCTAACCCAGATCTTCACGGGTGTATTACGGCCGCCTCTACAAGTATCTATTTGCATCACGTTTTGTAAAGTGAGTGAGTGAGTGAGTTTAGTTTTACGCCGCACTCAGCAATATTCCAGCTATATGGTGGCGGTCTGTAAATAATCGAGTCTGGACCAGACACTCCAGTGATCAACAGCATGAGCATCGACCTGCGCAACTGGGAACCGGTGACATGTGTCAACCAAGTCAGCGAAGCTGACCACCCGATCCCGTTAGTCGCCTCTTACGACAAGCATGGGTTACTGAAGATCAATTCTAACCCAGATCTTCACGGGTGTATTACGGCCGCCTCTACAAGTATCTATTTGCATCACGTTTTGTAAAGTGAGTGAGTGAGTGAGTTTAGTTTTGCGCCGCGCTCAGCAATATTCCAGCTATATTGTGGCGGTCTGTAAATAATCGAGTCTGGACCAGACAATCCGGTGATCAACATCATGAGCATCGATCTACGCAACTGGGATACGATGACACGTGTCAACCAAGTCCGCGAGCCCGACCACCCGATCCCGTTAGTTGCCTCTTACGACAATTGTTAAATGGTTACTGAAGACCAATATAACCTCGATCTTCACGGGTCCACGCGGAGGAAAGCAACTTCGTATTTTTCCTTTTTAATCAGTAACCTTGTTTTCTTAAAATGATTTCTTTCGAAAACGTATAGGCACCAGATAGAAAAACATAATTGATATTGTTCCGCTCATAAATGTGGGTATTTTTGGTTAAAAATTTACACAAAACTAAGTTAAACAGATAAATCGCCATACAACTAATACGACGCAATTAAATTCGAATTTGAAGTTAAATATGCACCAAATGACATTTCTTTATCGGTAAAGCAAATAAAAGTAGAGACATGAAATCAAGTCCCGTTATAATCTAGAATACACTTACAAGCCTGGAAAAAATGTCAATAAAAGTACAAACAACTGAAAAACCGCGATGTTGCAACGACATGTTCAAATATAATAATGTCGCACTTTCTCCTATGCTTAAAATAAACAAATACAATTTTTGCGGTTAGCAAACAGTTTGGTTTCTCTGCCACAAAGCAAGCCATTCTCCGTTGTCCCATTATCTCAGGTCAAGGTATGAATGTCCCACACAGCACCGCCCAGCAAATAGTTTACGTTTTTGCCGCTAGGTGCGCTGTGTCGACTGACAGGTAGCCGTCTGCGACAGGTGAGACGACCAGCCATTACTCAGTGATACGGATCTCGCTACACGACTTGAATTGGAAGGTGTGGCTGAAAGGATAGTGCATGTTGCACCTAACACGTGGAATATCATTGCAAATTGAAGTACGCGAACGGATATACTGCTGAGGTAAGTTGTCTCTTTTCGGTTTGTGTTTTAGCAATCGTGGGACTCTTGAGTTGGAATGGTGACAAATCGGACAGAAAGTTCACGGTTGTCTTATTTACGCGCCTTCTATAATTTGAATGACATGAATGATGTCACATCTGAGGTCAAAATGACACATTTGAAATTTGTTGCTGAATTGTCCAATTGATCACATGTGATGATTTCAGTCATTTTGTCTTGATGTTCGTCGGTTGAACTGAGAGCAGTGCCAAGTTGGCAAACAGCTTAGATGGGGCGAGAGCGTAGCGGGTTGACGGCACAGTAGATTCTAGCCAGCATTCCACCAGTGATAGCAAGTTAGCGCATCACTGCACATACCTCTATAACACAGGGGGTACCCCTTCATATTAAGTGGTCTTGCACAGGTGAAAGAGGTAATTGGCCAGTCAAGTGTTGACAGAGAACCAGAGCATGAACGTATTAGATTCAATAACGCCAATAGAAGTAACACATGTTCAGGTATTGAATTTCTCTCAGTATTTTGATATGAAAAATCACACATGTCGTCCTATGATGCAGTTTTGTGTGACAGCGACTGTGTACACTACAGCGGGAAGGAGATGTATTTTCTGCATTGTGAGAGAGTCTAGGGTTTTAAACTGTTTTACCAAGACCTGTTTGGGCTAAACCTGAAGTGTCATCTGATCATGTCTGGAGAACAAAAACCTAGGATCAACACTGACCCCCTTGTCTTGTGTCACACTGAGGTGACCAGCCTTTAATGTCACCAGTTACGCTTATAATGATATAAGGTATAAAGACACTCAACGGTGTCCAGCAACTAATGGCACCACTGACCATTAGAGGGAAAACCCCAAACGTGAAACACATCAAATTTTGATTCACAGAACCAAAACATTTAACCTTTTAATATCAATAAAATATCCTACTTGATTACATTGCACGTATTAAAGCCTTGGCTATACAAGAAAGTGTCTTAGAATATGCCTCTTTTGTCGTATCACTGCATTAAATGGATGAAATATTGATGGATCCTCCTCGATACCTCAAGCTAATCAATTACAGAAGGGTTGCTGTCCCAGATCAATAGCCCTCCTTCTCAACAGACTTGCTTGAATGTAACTGTCACAGACATGCTTCAACATTGGACATCAGGAGCTGCCAGTCTGACATCAAGACTTGCCTAACTGTCACACATTTCCCATTAAATTCAGTTAAATTCCAGATTGTTTTAAAAGCATTTATATGCAGCTTGTTCTAAATATCATGAAAAGTGTAGCTGGATACTAGATAGGATACTGAGTGTGTCAACTTAACAGTGATAGGTCCCATAGGTCATAAACACTATAGGTTACTTAAATGATTTTTTTTCCAATTTTTATTGTCCTTGGAATGTAATTATTACCTCAAATTTAGCACCTTCAGTGCATAGAATAATGCCATGTTTACATGTAATTGATAAAACTGTTCCTAAAAATGTTAGGGTTGAGTCCTAAAGTGGGAACAGAGGAACTCTATGCTGTAACATTCTATCACGCTTTATGCATAAGAGTAGTTTAGTTATGGTAAGCTGTTTTGTCAGAAGCAGTCAAGTGTTTCACGGATACAAGAAACAATAAAACAGAGTGCAGTCACACATGATAAAGTGTTGTGTAAGATACTTATGTGAGGTGTTCCCCTCTTTATATAACAACTAACTGAGTCCGCGGAGTGGCCGACAGCCAGGGAGTGGGTTCTTGTCAGGCTTGGTTGACAGTGTTGTGTGGGTAGTGATTAGAGGACCTGTATTGGTAAACTGCTTGTTAAAGCTCCACCGTTTGACCCATTTTCTTCAATAGGTAGTTCAATGCTGCTTAGAACTTGTCTGTTTAGTGCTGCGTTGTGGTTTGAATTTTTGTTGAAGACGGAATGTTTTCAGCGAACAGTAGTCTTCTCAGGAGCTATTGTGGTTCTAATGTTGATGTGGGTAGAGGTTGCTTGCAAATATGTAGTGTTGGTTGATGACCTGTACGGGTAGCACTTTATTTCAAGAGTTAGGACTTGGTTGCAGTCTTGTTGTCTGCAGATATCTTGTGTTGAGAAAAAGTTTTATCAAAGTGTCTGGAAACGCTCTGAGGATGCATAAGCAGTGTCAGCTTAAAATCTGAAAAATTTGTGTTTGTGCTCAGTTCAATCTCAGAACAAACTGAACGAGATTCAAATGATATTATTGTTTATCTCATGTCTAAATACACTGAACAACATAATTTGATTTTCATGTCCAATTTGCCAGATGTTACGAAAAAAGTTGCAATACTAATTGTTTTGTTGCAGTGTGTCAGCTTCACCTTCCAAACCAACTGTGTTCATAATTTCATACTTAATGGTTGGGATACATTCATGTATTTCAAAAGAATTATTTTGTGAGATCGATATCACAAACATGTACATGTACACTTACTATGTAATATGGGATTGTTATTATTGTCCATTTTTTAATATCCTGAATAAAATAGGGAATCATGAATATTTTCTTTTTGGGGGGGATGGTTATGTTTTTTTGCAGTGAAGACTGAGCGGACAGTTTCTATGTTTGGTATATGAGGTGTTCAAATGAATTTCGCCATGGAATTATATGCTTTTAATGGAAATACTCAATATAAGAGAGACATTCAAAAACAATTCTGTCTTTTTAATTTCAATGGTTTTTAAGAGTTCCCCTGAGTTGGCAGTCTTGTCTGAGTGTGAGTGTCAGGTCGATACACCAGGGCAATCACGTGACACAGGTCATGTGATATCTCTGGCCGTCTCTGTTGGAACTTCATCTTGTAAGGGATCCTTGTCAGGGAAACAAATTTGCATTTGTGGAGATGCAGTTCAATTTATTTTGCATCCAAATTTTTGCGAAAACTTTCTGATTGCTCAAAGGTGCGGCAAAGTGTACGGATAAATTTGTTCACCAATCCTGAAGTGTGCCTTGAATTACCAGACGGACCAATATCCAGCATTAGGTTGCGGTGGTTTACCTTTGGGTCGCCTCATCCAACATGGGCATTGACTGCCAGGGGTTTCAGGTGCACAGCTATGTGTTTTGCGGACCGTCATGTATGGAGAACACAATATCTCTGCCATGCTGTGTGGACAGAACTGTAGACACACAAGAGTTCTATTGTCTCCACATTGAAAATCCATTGCCATTGACTGTCAACACAGTGTCTGGCAAGGAGGCCATCTATTGCTGCTGCTGCTGCTGCTCCAGGATCACCAGAACCGCTGACAGTATTGACTGTCATTTTTGCTTCATGCTGGAATGCTATTCTTTTGAAGTATGGCTAAAAGATGTTCTTATCTTGAGTGCCTCAGTATAGATTTAGGCCTTTAGAAATTTGTTTGTCTTGGAGTTAGTTTGATATGTGGATTATTAGAATTGGTTCCAGCAAACATTGGTCAGTGGATATTGATAGGCATGGTCAGTGTAAGTATGGGGCAGTATTCAGTTATGATTACATGGTTCAGGCAGAATTGATTCGACTCACATAATCAGTCTCTTTTCCAATTACCCAACTGACAATATTGATATCCCCTTCCTAACAATGTTTTTACTCTATAATCATGATAATCTTTACATGTTCGTGTTTTTTGTTGCTGTGGTTTTGTTAATATGTTTGTGGGTAAAAACTTGATCGTTATAGCTTTCAAACATGAAAATGTTTGCTGAATCAGCCATTTGTCACATATTGTGGGCGGGAGCAGGAATGGCTCTCATTATGATTCATTAAGAATGAAAGCAAATACACTGTATATTGATTGATGGTGTGGCAGTTCTGCAGCTGTGTTGTAGTAGATGCAGAGCTACAGATACCTTTTTGGGTCATTGAGTTATGTACTTGCTTGTGTTCATCTCAATTGGGTATCCTAATTTTCCTTTTCACTTGCCCCAAAATGGACTTGGCATAAATCTTCTTCCATTTGTGGAAAAATAGATGCAGAAATCTTTGTTTGGTCAACAAAGTATTGCTTCAGGGTCAGTTGCACTTTTTTATTTGTTCTTAATGAAATCATTGGGTTTTTTTTTATCAAACTGTTGTGAAAAGTACACTTATTTGCTCACTAGTATTTACTTACAAAAAATGGGTAAAAAGTTGTCAAATGTTGTGCTAATAGACAGGTAATCTAATTTAAACTCGTACACGACCACAAATTAACATGTAATTGTTGCATCGGCTGCAAGATCGAGGTGATAGAGTTTATCCCCAACTCAGCGTAAATGTCAGAGTTGAGAGCGTGTTGGTTCTCAGTGCCTGTCATGCAAGTGTTTAGACGAGGATCATCCGGAGTGACCCCCCTGCACCAACCTGTTTACTTCTTTGCTAGACCTTACCTGTAGCAAGAAGGTAATTATGTTTGACTAGCGTAATTAACCATGGGCCAGTACAGAATATACCTGTGTTGGTCTGGTCCGCCATGTATCACACCGTACTATCAGCTGATGTAGGCGGATAGTGTTACATGTGTACACACTTTCACAGTGTGGCTTTCCTGAGCTGTAGAAAGTGTCTTTTTAACATATGCTAATGTTGATGTGGTATCTTTTTAACTGACGTTAATGCAGCTTTTAGTTTACATATATTAGAAATTCTCTCGCTGAATTTGCTGATAACCTACGATAAGAGGATTAAGGGCCTGTGAAGGAGCAGTCTATGGGTTAGGCTTAAGAAGCTGGAATGTGATTAGTTTCTTTTGAAATGGTTTTATTTTCAGAATATGTTTGTAAACTCTTACCTAAAGACATTAATCAGTTTCTTATCATCGATAGAGCATGAATGAGGAAGTCAATATGACGGTTACAGAGTGCAGTTGGTGAATTATGCTAAATTAATCACACACTTCAAATAATACGATCTGATAATCCACCAAAGCTGTGTTCATGTTATTTCCAATCCCAATTCTAATAACACTTATATACTTGACTACTGAATGCAGTTAATTATTGCCTATCTATGTATATTTCTCAAAAGAAGTTAAGAACCACGACAGATGATAGTAATATGAAAGAAAACTGTTTCTTAACATCTGTTGAACTGTATACATAGGTAGCCATTAATTGTTTTTGATAACAAGAGGACAGTTATCAGTCATACAGTTATGAAAATATAATTATAAATCATGAATTCTTTGTTTAAATGATACACAGTGATTGAATGTAAAGAAATGGACAGTATATTATCAGAAGGATCCTTATGACCTGAAGGTGAAGGTTACCTGACCCTGGTTTGTGAGTGTGAACTGTGATAGTTTTGTCGTTGATGGTTGAGATTGTATGCTGCACATATTTCTAGTGTTGGAATCAAAGGGATGTCATATCTGTCAACAGGCTGGCTCAGTGTTTTTATGGGTTGACCACACCGATCAATGGCCTTGAAATGAGCATATTATCCCCATCAATATCCACACATCCGTGAAATGACTCCTTAAAACAGGTTAGAGTGTAATCCCTTGTATAAATGTTGACATGACTCTCTGGCTGCTGAAAAGAGAATTGAAAATGTTTTTCGACATGCCCGCCAAACATTGTGTGAGGCGTACAAAGTGAATAGGATGAAGATAGTATTTATGTTTGAAACTTCAGTCATACCACACTGAACAATGGCAGGATATGATGACATGAAATTCAACATGCTGGTATCAATAATGTTTGATAAACATGTGGTAAGCAGTGTTGGGGAAATGTCACTAACGTCAAGCAATTACAAAGTGCTATATTTGCATATTTGCTTAAAGCTTTTCTTGGCTGATCTTTGTTAGGTTTGTCGGAAGTGAAACAGAGACATTGAAATAAATAACAATGTTGTGGTTGTGCTAATCTTCAAAACATATAAAATTGTTTCTCTTTAAGCCTTGTCATGAGATTGTTTGGAAACATCTATGTACCTTATTCCATGTCATACAAATGGTTGTCTGTGATGTCACATGCGTAATTGCTTTATTGACCGTGTTACGTCTTATCTGAAAGACACGACAACTGTTGTCGCAGGGGGGTAGCATAGTGGCTAAAGCGTTCGCTCGTCACACCAAAGACCTGGGTTCGTTTCCCCACATGGGTGCAATGTGTGAAGCCCCTTTTCTAGTGTCCCCTGCCGTGATTTTGTTTGAATATTGCTAAAAGCAGAATAAACTAAACTGACTCACTCACTCATGACAACTGTGCATTCTGTGTCCACGATACTCCATGAGTTCTTTGGAGAGGAGGTTGGGTTTTGTTCCTCCACAGTGGTTCGTTGCTCAGGTTATTACTCACCTGTTTGTATGGTCTCAACTTTTTGTTGCTGACTGCTCTACTTATCTGTAACTTAGGAGAGTGCTGTGTGCAGTATTCACCCACTTCCCGGCGTCTAACTAGGCTCATGTTCCTGACCAATTTTTATAATGTACTTGTACAATGTACTTGTTTTGACAACTGGGGTAAAGAAAATAACAAGATTGTTAGATTTCTTTAAATGCAAACCAAATTAAATTGAATCTTAATCATAGAAAGCTTAATGATGTGTGTTGTTGTCAAATAGATGCCAGTCATTTTGCAATAATGAATTGTAGTTTTTAATTGATTATTTGCCCTGGCCTGCTCTGCCCTGCCCTGCCCTGCCCCTGCCCCTGCCCCTGCCCTGCCCCTGCCCTGCCCTGCCCTGCCCTGCCCTGCCCTGCCCTGCCCCTGCCCCTGCCCTGACCTACCCCTGCCCTGCCCTGCCCTGCCCTGCCCCCTGCCCTGCCCTGCCCTGCCTGCCCTGCCCTGCCCTGCCCTGCCCTGCCCTGCCCTGCCCTGCCCTGCCCTGCCCTGCCCTGCCTTGCCCTGCCCTGCCGCCTAGATTTCTTTAAATGCAAACCAAATTAAATGGAATCTTAATCATAGAAAGCTTAATGATGTGTATCGTTGTCAAATAGAAGCCAATCAATTTTCAAATAATGAATTATAGTTTTAACTGATCATTTGCCTGCCCTGCCCCTGCCCCTGCCCCTGCCCCTGCCCTGCCCCCTGCCCTGCTTCCTTTTGACCTACCCACCCTGTTCTGAAGTACCAGGTGTGGAGGATAGATGAACTAAAATATCTTCATGGACAGCCTTAATATGCTACTTCACTCTATTGTTGATAGTAAGTATTGCTCCTATCAAAGTGAGGTACTAGAGCTGATAGACTAGGTGTTGAATATATGAAGGGTGCACCATATGGCCAGGACACTGTGAATAGAGAATCATAATCTGGGCAGTTAACAAGCAAATACCTATACATAGTGAAACTGGATGTGCTCGCTGGATCTAGTGGTGTAGTCAATGGATGATATGCCCATTTTCTGGTCACAGTTGGTGACTGCTGTTGAAGGACATTGTGGGCACTTGCTACTGGGAATTACCCTCCCAATGGCCATGAATTATACATGAGAGGAAAGATAATCGCGGAATGTGGCCTGCTTGTTGGACCAGAACAGACCTCTGAGGCTTCAGCCACCTGATGGCACACCCCTCTCCTCAGGTTGCAGCAGGCTACTGTAGACACACCTGGGTAGCTAGTTGGCTACTGTGACCCTCCTCTCCCGGGAGTGGAAGCCTACTGTCTAAGACAGTGGTATACTTTGTTCTAATCAGCAACTGGGCAAAGCTTACCTGTTACCTCCTTCCTCTCCTTGTAGCGGAGAACTACTGCATAAAACAGCGGAATGGTTTATTTTCATTTCTTTTAAGAGCTACCCCTACCTGTGACCTCCACCTTCCTGGTGGTGGGAAGCTTCTGTGTCAGACAGTTGGGTCCACATGTACCTATATTGTGAGATACCGAACAGTTTGAAACAACTTCAAACTATACCACTATACCGGCCGTTTTCTTGTTGATTTTTTAAATAAATAACATTATTAACATTGGAAAGTCAACTGGACACCGGTACAGCGTGATGTACAAATTTGCTTGCCCGACAGAAAAAAACACTGGACTCGGACGTCGGGCAATGGGTTATTTCCACCCCTGATGAGTGTTAGAAAACTGCAACTACTCAATTGAGAAAGTGTCCATGAATGCAATGACACCAGAGTGTTGGTGTAGAATAGTGCCAATGACTCTTATTGTGATATTGGAAGATAACGGGTGGTCATTAGTCACCATGGTGCACGCTGCCAATGTGAGTCTGTTTGCCGTGCAAGAAACCTGTGTTCAAATCCTGATTGTTTCTAGGTTTGTCTGCACCAACCACTGCTTGTGGGTTTCACATAATGGTAAATATCTGAGACTGCATCACTTCAAGCTTTCCTCCCAAGCTGTCAAGTCCAAGCAGCCAGACACACATGTGCATGCATGTCACTATGTAAATGCAATTATCATGAACGCCTAATAAGCCCACCTCACCATCCCTGACAGTTGCGTAGGGATTACAGTCATCTCCAGGAGAGACTTTGGATAACAGGCTGTCTTGCTATGGCATCAAACTCACAATGATTGTAAGGATGTATGTTTGGAGACGAGAGTTAAGCATTTGTAGCCCAAATTGCTTGAAATTGTCAGACATTTGTTGACCAAATTGCTAGAAATTGTTAAGCATGTGTAGCCCATTTTTAGCCCATTTTTAATTGCTTGAAATTGTTAATCGTATGCTGCACTTTCTGTTAAACATATGTTCAGGTTTTCAGCCATAATTACTTTATTTCCCTTTGTCATGTTTATTTACTGACGAATTCTGAATCCAAGTTCTGATAAAACAGTGCACATGTGTCCAAGACAAACAGTCAGGCGTCGTTATGAGATTGTGCACTTTCCATATGTGTAAATTGGAATGTGGCACATACTGAAGGATGAAATTTTTTAATATTTCTTCCAAATTGTATGTTTGTAAAAGACTAAAAATATTTCATGGCGGCAAGTGAGTACTTTTACGCCGCTTTTAGCAATATTGCAGCAGAAATGGGCTTCACACATTGTAGCCATGTGAGGAATCAAACCCAAGTCTTCCATGTGACGAGTGAACGCTTTAACCACTAGGCTACTCCACCGCCCCTTTACATGGCCGATTTCTGTTGGGTTTTCACTGCAGATTGATGTTGCTGTGTTAGTTCAGCATTTCTGTAGGGTTTTGGCTTTTGTATCTCTTGAAGTTTGGTCATGAAATCTCAGCTTGTATCTAGGTATATAGTTTACAAAGTGTTTTGAAAGACTAGATCATCCTTTTGTAGTATTGCTTTTTGGCAGGAGTTTCAGCATGTGACAAGTAAATAAACTATATTTCTTCTTCTGACCCGTGAAGGTCCAGGTTAGAATTGATCTTCAGTAACCCATGCTTGTCGTAAGAGGCGACTAATGGGATCGGGTGGTCAGGCTCGCTGACTGGGTTGACACATGTCATCGTATCCCAATTGCATAGATTGATGTTCATGCGGTTAATAATTGAATTGTCTGGTCCAGACTCGATTATTTACAGACCACAGCCATACAGCTGGAATATTGCTGAGTGCGGCGTAAAATTAAACTCACTCTCACTCACTCTTCTTCGTCTTCGTCCCAATGACTCTGAAAGTTCTGACAGTGTTCCGTCATTTATTCACCACCATCTGTGACCACTGATCAACCCAGACATTCTGACATAACTCTCATTGATTTGCCTCTCTGACTCTTATTTGGTTTGTGATAAATTCAAGCACACATACCATGGTGATTGGATACTTGCATATGAAGAGAACCAGATTTAGTCTTAGTCTCAAGGAAGACAGTCTATTTATGGGGTAGCAGTGTTTGTGTCAATGACCCTGTTTTCCAGCAGGCACAATCATGTTGCCAGATTACTCAGTGTTATTCGCAGTAACTAAACTAAATTGATCCTAGTTTCATTCACATGCTGTTTGGAGTTGTCACTATATACACTCAGTCTTTCCATGCTCATGCTCACTGGATTGTCTGGTCCAGACTTGTTTATTTACAGACCTCCGCCATTTAGCCAGAATGTTGCTGAGTGCGGTGTAAAACAACAAACAAACAAACTGTCAGGGTTTGTCTGTGCTGTAGAAACCCCATGAATGATTTTCAATAGAGCATATAATGTCTGACAAACATGTGTGATAGAAGAGGCCATTAAACAATGGAATTCATTAATTTCAGAATTAAGCATTTTGAGAACAGTACCTTGAGGAATAAGGTCTCATCAGACATCAAACTTGAGAACTTGCCTCTGATATTCCTGAAATATTCATAATCCTCTTGATACACAAATGTGCACCATCAACCCTAGATTTGATTATGATTTTAAATTGGTATTCGAGAGTTTACAGAAGCGAATAGTTTGTATAAATGACTGGAGACCTTCTACTGTCCAACTTCTGATAAAACAGGGCACGTCAGGGCTCTATGTCTTACCTAGTCTTATAGTACAGATAGAATTCCTGAACATCTATGAACTAATCATTCAATACAGAGTTGGAGCAAGGCTACATGAACCTTGTCCTGCACCAGGTTGTGGTCCAGCAGCCCAGCTTAGATCTGAGCCTTATCACTGCCACTACAGAAGAGAGATGCCTATTGAAAAGGGCTGAGTGGCCAGGTAATGAACCTGTCCAGTGGTTGACCCCTCCCAGAAGCCAGGACAATCCAATTGGATACTCAAGATGAAACAAATTCCTGTAGACAACTTGTTAGTCCTGGAGTTGACATGAGTCACCCGACTAGTTGTTAAAATGTTCTGACTACCTCCTGAAAACTGAATTGTTCTGTAATAAGGACTTTCTGAAACACCAACCAACACCTTGAGTCTATGTGTATGTTGCAAACCCTGTGTTTGTGGTAGGTTTTGTACCAGTGTGTGCCGATATATAATTTCATAGTCCCAACAAGCAAAATTACCCTTTTAACTCGATATTTGCAAAGAAACTCGATATCCACCTACCTTTCATGGGCTAGTATCCCTCTGAAGTGAGTGTTTTTCCACACGTTTCCACACGGTGCGGCATGAATCAAAGGGATGCGGAAGCGTAAACTTATTAGGGCTAATTGAGTTGAAGGTGTCACGTGTTTGTTATTTAATTAGGATTAAATAAGAAGAATTTAATTAGGAAGTAGTCACTGTTACGACTTAACACTACTGATAACGGATTATAGTTTCGAATCAGCATTTTGTTTTCTTTCATAGTGATGATATGCCCTGGTCGCAAGTCTCGAAGTTCGGATATCGTCCATGAATATCGAGACAACGGTGCTCGACTGTACTTTTACATAGAGTTAAATTGAATACAATTTTTTATTATTAATATTTTACTTGTTTTGGCATCAGATAGTTAATTATATAAACTTGCTCAATTTCGAAAATATACAGTCTCCTCGGTATCAGTCCAATGATATGCCTAACATGAAGGAAAATATGTCAACCAGTTGACAATGACCACACATATATGCAGTGTGGACATTAAAGTGATAATCAGCTTTAATGATAACCCTTGGAGCATGGATAGAGTTGTGCCCAGGAAACACGGAAATCAGGAAACAATTGAATGTCAACCTGTATGTGTGTTTCAGGTCACTGGAATGATGGACACTTCCTATGTTAATTTGAACTTGAGAAATGTTAGAAATCCATGTTCATCAGTTTTAGTAACCATGGCCTTTCAGAAAGAAAGATCAACCACAGTGGCATTGGATAACATGGGAAATTACTTCCCAAAAGATGATGGGTTGGAACCCAAGCTTGTCGTAAGAGGCGACCTAAGGGGTTTGTGGTCAGACTCATTGACTTAGTTGGTGCACAAATAGCATGGATCAGTGCTCATGGTGCCAATCACAGGATTGTCTGGTCCAGATTCAATTTCTTACACTGATTTCATATAACTCAAATATTGCTGAATGCGGCATTGAACAACAAACAATAACTTGTGAAAGAACTTGCTGTTCAGCATAAGCCCTGTTGAACTAGTTGAAAGTATTTCTCAAATATTGTATATTATCACAATTAAATGAAAAGTGGAAAACATTTGACACATGACTGGTAGCTGCATGTCATACATGAATGAAGATATTCTGTTGTAGACAGTATCTATAAAATGTTCACGTCAGTCACAACCAAGGCTGTACTGAATGCGTGGATGTATAGTAATTCTTTCCTTTAAATGGCAAGTCTAGGTAAGGGGACAGTACAAGGATGCCAGTCAGTTATTGGGATATTTATATTTTTTAGAAATTATCATTTAAACTATTACTTATTACCTTAGAGAACTGTATCAGCAACACTTCTGTGAGCACTGACTGAGTTCCTCATGCAATACAGGCTCACCTTCGTTATCACTGCGTGGACTACTTCAAGCATCTGGTGATGAAGGGAGCCAAACAAGGAGTAGACTAAGGCTTAGTCTCTGAATATATATAATTTTGATAGTAACAAACAAGCCCCTTTATATTGAAAAGGAGCCCTAGGGAGACCAGAGATTCAGAACCTGAGGAAATCTAGACTTGCTTTATTTAGGGCTTTAGCACTGCAGAGAGGGCTTGGCAGTAGGGAAATTAATGTGGTTCAGGGACTGTGAGACAGACTAAACAAGGAGCAGCACTTCCACATGCCTAATCTGGGCACATATTTATTTGTTTCCTGATGGAAATGATGTTGAACTGTGAAACTGTTGTTGAGAATGTAGGGTCAGATATGCACATGTTTGTCAAAAGAGCCAACTTGAGCTAGTGAGTGAGTGAGTGAATGAATATTTAACATCACATCGACAATACTTGAGTCAGAGTATTTAAACTTGTGATATTCGGATGAATTGATTTGATTTTAGTATTCACTAGCTGTGAAGATATTTTTTACAAAGTGGACCTTTTAAGAATGTAAAGCAGTTAAATGGTCATGAACAGTCTGTGTATATTACAGCCATACTTGTAGTTTTTTGTTATGACCCACTACATGTTGATTACTTTTCTTTCTAAAAGGAATTGGACTATGTAAACAAAAATTTGATTCTGACTCAAAGTCTTTACCATTGAAATTAAAATTGTACTTTGGAAAAACATAATGGTTATTTCTTTGTAGGAAGGTCTGAAAGGTTTGGCATCTAGGATGGGCCACCAATAATGGCTAAGGGAATGGTCTACATACTCAGTGTGTTTAATGTACATCAAGAGGTTGCTCTGTGATATCTGCCATGTCAGTTCACCATCATGTATTTCCCATCAAGAAGGCCATATTTGAACTGTGTCACTTCATCCTCACCTGTAGTCTGCAACTTGTCGCAAGCTCCTGACATATTTCTTACCCACCCATTCACAGCATGCACGGACAAATTATGAATGATATGGTTACACTTGTGAGGTTTCAAGCATTTCTCTTTGTGCTGATCATACCAACAGTGAGTCGCGAACCACTCCTCGTCTGATCACAAGGCTTGGACCCTTGGACCCTGCGTCAGTCTCGTGGGGAAGGAATTCCCTCTATTGTATCTGTGTTGATTCAGGGAAAGTGGCTGCCCCCGCCCGTCAGCCGGCCGGATATATATGTTGCAACTGTCAATAATACATTTACTGGCCCGGATTGGATCAATTCACTTGCCTTTTTAGGTAATCACTGATCTTGGACTAGATTTTATGGGGTATGGTTCTGAAATCATTCAATTTTATATGCTGATTGTTATGTTTAAACAAATGGTCTAATCATATATCCTTGTGTATTTAAATAGTGAAATGTTATTATTAGTAGTTAATCAATGAATAATATATATAAATGAGAGAGTGCCAATGATATAGAGGGAGAGAAAAAGGAGAGAGAGATAGTCAAGGAAAGAAAGAGTGAGAGAAGAGGAGGAAGGGAGAGAGGCAGGGAAGGAAAGAGGGAGAGGCAGGGAAAGAAAGAGGAAGAGAAGAGAGAGAGGCAGGGAAAGAAAGAGGGAGAGAAGAGGTAGGGAGAGGCAGGGAAGGAAAGAGGGAGAGAGAGGCGGGAAAGAGAGAGGCAGGGAAAGAATGAGGGAGAGAAGAGGGACAGAATGGATGGGCAGAGAAAGGTTTTATGCCTTTGAGAGAGAAAGGCAGGGAGAGAAGGAGAGAGAAAGAAAGGCAGGAGGAGAGAGAAGGAAAAAGAAGGGGAGGGAGAAAAGATTGATGGACATACGGGAGGAAGGAGAGGATGCCTTTGTATTTTTAATGTGAACATGTTAATTGCCAAAGAATGGTATATGTACTTCAAAACAGTGTCGTATCCATTGCAATGGTAATACAATATACAGCATACTTCTCATGCAGCACAGAGCACTTGACTGCGAGTGTATATGTGACATGCATGCATTACTTCCAGTAAATATGTGACGTTGTCCCATCTGGGACGGAATCACTCCAAGCTGTGCATATACACAGCGACAAAAACAATGTTCAGACTGGCTCCGGTGGTCGGCAGTAATTCGATACACATTGACCAAAATAATTTTGAAATAGTTTTCTTCTCCAATACATAAGGGAATAGTTGGCTGTTATTTGGTTTTGAATTCTTTCCTGAAGCGTTGTTGCTGGTTTGTTGATGTGATACCAACTTAATGCAGTGACAGATTCCTTCTTGCCTTGCAGAGGTTTGTTTAGGAAGTACAGAATTTCTGTAATATCTTAAGTGATATATGTAAGCCATAACAGGTCCCAGTAGCACAGAGTGCAGCTATAGTGTTGGCTTGGCGATTAATATGGATAAGTCTCAGACCTTGGGCCATGGGTCATAGATTGTAGTGATTGGTTGACTGTTCTGATTGCCCTGAAAGAATGAAAAGAGGGATGTGTTGTCTCCCTTGAAATACAGTGTTTATAATACTCTTAGAATACAGCCAAGCACTGTTGTGTCAACCTTTGATGTATCAAGCATATCGTTGTCTTGAAGTAAATGGTTGATCTCTTCATATGCTTTCTTTATAAATTGATTTTCGGTTGTCTTGTATTTTGGATAACCTGAGGTATTCAAGTAGGTCCCTTTAACTTTCAGACAACAATGTTTTACTGAACTCCAAATATTGACAAAAGTAGGCATCTCCATGATCATATTCAGAAAATGTAAGTACAGTTTTTTATTGTCTCCATGATTCAGCTGCATTGATAATTAATTACTTATTGAAATGTACCATGTACATATTTCTATCAAACACTCATGCTCCCTCAGTCAGTCAGTTTGTTTAGAATAAATACAAGATGTTAAATACATTTCTCACAGTTTTTAATTTGTATGGAATCTAATATTTAATACTCTGTGGCCTGATATGCGTAATGTATTTTTGGAGTTATCAAAGACCTCGTTCTGTTTAGGTTTCAGTTGATTTCTTAGACCTAAAAAAATTCCATTGTTATTTCCCTGGCACCGATGGACATCGGTCATTCTGATAGAGAAAGTCAACATGATGGCCCAAAACCTTGATTGAATAAACAATTATACATTGATAAATGGGTTATTAGCTTGTACTTTACTCTTTTTTTTAAATGTTCAAAAAAAAATCCTACCTACCCTCCCTAAATTTTAAAGAGGTGTAATCGGAACCACAACATTTTTTTTAATTTGGCCCTTCTTGACATGTCTTGTGTTTACTTTGTGATGAATTTCAGTGTTGTACCATTGGGGCAAACAGGTATGCTACAAATTAGAGGTTACAGAGACATGGGAGTTTTTGGGGAGGAGTTATTCTGTCCATGTGTGCTTCAGGGACGTGCTAAGTTTTTCTGATCAATTGCTTTTCTCACAAAATTCTTCACAATCCTTAAGTTACTGTTTTCACCTAAAATAGCCATTTGTCAAGTTTTCATGTGCTAGTGTTCAATGTTTGGTGCGGAGGTGATGACAAAATGGGCAAAAAATGACCATGTTCTTGACATTTAATGACATCTGATACCAGAAAAGCATCTCCTAGCACTACAGATGCGGATTATTTCAGACCAAAAAATTGTCCAACATTGAATTTCTTCAAGCATAGCTTACAAAACCAATGAAACTTTCGCAAGTTGAATCCCCCTGTATAAACATGGAGATTGGGGATCGAGTCGAATGATTGGGCATGTAACAGACAGCAGAAACTGTAAAAATCTGTATGTTTTGCATAGAAATGGTCAGATTGAATGGTTATTAACATGATTAATCTCATTTATTATCCTTTTGCTGGTTGCATCAGTAGTCATCTTGCTGTGCCAATGTGGTGTGTCAGACGTGTTGATGGATTTGTTTGAATGAGGACAAGATGTCAAAGTAAACCTGTGTAGGCATTTCAATCAATTCAAGCTGTGGTTTTCAGTGAAAAAGATTGTTTGGAGGTTTTGTGTGTGAGTATAATGTGCGTAAAGGCAAGCTGTGACTAGTGTCCTCCTGGTCGCATTGGCAACTTTTATAGGGTTGTCTCAAGTTAGCATCAGCCCATCTCACAGTACTCAGGATCACAACTGGACATGCTGGTGTGATGGGATGTAAGTACAGTTAACACCTTTCTGAGTAATTGTTGTACTTTGATAGAGAAATATGCTGGTCAACCCGACTTTCTTAACAATTTTCATTGAATGTTGTCTTGGTTACTGATTGCTCAACCTCCGATATGCAATGACTGCATGCACTGAATGGTTTTACTGTGCAGACGTGCACTGTGCACCTCTTCACATGTGTCCTTGTGTTCACGTCCCTCGGTAACCACCTGCTTTGCACTTTTTTACCTCAGGAATTGAAGAGTTAATCTTATTTAATGTTGTGGCATGCATACAAGCACACTTGGAGTATTGGCTTTCTGCTTGAACGAGTTATTAAAGAGGTAGACAGCAGCATTGAAGTTGTTTTTCCAGTATATCACATTTGTGATTCAGTTATGAGAAAAGGCTTCGTCTGAGTGTATTGTATGAAACAGACTTTTGTTGCTAGGAGTCTGTCATCGTGTGGAGGGAGCATGTCAGCTTCTTCAGGCCAGACCAATTTTATTTCTTGTTTTACGGATATTTATCCTCAGAAAACCTAAAGGCAGGAGGGAAAACATAAAGAATAAAAATCACTAGTCAAAATAAGTTTCCTTTTAAATACTAAAAGTATTTTATTCTTGGCAATTTATAAAGTTTATATGCCGGCAAAAAACAAATCAAAAATATTTTTTTTGTAAGTTTACATTTTTGGCCAATAAAAACAGGGTTTTATTTTTTGAGCAGGAAATTTTTTTAAATTTTTTTTCTTATTCTTGAAAAAATACGACCAGCAGATTTGTAAAACAAGAAATAAAATTGGTTTGGCCTTATTGAATTTTACAAATGCAGAAGGGTCAGTTGGGTAGCCTAGTGGTTAAACATTTGCTGGTCATGCTGAAGACCCTATTTCAATTTCCCTTAAGGGTGCAGTGTGTGCAACCACTTTTGGTGTCCCCTGCCATTATGTTGCTGAAACATTATTAAAAGCGGATAATACCGTACTCACTTGCAAATGTAGAACTTAATAAGTTGGTATGTTCAAATTACTGTTTGGATGGTTCAGTGGTTGACAATGTGGAAAAATTTTGAATTTTCATGCATTAGTAAATTTATGACTACTACTATTGTAACACTTAATCATTTTCATACTTTTTATGTACAGGTAGGTAGCAGGTAAACATTGCTAAGTATGTGATAACACTTGACATTGTAGGGTGTGGTGTACAGGTATTTGAGATTTATACTCTGGCAAATAACTTTATCATTGTTATTTAGAAGGGAGTGTAGGACGATTTGAACTGCATGTTTAGCATGATTGAGCAATAACACTGTCGTACACCGATTTTACATTTCTCATCTCCTCGTCATGATCCTAAGTCAGTTACTTTTCACCTGTCCGATATTTCAGTAGAAACACATGAAGTAAGTAGCAAGTGGCTGTCGTCTACCCAGTTGGGCTGAGTTTCCCATGTAAACATTCCACGGCTAATGTTCCTCATGATTGACAGGCTGGGTGGAGCTTAGTCAGAATATAGAAGCACTTTCCTTACCACATGTACCCAGTGTTTGTACACGTTGTTTTATATATTAATACAAATATTTGACAGCATGTAAGTTTAGCTTGTGATAGTCAGCAAAGACCACTAGAAACAGGATATACAGTGTGGTGTGATTCTGAGAGGATATACTACCAAACGTTTTTTATCTAGTCAGCACAGTGAAGTAAGGAGATCCTACTCAAGGAGAATAGAAAGCATTTAGAGAATTCTATGGTGAATCCGCTGTGGGATACAGTGATTTTCTGTTATCAAGGTGAGTGAACTACTTAAACATGAGGCTGATATGAACTGTCATTGCAGTCATGGGCAGCCTTTGTGGTATATGTGTGTGCAGTATCTTTGAAGGGGTTTTAATCATGACACTCGACACATGCTTGCCTGACAATATTGAATGTAGTATCTTTAGGCACCATGTCTGATTAGATCTAGTATGCATAGCTATATGAATGTATTGGTGCACGTGTGTCAAGATGATCTCATTCGCTGCAGGCTCAGCCTGCCACATGGTGTCACCTGTGACAATTTTAGAATTACCGTAAATCTTTCAATGGACGCCTGACAGGAATTCATGCCGTATTTGACCGAATAATGAAACAATTAAACATCAGCCCAGACTACACACCATGTCAAAGTCTATAAGCACAGATTTTCTGTTAGGTACTCAGATAAGTATCTCTGAAACAACATAGTTATAAAAAATGAAAACCATTTTCGGTTTATTTAAGTTACATGCACCATCTTTATTTTAATTAAAGGTGGTTATCACAATGAGGAATTCGACACACCTGCCTTGTACAGTCACCAGATGCCAGGTGTCTCTGTCACGTAGGCATCTAGTTAACAACTTATCAAAGTATTTATTCTCACAATTGATGCAAGGATATTCATGCCTTCAGGAGGGGTGGTGGGGTAGCCTAGTGTTTCATAACGAAGACCCAGGTTCGATTCCCCACATGGGTACAATGTGTGAAGCCCATTTCTGGTTTCCCCCGCCGTGATATTGCTGGAATATTGCTAAAACCGGCATAAAACTTAACTCACTCACTCACACTCATGCCTTCAGGGGCTCGTGAATAAGGCAAGCAGCCCTCATTTCTGTTTGTGTTTAAGGTTTCTTGCTTTGGTTTTGCAAGTCTTGTTAATTCCTGAATCCAGTAATATGTTTTTATTGAGTCTTTGAACGGCATTTAGATCTGATGCACATATGTGATACATATAGAAGTGATGTACATTCTTATTGTACAAAATACTTCATATAATCATCTTTTACTAGGAAACCAAGGCTTTTTTCTTTTATATAATTTATCAATTGTTAGTTTTCTTTCCAGCATTTGCCCTACACATAAGAACACTGAGCTCTTATTATTATGCCATATAAGATTAAGTATGGTAATATAAAAACGTGGGTTGTTCCTCTTTCACTTCTTTTGTGTTGCATACAGTCATCTCTCCTGAACTATGTTATTTCTCTACTGTTTCTGAAATAAAGGAAATGGAAAAGTCAAGAGTTATTGAATCATAGGATATCACGCCCTGTGCAGCTGAAATTGGTGATTAGAACTGACTCACAGTGATCACATTTCAGGAAATACTGAATACACCATGAATAACCAGCAGTTACATGTATAATCCAATATCACTTATAAACACATACAGCAATTACACTTTAATTTGAAGAATCCATTTTTATTTCACAAAATATTCTGAATTTTCGAAGGATGAGTAAGCTGAGTGTGGCAAGTGTCTTGTAGTGACAGTGCCCTCTGTTGACATTGACGTAGGAGATGTACATCTAGCGGGTCCACAAGTCAGAGGGTTTGAAAAACAGGTCTAGCGACTTGGCTCAGCATGCTAGTCACGTGTCTAAGTGGCGTATACCTTGATGATCACAGTCAGCTTTTGTGTATCTACAATAGTATTAATTGTGTATTACCGCACTTAGCTATCAGTCCTCCCTGGGGTGAGTTATGGCCAGGTTTAACCATGTCCTGTAATGTGAGAGGTGGTAATAGCCAGGTCATCGAGGGTCACAAGATAACTGCATGCCGACAAATATTTCATAAATACTGATAATGAATGGAAATTAATCTCTGCAGCTATTCTGATACCATGAAATCAACTTAATCACAGTGGTTGTGCTCTTTGTGAGCTGATCGTTGTCTTAATGTTGTACATGTTGGTGTGGTATCTCAATGTTGCAGTGACTTTAATTGGCCTGTTTATGTGATAAGAGGGACAAGGAACAGTGGTTGGGTCCTGCAGCTTGGAGAGAGATGAAGCTGTAAGGAGGAATGCTTGTTTCCACTTACATTATATTCAATTCAGATAGGCTTGTTTCTTAGCTGGAATGTTGTTCATGGTAAGTGTGGCGGCTCACAATGTGTGTGTCCCATCTATCCTAGTGCACACTTCCTGTCTCAAGGAAACTCTCTCAGCATAAGCCATGAAGTGTGCTGTTATTTTTGCCAAACCAGGATTTAGATGTCCCTAAGAAATATGCACTGAAGACCTTAACCCCCGTATTTGACTTGAGACGTAAAAACAGGCAGCACATGTTCTTAGGTGTTACTCAGGAGAGATGGGATTAAAGACTTTTTGGGGGCATTATGTTTTAGAAGGGGGAGGGGGCATACCTTATATTTGTTGTTCCTGTATTAAAACTGAGGTAATTGTCTGGGGAAGAAAAGAAGAGACTATATGACAGTGCAAAAATATATTATCTTTTTATGCTGTTGTATTTTTCTGTTTCTTTCAATACACATTTGTGTAGATTCTAACATCTACAGAGGTACAGATAAGCTGCGTATCTGCGTAAATTACGCCAATATTTATGTGAAAACTCAATTCCTATCAAGTCCATTGCATACAAGTACGCTTGATTTTTTGTACATATTCAATAAATTTGATCTTGCATGCGTACACACAAAAGTGTCAAATCTTAGCTTGTGTACCGGTGGATAGATAAAATAACAAACATATACTGAGAGGCTCTATTTCAGCACATGAACTTGGCAACTTGCAGTCTTTCTTATTGTTTCTCATATTACAGATCAAATATAGATAACAAACACATAAACGAACATTTAAACTTTATCATATATTTACAATTTATGGGAAAATGGCAAAATACCCAATTGAGTTTAGGTGAGGTGGGTACAATTTATTTGGTTACTCAAAGGAAAATTAGGATACCCAATGGAGATGAACACAAGCGAGTACACAACTCAATGACCCAAAAGTTATCTGTAGCTCTTCATCTATTATATTTTTTTATGTTGATTTCTCCCAAGAGCTCAGTTTGATACATTTGGCCTAATTAATCCATTTGGGAATCGTGGAAAGAATGGGGAAGCCCAGATTAATCATGCATCAAGAGATCATATAAGTAAAGTTTAAGATAAGTTTTTTAAGGGGACAATATGTGAGTCTAATCTGAGGAAACCTGCCCCTGAACAACTGGGAAGTGATCTCCAGGAAATGGCCGGGAACACTGACCCCAGGACATGCTTCAGGTGACCTGGCTTGAAATGGCCAGTTACTGTGACCCCCAGGACATATGGCCAGGGTGTGTGACTCTATCTACAGAAGTATGCCTGATATACAGGGATGAATGGCTGGCCTGAGATAACACACTCCAGGCTTGATAAACCCTCACCTCTGGGGCTGTGTGGACAGTGATGGTGGATGGCATTATCCACCCAATTACCACCCTGGTATTGTGTGAGGCCCTCCATGTGCGCTGTTGACAGGCCACAAGCTGCTCTGATTGTCTCACTCGGCTTGTTGAGGGCCTGGCCTTTGATAGTTGATAGGTGTTGATAGGACTTCAGGGCATTGTTTAAATCTCCTCAGGATGTTGAGGAAAGTGGTTTCTCTAATTTCTGAACTCACTTTATACATGATGGACGAAAAGAAATAATCAGAGATTTCACACAAATAGTTACCTTCATAATTATTTTTGTGAAAAATAATACCTTATAATCATGTGTATAAATAATACCATATATTGTGTGAAATAGTAATACCTTATTTTGTATGAAAAAGTAATACCTTATATTGTGTGAACAAATAATACCTTATATTGTGTAAAAAAATAATACCTTTTGTTATGTGGTAAATAATTAATATGTTTATTCTTTTTGCCTTTAATTCCATTCTGTGGATTTTTGGTGCATATTCTCTTACTTAAAATATTCATAATGACTTGAATAGAAACTTATGCACCTTAATGTAAATGATCATTCATGTGAATGGAAGATAGATCGAAAAAAGTTATTGTTACAAGATTATATGTAGTTACAATGAGAGCTAGAAACAGATGCTTGTTAGAAGTAAAGTGTTCTGTGAAAGGTTGAACTGGACACAACAACCTGATCCCCTTGATGACATCATGTCACAGACAAGACAAGCACCACCCTCTCCCCCTCCAAGTCCCCATCTCATCTTCCCCTTCCCTTTCTTTTCCACCAGCAGGACACCTCCTTCCAGTCTCCTCCCCAGTGTCCCCCCACTAGTGTCCTCCACCCTTCCCGCCTCCCCCAGGCATGTTTTCTTTGGGTCAGCCCAGTGACTGGAGTCCTGATGTGTAGGCCTTGATTCACACCATTTGCTTGCTTGGCTACAAGTGGTGGGTTTGAATGTGTGCTGTGTCCCGCCAAGTGACTCGCTAGACTCCTTGATACCTAGGCAGCCGGCTTCTCTTCCTACACACACACCTCTGTCACTGGATGTTTTTTGGATACCTACTGTTTGCCTGGAGAACATAGAGGCAGTTTTTGCTGGCAGGTGAGTAGTGAGTCAAGGCTGACAGTTTCATACCTGGTAGAGAATGTCACACTTATAGCGCTACACATACATCAGGGGCTCTTGTTGGACTAGGAGGCAGTGGTCAAGGTGAGAACGCCACCAGAACAAGCACCTGCTCCTATGTACACATGCTTAGTACTGAAACATGTAGAGTATCGCAAACCTTTTTTTTTCTTTTATAAAATCTGCCAAATTATTTGTGGTCTGTGAGTCACCAGTTACACACTTCACTGCAGGGGTTTACAACCTTTCTTTCATGATTCAGATCGAGATTTAGAAATTGATGGTAACAAAACCTATAAATCTGTGTAGGTTTGTTACAGTCAAATACCATCAAAGTATTTTCATAAAAAATGTTTTCACTATTTCTTTATTTTGAATTAGGAAAAAGTGATGGCATGTTTAGAAGGAGTGAGTGAGTGAGTATGGTTTTATGCCGCTTTTAGCAATATTCCAGCAATATGACGGCAGGGGACAGCAGATGTTTAGAAGGAGCTTTCAAGGATATTATTGCTGTCCTTTTTACCTAGTTCGGTCAGCGATCCTATCTGTTGGTTGAAAGAAAGCAGTGCATACCAGTGTGTATAGAAGCTGTAGGGATATGCCGTCTTTCATTCTCCTTTTGTTAACTTCAGCAGTGTGTTGACAGTGGATGTATTGGTGACTGTCAGTACATAGTGTTTGATGTGTTTTTATTTGACGTGTTGATAGGTACAGGTCGACAGGCAGACCAATAAACCATGGCCACACTCCGTGTGTACTATGTCTGCCCATCTAAGTGGGGTGGAGTAAGAGGTAGGTTTGATCCTCAAGACCTATTTTGGTCATAAGGGGCAAATTTAGGGATCAAATGGTCTGGCTGTAGCATCGGAACCAGAAGGAGAGGTTTTTTGCTCATTATATCAATCCCAGCCAGGCCAGGCAAGGCAACATCAAATAGAACATAGTTCCAAGACGGTAAACATCTAAGACCGTAGATTTGCACAAGTCTCTAAGGTAATAATTAATAGTTTAAATGATAATTTCTAAAAAAATATAAATATCCATCTAACACAAGTAACAGACTTACATCCCATCTAGACTTGCCTCTTTAAAGGATAGAATTACTGTACATCCATATATAGCCTTCGGTATAGCCTTCAGTACAGCCTTGGAGCAAGGCTACTAAGACTTCTTTGGTCCTCATTAAGCTGACATTGAACATTTACATTACAAATGAAAATACTGTTAATCCCCACTCTCACTCACTCACTCACTCACTCATTCACTCACTCTGCTTTATAATATTAATGACAGAAGTCAGACATGATAATTCAACAAATTTGTATTCAGATGTTGCTCATTCTGAATGATTTCTTTTGTCATATTTTTACTCTCATTTCACAATCAAATGTTATCACACAGACTGGGGCTGTATTTATAGAAGTGCCGCAGTGACAGTAACTGCTCATGGGTGATGACACAACGCAGTGTCAACTGTAAGCATATGACAGACCCCCAGTAGCTGGTATTGCTTCAGTCTATAAACTAACTTGTTGACATAGGCCGAACATTCCACTGGCGGTTGATGGGAGACAGTTATGAGCTGTCTGGTGCATGCTTCCATGCCCCATTGCCTGCTGATTGTGTGGGTGCACTCTGCCATCAAGCTGGAAGACATGGGACAATAGTGGGTCTGGATGCCATGGCTTAGCGGAAAATGGTTGAGTTTATGTAAACGTGGATTATGATTTGGTTCATAGTTCTTGATTTAGCTGAAAGAATATTCCATTTTCTGAGGCTTCATTGAAAATGTCCCCTGTCTGTGGCTTTTTGTTCTTTTATTGCCATCAAACTGTCATTTGTAGAGTTATGGGGGTCTGCAGGTTGGGTGAAATAGGAGGTTCATGCTTTTGATACTCTGTTGTTGTGTGGAAGGAATGTTATTACCTCATTTATGAAACAGTTTCAAGAACACTTGCTGGCCGACCCAAACAGCATTTTGCTTATTCAGCTTATTCTGTCACATCTGCTGTTGTCGTGTGGAATGTTACCATGTATAGCAGTGCCCAATATCCTTTCCCTATGAAAGCAACTTATTTAAGCTTTGAGAAAAATAAAAAATTATTGTTTTACAGCATCAGAAGCAGTATTTGTAGGCAGATATATGAGGCCAAAGGTTGTAGTCTGCAGTGACCAGTACAGGTGCGGTGGTTGCTGTTTCTGTTCAGTAGACCCAAACAGGAACAGATAACACAAGTTAGTCATTTCCCAGCTTGTGCCTTAGCCTTTCTTCTGATGCAGACTCGATTTCTGAATATATCTTTCGATGATGTCGGGCCATTGGGGTAGCCTAGTGGTTAAACTCACGTTCATTCGTCACACTGAAGAACGGGGTTCAATTTCCCACATGGGCTCAATGTGTGAAGCCCATTTCAGGTGTCCCCCGCCGTGATATTGCTAGAAAGTTCCTAAAAGCAGTGTAAAACTAAAGTTACTCACTGTCTCTGATGTCAGTTGCTGTAGTGTAGATGTTACAAACCCTCTCCACTCACTATTTTTCTGATGCAGACTCAATTTCTAAATACAAAATGTTTATGGCTTCTGTGATGTCTGTTGTTGTGATGTGGTTGTTACAAACCCTATCCACTCACTATTGTCCTGTTGTCAGTGATGATGGAGAAGACACCTGATGTTGGTGCAGGTCAGTATCAGATGATACAGGGCCAGGATGAGACATGGCTTCTCTGAACTGCCTCACCTGCTGCAGGTGTAAGTGGTTTGTCTTTGAGGTCTGTATTTGTTCTAATCCAGACGTTTACCAATGGGACTTCTTCACTCGTAATGGATACTCCAGAGTGCGTGTCAATTGTCATGTTGGTTTGTTGAGACAAACCCTAGAATACATCATTGACAAACTGAATACCAGGCAACATGTCTCGCCTTGCGTCATCACTGGAATGTAGGTTTTATGTTGGTAACAAGAAGCCACAATTACCTTCAACAGTTGTTCGATTAGCTGATGCTGATGTGTATGTCTGTGGAGCCTCCAACCATAGCGACCGTGAAGATCCGGGGTAGAATAGGTCTTCAGCAGCCCATGTGCTTGCCATAAAAGGCGACTATGCTTGTCGTAACAGGCGACTAACGGGATCGGGTGGTCAGTTTCGCTGACTTGGTTGACACATGTCATCGGTTCCCAATTGCGCAGATCGATGCTCATGCTGTTGATCATTGGATTGTCTGGTCCAGACTCGATTATTTACAGACCACCGCCATATAGCCAGGATATTGCTGAGTGCGGCACTCACTCCAACCATAGCATCAAGGATACAGGTGTATGAATGTATTTGTTTTCACCTTCTCTGAAGTTGAGAAGCAGAGTTGTCCATGGTCGTATCATGGTGGCCACTGGATGTAGCTCTTGCTTGTTGCAAAGGTCTGAGTTCCATATGGGTACAGTGGAACAAATTACCCCTCTCTCTTTGATCAGTAGAGACGTTCAGTACATTCAAATCAAGATAAAAACCCTTTTGTTCAGCATTGCATACAGAGCTCAGCAGTGCTCTTGAGCAGTCTTCCTAAGACTGGATATTAGCACTATATAAATGTATATAAATGTTAATGAGCTGCTGTTACATTTTCTTACAGTATCATCAACAGAAAGTTGTTAACCTAGTCTCTATCTGCAGCAACCATATTTACAGGGAGGAAAATGAAGGAGGCATAGAAATATTCAGAACGATGATCTGAAGAAAACATTGTTAGATCAGGCTGTTCAAATAATTTTGTGACTCATGTATTATTTCAGAAATTATTTAGTATTATTCATAAATGATGTCCAGTTGAAGCATGGTCAAGGCTGTCGTAATTATGGTGATATATTCCAACAATAACCGACAGCAAGTCTCCTTTTCCAAATTGTTTTATTGTTTCTCAAACAGAGGTCCCATAGCGTTTGCTCAAAACATTAGCAGCAAACACTAAGTTCACGGGATGTGTTTGTGTGACGGCCAGGTTTATTTGCTGCCAGTTTTTACTGTTTACTTCTGAAGCAAACTGCAGGGAGGATTTAGAAGCTGTTTCAGCCCACCAGTGGTATCCGCAGTTCCATCAAGGTCTTCTGCTCCAACAATCTGCTCATGTTTGGAAACAGGTGTCTCTGCCTGAACTTGTATGTTGTTTGTCCTGTTGGACCACCTTTTTGTTGTACAATTGTTTGGACTGCGAGATCTGTTAGCAGGAATTACGCAAATCCATAGTTTGGATTCTGACATGTTTCATAATTATCCACAAGATGTTCTGAACTGTTGACTGGATGGAGGCACAAAGCCTGGGCGCTTCCTTCAGCTCAGCTCTCCCTCCCAGTTTTTTTCTACTTATTTGTGTATCCACCTTTTCCTGCGGTTGTTTGTAGAGATATGCTTTTAAAATCTTTGGATGAGCTCTGGTGATGTTTGTAACAGTAAAAAGTTGACCATAATTATGGCTACCTTATAAACACATGTGTTGTTAAAATATTTGCTCTTCATTAAGAAGGTCAGTGCAGTACGCTGATAAACAGCAGTTCATTAACTCACTGCACAGCAGTGTTTGAAATTAAGCATGAAGTTCAAGGGATCCCTATCAATGCCCTTATATTAACAGTTAAAAATTGAGGGTGTTCTTAGATTCAAATAGAAGATGGAACAAACTTAGGGGATCCACACCCACTCAAACAAGCAAGCATGCTCAGATGTCATACTGACTCCAACCAGCCCTAGTTATCTCCCCTTAATGCACCAGGCAGGGTAACATCAAGCACCATCTTTCACCATCACGTGAGATGACTCCACTGACTCATTGCTCTCTGGCCAGACAATCTAATTGTCAACCTGTACATATATCACATCATCAAAATCATACTTTCAGAGTTTTGATCGTGTGTTATTTCAGAAATAGTCTTCAGTCCTTTTGAAATATTGTTCATCTCTCACGTTTGACATACATAAGTTTCCACTTCCTGGAGTGATGTGTTGGCACTGGGCACATGTGATTGTCATCATCTCCCAGTGCAGGCCTTGTGGGAGTCAGTCAGTGCTGGAGACAATGGAGGACTGGACTTAGTCTCTGGAAACATATAATGTTGATTGAACTTTACAACTCTGTTTTGAATGAAAAGGATTCAGAGTGAGCTTGGACATTTAGAATCTCGGCTTGCTTCATGAAGGGCTTTTGCATTGCAGAAATGGAAGGGTGGGAGGTGAAATAATGAGGTATAAGGACTGTGAGAAAGCCTGGGGAGACTGGGAGCATGAGGGGAAATGGACTTGTGCTCCCAGGCAGTCATTGTTAGAAAAAGTTTACAATGAGGAATATGTTTAAAATTTATATTTTTGAACCAATAATAATTTTCATTTTCCTTTGATCTAAATGTCATTTGATTAAATCCTGCCTCTCGCGAATAGTATAGTTATTGCAACAGCAAAAAGAAATTGTGTGGTGTCTTAAAGAATTTAAGATGGGCCCACCATCTATATTTGTTTGTGTGTAGATTCAGATCAAGGATTCATGTAACATCAAGCTGAAATATATTTAGGCTTTAACATTTCCTGTTATGTTTTAAGGTGTTAGAGTTAGGCATGTCCTAATTGACAAACCTGGGTACCCGAATCTGTTCCCTAACCCTGCCTGGATACCCACGTATAGGTATTAAGATCTGAACATTATATGTTTCATAGGGAATCGATTTAACAGAGCTCTGGCAAAACTATTTAGATACACATATCTATAAAACACTACAATAATGCATAAACTTGTGTTGACTGAAGCTTTGTCTTTACTCAAAGTATGAAATCAGGACTGTGAAGATTAGTGATCTGTAGTGTTACCAAGGAGTTTAATTGTTCTTGTCATTAAACAATGTATCATGTGACTGTCCATGGGTATGGGTTGGCCTGTACGTACCTGGGTCCTAGTCAGAACCACCTGACCCAAGTATCCAAGTTACCCAGCCCAATAAGTGTCAACAAGACATCATTTACATTCACAGTGTTTAGCTTCTTCCAGGCATATTATGAACGTGATATTTACCTGCTGTGTTAGTTGTCAGATCAACATCTAGTTTTCAATGATATATTGCGTTTGTCCTGTGTACCTGAGGACAGTTCATCAGTCACTGCAAAGATGATTTATATAGAAGACTACCAGAGACCGAGGACTGTCCCTTTCTCTTGTCCCAAGTTGGGCAGTGGGGTAGCCTAGTGGTTAAAGTGTTTGCTCGTCATGCCGAAGGCCCAGGTTCGATTCCCCACATGGATACAATGTGTGAAGCCCATTTCCGGTGTCCCCCGCCGTGATGTTGCTGGAATATTGCTAAAAGCGCGGTAAAACTAAACTCACTCACTCACTTTTGTTCCTTGTTTTTCCGTCTTCCCAGTGCTAATGATAATCTGTCCTACTGAAGTAGTGTACAGTTGGATTCATGCAGCAGACTGTATCAGACCATAATCATGATGGGACTGGACGACTGTCTCTCGACCTCCGTTCCCGTCCAATTATTGTCCTGTTTGAGTCTGGTGACAGTCTGTCCATCATCCAGTTGATCAGCTCCGGCTGCAGAGTGTACTCCAGGTCATTGCTGCGCCATGATGGATGGTGCACACACACTGGGCCAGTCGTGCATGATGTACATGAATACAGTACAATTAGTGCAGCTGCACGTCAAGTGAAGCATGACGGGAGACAACTTGTGTGTTGGCATTGATCTCCATGCCAATATAACATGGAAGCTTCATATACTGCCATTGATTAGCTCATGAAGCTTTTGTGAAATATTAATTCAGTTCAGACGTACTGACATCTTCATTTCCTTAATAGATTTTATGATTTGTGATAGCAATATTTGTGTGACTTATCTTAATGGGAAATCTTAAATACACAGAGAAAGGACTAAAATGATTGAGTAATTGTTTTGTGTTTATGATATTATGATAATTCAATGTTTTCGCATTATATTTACTGGTTTTGTTGTATGTATGCTGCATTGCAAGTGGGGTAATTCAGTGTACTTGTAGTTGTGTCAGTAACCATACCATGAATACTTGTAATGAGATCATGTGTTCTGTGACATTTCTATCAAGGTCAGATGTTCTATGAATATTTCTATCAAGGTCAGGTGTTCTATGAATATTTCTATCAAGGTCAGGTGTTCTATGAATATTTCTATCAAGGTCAGGTGTTCTATGAATATTTCTAGCATGATCAGTTCTGTGAACTTTTGAATGGAGGGTGGATGTTCTAAGAACATTTTTTAACGAAGCCTCAGTGTTCTGTGATCATTTACAGTGAAGTAGGATGTTCTCTGAACATTTCTAGCAAGGTCAGGTGTTCTATGGGGAATTCTGACAAGTCACGAAGGTCACGCGTTCTATGAACATTTCTATCAAGGTCAGGTGTTCTATGAATATTTCTATCAAGGTCAGGTGTTCTATGAATATTTCTAGCATGGTCAGTTCTGTGAACTTTTGAATGGAGGGTGGATGTTCTAAGAACATTTTTTAATGAAGCCTCAGTGTTCTGTGATCATTTTCAGTGAAGTAGAAGTTCTCTGAACATTTCTAGCAAGGTCAGGAGTTCTATGGGGAATTCTGACAAGTCACGAAGGTCACGCGTTCTATGAACATTTCTGTCACAGTTAGGTGTTCTATGAACATTTCTATCAAGGTCAGGTGTTTTATGAACATCTGTTAAGGTGAGGTGTTCTATGAACATTTCTATCAATGTCAGGTGTTCTATGAATATTTCTATCAAGGTGAGGTGTTCTATGAACATTTCTATCAATGTCAGGTGTTCTATGAACATTTCTGTCAAGGTCAGGTGTTCTAGGATCATCTGTTCCCATGTGTGTTTCCGTGTATCAAGCACCAACTATCACAGTGCAGCCAGACCAGTCTCACATGTAGGTATCAATCACTCTGAAGCAATTATTTCTCCATATACCTGGCTTCGTTCAGTAACCACATTAACAGCATTGATTTGCTGATGTGAGATTTGCCAGGCGGAGGCCAGTTTTAATACTGCCTTCCTGAAACATGCTCACAAAAATGGATTTTATAATCATTGAAAGAAGAACTTTAGGCAAGAACCAACTCGAGTGCAAATGACATGTAATGGTTTGGGAACAAATCCCAAGGGAACAAGAAAGCTAAAGACAAAATGTCTTTGCTAGCTTTGATTGAATAATTAATCAGATAATCTTTGCCATGTATTTGAAATATGGTACTGAATTTAATGATATATTTGTTGACTGAAGTATTTTAGTGTTGTGTTTCTAGACTGTCTTGGATGTTCATCCAGTTTGAAAGTTACAGTCCATCACCGGAGCTGTAACTTCAGCTGTCAGTCTCAGTTCAAATTCAAATATGAAAATATCAATTTTTGCATTCACTAGTCTGGAGCCAGAATTCTGTTCTGTCTAGCAAGAAATATGTTAGACCATGTATTAATTCAGCAATCTGCTGAAATAATGCCAAAAGACAAGTTGGAGCAAGTAGAGGTGTTCAGACCAGGCTGTGTGTAGTAATTGTATCTACAGAATGTTGTGTCGTCAGTGATTGGTATGGTGATCTGCTTCCTGGGTTGGTTATTAGATTGGTCGGACATTCTGGTCTGGGTGTAACATGGTATCAATTTTCATTCTGTATGAGTGGCACATTGTTGACACCTCCAAGATGTATCTGCCATTATGTTTTATAGCTGCAAGAAGTTCCTTGCACAGAGTTTGCGCTTTTTCATCAAACAGACACCATCCCAGATGGAGTCGTTATTAATGGAGCATGTATTCTACAGTTCAATATGCTTTATTCTGTTGGTGCATTGAGCCAAGAATTTTCAAATCTGCACTTTTCCATTCTGTGCAGATTCCGGACTGACTACAGAATACCAAATACCTTCCGCCATCTTTGAAAGCATGCACATGTACTTAGGGTTAGGGTAAGGTTTAGGGTTAGGATAGGGTTTAGGGTTAGCGTTAGGGTTAGGGTGACATGACACTAAACAATATGGCTGGTAGGTATCCAGTATTCTGTAGGTGTACCCAGATTCCTGGTTCAAAATTGTATTCATGAACTGAAGAGGCTTTCGGTGGTCAGGCTTGAGTTGTGTGATGCCAGTCATTGTATCCAGGTTATGGTGGTCGATGCTCATGATGTCAGTCACTGGATTGCCTTATCCATATTTAGTTCGTTCAGACCAATGATATGTAGCTGGAATAATGCTAAGTGCAGCATTAAACAACAAAAAACAAACTACACACATCCACCAGGTGATGCATGAGTTTATATTATGTCAAGCTTCAAACATCGTGGTTGTGTTTTGAAAGGTCACCTGACAACCACAGTGTCAGCTGTGTCACTGGGCCAGGGATGGGGACGGGCAAGTTTCTCACATATTCCTTCAAGCTTGAAATTGTGGCACAGTTTTTCTTTTAAGCTGATCTTCTCTTGTGCATCTTAAGTCAAAAGTAAACATGGCCACAATTCTGAGCTAACGGGAGTGACTTTTTACTGCATGTCGCTGCTCCAACAGGTCGTTGTGGGGATTTCTTGTGTTGCCTCATGGACTTCAGGACACTCTGCAGTTAAACATTTAAAGGCTTTGTTTTGGTGACAAATTCCCCTGGTATTTTGCATCTCAGTCTCAATGCCCCACAGTACTGTGCTGCTCCGTTAAGGAGGCCTGGCTATAAGCATGGAAGTATCTTGGCCTTGTTACCTGGTGAACACATCAAAGACGAGGCCTTGATAGCTGGCTGTATTCATTAACGAAAATATTTATTTAAAGACATGTTTTGTCAGCTCTGAGATAAATTTCCCTTGATCAGGTTGTTGATACAGTTTCCGATGTGGAATGTTTGTTGGTGCTGTCCATGTTTTGATCGATGTATTCAATCTGTCTGTGTAAAAGTCACTCTGTCAAAAGGCTGGCATGTCAAGTGAAAGTTTTTTTATACCAAATCTGACCAAATGATAAGCTGATATTGTGATGGTAAAGGTTGAAGAATTACCATCCTGAATTTTCAAGATTTATGTTTTTAGCCTTTGTGCCCTATTACAGTTGACTTTAATATGCTGTAAAAACCTGTGGGTCGTCCATAATGAGGCAGCAGGTATTAAATTATCAAGGAAGCACCAGACGACCGTTACAATGAATGCATTTCATTCAGTCATGATGTTTCTTCAGCCCATTTTCTGAGATTAGAAAGGAATGAAAACATAATGATTATTCTGACAGTATTGTAAGGTTATTGCAGGACAGTGTTTGATAAGTGTAAGACCATATATTGTTCCAAATACACTAAGTGGATTAATTTTAATACTTGTGATTCACTGATGACTCATTTTGAATATAGCCAGGTCTTACAGGTAGTTCAGGAAATGTGTTCACCTGTGTATAATCGGGTTGATTATATAATGTGTTCACCTGTGTATAATCAGGTTGATTATATAATGTGTTCGCCTGTGTATAATCAGGTAGATTATATAATGTGTTCACCTGTGTATAATCAGGCAGTTCATATTATGTGTTCCCCTGTGTATAACCAGGTACATTATATAATGTGTTCACCTGTGTATAATCAGGTAGTTCATATTATGTGTTCACATGTGTATATTCAGGTAGATTATATAATGTGTTCGCCTGTGTATAATCAGGTAGATTATATAATGTGTTCACCTGTGTATAATCAGGCAGTTCATATTATGTGTTCCCCTGTGTATAACCAGGTACATTATATAATGTGTTCACCTGTGTATAATCAGGTTGGTCATATTATGTGTTCACATGTGTATATTCAGGTAGATTATATAATGTGTTCACCTGTGTATAATCAGGTAGATGATATAATGTGTTCACCTGTGAAAACTCAGATGGTTCGTATAATGTGTTCACCGTGTACAATCAGGTAGTTTATACATGTGTTAACCTGTGTATAATGTGTTCACCTGTGTATATTCAGGTAGATTATATAATGTGTTCACCGTGTACAATCAGGTAGTTTATAGAATGTGTTCACCTGTGTATAATGTGTTCACTTGTGTATAATGTGTTCACCTGCCTGTGCACCTGGTCACTCTTACATATGGCATCTGTAGTATGCACATACCAACCTTCCGTATGGCGTATACCACAAACCTGTCAATCCAGTTGATTAGTATCACCCCCTGAATATCCCCCTCTGGGTTGTCATCAACCTCTGTCTGGAGATCTTATCAGTGATGCACTCCTTAGCAATGCATGGCCACATTACACTGAATAAATCTATCTGTCTATCCTGTTTCACTTCAGATACTCCTCTGAAGATTGTCCCTATCTCCATATCTGATCATGGTGTTCAATGGTGTCCAACTTTATTCAGTGTTGTCACATGTTGTCCCACCTACGTCCATAATGTACCATCTTGTCCGTGTCTTAAGCATATCTGTATCTTCATTAGTTCAATGCATTAATCCTGTCTGGAATTTGATCATGTCCGTGAGTTGACCACATGAGTGTTTTGATCATGTTCGTGTCTGTTTATGAGTGATATAGTTTCTGTGGGTGTTGGTCTACTACGTAGGTCAACATGAAGACAGTTTGCAATAGGTCAACTGCACACACTGCTTCACCGAGGACAGGGTCAGCGTGCTGTGTCAACAGCCCCATGAGTGGTTTAGATTATCTGTGATCTTTTCTGGTATCTCACCTTGGTATGGACGCTTACACAGGGATTTGACCATTGTGTATAATATTACCACACTTCCTGTCAATTGTCACAGATATGATATACATTCTTGTGGCAGAGTGACCACAGTGGAATAAGGAGGGGAATTGAAGCCATGAAGGCTAACACTGCACGGAAATACCCTCACAAGGCTGAGTGGACTCTGACATGTCATGGATTATGGTGCCAGATTCACCTTGATAATGATCCTCAGCTGTCCACAACAAACCAGCTTGACCTGCATCACTTTATACAGATCTTCCACAACATCATGACACACAGTTAGATCTGTGAACATATGGACAGGCTGGTAATGAATCCAAGTCCCAGTAAGATCTGTGAAAATATGGACAGGCTGGTAATGAATCCAAGTCCCAGTAAGATCTGTGAAAATATGAACAGGCTGGTAATGAATCCAAGTCCCAGTAAGATCTGTGAACATATGGACAGGCTGGTAATGAATCCAAGTCCCAGTAAGATCTGTGAAAATATGAACAGGCTGGTAATGAATCCAAGTCCCAGTAAGATCTGTGAACATATGGACAGGCTGGTAATGAATCCAAGTCCCAGTAAGATCTGTGAACATATGGACAGGCTGGTAATGAATCAAAGTCCCAGTAAGATCTGTGAAAATATGGACAGGCTGGTATAGAATCCAACTCCCTCATTCACCCACTGTGGACAGAGCAGCCCCTGGAGTAGTTGAAGATTACCTCTGATAACTCATGTTGTATTTGTAGTTGACCTAGTGTTTGGTGGGTTTCTACTATTGTGTATGATATTACAATTCTCCTAGCACATTGTCAAGGGTAGGCTATGCAGTGGAAGAGAGGCAATAGCATTATAAGTGCCATGAATATGAGGTGTGCAGATCAACATAGAAATACACCTTACTTTTACTGGACTCCTTTCTATGTCAAGTATGTTTGTGATGTCAGTGTGATATGCTTACTGAAGGATGTGGTGAGATCTTGATCTGGGTATAAATCTTCATTAAGTTTGATTGGGAGTTTCTGTGAGGTTTATGAACTGAGTCAACAGTTATTTATTACATTACTTGTCAGTAAAGAGCTGACTTCCTCTACTAAATACACCTACTTGAGTGTTGAAAAACAGATGATTTTCTTCATAACAAAAATAACATGATTCTAAGGGGTACATGTTATTGTCAGTATGGTGAGTTACCAACAGCAATTTGGAATTAAAACAGTAATCTGTACATTGTCTTAGCATTCAACAGATCATTGTATAGCAGCCATAATTCTGTGACACTTGAGACATTTTGTAAAACAGTTGACCAACATAAACACATGTAGTTGTTGATAATGTAGAAACCAAGTTGACACTTACTCAAATTTATATGAATAAATTATGATGTGTTTCGACTTACAAGGAAACACTGTGCTGTTGCAGTATATTGTTCCTTGTGTTCATGTTAGCGTTGCATGGTCAGGTTGTGGCAATGATGATGATGTTTAACCTTTGCTGCAAGCAACTAACAGTAATTATTTGTGGTTTGTATACCACAAGGCATCTGACACTTACAAAAGCTTTAAAAAAACTACTTTGTTTGATCATGTGTATAACGACCTCTAATGATATTACTGACACATCTGAAAGACCTTTTTGAGTAATTGTGACTCTCTTCTACAAATCAGTGCGCCCTCAAGCTACTTGCATTATGTGCATACCATTTGATGTCTTCAGGAAGTTGATGACTTTATCCCCGAGGGGAACAGAAACTGCTATTTATCTATTATGAGACATAGATAATTATCTGGGTTACATCATCTATACTGATGCTGTTCTCCGTGTTTCAGACTTACCTTCACCCTGATGTGGCCCTGTAGCTGAGAGGTGCGACACTTCAATATGTCTCTCAAGGAATCGCAGCAGTTTGAGAAGGGCCGCATCAAGGCCCTTCAGGATGAGAGAGTGTATATACAGAAGAAGACTTTCACAAAATGGGCAAATGCTTTCCTAGAGAAGGTAAGAGGATCCAGTTTGTCATCTAGTCATGACACTTGTAACTTTCTTTTGCATTGAGATTATCACCTGAGATTATTGGAACTGTTAAGCACAGTAAGAACTTGCAGTTTTGTAGAAATTCCAAAACAGGTCTGACAGAAAGTACAGAACTTGTGGCATCAAATGTAGAGAAAATACAGAACTTGTTACCATAAATGTACAGAAAAATACAGAAATTGTAACTTCAAATGTTCAGAAAATAGTTTTACTGATATCCATTGCATGCAGACAGATTGACATCTGTGGAGAAAATGGAATATCATACATCCTTTATCCTCTGAAACTCATTAGCTGTTAGATTCTGATGTGTTGACATTAATTGAAATTCACAAGAATATTATTGTTATTCCTAAGTACAAGCACAACCACTAAAAGGACTGTGTAAATTTCTGTGATTCGTTTGTGCTTCAAACACCAAAAAATGAAATGGTTAAACATTCAGTTGTATTAAGTAATACTTGGAACTAAGTTCAGGTTATCTTAAAATGTCAGAAACTTCCAGGGGCGGTGGGGTAGCCTAATGGTTAAAGCGTTGGCTCGTCACGCCGAAGACCCGGGTTCGAATCCCCACATGGGCACAATGTGTGAAGCCCATTTCTGGTGTCCCCCGCCGTGATGTTGCCGGAATATTGCTAAAAGCGGCGTGAAACCAAATTCAGTCAGTCAGTCAGAAACTTCCATGAAACAATTTTTTCAGAACAGGGGCAGTCATTCTTACAAATTACATAATGGTATAATGTGAACTTTTATTACTGGTTAAGCCTTCACAAGAATATACAGTAAATATGTTTATAATGAATATGCTTGTGACAAAATGTATTTTTGGTCTTCGACCACAAGGTGTATATTTTAGTCAAAATACATACAACATACTGTTACAACAAAATAATATTAGTGATCCTTTAGGTACTTATTCATATTAAAGATAAGAGCAAAATCACTGAACCTTTGCCAGCTACATTGGTCATGGACTACAACTACTAACATATACCCATTCAATGCACCGGGTTTGCCAGCTACATTCATCGTGTCATGGACATCAAACTCGTGTCATCGTGCATCGTGTCATGGACATCTACGTGCATCGTGTCATGGGCATCGACATGCATTGTGTGATGGACATCTACATCCAATAGTCAGTACCAACTCAAGTCATTATGACAATTAGTCATTCACTGAAGCATTACTGAGACAACATTTTCCCAGAGTAAAGCATCCTGTACACTATTGATCCTTAATAACTTGTTGGTAGTGACTGTTGCATTTGGAGTGTGGGAAGCCATGCCTGATTGGCTCCTGATTGCTGTATACACCAGCCAGGCCAGCTTATTCCACCCCTATATCCAACAGCAATAGTATCATCCACTTACTGTCAAGATAGTCCCTGGGTTTATCTTACAGGTTAAGTGGTGAAAGGTTATGCTGTTATTGTGCTTCTTTTCCTTGCATTGATTTTGTATTACCCATATGTAAGATAGGTAAAGTGGTGATGCTTCTGGACAAAGACTCATCAGATTAACAATTCCTGATAATGATTTGTATGAATGGTTTGTAATACATGACTAACCACACTGACTGGCATGTTCTTAACATACTCGGAATGAGTTACCCTTTTTTAATGTTGTCTATCTTAGCATGATCTAGTTCAAGCTAGGCTTGAAGATAATGTTTCCTAGACCTCATTGGGGCAAACTCTTTTGTACATTACAATTCATTGAGTCATGAGTGTAATGTGTAATGGCAACCTCTTATAATTTTAGTGTGCTTTTGTTACATTATTTATACATTTGAAAGGCAATGTATGGTAAAGTTTACAAACATATATGCTTAGTTTTTCTTTAAATGTAATAAATATGGTTGTATTTTGATAAGCATTTACCTAGATTTCAGGTTTAAGATCAATGGGAAATCATTATGTCGGTTTAACACTGCCATTGAAGAACTTTAATCCTTCATCCACATCTAATATTTAACAGGTCAGTAGAACCACTGCAGTCTACTGTAGCGTTTTGCTGGGGGATATGTTCCATTGCATGCATGGATGGATTTAAAGCTTTTACAATGGATGTAAATCTGTACAGTAAACTGGATCAAAGTTGTATAGCTGCAATATTGATGTAAGATGTGTGAAGTGGACCAGCCATTGATCTGAGGAGAAAGGCCTATACAACTGGTGCCATATGGTCGCTCTTTCATTCAGAGTTTGTTTCATCTGAAGAATAGTCACTTACAATCAAAGTTAGTTGGAGAATGTATGCATTCCCCAAATCAGCCAGCTTTAGTCATAATAATTGTCAAATAACTTGACTTACTTGACTGTGTGAGGCAGAGTAACACTAGCTCCACTCTGTAATGATATTTGATGGCTTCTTCATTCAGCCCTTGTATGGACTTGCATTTTGATGACTCTCAAGCATGTGGGGGATGGGCAGTTGATACAAAGCAAGATACATTGAAAGAGAATTCAGCAGAATGTTCTATATCATTTCTTGGGTGGTGGGGAAGCCTAGTGGGTAAGGCGTTTGCTAGTCATGCCGAAGACCCGGGTTCGATTCCCCACATGGGCACAATGTGTGAAGCCCATTTCTGGTGTCCAATGCTGTGATATTGCTGGAATATTGCTAAAAAAGCGGCATAAAACCAAACTTACTCACTATATCATTACTGATTACTGTTTACTGATAGTTCCAGTTACATCGGAAAGGATAAGTGACTATGACAACCAGAGCTGTAGTCGGCCGTGTATAAGGTGGTGGATGGGAGTAAAGATTGCCTATCCTTAATATCTCAGTTATGTCTGTTCCTGACGAGGTCTTGATCTTGGAATAATTAAGTTGGAGTAAAAGGCAACAAACCGGATCGGGTGGTCAGGCTTCGCTGACACATGTCATCATATCCCAATTGCGTAGAACGATGCTTATGCTGTTGATCACTGGATTGTCTGGTTCAGATTCAATTATTTACAGACCACCGCCATTTAGCTGGAATATTGCTGAGTGTGGTGTTAAACAACAAACAAACCAACCAATTACTTGGTACTACTTTGTCCAAATTCCTGGGTTAGAATTGGTCCATAGCAACCTGTTTTTTGGTCATTACAGTCGACCTGATGACGTGTCCTCATACTCTCATAGTGTGTCATCATCCCTCGATGGCATCGGAGCCACAGAGCTCGAAAATTGCTGAGTGTGGCATTAAACAAACAATGGCATGGATTGTTGTTCATAATGTCTAATACAAGAATGTCTTGATCAGACCTGATTATATACAGACTAGTGTTTGGAATTGGTTGAAATCTCATAATTGATTGTTGCATCATTACCAACGAACAATCATCGAAAAACATTGGTTAGCGTCATTTTTCACATTTTCCTATCCAGGTTGTTATTGCAGATATGTATAACATGATGCAACTTGCTTCTTTAAAGTGATGACTTATATATCATGAACATAAACTTTCTGGAGTCTTCAAGAAATATTCAGTCATGACTTTTCAGTTAGTGAAGTGATTTCTCTATGAATTAAACACGTTTTCAGGCACTAACAACTTCAACGATATGTTCCATTGTCAAGTATTTCAAAGACTAAAAAAGTAGTTCAAAAATCGTTTATGTTCGATTATGAGAAAATGTGATCGATTGCTTGGTCGTTGGGTCACTGCGACCAATCTTCGATTATTTCAATTACGGTAATTGGAACACCTCTAATACAGACTACCATCATATTGCTAAAAATATTGCTGATTGCAGCAATAAGCAACAAACACACAAACACACACACACACACAAAAACACACACACACACACACACACTCTGCTGTGACTATTGGAACGCATCTCCTTGCTGTGACTAACTACCTGACAACACTATTACACTGAACTATCGTTGAACAATCAGAAGAAAACCTATACTACTTATGCCAAGATTGATCTCATTTAGACCTGTGATTAAATCAAGTCAGTCTTATGGAACAGTAAACATGTGGGATTTGGATTCCATGTTGTCTCACTGTGAGCTGATGTATGGACAGATTGAGGCCAAAATATCGTGTACAAATATACATGTCTTCTCCGTCGAAAATGATGATGCATGCTTGGGTCATAGTCCACAGGAATCAAGGCCAGGAGGTTGTGAACTAGATAAAGTCTGAACTTCTTTTTGTCACAGTAGTTTTAATAATATTCCTTGTGGTATATACTACTCAGGTTTTTTATGAGAATACTGACATATTTCATACTTTCGGGAATGGGTGGACCGGCTTGCTGACTTGATGCCTGTCATCGTATCCCAATTGCATAGATTGATGTTCATGATGTCAGTCATTAGATTGTCCGATCCAGACTTGATTATTTACAGACTGCTGTCATATAGCTGAACCATTGCTGAGTGTGGCATAAAGAAAAAACAAAACAAAAAAACCCTTCTAGATTTACAGTTTTTGCTTTGAAAGTCAAGGTACCCAGGCCAGAATATTCAAATTTCCAATATTCAAATCCTAGTTTCAAATACTGGCGGAACTCACTCACCTAGACACCTTTTATGTTGAACATGAGTTCAATTATGGCAAGGTGAAGCAGTCAGGCTTGCTTTCTTGTTGTATGCATGACATCGTATCCCAACTATATGCTCATGATGTCCATCACTGGATTCTCTGATCCAGATCACATGTATTTACAAACCGTCATGATGTTGCTGGAATAGTGCAGCGTTATACAACAAACACAACCATGGACGGCATATGGCAGCATTGTCTGCATCACTGTGTTTGATGACTGATGCCTGTGGAACGTGGACATCTACTAGTGTGACAGTTCATAGCTTTAGGTCCCATTTCTGTCTCCCACCGAGGGTTTAAGAATGGTTTATGGTATGCAATTACATTGTGTTTGCTCACACATGGCTGTGTTGTGAAGTTAATGGTTTGCTATTATGGGATGTGAGGTGTTTATGCCCAGAAACCCTTTAGAACCTTGATAACATATTGATGAACTCTACCACAATATGTTGCAAAAGAGAATATAGGTTAACTGATTTTCTGCTTGAACAGATAGACTGAGAGTAGCGAGGTCCACTAACTATGATCTATGTCTGTACTAACAGATTAAAGCTTTTGTCATATCGTATTTCCAAAGGTATGCGAGTCCATATGATTCAGCTTGGTAAGAAAGCAGTTGTAAGGACATCATTATTCAGAGTCTAGCTTGTATTTCCCTCACACCTTGTTGACAGTGGTCCCCCACGCTCGACTTGGGTTTGTGCCAAGAATGTAAGCGACAGGTAGAATGGATTAACGCTTCACCTGGTATGCTTCCCTGTACTAAAATCAACAGGTAGCCGTATATGGTAGAATTACCTGATATGCAGTGGGCAGATTGCTAAAGCAGATATTTCAAATCGGGGTCGGTAATAAAGCAGTTAGCAGACATTGATGGATGAACACTGGCCCAGTTACGTCTACAGCCTGTTTACATGACATATATTTTTACACAAGCAGCCCATGGCATAAAAGCTGTGACACATTCGGCTGCGTATATAACTAGGTATGTCCTATTCAAGAAGAGAATGAGGCATGTGAAGTATTCAGGGTTACAGACCATATTTTCCCCTCAAAATTTGCATTATTTATGAAACAAAACTTTTTGAATTTGTTTTAAAAGCTGTCATACACAGGTAGCCTATTTATGGTGTTCCTTGCCATGATATACTGGAGTATTACTAAAAGTGGCATAAATACCAAGTTAGTTTCCCACCAATGCCACTGCAGTAATCAGACCTTCCTAAATACAAGGGGCGGTGGGGTAGCCTAGTGGTTAAAGTGTTCGCTCGTCACACCAAAGACCCAGGTTCGATTCCCCAAATGGGTACAATGTGTGAAGCCTATATCTGGTGTTCCCGGCCATGATATTGCTGGAACATTGCTAAAAGCGGCATAAAACCATACTCACTCACTCCTAAATACTATTTCTTCTGGTGATTGACGAACATCTATATATGATCAAGGTTGTATTTTTCATTCAAGAAATGAAATTGACTACTGTGTGAAGACCTGATTGGATCCTTTGCAAACATAAACGTGTAACTTTTCGCAGGGATCACATACTATTTTGCATATGGCATTTAACATGCCATTTACATACATGTTTGCCATTTATAGTTTGGCGCATCATGCATAATGGGAGTAACCCCATCAAATATGGGGACATGAAAAGCTAGTTGAACTCTTGAGGTCACAGCACATCATTCAGAGTGGTTTAAGTCATGTTCGGCTAAACAGGATTAGGCAACATGGATGAAATGGTAATATCTACATGATGACAGTGAAAGCCTCTATACTGAACAATGTTTGGGTTGTGTGAAAGATTTATTTAAAGAAGGGCGATCTGGACATTGTAAGTTACCTTGATAACAGTGTGAGGTCAAGCTGCTTGAGGGCCTGTTGAAGTAATGACAGCCCAGTTTGCTACAGCCCTTCACCTGAGACATTTGGGTCTTATCAGGGCAGGAGGTAGATGATACAGGGTTGGGTCAAACTGATCACATTTCATACCACACAGTTAACCAAGTATCACACAGGGGTATAGGAAGTAAACATTTCATACCACACAGTTAGCCAAGTACCACATGGGGTTTAGGAAGTAAACATTTCATACCACACAGTTAACCAAGTATCACACAGGGGTATAGGAAGTAACCATTTCTCACTGATCTGGTGTATGGAGAATGCACATTTCTTTAGCTATTAAAATAGGAATTGAGCATTTTTAAGTTATCGTATAGTGCAGAGATTGCACTAGGACTGGCATCTGAAGATAAATCTTCATTCAATGTGTTCAGTACGATGTTAGTGTCATGAAGTTGGTTATAGTTCAAGGGTCAAGTCTGGGGTTTGCTTCTGCTGCTTGTACTATTTATCAGTAACACATGCTTGTCATAAGAGGCGACACAAACGGGATCGGGTGGTCAGGCTCACTAACTTGGTTGACACATGTCATCGGTTCCCAATTGCATAGATCGATGACCATACTGGTGATCACTGGATTATCAGGTCCAGACTTGATTACATATAGCTGGAATATTGGAAGTGCTGCATAAAAAAAACTCACTCACTCACTCACTATTTATGAAGCCCACTCTGTGTGGCACCCAATGTGTAATATTACAGCAATACAACACAGAACAACTTTTTGATATGGAAACTGTAACATAGGATAAATACTGTTGGAATGATACTGCAATACAATATTATGTCCTGATAAGAGTTTCTCAGTACAATATATCGCCTTACATGTGTTGAATCCTGATACATATATCATGTTGCTTTACATGCTTGTTGGTATAAAAACACTTGAATATGACATGAATTTAACAGACTATTCAACATGTTTATACTTTTTATCCAGTATTTACCAGTTTGCTATATATAGCATAACACTTGCAGTGCCCACTTTAAATGACGATGACACAATATTACAAATACGTCAGCCTTTTCAGATAAAACCTTTGAAAAACTGTTTGCTGAATATGATCAGGCATCCACTCCAAAAAGAGATCTTAGCACCAAGATGATTGCAACTCCCGTACTTTAGCATAGAATTACAGCAGGCGTAAGATTTCTTTGTGGAACGGACCTGGTATGAGGTAATGACTACTAACTCGACACTGGCATCCACCTGTCAACAGGGTGGGCTATTTCTATCAACTCTCCTGGTTCCTCCACATGGCCCAGGGTATGTTTGATCAACGTGTGCAGCAAGTACACCTCACTACCACCATTGTCCTCCCCCAAGGAATGTGGCTCTTTGATCCCCACCACTCCAGACGGGACAGGCTGGTCACTTTGTAGTCTCCACGTGGAGGGTCACAGAAAGCGGAAATACTGGCTCACCAACTGCCATTTTTATTGTCAAACAAGAGCCAGATTATTGTAGTCACCTTCTTGACCCGGCTGTATTATCAGGCTCAGCTTGGGGTAAAGGTCAAATCTAAAAGCCTAATTCAGCATGTTCAACTAAGGACATAATACTAAATGCTCCCTTGTGATGTTATATTGACTGGCGAGGCAATAGCTGGGGGCAGGATAGTGGTGACTGGTGCGGAGCCCTGGGGCAGGGACAGATCCCTAGTCAGGAGGATATATTGGGGCATTGGTTACTGTGTTTGAGTGCTTAAGTGTTTTCATAATAAAGTACAGGGTATTGGATGGTAAATTATATGTTTTGACAATCCCTATTGTGGAGTGTGTATTAAAAAATCTTCAGGTAGATTTATTTTGCTGAATCAGCATAAATACAGTGACGACTGAACGACTCCCTCATTAAAGAATAATATTGGTTTGATGCATTAGAGAGCTGCAGTAACTGGTCCACAGTAATCTATCTTTATCTGAGAGGATATTGTCAAAATCTTTCCGCCTCCTTGGCAGAGCAATCAGGGCATGAAAGGAATGCTGTAAAATGGTTACACTGTAATTTTAGATCATTCTAAATAACTTGCCCATTCAACATAATCAGCATCTGTGAATCGGGATTCTATCTTTGATTGCTGAGGCAAGATTTACCGTCAAGTGTGATAATGTAATTATACCTTTTAGTTCAGATATTCATAGGGGTCATTGGGTAGCTCTGCTACACCAATACAAGAAATCCTGGATACAATAGTTTAAGCCCATTCTTGGTGTTCTCCAACATCATATTGCTGACAGTGGTGAAAAAAACCAAACCTATTCTCGCTGAAGACTGTCTGGCTGCAAGATCTATGCCACATGGACCACTTTTGTGTTTGTCTTGTAGGATCTGTGCCAAAGTGAATCACTTTTTGCAGTTTCCCCTAAGATCAATGCCAAAGTGAACCAATTTGTGTTTGTCCTTTGGGATCTATGTCCGGGTGAACCACTTGGGATTTGCTGTTTGGGATCTATGCCAAGGTGAACCATTTTGGATTTGTCCTTTGGGATCTATATCAAGGTGAACCACTTGGTGTTTGTTGTTTGGGATCTATGCCAAGGTGAACCACTTGGGATTTGCCGTTTTGGGGATCTATGCCAAGGTGAACCATATGGGATTGTCCTTTGGGATCTATGCCAAGGTGAACCACTTGGGGTTTGTCCTTTGGGATCTATGCCAAGGTGAACCACTTGGTGTTTGTCCTTTGGGATCTATGTCAAGGTGAACCACTTGGGGTTTGTCCTTTGGGGTCTATGTCAAGGTGAACCACTTGGGGTTTGTCCTTTGGGGTCTATGTCAAGGTGAACCACTTGGGATTTGTCCTTTGGGATCTATGCCAAGGTGAACCACTTGGGGTTTGTCCTTTGGGGTCTATGTCAAGGTGAACCACTTGGGGTTTGTCCTTTGGGGTCTATGTCAAAGTGAGATGAAGTTGCTAAGTGGGACATGAAATGATTGTCGACTGTATATGTATCCTACCAAATTGCCCATAAGGACATGAAGTAATACAAGAGTAGGTGGGTAGTTTGTGGACACACCTTTTTTCAAGGATGGATAATGAGCCAATAAACTCAATGGCCAACGTGACAAGCACACCTGCAGACAAATCAAGGGTAGAGATTAGTAGGTCAGCTGGATTGCTATTGTCCATATGGGCCAAGGTGTGCCACTACAGGTGTATCACAACAGATGGGCCAAGGTGTGCCACTACAGGTGTATCACAACAGATGGGCCAAGGTGTGTCACTACAGGTGTATCACAACAGATGGGCCAGATGGGTGTGTGCCACAGGTGTATCACAACAGATGGGCCAAGGTGTGTCACTACAGGTGTATCACAACAGATGGGCCAAGGTGTGTCACTACAGGTGTATCACAACAGATGGGCCAAGGTGTGCCACTACAGGTGTATCACAACAGATGGGCCAAGGTGTGTCACTACAGGTGTATCACAACAGATGGGCTACAGGTGTATCACAACAGATGGGCCAAGGTGTGTACAGGTGTATCACAACAGATGCCACACAACAGATGGGCCAAGGTGTGCCAAGGTGTGCCACTACAGGTGTATCACAACAGATGGGTCAGGGTGTGTCACTACAGGTGTATCACAACAGATGGGTCAGGGTGTGTCATAACAGGTGTGCTGGTGTTGATTCCATCTCTGGTCATCATTGCTGTCATACAGCTGAAATATTTCTGAGTGCAGCATTCAACAAATACTGCTCAACAATTCTTGTTGGTTTAAGTTATTTCCTGTTGTATATCTCCAATATTAAAATATCACTTTACATCAGGATTTTCAGTTCAAGATGTGCAAGTCGTTTTTGTCCAGTGTTTTCATAGATGTATTGAATTAATGAAGGTTATTAATACTAGTCAGCATCAGATGTTTTCTTGAAGAATTGTTTTTCGTAAGGGGAACATGTCAGTATATGATGATGATGATGATGATGATGATGATGATGATGATTGACTGTGATACCATCAGTACATTAGCTTAAGAGATATAGACAATTACCATCCTGAGTAGAGCTATATCCAGCAGTCCACAACACATTTTGCACTATGGCTTTGTGTAAATTAACAGGATTTTGGAAGAAAAGGAAAAGCAACAGACTGTCACTACTCTCTGACAAGCACTCTGATGGCTGCATCTAAGCCTGCTTAGAACCTGAAGCATTGGTTCTTGGGCTGGAAGCCAATCTAATGGTACAGTAGTCAGTCTCCCGGGTCCTGGAGAATATAGAAGAAATATGAATCAAACTTAGGACAAATAAAAACAAATGTTGTGGTTCCGATTACACCTCTTTAAAATTTAGGGTAAGTTGGTGGGATTTTTTTTTTAGAAGTAAAGTACAAACTAATAACACATTTATCAGTGTGTAATTGTTTATTCAATCAAGCTTGCAGCCATCATGTCAACTTTATCTCTCCGAATGACTGATGTCTGTCAGTGCCGGGAAAAAACAGTGGTATCTGAAAGCTTATTTTATTCATACCGCATAAAAAAATAGGGTTGGCATCAAATTTCAAGGGTCGGTCAGGTAATCAGAATCAAAACAATTTTTTTTTAGGCCTTAAGTGTACAATGACATGGCAAGTCTTGACTACCCCAGCTCTGAAATTACGCATTCTTCTGGGACCCAGTTTGTATCTTATCAAAACCAGAGCCTGAGTGTCTCCCACAGGTTACTATAAGGACTTGATATGGACGTCATGAGCAATGCTATTTTCAGGCAATAAACATCATCATGATAATAAGTAGGATTCGTGTTTCTGACCTCTGCCAGCACATACCTAGCGTATATTTACAGCCTGTTTGTGAATGTCCGCAGTAAATCAGGTTATGTGTTTAAGGTGACAGTGAGGAGTACATGAAACAAGGCTTATGACTTGAATGTCAGGTTTCATCTTTGATTCCCTACTTAAAGTCTACAGATGATATATGTTTCCAGCAGACAGGTGGTACTTGTGTACGCTGGTCACTTCACTATGTTAGCCTGGCCTTGGAAGTATGCCACTGGAATTTGCAAGGTTGCATAAATTCGACCCAAACATATATTTTAGACCTTTCTCTTGGGGATTTTTCTTGGCTGTGACATAATTTGAATCTCTTTGAGAATATTAAATTAACATTCTACCATGACTTCAGTAAACACTGGATTGTGATTGGTTAATTAAAGTCATTCAGAGGTATATAATCACGTTATATAGGTGTTTATACATACAAAAGTACTTCGGAAGCATGGAAACAAATATTCAGTCGAACAAGATCAAAACATCGTCTGCTTTCCGAATAAAAATTCAGCAAAAACAAATATGTTTACGTTGATTCTATGTTATGTCAGAATAGATCCAGCAATAGACTGCTACATAATTTCCGTGTTAAATTTATTATCAGCTTTCGTCAACGATATCGCCACTGATCTTGATCCGTAACGGAGGATGCATTAACATCGACGCCATGAAGAAATTTTAATGCCTTCATCCACATAAATAAACAGTTGGGTTATCAATTCAAACAAAATGATATTTTGAAATTTGTACTGTTTCAAATTTAGAGGTAGTAAAACACAATAACAGAATCTGCAAACCGTTCTGTTTAGCCCAAATATATTTTTTCTAAAAAGTATATAATATCGTTGAAAAAGTTATTTAGCTTAGTCATGATCCCTCTTATCCATTACATTGCTTGATCTAAAGTAGTCTATTAAAGTATAATTAATTACCTTACCGTGTTTATGCCAGAGGTACACCCTCATGTCCTGATCCATCGTTTCGGAAATATCACCACAAATCTGGCTCTTTGTCAACAGACTCATGAACATGCCAGCGAATCCGATTCAATTTGAATTCACTACACTTTGAAGCCACTAGGTCACAAAACACTTTCCAAAATGTAGAAAATAATATCCTAGAGAATCGAATTTGAGCACAAAGTACACACATGAGTGTGTAAGAGTCACCACAGCTGCCTACGCAGAGCGAGAGGTGCGATGAAATCGTCAAGATTGACAGGGCGCCAAAATTCAACAGTATCTAAATTCGGTACAACACAGACTTCTCGTTACAGCAAAAGCCCTACTCTTAAATTTTGTACCAGTACCAGTAATTAGATATCAAAAGACTATCTCAGTCATACAATCAGGTTAACCTTGCGCAAACTGTCAGAGGCTCTCCTGTCGCATCTTTCCAAATGTAAACAATGACTTCGAGAAAAGGTCAAGGCCATGAGGTTGCTGCCATTATTCTGGTGGGGTAAGGGTCTACTGTGGAATTTTCAAATGTGAACCAAGCTTTTTAAACTTATTTGATATATGTTTTCCAACTTATCAGTTAATGATTGGTGATTGATGCATTGAAAAAACAAAACTTGATTTGTTATTACTGAATCTGGAGTTTGTTAGTCATTGACGGTTTGCCACCAATCACCCCGCTTCGGCGATGCCACTTGAGATTGGAATGCGAGGCCGCTTCCCATGCATTGACTCGTAACCAAAGAAAGAGCTCCATTGGAAATTGTTCATAAAATTGTCATGGTAGAATGGTGATAAACCTACTGTGTGGGGAAAATCAGAGTATATAATGAAATTATAATAGCTCTAAATTGTTCATTTAAAACCGTTCAGTTGGGTTTTAAATGAAATTTAGAGCTATAATTCTCGCTTATATACCTCTGATTTTCCCACACAGTAGGTTTATCTCCTAAATGTTCCAGCTGATAGTGTATCTTTTTGGAGAATTCTTAAGAAATTGTGATTGAGGTGTGTTGTTGGTCCATATTCCAGGTTTTGGAACATTTAGCTGTGGCATACCTATTCACTACTGACTCCTTAATGTACTCACTGTAATGTTGTGAATTAAGCCAGTGAAGTAATCTGCTTGTCAAACACATGAACACCATGTCACCTGAAATAACAATCTTAGTCAGTGTCTAGATGTGGTTTCAGATAATAAATGAATATTTAAAGACTTCTTTGATGAGCTGATGATAATAGAAAGTTCAGACAATAAGGATCGATACTTGTTGAAGCCTTATTATAAGCCTTTTCACTTAAAAGTCCTTCAAGGCATCTTATAGGTTTATCCTTTTGACTGACTGACTGACTGAGTTTAGTTTTACGCGCTTTTAGCAATATTCCAGCAATATCACGGCGGGGGACACCAGAAATGGGCTTAACACATTGTGCCCATGTGGGGAATCGAAGTCATGTTCCAATGCTTTAAATAGGCTCAGCTTATCCTTTTTGAGTCCCGACAGGCAGACATGTTCCCAATGTCAGCACTCCGCTTCTCTTGAAGTGTGGATAACTCAGTGTTTCCCAAGAACAGTGTTGCTGTGCATCTAGAATGATTTTATATTGTGTCAGTCAGTGATGTTAGGCCTTTTCTCACCGACTTTGCAGCATCAATATATAGTCAAATTGATTTGGTCAAGTAAGCTTTGTGAATAAAAGTCCACACATTAACACCAACATCCTTGGAGACAGGTTCAGGTTAGAAGACTCTGACTTAGACTCTGGTGTCCAAGGTCTTTGGTAGTAAAGAGGAACAACTTTTATGGATTGACAACTTCTTTTTCGCAATAGATGTGACGTTTCGGTGTAGATGCTAACCGTTATCAAACAGGTGATCCCTAAAACTTGTTCCTCTTCATTGTACATGTACCAACTTCTAAATGGCACTTAAAGAAGTCTTGGTAATGCCGCGTGCTAAGTCGCCTCTGCATCCTTCAAGGACACTGGACTTCCTGTACCCGTGGTCATCAGAGCATGTGATAGTCCCACTTCTCCACAACAAGCAGCAGCATCTGATGTAATACATCTGTTATTGCCTGCTAGATGAGCTGTACAGGAGCCCATGACATAACTTAACCCCTTCTATCATTGTAGCCCCCTGACCGCATGCCCTGTGGGGCAGAAACAGGTATTTAATACTATCTACTTTGTTGTCCATCATCGTGGGATACGCCATCGTTGTGTAACAACACTTGTCCCACCATTTTGGTTGTCTGATGTCAAAGGTCCTTCTCACCTATAAATTTCTCATCAGGTCCCTTGATGTTCTGAGGTGTCAGGACAAGCTTTGTGTTGATGGGACAGGTTCTCAGTGGATTTTGCAAACAAGTTCAGAATTGTTCTTGAAGAGTTTCCAAGTTTGAGGTCTGGAAATATATGCTGTAACTGTCCAAACAGTTTTGTCTTGATTTTAATTAATTTATTTTGGATTTAATTTCTTAATCTAATTGGATCAAGATTATTTTTATGGACATGGTATCATATACTGACTTGAAAAAAACTACTTTTCAATATTTTATTAGGCCTGTGACTCATGGCTGGTCTAAGATTTGAATTTTAGGTAAAAAATGTATATTTTTATTTTTGCTTGTCATGTGACGTTTAGATTTATTCTGTGACAGTGTGTTCAGTATCTATTTATTCACCTGGGATTGGACAAATGGGACTGTTTTCAGCTTTGTTTGACATAAAACAAATATTGAACAATTGACTGTCTGAGATTAAAGGATTAGTCCCTCAGTCCTAAATTAGAGTAAGTAAATGTATTTCTGTATCGACCAATGATTGTTGTGCACTGGAAGCTTAATAATGGAAATGTATGTTTGACTTGAGATCTGAATACAGTGTAGATTGTCAGGTGGTAGGAATGTGTAATTATAGAGTGGGTCGGCATTGTGACTCATTGTCTTATGACCGACGCCACCCCCAGCTCTAGTCAGGTCTCACTCCACACACTTCCCTACATCTGTCAGCCGACTGGGTTACCATAGTCCTTCTATTAGGTGACCCCTGTACACACGTCTGAGAGTTATCAGTTACAAAATTGCCTGTTTTAGATAATCCATGCACTCACATCAGGAAGTTTCCAGGTTAGCATGCACTCCTATTAGGTGAGGTGAGGTGAAATTGGGTTTAACGTTGTGCTTGAGAATATTTCGCTCATATGACGACTTGCATGCGTGTGTATGTGTATGTGCGGCTGCTTGTACTAGCCCAGACTTAAGCTGGTTTTATAGTGCTAGCCCACTGAGATACCATGCCGCAGTGAAGCATGAATACCCCACTCAGACACATTATGCTGACTCTAAGCCGACCAGTCCTATTAATGCCGAGCGCCAGACAGGGACCAACAAGTACCATAGTTTAACATCTTTTGGTATGACGCGGCCGGGGATCGAACCCGGGACCTTCCGCTCTCCGGGCAGATGCTCTAACCACTACACCACAAAGGTGGTCCACTCCTATAAGGTAACCCCTGTACACACGTCAAAGAGTTACTAAGTTACCATATTGCCAGCTGTATTAGGTGACCTCTGTACACATATCTACCAGTTACCAAGTTACAATATGATCATATTTTCATATGTCATATGTCAATCTGTCTGGATATTTGTCAACAAATGAAAGATGCTTATCAGCTGTCTGCAAGGAAATCAAAATATTGTATTGAAAGAACATCTGTTTTTGATCAGACAGTGTGAGGCCCATTTACATCGTCCACTAGAATGAAACTGAATATTGCTGAAAGTGTCATAAACTCACTCACTAACTCCCCAAACCTTGCACTCCTGGCGGGAGTTTTTCCTTCAAGTCTCCTTGCCCCAGTCATCACATACAAGCGACATTACCGAGGTGTGAAGAAATACATGGTCCACCCTCATCAGCAAACACGCCTAATGATCAATAAATTTGAAATGTTGGAGCACACACAGATGTCTGGGTGTGACTTAGCTTGTGTTTATTTGAACCTGGCCCTGGACACATTGCACCGTGGCCATTACCTCTCCAGATCCACAGCGGAACAGCCATGACATTTCACAGTAATTAGAGGTTATTACCGACTTGTAGAGTAGCCTCCATGTAATTGTCCCTACACTTCCCCATTCATCTGGCAAGATGATTCATGTCCAAAAGCAGATGACGACATCCCATTAACGATATCAAAATAACATTTGAGCTGCCTGCGAGGCATGGATGCTGTTGGTTAAAATAGGCCTGTGGCGGGAGGGATTTAAACATGTTCTACTCATTAAGTTTGAGATCACCCAGTTCTTGTTTTAAACATATTTCATTCATAAAAGGTCAGTGGGATTGGGTACAAGTAAAAGAGAGAGACTTTTAACATTCACTGAAATACATACACGCACACACCCATGCACGAACGCACGCACAGGATTTCAGTGAATGACGTCAAATTAGCTTTAAAAGTTAGTTTGTTTTTTAACTCCTGTCACATGATCAAACCAATCGGCTTATCTTTAGTTTCTATCATGAAGTCTCATTTCCTCTCCCATAACATGAAGGTGACTGTGACAAGATTGTCATTAGGATAATTAGATGTACTGCAAACTGACACTAATTAATAGACAACACAATCTATTTTATTTATTTATCGCCCAGAATCGATATATTTCATGTTGCATACAGTGAGTGCACATATACACATTGTTGACACCCCGGGCATGACAGATTGATCTGGTAATGCTTGGATGATGTTTTCTCTCTCTTTGTGGAAGCATGGCATTGAGCAGACGTATGTCCATATTCACCACATCTTAATCTAATTCTGCCCATTTCTGGTGTCCCCGCGGTGATGCTGCTGGAATATTGCTCAAATATGCGTAAAACTAAACTCATTAATCTAATTCTACTTGATGTTTTGTTTGCGGGATCTGTCTGTGTTGTGGTTATTTGTTATGGGGATGAGAGTAGGTGATCATCTTGATCATTGATCGGAATTACGGCATTATCTCCCCTCTCTTTACACCTGTCTGTGTTTGCGATGATGGTAGATTACTGGACATACATGTGTTCACATCCATGTTTTGCAGAATGGGGTTCACACATTAGATTAATGATGAATTTAATCAGTGCATGAAAGCTTAATGTGTCATGCATGACTACGTACTCCATTGTGTGGATGACATTGTAATGTGGTGGTGAAGCTTTAATAAGAATGCATTGTCCTTAACTTCTTTTGAGTAATTACTAATTAAATAATTTTGTTTGGAGAATCAGATCAGAGGGACATATAATGGATAACTGACCACTTACAGTGAAGACATTCATGTCAATTTTTCTTAAGTGTCGGGTAGTGGAGTAGCCAAGTGATTAAAGCGTTCGCTCATCACGCAGAAGACCCGGGTTCAATTTCCCTTGGGTACAATGTAAGAAGCCCATTTCTGGTGTCCCCGCCATGATGTTGCTGGAATATTGCTAAAAGTGGGGTAAAACTAAACTCACTCACTCAAGTGTCACCATCTACAATTTAGTTTGTGTTCTTTTTGGTTTTTGAAAGCTGTTGTAAAATGTCTGTTTGTCCTGTAAATTTAGTGAATTGTTCAGGCTTTTAATCCATCATTGGTTTTTACTTTCAAAATGAGTAAAAATAATCAACCTTTTTATGAGAGTAATAATTTCTTTCAATGATAAAGATGTTTGATAAGTCTTTTTGAATGATTTCCGAGTAAGGTTAACACTGCTGATGCAAGATTCCATGAAATCCACTTACCCTGCTGGATCTAATCATCTCAGGATCTTACCATAAATAAACTGTCATCTCCCAAATATATTAGGAAAATTAAAAACATTCTATGTATGAGCCAGATGAGGGCTTGGTGCTGACGGTTGGCATACTAGGAATACCACAGTATAAAGAACATGTTGTCCGATAGGGAGAAGACATAAGCTGGGGTAGATCTGTATATCTCATGTGAGAGGGCAGCTGATAATGTCAACCTTTCACTTCTCACCCCTGACCTGTGGGGTCAGAGACACACCCAATTTATGGCACTGAAGAAGTTGGGGTATAGTGTTCAGTAGTCCCCATGAATTTGCGTCCATAATGACCTTAAGGCTAAAATGTGAAATGTTATAATATTAGGTCAAAGCAGTTCAGAAAAATGTGAGGAGTCATGTCAGAAAAGTAATTTATTTACCTGTGTTTGTGCTTATTGTATACATAAGATTTCATCTGATGTAGGAGCGAATGATTTGGTTTCCTTGGGGAAGCCATATTTGAAAGCTAGTTTAACTTCTTGTCCCTTGAGTTAGGCAGATGATGAAGTTGTTCACGTGGCTAGGCTTCATATCATTCAGCTTTAGTTTTAAGTATGACTATGTCTCCTGCTCGGTCACCAGTTCTAACCCAGGGATACCGTCACTCATTTAGCTAAATGTTCAGCTGCATCAGCTGTGAAAACCCAACCCAGTGACGTGAGTTTGGTCAGCATGGTGATACTGTCTCCAATTCCAACCCATTTAGCTAGGAACCCGTGAAGATCTGGGTTAGAATTGGTCTTCAGCTACCCGTGCTTGTCGTAAGAGTTGACTAATGGGATCAGATGGTCAGGCTCGCAGACGTGGTTGACACATGTCATCATATCCCAGTTGTGTAGATCGTAGATCATGGTGTTGATCTCTGGATTGTCTGGTCCAGACTCAACTTAACAGACCTCTGCCATATAGCTGGAATATTGCTGGGTGTGGAGTTACACAACAAACTAAACAATTTTACAAACATTTAGCTGAATGTTCAGCAGCACCAACTGTGGGAACCTCACCCAGAGAGGTGAGTTAGGTCTGCATGGTGATAGTACTGTCACTCATTTAGCTAAGTGTTCAGCAGCACCTCACCCAGAGAGGTGAGTTTGGCTTGCATCACTGTCTATGTGTGTCCCAGTGACGTCCAGGTACGTGCTTGGCAGCGCCAGGCCCTGTGTACAGGCAAAGAGGTCGGTTTGTTGCCGTCTCATCAGGCAGGTATTGTGGAATGTGGCAAGTGGACAGGTCAACACCTACTGCCCACAGGCCTACCTGCCCACTTCACACTGTCACAGCCAACTCAAACATGGACAGTTTAACTGGGGGCACCATGCTGCCACAACACACCAGCAGGCAACAGTTTCTCATTGTCTAAATCAAAGTACAAAGTTCTCTGGTTGGCTCTAAAGGAAAAAATAAATATGGCAACAGCTATTTATGTTTACACCTTGGTGAACTGTTGTCCCCTGGATGTGAGGACGGCCCAGTGGTTAAGGAGTTCGCTGGTTCAGCTGAAGACAGAGTTTGATTCCTATCAGTGGTTCTCTGTCTGAAGCCCATACTTGGTGTCCCCCATCACTATAATGAGTCATGTCAAACATCTCACAGAATGGCTGACACAAGTAACATTTACATTCATATAACCCCAAGATTTATGTGACAGTGATTTGAAAGATGATTCCTGGTATGAGTAGGCACTGATATGCCTCTCTTCTCTTGCACACCATTAAATGTGTCACTTTCTCTAAAATAATGGCTTTGAGATTAAGCCAGTCTGCAGTTTCAGTCCAATAATTTGTGTTTTATCAGCATGATATGAAAGATGAAGTTAGATAGGCATGTAGAAGTTGCGTCAGGTTAGAATATCTCATCCTGATGTCCTCCGATTGTCTGTGACCCCTCTGTGGCAGGTCCCCCATGAGAAACATGATAGCCATGGATATCCCCGGGTGGGATGACAGCCTGTGGGGGACTCCAGGATAGAGCTGGTCTACTGTAAAGCACTGTCTGTTGTTACGCTGTTGTTCACTGGATTGTCTGGTCCGGACACAATTATTTGCAGACCGCTGCCATATATTGAGTATTGCTGATTGTGGCGCAAAACTTAACTCACTCACTCACTGTTGCATGCAAGGGTTGACTAAAATACAAGGTCTGTCTCTGTTTTCTTGGTTGATTTGATAGATGTTGGTCAATGCTCTTAACATCAACCACTGGTTTGTCAGGTGCAGGCTGAATTACTTACAGGTAATTGCGAGCTGTGGCAGCTGTACTGACTTAGGTGATGCTACAATGACTCACAGATATCTTGACAAGACTCAAGACTCAATGTTGGTGAAGCATGACTTAGGACACATCTAGGCTGGCTGCATGTGATGTGTGTGAAGGTCTGTGTGGGCAGACGGATGAAAACCTGAATATATCCGGGGCTTCTTTGAAAACTGATTGATAAGATTATGAATAAAAATTCGAAATGCTTATTTGTTTTTCAAGTGTTCGCTGTTGGTGAAATATGACCCTGAATTGTTGCTGAAAATATGACCCTGATTTTGTCTTGGTCTTTTGGGGAAGGAGCTGAATATATTGTATATTTGTGGAAATAACTTTAACACTGAGGACTCACATTTAAAATCAGTCCCCAATTTTTCCACTATACCCACAAGATGTGAAACAACATAATTAACATTGAATATCCTCATTGTGATGTTGGAATATTATTAAACTGGACTAATCGGGCCTTTAAACTTTAAACACTTTGAAAAACTTTGTTGAACACAGTTCTCATGATTAGCTGCAGCATTTAACATAGCCGTCATTTAATAGTATCTATATATGTCTGCTGTTACCTACATACATACTGTGGATTAGGTTCCAAGCAATTACTCATACATTATAAGTGGAATAGGTTCTAAACAGTCATGTGATGTATTAGTTTCACATAATACGTAATTCATGTTGAGTGATGTAGTTATTTCCCATTGATATTCTGGGCCTCTTGTGGGAGAAATACATTACTAAAGCCATTATGTAACTGCAATGTGGCTTGTCAATAACCCTGACTGAATTTCCACACCTCAGTCCATTTATATTTTCAGCAACACAATACCTCTATAAGAAATGGTAATCACATTCTTTACGATGTAAATTATTATTTTGACTTCAAAAAGATAAATTATGATTTAGTTTGCAAAAGTTGATGAATTCAATTTCTGAAAGTGCTGTAGATTAACTCAAACATACAAGATTTACAAAATTGTGCATGTTTTTTAAAAGATGGGTATTCTGAGGTACTCTAGCTTAGCTGTGCAGAATTTAATCCAGGGAACTTTTTTATGTGCATAATTTAGCACATTTCATGTCATTAGATCTTGTAGAATATTCAAATGTCTGCAGGGGACATGGGTAGCCCAGTTGTGTTAGCTGCCCCAATGTGCTATGCAGTGTTGCGTACCTTAGGCATGCCAGAAATGGATTCATGGGTTCGAATCCCAGTTCACCCTGGTTTGTCAGCACCATACCTGAGCTTGTGATATTTCACCAAAGTGGTAAACAACCAAGACCTGAATCACAAAGCAGCATTAATCCCAACCAGATGACTGCATACCCATATCTTGGTTGGTTTGTTGTTAAATCCCACACTCAACAATATTCCAGCTATATGGGGGCGGTGGGGTAGCCTAGTGGTTAAAGCGTTCGCTCGTCACGCCAAAGTCCCGGGTTCGATTCCCCACATGGGTACAATGTGTGAAGCCCATTTCTGGTATCCCCCGCCGTGATATTGCTGGAATATTGCTAAAAGCGGCGTAAAATCATACTCACTCACTCACTCCAGCTATATGGTGGCGGTCTGTAAATAATCGAGTCTGGACCAGACAATCAGTGATGAGCGTCGATCAACACAATTGGGATATGATGACCTGTGTCAACCAAGTCAGCGAGCCAAACCATCCCATCCTTTTAGTCGCCTCTCATGACAAGCATGGGTTACTGAAGATCATTCTAACCCGGATCTTCACGGGTCCATGCTTATATCTGCATTAAACTTTATAGCTACTGGACGAGTGACTTCATTTCATTCCTACTAGTGAGTGAGTTTATTTTTACGCTGCACTCGGCAATATTGCAGCCATATGGCAGCGGTCTGTAAAAAATTGAGTCTGGACCAGACAATCCAGGGATCAACAGCATGAACATCGATTTGCACGGTTGGGATACGATGACATGTGTCAACCCAGTCAGCGAGCCTGACCACCCGATCCCGTTAGTTGCCTCTTACGACAAGCATGGGTTACTGAAGATCAGTTCTAACCCAGACCTTCACGGGTCTTCATTCTTGGGGGCGCGGTGGGTGAGCTGGCTAAGGCGCCAGGCTAGTAGTCCAGCGAGGTTGAGGTGTCGGGACCGGGTGTAAAAATCTTGGAGTCAACTTTGTTTGCAGACTCTTTCAGTGTTGTCACAACCCGTAGTGTATAGTACACAACCCTGTGCACTTAAAAGAACCCACGAATCCGTTGGTATATGACCAGATGGTGGCCACATGAATACGTGCAAACACCTAGTTGCGGGTACAGCAACATGCAGTGAACTTAGACAAAGTACTGTGACTATGTGTCCCAGTCCACCCAGCTGTGAATGGGTACCTCGTTAGGATGAGAAAGCCACAATAACTCGGTGCGCCTAGTGGCTGCAAGAGTTGTATACTCCCCAGGGAGTTGAGATGGATAATACGATGTGCCGTTGAGATTGACATCCAATGATCGAGGTAAAAAATACCAGCGCCTTGAGCATGCACTAGTTGCCTGGATATGTGCGCTATATATAAATATCCTATAAATAAAAAAAATAAAAATATTAACTTCCTATCAGCCACTTTTGACCTGATTCCCCGACACAGCATAAGATCATCACCTGGGCTTCTCCTGGGTAGAGTTTCTTGATACAGGGTGAGATGCCATGTTACGGTTCTTGCTGGTCGTGAGTGCTTTATTGCTGTCATATAAAGCTGACCTAGTTATCGCATGACGTCATGACAGTGGCCTGCTGGATTTCTCATGACATTGTTGTCACTTGACCTATGTAGGCTACCTGAGATGCTTGCATTGTTTTATTGTAGCTTACACTGACGTATAGGCAGAGGGAAATACAGGTATCAATGGCATACATGTCTGGTTTCAATGACGAAGATGTTAGTATCCATGGAAATTATTAATGAATATGTCTAGTTTTCGAGTTGTCCTACGAAGTGATGTTTGCGCTTACAGTTTAAAATCTGTGTTAAAATAAGTAAGTTATAATTATCTTAACTTTAACAGATGAGTGTGGGCTCGTTAATATGTTTTTGCATACAGTAATTCCTAAAACTGGTTTAAAATACAGCATTACTCATATGGCAGAAGTACTGTTTAGTAATTGCCTAATAGTTATGTGTCCTAATTGTGATATTGTGTCATGTATTTTTCAACTGAGATACTGTATGTTTTCCTCTATATTGAAATACTTCATATTACAGCACTTTCTCATTGTAAGACGGGGTGGTTGGGTAGCCTAGTGGTTAAAGCATTCACTCGTCACACCAAAGACCTGGGTTCGATTCCCCACATTGGTACAGTGTGTGGAGCCCATTTCTAGTGTCCCCCGCCGTGATATTGCTGGACTATTGCTAAAAGCAGCGTAAAGCTAAAACTCATTCACTCTTTTGTAAGGCCAGAATTGTTACTTTTATGGCTGTTTTGCCATAGTTTGTAAGTCTTTCTCGGTAGGTTGGGTAAAAGGAATGTATTTCAGAGGGTTAAGTTTGTGGTCCTGATACTAAAATCAGTAATAATTTTTGCATGTTCATGAGCTGTTCTTGTTTGTCTCTGAAAGACGTAACTGGGTTTGGTATTTCTCAGATTGATTTAGGGTCAGCTGATTTGCCAAACAGTTTGAGAAATCCCTCACCTATTTATTTCTGTGTGACAGCTGCTTTCAGCATATGTGGGAGTCCCTTTGTACTGCTGTTACATATGCAGGTGGCGAGAGTGTGTGTAAATGTGGGATATAGCTTTTCACCCTGTCACTGCCATGTTTAGTCTACAGGGATAGAGTAGAGATTAACCCCCCTGGCTGCCGAGTTTTTTTCCAGGCGCACATTTTCATACAGTTTGAAAAGTGAACGTTGTGCGAGAATTGCTCTCGCATGGTCCTGGATCTATGTAAGGCTATAAAATTACACAGAAATGTAGAATATTAAATTTCCTATCCGTTGGTATAAATATAAGTGCAACTACCTTGACGGTTTGAGAAATAGACCTTGCTAAATGTTGTCCAAATTTTTGTTATGCGTTAAAAAACAGTAAATTTCTCCGCTTTTTCTTCGCGCACCGATAAAAGCACTGTGCTACGAATTTTTTAATGGGGCATCTTTACGGAAAGTGTGAGCGAAGAAAATACAACCTGATATCTGAACGACATAAGTGTATATGAATTGGGTTAATGTGCTTGTGCATAACGTTATACGCTCAACATTAAAAATGACTCGCAATAAATGTCAAAAATGTATTTTCTTCTATGACGTCAAACGACGAAAGAGAGGTCATAAACGTATAATTATAAGGGGTCATAACTCCGTTATGCCTAACACTAGGTCAATGTAACTCAGATCACTTGGAGAAAATGTGTTGTGGATACGGACGCTATATTTTCGTTATTTTATATTCATGGTGAACCTCACTATTCCAATTCAAAGTTCTCCAATGTGAACGGATGCGCTTTGGTAGTTTCACAATTTATAAGAAAAGATCACAACGTATTACATGTGAAAGCACGTAATAGCGATTTGAATGGCCCTATCCGATATATAAGTTAGTTCTTAGATTCCCATATTCTCCTGTTTGTGTAGATGTAATTTGACTAATTTTGCATCGTTATTACCAGAGTACTAGCCATATCTCCAAATGTAACGAAATTGATGAAAATAACACAACATTTTAGTTGACGTCATCGCTTGTTTTATGCATTTTGCGACGTTGGAAAACGACGACATTGGTATGCTGATTAGTATATATCTCACTTAATATCCATTCATTGTGTAAAAGGTCTAGACTTCTATGTCAGAATTTAACACTCTTTAGACAAAACATAAAATGACTGATTTTTCCATTTAAATGGTGTCCTGAATATATCAACAATTAGACAGTTTGACAGCGTATCTTATTGTGCCTGTTTGGCATCAATTTAACGTAAAAAAAGATAATATATCACAACACCCGAATATTTTGTTTGGGATAAGAATTTTGTTTGTTTATGATTATGAAGCTATTTCTCTTCATGCGTATGCAATGAAAGATGCATAAAGATAGCTTTTTATATATGGAACTATATATTAGAATATGGATATAAGATTTGTCCGAATTAACACATGAGATGGTATATATATTTTTCAACAATTTTCCTATAAGTAGTTAGAGTTTGATATCCTGTCATCACAATATTATTTAATCGAATATGAATTGAATATATTATCGAAAACAATGATAGAGATTCATAAAACGTTGCCAACAAACGCAAGACCTTGCCGATCTATATGCATCATTCTTTGTCTATAAACGACACAAAATTATGCAATGAACAAGACAATTCCTTTAAATATGTGTGCATGTACATTTCATACCATCTATAAATCATTGTCATTAATATTATCAGTTTTGCATATAAGGTTGAATTATATCACCGTTCATTAACCTGTTCATATGAAATTGCAATATTAGTCCAAATAAATTGAATATTGTACATCATAGGAACTAAAGTAATTGCAGTTATGGCTACGTTTGATCTTCTAACACTTGTGTAAAGGTTTAAAAATATGGTGTATTGCAATAAATATGTCAATTTCTTATGTAAATATGATTCAAACAATCAAAAACTTTCAAAGAATAAAACACCGTAAACCCTATATGCATGTATGATATGATATTGAACAAGGCTAAATGTAGATACTGAAGTCAGTTTCATGAAAAGTATCCGAATCCATCCGCAAAATATACATCATAATACTGACAGTGTAATCGGAAGGATATGGCGATTGTGTTTACTCTTGTTCAACCGACCTTCACCTCAAAGAAATTGCCTAATATGTACAACAATGTTGACGATGACATCACTACCGCTGACCGATTTCTTACAAAATGGCGGCTTTGCTGACAAGGGTACACAGGATTTTGCGAGGACCCTTCCACTGATTCAGGGATCGTTTGTACATAAATATGAGATGTAAGTAATCAGAATGATTCTGACTATCTGTGTATTGTTATATGTTTTTATCGCTTTCACTCATAATGAAGAGAAAAAGGACAGAAATGCAGATAATTACCGTTGTCGTTATGCGGATTTTGTGTCAGTCATGGCGTCACGCTTCACCTAAAAACTTTGACAATTTCTTATGAATTATCAAATCATTGCATTGTATCTATTTATAATTTCCTATTTCTTGCTACGATACTCTTTCCATGTATATTCTAAAGGTATTGAGCCATTTCAAGCAATGAATAGACGGATGAATGTTGAAAAAAATCAGAAAATGCTGCGCAGTGTAAAATCGGAATTTGTCTTTGTTTACATTTCACACAAACGCAGTCTTTCAAGCACAGCGTTCGTTTTCACACCCAATATGTTTCGGGCCTAATTTTATCTAGACAGTTATTATTGGTGACACAGACCAGTTTCAAATTGATTCTAAAATGTATGGGGAATTCAGTGATGCATTTTCAAGCTGAATATGAAATATATGATGATGTAATAGGCGCCTCAATACCGCCTTCGCTAAACGCGTGATTTTGTAAACACTTTCCAATATGGCGGAAAGCTTCCACGGTGTTCGTGTAAGCGCATTTTGAAAACATCCCAACCGACTTAGATTCATCGGCAACGCTTTCAGAATTATAATTAGCTTAAATCATGTAAAACTGATATCAGTGATCATAAATATGTTATTTTTGAAATTCAATACTCACAGTAATTATCCGATTTTCACATTTCAAAACATACAGCAAATAACGCTGTGAATCGCGATTTCATACTGTGTCAAAAATCTCGCCATTTCGATGAAGCCTATTTTGTAAGGTCATTTTCAGCACTTGAGCTTTGTTTAAAATAATAGTGGATGGTATCAAGAAACAGGGAATTTCCCGCAGAATTCTAAACTGTGAAGTGTATTTGTGTGCGTGGGATATTTTGATTTTTATTCGACTTCAAATTGAGGGTTGAAGGGGAAGGACATATATGTCCCTGTGGCATCCAGGGGGTTAAGCCACCTATCTACATATTTTTTATCTAAGTCTATGAAGTAGTTGTAGTATTTTTATGACTGCCAGTGTCTGTCAACTTCATATTACACCACTTTCTCATTTGTAAGGCCGGGGTGGTGGGGTAGCCTGGTGGTTAAAGCGTTTGCTCGTCACACCAAAGACCCGGGTTCGATTCCCCACATGGGTACAATGTGTGAAGCCCATTTCTAGTGTCCCCTGCCATGATATTGCTGGACTATTGCTAAAAGCAGTGTAAAACTAAAACTCATTCACTCTTTTGTAAGGCCACAATTGTTACTTTTATGGCTGTTTTGCCATAGTTTGTAAGTCTGTCCTGGTGGGTTGGGTAAAAGGAATGTATTTCAGAGGGTTTAGTTTGTGGTCCTGATACTTAAATCAGTAATAATTTTTGCATGTTCATGAGCTGTTCTTGTTTGTCTCTGCATGTAGCAGGAAAAGACGTAACTGGATTTGGTACTTATTTAGATTAATTTAGGTTCAGCTGATTTGCCAAACAGTTTGAGAAATCCCTCGCCTATTTGTTTCTGTGTGACAGCTGTTTTCAGCATATGTGGGAGTCCCTTTGTACAGCCATTACATATGCAGGTGGCGAGAGTGTGTGTAAATGTGGGATATAGCTTTTCGCCCTGTCACTGCCATGTTTAGTCTACAGGGATAGAGTAGGGATTAAGCCACCTGTCTACATATGTTTTATCTAAGTCTATGAAGTAGTCGTAGTATTTTTATGACTGCCAGTGTCTGTCCACCTATCTGCCATTATTTCGTGTATAGAAAGGTAAGGTGGGGTAGTCACGCTGAAGACCCGGGTTCGATTCAGCTCAAGGGTACAATGTGTGAAGCCTATTTCTGGTGTCCCCTGTCATGATGTTGCTGGAATAATGCTAAAAGCAATGCAAAACTCAAACTCACTCACTCACTCATGTATAGTATGAGGGGTTTTGATGACTTCTCTAATTAAAACATTATGATCTTCCTATCACATGTATTTCTACAGACCAACTCAGAGGTTAATATTTGACCCCAAATCTTCAACAAATAAAACATTTTGCAAGTCATGTTGTAGTTACAACTAATGTTACTGCTTTGTAGATGTGACTAGTATTTCCCTGATAACAGAATCTAGAGAAAGGCTTGAATGCGTAACATTCTTGCACTGAATGTTATGGTTCAATGTAAAATAATCTAAATTTAGTAAAAGAACTTTTTTTAAAATTTTAGTTTTTAACAAAATAATGATTGTCTCCGATTTGGCTGCCAAGGGCACATAGCTTCAAATCCCAGACAGATCCCTGCTGTGGTGTAGTCAGTATTTAGTCAGTATGACTGCAGGTGTCTTTCTGTGTCATGAATATTTATAAATGATTTCTGTTTCTGGCTGTTATATCAGTGTAAATTATGTCCATGTACGTTTACATGTGGTGAATGTGAATGGCGTGGTATTTCTGACATGATATTCTGGTATGCTGAGCACAGTGCGTTTTAATGTCTGTCATAGTATTGTTAAGCAGTTATGTGTAGGATGTGCCAGGTCATGTTGACCTCATTCTGCACTGCTGCACAGGTGAGACTGACACAAGCACATCACCTGCAGTTAATAGATGGATAGATGGGAAGGGGTGAGGATCGTAAAGATCCTGAAGTACAGTGATGATCACTACCCTAATGTGGACACAATTACCTACAACATGTTTTCATGAAAGTATAACAGGTCGTTAGACACAGGTGTGTTCATGCATACACGGATAGAGAGGTTTTTCATTGAATATTTGGCACATATCTTGCCAGGTGGTCTTAATTGACATTTACAGTTAAAGTAACATTTTGTACCAGAAATAGACTTACCTGATTGTGATTATATAACTGCTTAATATAGAATGATTTACAAAAGGAAGCTAAGTACAATCAATTTCCAGAGCTGAGGCACAGCTTGCCAAATCATTATAGACTTGAACAGAATGCTTTCTTAAAGTTTATTCTGAAGAGTCTGGGAAACACAGTTGTCAGAATGCTCTGATAACTATTGGCAATTAAAGGGAGGTTTCACACCATTTGGTTTGATTGTTGTCAGAATCGTTTCCATGGTAACAAAATGATGCCACAAGAAGCTTATGACAAAGGACTCTCATGTCACAATCTGTTTTCTTTATTGATGCAGTATAAACATTTGTTGTGGGATCTGTAGACTAACGCTTAGTCTCTGAATATGTATAATTTTGATAGTAACAAACAAACCCATTTAAATTGAAAAGGAGCCCCAGGGAGACCAGAGTTTCAGAACCTGGGGAAATCTAGACTTGCCTTATTTAGGGCTTTATATAATTAGCATTGCAGGGAGGGCAAGGCAGTAGGGAAAATAACATGGTTCAGAGACTGAGAGACAGACTATGGGATCTGGTGCAGGGCTGTGTGTAATCGTTAGATGAAGCATCTGTAAAATGTCTGTTAATATTATGTTTGGTGAGAGCCACAGTTTCTAATTTGTGAATGTTCTGTTGTTGCAGGCGAGACTTGAGATAAAGGACTTGTTCACAGACCTGGCTGATGGCAAGATTCTAATGAAACTGCTGGAGATTATCTCGGGCGAGAATCTCGGTAAACCGAACAAGGGGTTGATCAGAGTGCAGAAAGTAGAAAACTTGAACAAATGCCTCAAGTTTCTTGCAACGAAGGTGAACAGACTTTTAGACTTTATTTTAAAAATGTTTTCTTTCATTCCTATTCCCCACCAGAAACATCATCTGAGCCAGCTTGGATGAAGATTGTGGCTAATGTTGGTCATCTTGCTGCTTGTCAGCCAATTCCTCAAACTCTATCAAACATTATGAGCTGGGCCTGTGCTTGATTATTAATAAGCCACCACGACATAGGTGCAGATTGTAGACTGGGGCATATTTTTTTTTTCAAAGATTCACTTCTGTGATTATTTGCCACATCTGACCCCCAATTCCTTCAGTTGCCCATCCCTAAGGTTCAGTACGGGGCGGGGCGGTGGGGTAGCCTAGTGGTTAAAGCGTTGGCTCGTCACGCCTAAGACCCGGGTTGAAATCCCCCACATGGGTAGAAATGTGTGAAGCCCATTTCTGGTGTCCCCTGCCGTGATGTTGCTGGAATATTGCTCAAAGCTACGTAAAACCAAACTCAGTCAGTCAGTCAGGTTCAGTACAGTTGTGATGATAGGTGTTGTTGACCATCCAGAATCACTAAATGCCAGCATAAACTAAAGTTGGTGTGTAATTATACGCTTCTGATGTAAATCGGTGCTCACATTGTCAACCACTGGTTTTGTTTTGACATTTCTGTCCCATTGCTCATCTCTGTGTGAGACCACTTGCAATGCCTGAGATTCTAGCGTCTGCCTAGAGAGGGTAAGATTGATGGGTCCATCTCTAGCCATATATGGAGATAAAATTTAAAATTTATTTAAAGGTGGTACTTATAGTTGCCTTGCCTATGGCACATGTGTAAAAGCATGGGGCTATTAAGTGTTGAAAACACAATGCTCAACTGTAAGTTTGATTGAGAATGAATTGATGTCAACATGTACTATTATTTCACAGGTATACTTTGAGAATATTGGTGCTGAAGATATCGTAGATGGAAACCCTCGACTGATCCTGGGTCTAATCTGGACCATCATCCTCCGATTCCAGATCCAGGAGATCACAATACAAGTGGTGAGTTCCTTGTGTTATGGTCCACTCTCTATCTATGCCTTCCTTGACAGATTGGTCTCTGAAGGTTACTTTATTCAAGCACATCTTCCAGAGAAGTTACTGTTCGTTGTTCAGCACTTTAGAATGGAGAGGATGGAAGGGTTTACCTTCTTCAGTATGCTGCATAATTTGGACTGTCGTCTGTATTGTATGACGTACAGCATGTGCCATATGTCTCCATTTGCTGTGTAAGAGGTATAGAACCTTTTCTGAATCAGATTCTTCCTTGCCTTGGCGATTGTGCTTTTGGGCTTTTTGTCTGTAGTTATTGTTTCTATGTTTTGTTGACATTAAGTTTATTTTGGACATCATTTTACTCTATTTCAAGACATTTTACGCCTGACAGCAGTTAAAATGTTATGATCCCGTGTTTCAGGATGAGGAGGAGGAGAACAGTGAGAGGAGATCCGCCAAGGATGCTCTGTTGCTATGGTGTCAGAGGAAGACTGAAGGGTGAGTGCAGCAGGGGAATCTGGGTCTGAGGAAGTAGGGGGCATGGCTGTACAAGACATGGCACATTTCTCCATTTCTGTCAAGCTTAGGTGAAACAGAAGCCAAGGATGCTTAAGATGAAATAATGATAATCTAACATGTTTAACACTGAGACTCACTGCAAGAAAATTAATTACAATAGTTATACTTTACTGTGATATGTCTCCAGGGATTTAAGATGTTGCTTGAACACCAAGCGTATAAATATCAACATTTTTTTAATCGTTAGTTCTAGTGTTCAACATAGTATGAATGCAATACACTAAGTTGTGGATGTATTTGTGAAAACAATAGCGTCATCACTGAGACATATATAACATTTGCCCCAAATGAAAGTGTTGTAAATTTCAACCAATCCATACATTTGCTCATTGAAAAGTATTGTGCACTCTTCAGCTACCCAGGAGTCAAGATCACAAACTTTACCAACAGCTGGCGAAATGGCCTGGGTTTTAATGCCCTCATACATGCTCACAGGTGAGACAAGAGTAATGGAAAGAAAATTTGAATTTTTAAAGTCATTTTTTGTACTGTTGTGATTTTTGTTGTTTTTCCCCTATGGCATAATGTTGTCCTTCTGTAATGTAATTGTGGTATCATTTGGTTTTATTGAACGCCTGTAAGCAGAGACTTTGTGAGTCCAAAATCATTTCTTCCTGTACCGCCGCCATATAGCTGGAATATTGCTGAGTGCGGCGTAAAACTAAACTCACTCACTCACTCTTCCTGTACAATTACTGTTCTGTGATTATCTACAAAGGTAAATGCTCTGTACCCATGGTCTGACTGGGTAATGTTCTGAGAACCATACTGTCCAGAATAAAGAGGTTAAGTTTATGGATGTTATTTATCTCAGGCCTGACCTGTTTGACTTCAATAAACTGGAAGCAGGGGACAACCTGGGTAACTTGAACCACGCCTTCAACGTCGCCGACAGTGAGCTGGGGATCCGCAGGATTCTTGATGCTGAAGGTAAGTGGTGATCCTGAACCTGGCTGGATTTACATGGCTTATTGACATTAAACTGAATATCAGTCATTAGGGTATGGGAGAAAAATCTCTATGTGCTTTGGATGGCCTCAGACATTGTGGCTCTTGTCTGGGAGACCGCCTCCGTGGTATAGTGGTTAGAGCGTCCGCCCGGAGAGTGGAAGGTCGCGGGTTCGATCCCCGACCGCGTCATACCAAAAGACGTTAAAATATGGTACTTGTTGGTCCCTGCCTGGCGTTCGGCATTAATGGATACAACAAGGACTGGTCGGCTCGGAGTCAGTATAATGTGTCTGAGTGGGGTATTCATGCTTCACTGCGGTATGGTATCTCAGTGGGCTAGCACTATAAAACCAGCTTAAGTCTGGGCTAGTACAAGCAGCCGCACATACACATACACATGCATGCACGTCGTCATATGAGCGAAATATTCTCAAGCACGACGTTAAACCCAATTTCACCTCACCTCACCTTTTGTCTGGGATGGGATCTCCCAGACTCACCTCTTGTAGGCAGTGTAAATTGTGCCAAATTGTAGAGGATAGGATCTCCCATACTCACCTCTTGAAGACATTGTAAGACATTGTGGCAAATATTGGATCTCCGACTTGTTTGTTTGCCTTGTTTTAGATTTTGTTGTAATTATAACACTGACATCTTTGACCTCCCTGCCATTCCTGAACTTATTGATGATTTACAATGGGAATATTTTATGAAACATGACCCATGTGATATTTTCAATCAGATGTGGACGTGAACAAGCCAGACGAGAAAGTCATCATCACCTATGTGGCTTCATATTATCACTACTTCGCCAAGATGAAGAGTGAACTTACAGGAGGCAAGAGAATTGCAAAGGTATGTGGATGCTTAATCACCATAAATACTCAAATACATTAGTCAGTTTGTGTGACTTTGATACTGTTTAGTGAGATAATGGTAGTGCCCTTTCATTGGGAAGTGACCCGTGAAGATCCGGGTTAGAATTGGTCTTCAGCAACCCATGCTTGGGTGGTCAGGCTTACTGACTTGACACATGTCATCGTATCCCAATTGCATAAGTCGATGCTCATGCTGTTGATCACTGGATTGTCTGGTCCAGACTCTATTATTTACCGCTGCTATATAGCTGGAATATTGCTGAGTGCGGCATTAAACAACAAACCAACCAACATCATTGGGAAGCTTATGTGCCAACAAAAAGATTTTGCCACAGTATACGAAGTTACACGAAGCAGTCATAAAATCTCTGTAATGTCACCATGAAATCAGTGTTGAGAGATTTTGGTGTCCACTTACTGTGTAGATAAGACAGCTATCCCTGGAACGGAGCTGATAACACTGTTTGGCTTAACACGGTTATCTTGTGTGTTGACACTTATACCCATAATAAACTGAATGATGTTGAATTAGTTATCAAACCGTCATCACGCCATTATACAGGTGTGAATGAATATTCCATGCAGTGTCTGTATAAAGAAAAAGCAGGGTATTTAAAAAGCTTTGAAGGGTGATTATACCAAATGCAGTTTTTATGGATGGGATTCTACCCAAAATGTGACCGCCTCCGTGGTGTAGTGGTTAGAGCGTCCGCCCGGAGAGCGGAAGGTCGCGGGTTCGATCCCCGACCGCTTCATACCAAAAGACGTTAAAATATGGTACTTGTTGGTCCCTGCCTGGCGCTCGGCATTAATGGGTACAACAAGGTCTGGTCGGCTCGGAGTCAGTATAATGTGTCTGAGTGGGGTAGTCATGCTTCACTGCGGCATGGTATCTCAGTGAGCTAGCACTATAAAACCAGCTTAAGTCTGGGCTAGTACAAGCAGCCGCACATACACATACACACGCATGCACGTCGTCATATGAGCGAAATATTCTCAGGTACGACGATAAACCCAATTTCATCTCACCTCACCTCACTTTACTAAGAACATGTAATCCCATGTAACCTATGCTGCGGGCTGTATACCATACTGTAACATACAATTGTGCTAACCTCTTACGGACCGCCATCATTTAGCTGGAATATTGCCGAGTGCTGCACTAAATGCATGAGCAAAAACAAAAGTGTATATCCATAAATACATTTTAATCGTTTGGCTTTATCCTGCCTTGAAACCTACCCCTTGTATGATAATTAGTGAGATATATTTAAAATTGTGAGGAAAAAAGTATCAACGAAGGAGGGATTAGATACACAATTAAATTTTTGTTGTGATTCTTGTGCGAAAATCACACCGTAAATATATGAGGCAGTTGAGCAAAAACCCTGTAATTGTCTGATATTTTAATAAACAAAGCGCCTTTGAGCAGCTGAGATGGATATTGGCGTTATACAAATGTTTGTTTGTTTGTTTGTATGTATGTATGTATGTATGTATGTATGTATGTATGTATGTATGTATGTATGTATGTATGTAATGTAATGTATGTATGTATGTATGTAATGTATGTATGTATGTAATGTGTGTGTATGTATGCAAACAGAACTTCAAGTTTCAACATGTAAGTTAAGGCTTCATTCGCTCTGTCTTCTGTGAACATTGTCCAAAGTTCATGTTTAGTTTGGTTAATGTTATTTCGTGTCCTTTGTCAGATTGTTGGAATGATGTGTGACCTGGACAAGATGGAGAATGAATATGAAGGGCTGACATCCAACCTGCTGGAGTGGATCCGCCGTAAGATGATGGAGCTGAACAGCCGCAGCCTACCCAACTCCTTGGAGGGCATCCAGAAGGAACTCATCAAGTTCAAGGAGTACATGACAGTCGAGAAACCACCAAAGTAAGCCACAAGATGATGCTTACCTTGGTGCCTACAGTTGATTTAGTTCTAGCCTTATATCCTTCCCAGAAAATACATTTGTCAGTACATTCAGTAGAGCCACGGTGACCTATCCAATCACGTTATGGTGATATACTCAGAAGAGCCACAGTGATAGTTCTGGTTGAACCATAGTAATATGCTAAAACATGAGCCACTGTAATCTATCCAGTAGAACCATGGTGATATACCCAGTACAGCCATTGTGGTGTTTCTTACAGGCCTGTGATGTTATACTCAACAGAACTTTGGTGGTATACCTAATAGAGCCATAGTAATGAACAGTGCTATCTTATATTTTGTGTTACAAAAATGATTTAGTTAATAAAAAATATATATAACATAGAAATTTATGAAATATTGTTATTTAAAATAAACTTTGGAAAAAGCTTAGTCTTTACAAGTGAAACATATTTTGTCCATTATGAAATAGTTATTACTGATGATAATTTAGTATAGAACAATTCTTTTTAAAACTAAAGGTTTTTGTTGTCGCTGCTCCTGTTTGTGATACAATATGTCCTTCCCCTCCAGATACCGTGAGCGAGGAAACATTGAAGTGCAGTATTTCAACATCCAGGCTCGATTGAAGGCTAATGGCCAGAAGATGTACACTCCTCCAGAGGGCCAGATGATCCACGACATAGAGACAGCCTGGTTGCAGCTGGAGAAGGCAGAACACGGGAGAGAAGTCGCACTCAGAGATGAACTTATCAGGTTGGTAGGAAGGAGTCACAGTTCCATGATGTCTTTGAAGGACTAGTTGGGTATCAATTCTATTCCTTTCTAGTGATTTATTTGCCATGATTGTTGTGAATGCTATTGCATTTGTTCAATGTCCAAGTACAGTTGAACCCCGTTATCTTGAACTGTTTTATTTGTCTTTTTGCCTTGATACAGATTCTTGTGCTTTCAAAAAGAAATTGAATTTAACCTGTAAGGGTGAGTCATGTATTAATGATAAGTCTTGGGCCTATGAATTGAGATCAACATACATAGTGATTTATGTGGTCTTTAAGACCATTCTTGTCTCTTTTGTAATTCATTGTTTAATATGTATATTCATTTTCCTAGACAAGAGAGACTTGAACAGCTAGCAAGGAGGTTTGCCAGAAAGGTAAGAATCTTTATCTCATCAAATAATATAATAATAAGTCAACTCGGTATTGAGTGCTGATCAAGCCAATATTATTCTCATGGTTTTGTGTGTATGCTTTGTAAAGATATATTCAATATTTAAGACAATTTAGTAACACCGATTCAGCATTAATGTCCCGAAAGAAAGTGAATGTTGCCTCTTGATGAAGTTAGATGTAGATATGAAATGTTGACTCAGTGTTTGAAAACTGTATACAATGGTTAATGAGTTCGTGTTTGTTTCCACAGGCTGCTATACGCGAGTCATGGTTAAATGACATGGAGCAGATTCTGGAGGAACACATCGAGTGTAGCAACGCTGCTCAGACAGAGGCTGCTGTCAAGAAACACGAAGCTATCAGTGCTGAGATCCTAGCAAGGGTGAGCAGAGTTGTCTCCCTTCTACAACTGTCCCTTCTTGCTCAGTTACTCATGGGAGCTGAATACTTTCAGCACACAAATGCAGTTTATTTGATCATACTACCTGCTTCAGCTCACTCATTCTACATCTGTTTTATTTTAATAATTAACTTTTCATTGCTAATATTACGGTTATGATAATAAGATTAGCGTATTACTTTTTCTTCTTTGCATTTACAGAAAGACAGATTCCGAGCTCTCAATAGTCTTGCTAAGGAACTTGTTCAGGGAAATTATCATGCTAAGGACGCTGTGAAAAACAGGTGAGTTAGATTTCCGGTACAATACATACCTTTGATATTTCTCACACCAGACATATATATGGACACTATGTTACTGGACAACTTCCAGAACTTGGTACAATTTTTCCAAAACGTACAATGGGAAGTACATAGACTTGTTACTATCCCTGTCCTGTTCTCATCCTGATGAAGATGTGTGTTACCATTGGGGGTGTTGTTTGGGGGTGTTAGAACCCCCCCTTCAAATGACTTAAGACCACATTGAAGATAATTATTATTATTATTTTTGCGTTGATGGGGGTTCGAACCACCTGAAAACCCAACCCCCTCCCCCCTCCTGGATCTGCCCATGGTTACAGTTGGTCTTCAGTAACACATGCTTGTCGTAAGAGGCTGTAACATTGCTGTAACATTGATGTGTGGGCTCTATCATGTAACTGAACACTATCCTTGAGAGATGCTGATAAGAGCTTAAGGATTTTGTCAAATTGTCATCTTGACTATGTATATATAGTGCCATGCAGTGTTACTTTAATATTTACGCAGAAATCTGTGAATATGTATATGTTTTATACTATTTGAGTATTTAATGTGCAGGAAACTTGCCTTACAGGTGGCAAGATACTGTATGTAGTACACTATCTGAAGTAATGTAGAGGTTAGAATTTAGATTTGAGGAACTGTTCTCTGACTCTGAATGTGTATGTCATGTGTGCCTTCATTCTGCTCCTGCAGGGACTCTGAGATCATGCTGCGTTGGAAACGACTGCTTGACCAGCTAGATGGCCGCAAGAGGACACTGTCCGGCTACAACAATATGATGTCCATGTTCCGGGAGATCGAGAGCATACAGGAAGAGCTCAAGGAAGTCGAGGTCAGTCTCTTACCTGTCTCAACACTGGTTAAGGTTGGTTGGGAAGCCTAGTGGTTAAAGCGTTCGCTTGTCATGCCAAAGACTGGGTTTGATTCCCCACATGGGTACAATGTGTGAAGCCCATTTCTTGTGTCCCCCACTGTAATATTGGTAGAATATTGCTAAAAGCAGTGTAAAATTAAACTCACTCACTCAGTCACTAACTCAACACTGGCTACCCCTGTGTGGATTCAGAAAGCAGGTCTCAAGTGATTCACGTCTGAGATAACTAAAATGGGGAATTTGTGGTGAGGTCCAGTGACTGCTTGTGTTTCATTTATATCCCAGTGTTCTGGATCGTTCATTGTATACAACTCAAAGATGTTTAAAGACGACCTGATTCCTTCATGTCACTAAAGTTATGCCGTGAGAGATTAACTATTGTAATATGAAAAAAAATCTAGCAGTTCTAAACTTATGACAAGTATACTCCATTCACTGGTTTGGTTGGTCCTTCAAATAAACTTGGATTATTACTGACTTGGGCATTAAACAACAGAAACTGAAGTTCCCTGATGGTTTCTGTTGCTTAATGGGTTCTCTGGGTCCTTAGCTTGTTCTTGACGGCAACTAGACAGGAGACTGAAAGGCTGCTGCGTCTGGCTACTGTAATCGTATATATTTTCACGGGGTGCAATTTTCGCATAAAGTTCACAAAAGACCTATTAGCGCAGTAGTTTTTTCGCGCATTTCAAACATCTGAGTGGTGGTGTCCATCACAAAGTTTTCACAACCCATAGACATGCAATGATCAAAGCTAGCCGCCATAATTGAATCGTGTTTACTAAAACAATCAGAGAGAGGTGGGATTATGCTTGTGTCAACATTGTGATTTGTGACTGATGTAAGTGAGCTTCGTTCATTTTGTGATTACGAGTAATCAGCTATCAATTAACTGACAAACTGATGACAAACATTTGCTGATTGTGATCGCTATTACTAGTATACTAGTATATGCCTCTATTCCTTTGTATGTTGGTTTGATGTTGTTATCTGAGAGAATAAACAAATTGCATGTTGTTCCTACTTGAGTATTTGTCATGACTTGACCATGAATATTTCGCTTGGTATGATTATTGACGCACAATCATTTTGCGCTAAAAGCGCGAAAATTAATCCCACGCGAAAATAACTACGATTACAGTATTCATCGGCATTATGCTCACTGCTCCAATAATTTAATATACCAGTATATCACTTGTGTATCAGGGACCCTATCCTCAAAGTGTTCGAAGGACTACATTATTTGTTATCTTATGATAAACTGTATAGTTACGATTGCTCGTAGCGATACGAAATCTTTTTGGATCGGGACCCGGGTCAGTATTCAATCATTTGCTGGCAAGTGTCATATTACTAGAATATTGCTATAAATTATTTATACAATCAGGCATCTATCCTTATGTCAATGAAAATTGCATCAGTGGGGATTCCGTGGTTAGAATTTGTCCTCCAAAAACCTGTGCTGATTGGACGAGGCGCCAAAATGTACTGAGTGGTCATGCTTGGTGATTTGTGATTTTATGTCATATCCCACTGGCATAGATTAGTTGCTCATGACATAAATCACTGGATTGTCTGTCCCAAACTTAATTGCTTACAGGAAACAGACCGCCTCAGGGGTGGAAATAACCCATTGCCCGAGTCCAGTGTTTTGTTCTGTCGGGCAAGCAAATTTGTATATCACACTGTACTGGTGTCCAGTTGATATTCCAATGTTAATTATGTTGTTTATTTTTTATTTTTTTTTTAAAATCAACAAGAAAACGGCCGGTATAGTGGAAACATTATCAGGGCAAGTGATTTTACATGTGCCACTGTACCGGAGTACACTAGCAATTTTCAAGTTATTTCCACCCCTGCGCCTGCTGTTAAACAAAGCTGTTTCAGCAAGCAGATTTATGATTTGAATGTAGATTCATCGTTGGTTGAAGAAGGTGCTATTTGTATATACATGTACCAGAATACTTTGGATATTGGAGGTATTTAGAACATGTGCACTGAACAATGGCTGACATTGGCCTGTTACAGGGACAACTCAGTAATCTAAATCAGTAATCTAAGTCGGTAATGGTGACCAGTGATGATTACAGCATGTCTCACATTCAAGAACCATCTACCACAGACAATGGATCTATGATAAAATGTATAATGATGGTCCGAGTAATGTGATGACTATGGACCCATTAGACCCATTTAGACGCACTGTCTGACTGCATCTTGACACAGGTTGAATGTACTTTACATCAGTGCATTATCCCACAGTAAGGAAATTATAATCAGATTAACAGCTACAGGAAAAAACGTAGAGTACATAGTTGCACGTGGCTCATTCAATCGACCGAGGAAGCTGCGTGTACTGTCCGTTTCATTGTTTCCTACCAGCATAGCTCTCATCAATAGCTTCTGATGAATACAAAATGCATTTTGGAAAGTGGTCAAATGTAACATGTTATATTTGGGATTACACTTATTCCGTCAAGTACAGATTCTAGTACTATGGTTGAGTTGAGTCCTGTCTGGAATTCGATATCACACTCTCAGGCAGGAGTCAGGCACCTAATCACAGCACACAAAGTCGGCGATCTAATCACTCCTGCTCAGGTTCAATTTGTTATCTGCTTGCAAGAACATCATATAAAGCTTAATGGAAATTAGATTGTTACCCATACAAGTTAGAATGTAGTGAAGATCTATATTCTTCATTTAATTAGCACTAATGGGGCAAGCATCCTGGATGAGAACTGTAGACACACAACGTCCTGGATGTCATCTATGTCAGACTGTCGCTATTAGTGATGTCAAGAATACAATATGTTGTTAGAATGTCTGCACAACTTGTATGTCGGATGTTAAGCCAGGAGATGTTCATCTAAGTTTCTTAACCATTACAGGGATTTAGAGGAAAGTACCCAGAATCCCTTCCTTTTCACATCTGAACACAAACATGATTAAGCAGACATAGTATGTGGCCTGGCTGATTCTCAGACACAATACCCCTTGAAGTTGCCAAATGGTTTAAGGCCTGTACATAGTTATGTCCCTTTGTTGCGACAGGATCTGCTCATCATGGGTTTGAATCCAAGATTTGACCTGATTATGGTCTGATTTGTCAACATCAGACCTTCGCTGAGGTATTTTACCAAATAGCTGAAACCTGCAATATTTATGGCTGTTTATTTTACTTATAGTGGACACTGTGATATTATTAAAATACTGAACAAACAGAATTTGACCCAACTGTCTCCAGTTCTTCTTCAAGTTTCAGGGCGGTGGGGTAGCCGAATGGTTAAAGCCTTGGCTCGTCACGCCGAAGACCCGGGTTCGAATCCCCACATGGGCACAATGTGTGAAGCCCATATCTGGTGTCCCCCGCCCTGATGTTGCTGGAATATTGCTAAAAGCGGCGTAAAACCGAACTCAGTCAGTCAGTCAGTCTTCAAGTTTCCTTGATGATGGCAAAATTCATAAGATTGTAACTTTAGGGCATATGTTTCAGGCAATGATTCAGGTTAATTCTTACATCTAATGAGGTGGATGGAATTGTTTGAATACCGCCATTTAACACAGAAACTGATGGGTATTCATTATCCAATTGTCGTATTAATTCAGTTGATGGTGTTTTCCCCCTCAGAACAAGGTGAAGGTGTCCGACTTTGGCAAGCACCTGCAGAGCACCGAAGACTTTCTCCAGCAACACAGCCTTCATGAAGCACAGCTCCAGGCCCTGGCTAAGAGAGCTCGCAAGTTGAACCGACGGTCAACACAATTTGCGGAGGAGGGCAGCAAAGAGGCTGCGCCATTTGGACAAACGACTAGGCAAACTTAATCAGGAACTAGACAGGTTGGTTGTTTCAGAAAACAGTTATTCCCTTGTGTGCATTAAGTGTTTGTCGCAAATACCAGACCGGTGATTGGTACTGGAAACTGTAGATGATTAGATTGTGTAGGCGAGACACAAAACAAGTGTTGATGTTTACATCAAGAAATTAGGTCAAGATTTTAGATTCAGTGAGAAATGCTTTATCAGACAACTAACAAACATCTGTCCATATAATCATTGCAAATTGACCCTGGATGTATTCTGGCGCTGAGTTTTTAGAACTGAATCAGTGTTTGTCATCAGAGATGACTGGATCAGTTAGTCAGGCTCTGGAACCTGGTTTATTACACGTCAGTGTACCATGACAGCATAGATTGATGCTTCTAATAACAATGATTATATTGGCTGGTCTGGCCTTGAATTATTTAAAGGTGGCTCTCATACAGATGGATATTACGTGTGGCATCAGATAAACTAGAAACATTCAAACAAACAAACATCAAGAACTGCTTTGTTTGTTTGTGTACTGACATTAACTTGCATTTTAATGATTGTAAACTTAATTAAGTCTGTAATGTGTTATTTTTTTGTTTTTTTGTTTGTTTTTGTTTTGATGAAGCTAGATTCTCTTGAAGTAATCCTCTCATTCTCTTATCCTGGAAGACACAGTCATGTTTATGAAATGAGTTGTAAACTATCATAGTTTGTAGGGTAAAAACATGGTAGTGGAATAGTCACTGTGTCCTCTTATCTGTCTGAATGCCTGGGTTTGATTCGTGTGTACAAAATGTAGAAAATGCTAAAAAGGCAATTGGTATCTTTTCCTCTGTGGTTAAGATACCTCTTTCTTAAAAGCATAATGAACACTTTCCAGTGACAATGGAGTGATTTAGTTTGGTTAAATGATGCTCTGAAGAGTATTTCAACATCGCAGGAAAACCTGAAATATGCATGTCTTAGATGTTTGCTATGATGAAGCACAGAAGCTTTGATTTGGTTATGGTGCCCCTAGAAACATAAAAGATGGCACCCCCCTAGTGATGACTTGTGTTTGCAGAGTGCAGAACGTGAGTGATGTACGACGGAAGGGTCTGGAGGTCGCCAAGGCCTACTACCAGTTCCTTCAGGATTCGGAGGAGGAGGAGAGATGGGTGGCGGAGCGTATTGAGGAGGCCAAATCTACCAGCACAGGCAAAGACCTCACTTCAGCCCTCAAGCTGCTCAAGAAACACGAGGTGAGACTTGAGGGTCGTGTCTTGACAGGTAACTGGCATGTATGAGAAGCTGTGGCAGGATGGAGTGTGTAAACCTGACATAGTGGACATTGGTCTTTCCTTGGTTGCTTGTCAGACACAATGGAGTATCATGTGTTGTTCATTATGACTACATGGTTAGCTTAGGTGGTCCATTGCTACAGGTTTTTGGATATCAGGCTTGCTGACTTAATCATGTCATTGTATCCCATTGATCCTCATGATGTCAATCACTGAATTATCTGGTCCAGGCTTGATTATTAATGACTGCCTTTATATAGCTGGAATGTTGCTGAATGTGGCGTTAAGCAACATAGAAAGGCAAACAGGATGACAGATCAGCTAGGGTTTTGTTTTGTCATGTGAACCCGTGAAGATACAGGTTAGAACTGGTCTTCAGTAACCCATACTTGTCGTAAGATGGGATTGGGATTGGGTGGTCAGGCTCACTTACTTGGTTGACACATATCATCGTATCCCAATTACGTAGATCGATCACTGGATTTTCTGGTCCAGCTTTGATTATTTACCAGACTGCCGCCATGTAGCAGGAATATTGCTGAATGTGTTGTAAGACAAGAAACCAACCAATCATTGTGAACTGGCAATAGGCATTGTGATGTCCACTGTGCCTGTTTTGTTCAAGCCAAGGTGTAGTACTTACTTACAAGGCTGCCATGATACTGTTGTGCCAAATGTGTCTATGCTTTACTCACTCACATTCTTCTTATAGGGCATGGAAGCAGAAATGCAGGGAAGACGGGGGTCGTTGTGAGCAGATTTGTGCTGTGGGTCAGGACCTTGTGAATGGAGGCCATAAAGCTAGATCAGAGATAGGGTCTCGCATCAAAAGCCTTATGGACAAGTGGAAGCAGCTGCAAGAGCTGGCCCGCATCAGACGTACCAGACTGGAAGATGCCATCGAGGCACAGCAGTATTACGCTGATGCTGACGAGGCAGAGTCCTGGATGAGGGAGAAGATGCCACTCGTGTGTAGTGATGATCACGGCAAGGATGAAGCCAGTGCCCAGGTGAGAATATTGCGTCTTACATTGCCGGTCTGTTTTCAAGGATGAGGTGAGAATATTGTGCTATACATTACAAGTAAAGCTTGCAAGAATGATATGAGAATATTTCGCCTAACATTACAAATGTCGTTGGCAAAGATGAGACGAGAATATTGCCACATTACATTACCTGTGTTTTTGTCAAGAAGGAAGCCAGTACAAAAATGAAACCATTGACTTTGTTCAGTACTACTCCTGTTATTTTACAAGTGTTGGCTTGGATAACATTACAAAATGAACTAAAGGTTGATTGCTCATTTAAAACAATGCCTTATTTCCACAGGCTCTGCTGTCTCGACATAATCGTCTCGAGAAAGATATCAAGGCATTCAATGGAGAGATTCGGCGTCTTGAAGATCTTGCTATACTCATGACCAAGGCTGCCAGTGAGCATAATGTAAGTCAGTTCTGTCTGCTTCTCAACTTGTGATAAATCTGTTTCATACTTTCCCTCTCTTACATCATAGCCACTCTGTAAAATATTAAAAACAATTCAAAAGACATCTTCTTCACCACAGACATGTCAAATAGTTATGAGGTAAATTCTTTTCTCCTCACCTATGCACAGTAAGGGAAACTTTACCTCTTTCTATATGTTCAAGTTGCCATTTCTCACAACTTAATGTCTCTAGTCAGTTGTAATATCTTATGTAAAATTGTTCCTTTTGATGCAAATAGAATTATTATGGCATGTTCGTATTCCATGGAAAAATAAAAAGACTTTCAGCGGAATGTGTGGTAACTGGACTTCTGATTCCCTGTATTTCTCCCTGAAAACTTTCTGGTACTCCTCTTACTCTTGAAGAAGTAAGGCAGTATGGGGTTGGTAGGGTAGGTGAGTGGTTTAAAGTGTTAACATGTTGAATGCCCAGGTTCTGTTCCCTTTATGGGTGTAGTGTATGAAGCTGATTTTGGTGCCCATTGCCGTGATATGGCTGGAATAGTGTATAACCAGAAGAAAACTGCTCTTCCTCACTCAATATTGAGTAGACTGAATGTTATCAGGCGTCATGTTGATGTTTCAGATCTCCCCAGAAAAGTTCCGACCAGCCGAGAATGGAGAACATGAGCCCGAGGAAGAGGAAGAGGAGGAAGTTGTGGAGGTGCCCAGAGAAATCGAGGTGGAGGAAGTGAGACAGAAGGAAGTTCTGCAGGATGTTGTGGAAACTCGGAAAATTCCTCAGGTCAAGGCCATGTATGGATATAAAGGTCAAGGCCTAAAAAATTGACAAAGGAGAGGTAAGCACCCACTGTTTCATTTTTGTCATGTTCCGCGTGGTACATAGATGTACAATTGATTCTGGTTACTTTGAATGTACTCGACGACATTCTCTGGTCCCAGATGCTGCACATATTAACAGATTTGAGAATTGCACATAATTTTGTAGAAGAAATACGACATAATAATGGCTGTGAAATCCAGAATGAAGTCATGAACCAAAAGCACAAAGAATTTCAATGTCCCTGTAAACTACTTGCCTAAGAGTGGCAGTGGGATAGCCTAATGGTTAAAGCATCTGCTTGTCATGCTGAAGATACGGATTCGATTCCCAAACTTGCGAAGCCCATTTTTTGGTGTCCCCCTGTATGATATTGCTGGAATATTGCTAAGAGCAGTGTAAAACCACACTCACTCACTCACTCACTCACTCACTCACTCACTAAGAAGCAGTGACTTATTAGTAGAACTAACCACTCAAAAATTGTTCAGACAACATACCATTGACAAAAAGTGTATTTAGTGTATATAAGCACCTTTAATCTGTCAGTTACAGTCTGAAACTTCCCATCTCACCAATACAGACAAACATTGATAAAAAGATAAGTACAAAATAAAGATCTTCCCTAAATATAAGCTATTATATCTGTTACCAAGTATATAAGTCTGTAAATGGAATCTGTTGAAGTCTTATGAATGCTTGTCAGATTGATGTGGCATGGTGACAACTGTAAAATCTGATGTCCTCTGTACAAAATGGATGTAACGGTATCACAAATGTTCAGACGTGTGTAAAGATAGTCTTCAGTTCTACTCCGACAAATTTATATCATGGCTTGCAGGGACAACTGCTCTTTCAGCAAGTATCTTTTTAAACACCAGCTCAAAAGCTTTACGAAAATCCCTCCTGAATATCCCGTAGATGAGAGGATTGACCGCACTGGATAAGTAGCCGGTCAGACTTGCAATGAGGTTCAGATAGTCTGGCAATACATGGTCTTCCGCTGCTGATACCTTGTACAGTTTTGTCACGCTGAACGGCGTCATGCACAAAGTACGCCACTACGACCACCAGCAAACCATACATGGCTTTGGAGCTGGTGGTATACTTGACACGGACCGTTTGAGTGTTAGAGTCACGAGTGGCAATTGCTTGTTGGTTTGCTTTGGTAGTTTTGAGGATTTGACAATAGCAAACGAACAGGATGAGTCCAGGTAAAAAAAAACACATAATAAATGCAATGATGACGTTAGTACAGAGCTTTATCACGTTGTTCATGCCACTGAATGGCACATATAGCTTCCCAGTAATCATATTTGACCCAGCGGAAGATCACTGGGACACATGCAAACATTGCCCCCTGAAACCATGAGTATGCAATCATGATGAAGATTTTGCGTCTGGTCATGAGTAAATTATACTGCAGTGTGTGGACAATTGCGATGTAGCGGTCCACGCTGATGAAGCACAGGTTGAGCATGGACACAATGATCATGCAGTAGTTGACGGCACACACTATATCACACCATGCCTGCCCCATGGGCCAACTGTCTGTACTTATCGCGACCATAGCGGAGCCCATGACGACCACAGCAGACGTCAGGTCTGTAATGCTGAGGTTAACGATGAATATGTTTGACATCTCCTCCTGAAGGTGATGGCTGGTGTAGATGGCAAATATGACGGCCATGTTGCCAGCGATTGCGAGGAGGATTATGAAGATGATGAAAGCAGAGAGTAAAGCTATCTCCACATCACTTCTCTCTGTTAGTGCAAGATCACTTGCATCCAATGTTGTCAGATTCATTACAGCTTTCTATTTCCAGCGTAGTCTTTCACAGCACAGTGGTTGAGGTCTTCCTGCCAAAAGCACATTGAACTTTGTTGTCAATCCATGGTTTCTCTGAAATGAACAACATTAAAATTTACGCATCTTCATAAATGTGTCAATTGATAAGACAGGACAATGTACTGCAGGGATAGAAATACTTTTTTGTCTAAGTGTGCCTTAAGGCACCAGACAAATATTTTAGGTGTGCCTTTCAGAAATCGAGTATGCCCACATTTTTTAGAATAAATGACAATGATGATGATCATTTGAAATTTATTGTTAAATAAAGAAATGGGCTTATGAGCTTTCAAATATGTATGGTATTATTTAATTTGGAAAAAAAAAAATTGTTTTGGGGATTAAATGACTAAATGTGAGTTATGTCTCTGAAAAATCAGGCGTGTCAAAAGGGCACCGAGAACATTTTTTAGCCGTGCCATTTCAGTAATTACCGTGCCATGGCACACTAATATATGGGGTATTTCGAACCCTGTACTGTAATGAAAGTACCATTATTGTTAACTTGGAACACCAACCCTGCATGTGAATCTTGTGTCTCCAAAAGGATGGTTAGTTTCTAGATGGCTTGCTTGTCATGGTGTATTGTCTTACCTCCATGTCCGAATGCTGAGATGTGACTGCTTTACATGATCCTAAGTATCAAATATGATGTATGCTGATTAGGAGTGAAATATACCTCAGAGCATGACAATAAGTCCCATGGACATAGAAAGCAATAGGATTTATGCAACAAAGCAGAGGTGAGTGAACCCTAACAAGGGACATGTAACATTAATAAACTATTGTCTGTCTGTAAAACCAGAAGAGGCTTACATTGCTATCGACTCCTTTAGACACTTTGAAATCAAACCCGTGAAGATACGGGTTAGAAGGTGACCCCTGAGCAGACAATTTTCAGTTACCAGGTCACCACATTACCGTAATCCCTGTTCAACTTGACCACTGTACACACTTTTACAAGTAACCGACCAGTAAATCTTGAATCTTGGACCTGTGAAGATCCAGGTTAGAATTGGTCTTCAGCAACCCAGACTTGTCATTAGAGGCGACCCGCGATCGAGTGGTCAGACCCGCCAACTTGGTTGACACATGTCATCATTTGGGTCCAGTTGTGTAGATCGATGGTCATGATGCTGATAACTGGATTGTCTGGTCCAGACTCAGTTATTTACAGACTGCCGCCATATAGCTGGAATATTGTTGAGTGCGGCATTAAACAACAAACAAACATTGAGAATATGCACTCCTCACGATACTACTGCACCTTACATTGTTAGCACTGAGGTGATCTTCACTCCCATAAAATAACAAGCTTCTGAAAGTGGACAGGCTAAGGTTTTGTACGACGACACCCAGGAGAGTATTGAACTCTTGTCACTTTGTGTTGATGACTATCAGGAGGTGATAGACTGTCAGAGGTGTTACTGAAAATAGTAGCTGTTATGACTATCAGAGGTGTTATCACAGTCAGGGGCGTATGACAATGAGTAGGTATTATGACATCATTCTCAAGCTGGGTGTTCAGCCATTAAGTTATAGATGCACTGGCAACATCTGTATCAGGTTCAGGCTGGGAACTGATGCACTCTCATTATCAAGGAACACTGGTACTGAGGGGGGCGACATTTGGTATAGATTCTTAAGCCATTGTCAACATACCAGCTAGGCAGATTCATGCTGAACAGAAAATGTAACAGAAAGATATATCTGCTCTTTAATTGTAATAATTCTTCATGAGAATGTACAATACTTCAAACATTTTTAATCTAACTTTTGTGATTTTTCTGAAGGTGAAGATTGAACAAATTCAAAAGCATGTCTTAAAGCAGATCCTAATGAAAAAGCACCAACTCATTTACCTGCTTTTAGAAAGAAAGATAGTGTTTTTGTTTCTTAATATTTCATTCTTTTATATCCTCCCCATCAGCAATACATTCAAGGCATCACTTTATTATCCCCCGCAACGCGTTTTGCAGGGGCTATTAAAATGGACTCCGTCCGTGCATGCGTGCGTCCGTCCGTCCGTGCACATTTGTCTTTTCCGGAGCTGAACTCTAAAACCATTCACTATTTCTTCACCAAACTTGGCACATAGATTGGTCTGGTGGTGTACTGGTTCCTTTTGGTAGTTTTGGAATTCTGAATAAAATATTTTTGGCATTTCCGTGGCAACAAGTTCGACTTAGACTGAAATTAGTGGTAGTGCTCTTTTCCGGAGCTGAACTCTAAAACCATTCACTATTTCTTCACCAAACTTGGCACATAGATTGGTCTGGTGGTGTACTGGTTCCTTTTTGGTATTTTTGGAATTCTGAATAAAATATTTTTGGCATTTCCATGGCAACAAGTTTGACTAAAACAGAAATTGGTGGTAGTGCTCTTTTCCGGAGCAAAACTCTAAAACCGTTCAATGTTTCTTCACCAGACTTGGCACATACATAGATCTGGTGGTGTACTGGTGCCTTTTGGTAGTTTTGGATTTCTGAATAAATCATTTTTGGCATTTCCATGGCAACAAGTTCAACATACACTGAAATTGGTGATAGTGCTCCTTTCTGGAGCAGAACTTTAAAAACCTTTCAATACTCTCCTTCCACTTTTCTATATACACACCTAAATATTTGACATAATCATAACTCGTAGACACAATCATGAAGAGTATTTTGCCATTGAGGGGGATATTGACGACTTTGTCTTCTTGTGATAATTGGTTTGCCAATTATTTATTGTCGATGTGATAACTAATCCGACGATCAGTCGATAATTACACAAATAAGGTCACCAACCTAAGTCTTTGTATAAGCTGCTTTTCAGTAACAGCAACATCAGATGTGGTAATTAGGAAACATCTAGAATGAAATTAGACCAGCATTCAAAATTAACGTCAGTCCTGAGGCCTGAAGCCAACTGAAAAACCACAGCATTTGTTTTCTGCAGGTCCTTATGGCAGATAGTTTTTCATCCCCAATAACTAAGAGTATTATTTCCGTATTAAAATATAGGGCCTACACAATCAGGACACACAACTTTGTATGGTTCTGGGGCCTTAGGGCCTGCAGCTTTTCAGGGTTAAGAGCAAACACTGGTCTTGAGTTATTATTATTTAACGTCACATCGGCAATATTTCAGCCATATCGTGACACTGGTCTTGACATCTAATCAAACTGTGTTATAATGAGAATAGACATGTGAATGAATACTGTAAAAACTTCTCTAAACAAATAAATATACACCTACCTTGACTATATGCTACACCAAAATCCTCGCTTTTATTTAATGATTTGCAGAAGAGCTGCTATCTCTCTGTGATGGCAAGTCTATTCAGCATGAAGTATTTATGTCTACTGCTACAAATAGTTCAGATTGAAACTTTCCGGATGTTTTCCCCCTTTCAAAAGATTACCAGTTTATGAATCAATAAAGCTCTGGTAATAGAATCCTTGAGGAATGGCCTAAGGATTACTGATAAACCCCTGGCTTGTATTCCATGAAAAAAACATTCAGTCACACTATGGAAAGTACAGAATCCTTCCTTTCACAAAAAATCAATATAATGTATAGTGTTGCAGACGATACTGGCTACAACCACGCCAGTTTAACAATATAATCAGTTGTGTTGTAAACAGTATTGGCAACCACAGTATGTTTAACAATTGAAGGTTTTGTGTAAATGAAAAATTGCTGTTCTCGTCTTAAAAAAAGTTTCTTTTTTTCTAATTTTGGTTTGAAATATTGATTTGTTTTGAATGTGATACGTTTCATGTTGTTGAAAACATGTGACAGAGTGATTAATGTGAAAAGAAACTTATATGACGTGAGTTTTCTACATTTCTGTTCAAAGCAGCATCGACCTGCGAAGATATGGTTCAGTAACCCATGCTTGTCAAGTTGACACATGTCATCGTATCCTAAATGCGTAGATCGATGCTCATACTGTCGATCACTGGATTGTCTGGTCCAGACTCGATTATTTACAGACCACCACCATATAGCTGGAATATTGCTGAGAGCGGCATTAAACAACAAACACACAAACTCAAGAGGCTCAGACGACGCCTGTCATTGGTTCAGTAACATGGCAGCAAAAGTTGACATACTGCTGGATGTTGTGGCCTGATATTTACCTCTCATCTTTGCATGAATTTGACATCACCCAAGGATGCTGGCGGAGTTGTAGTCTGAACTGACTTTGCAGCTGACCCAGAGAGAGGTGACATTAATTGGGGATGGCCAGAATGTGATAGGCCCCATTTGTTGCCAGTCTGTTCCTACCAACCACAGACAGTTACAATGAACCCAAAATGCTAAGCAACAATTGTTTTTGCAGTTCCGGTTTGAAACATAACTACTGCATGCAACCTCTCATTTTCACATAGACATGGTCTCAAGTTTGCATGGTTTTGGCCATTAACTCAGTTGCTTTTCACAGGTAAAACACCTCAATGATTAACTGTTTGAATTGGCTCCTTCCATCATGTGCGATGATCTTCCTACGAGTGGGATTGTGTGCATTCATTGACCAGGATGCACAAACTATTTCAGGGTATTCATGGGTAATGATGACAAAGTGTTTCTACATGCATGAGTCTAAAAAAAATCCACATCAGTTCCATTTGTGATGGGTTTTGTGATCGAATTTCTCTGTCCCTGTTTAGAACATTCGTGATAAAAGGTTAAGGCAACTGCAAAAAATACAGGTAAACCCATTATTAACGATATTATCCTTGCCTGTAGTTTAGGTGAGGCAGTTCCATTAGTTTGTACTAAATGGACAGCCTGGGCACTAACGGGCATTACAGTGATTGAGTTTGTCTGGTGTTATCCACTTCATGTACACACCTAACACATAAACTCAACACTGACAAATGCAATAGGCATTGTGCTGATCACAATTGACTGTTTTGATTAGTCTCAAAGGAACAGTGTGTTTGTTTGTTGGCTGTTTGACACACACCTCTGCAATATTCTAACTGTATCAAGTACGGCCCAGGCTATCCAGTAATTGATGAGACTTTTACTGGCTGTTTGTCACAGTGTTTACACTATTTGGCCTTTTTATTGCCAAGTTGTCTTTGTTTAGTGATCCTACCTTCAACAAAGGAAAGAGTTGGATATGGATATGTCTTTTTGACAATAAATGTGATGTTTTAGTGTTCATACCAACACTGGTATCGAGCAGGTGATGCGATTCGATGTGATGTGACATGGGACGGTTGTGAGGGATAATTCATGAAAGGTTAATGAAGGATACAGATTTTAAATGTTGATAAACATTACCTTCATTGTAATAAAGAAGTGGAAGACATACAACTACTAGTATCTCCAACTAAATGCTGCTAAATGCTATTCAAAGCTGGGATCCTATAGGGTGTGAACGTGAACTACCGGACAATAGATTTATGTATACTAATTCAGTCATTCATCAAAGTGGTGGAGTAGCCCAGTGGTCAAAGCGTTTGCTTTGGGTACAATGTGTGAAGCCCATTTCTAGTGTCGCTCGCCGTGTTATTGCTGGAATATTGGTAAAAGCAGTGTAAACCTAAACTCACTCACTTATTCATCACATACAGGGACAAGAAAGTCTGCGAGTTACAGTTGGTTGGTTGGTTGGTTGGTTGTCTAACGCTGCACTCAGCAATATTAATGCTATTTGGCACCGGTCTGTAAATAATCTATACCAGACAATCCAGTGATCAGCAGCATGAGCATCGATCTGGGAGTTACAGACTTTATGAATATCATATCAAAGTTTTATGATTGAATTCCAAAAGCTTACACTGCATGTTATAGGTATCCTCTGGCAGTCAACTTGTGGGTATTGTGGGCAGGATTATAGATGTCAGTGACACGGGGTATGATTTCTAAGCAGATGATTACATGGCCTTGAGTTAGTTCAGGCGAGACATCCTTCAACTGGGAGGAGGAATTTGTGTTTTTCCTGATGTTTCAGTTGCCTTGCACAGAAACGAGTAATACATCACTATCCGAAACCAGCTACCGGTACTATCTTTCTTAAAATATGTTGGCAGTTACGTAGGACTGCATGGGATTACCTCTATACCATTACACTGCAAAAGCTTTTCAATATTACGATATTTTGTTTTCTGAGAATCAGTATGCTGGGTAAAAATTGTATGAAGTTTGGTGATTATCTCTATGGTTTATGGGGGCGGTGGGATAGCCTAGTGGTTAAAGCGTTGGCTCGTCACGCCGAAGACCCGGGTTCGAATCCCCACATGGGTACAATGTGTGAAGCCCATATCTGGTGTCCCCTGCCGTGATGTTGCTGGAATATTGCTAAAAGCGGCCTAAAACCAAACTCAGTCAGTCAGTCAGTCTATGGTTTATGTTAAAGTCTACACATTTCCATTCACAAATGATGCTTCCTGTTTCAGTGACTAAATGGCAAACTTTACATGCTGTTAATTGTTTAGAAAGGAAAATAGAATCCCTGACTATCCAACATAGTTTTGAGATTGCTGTTATCGGTACCATAGCATATATTGTTAGGGGTTTGGTATGAAAAAGAAATATGTACATGTAAACACGTCACACTCACTGTCAAACACTTTAGCTCACAATATATCAGACCGCCTCCATGGTGTAGTGGTTAGAGCGTCCGCCGGGAGCGGAAGGTCGCGTGAGCAGAAGGTCGTGGGTTCGATCCCCGACCGCGTCATACCAAAAGACGTTAAAATATGGTACTTATTGGTCCCTGCCTGACGCTCGGCATTAATGGGTACAACAAGGACTGGTCGGCTCGGAGTCAGTATAATATGTCTGAGTGGGGTATTCATGCTTCACTGCGGCATGATATCTCAGTGGGCTAGCATTATAAAACCAGCTTAAGTCTGGGCTAGTACAAGCCGCCGCACATACACATACACACTCATGCACGTCGTCATATGAGTGAAATATTCTCAAGCACGACGTTAAACCCAATTTCACCTCACCTCACCCAATATGTACTGATACATATTGTGGTACAGGTACCTGAATCACAATATATTGCAAACAATTTATTTGCCAATACACAGCCCAACAGTCAGGTTGTGCTTGTGAAATGGCTCAATAAGAATTACTGATGAAAAATGTTTGGAAGTCTTTTCGAGACTGTCCAATTCAAGTAAGATTGATGTCAAAGTTGAACTTTTCTTCTGAAGAGTATGAGTGAAATGTAGCAGGATATACTCACTAAATTTAGGACATACTCTTTGGACACTGTCAATTTGGGGCACACTTGAAAATACTCTATACACATACTCTGAGAGATTGACTTACTCTCTCACTGGGGGCGGTGGGGTAGCTTAGTGGTTAAAGTGTTGGCTCATCATGCTGAAGACCCTGGTTGAATTCCCCACATGGGTACGAGGTGTGAAGCCCATCGTTATATTACTGGAACATTGCAAAAAGCGGTGTAAAAACATACTCACTTCCTCTCTCACTGCTTTACTTAGCCACTCATTCTCTCAGATTCCCTCTCTCACTCCTCTCCCTTCATGTTGCAGATTCTGATCCTCCTCCAGAGGACGAACAATGACTGGTGGCAGGTGCGGAAGGCAGACAACACCGAGGGATTTGTCCCGGCCAACTATGTGAAGGAAGTTGACCCCAAGGTCGTGCAGAAGGTCGTGAAGCAACCTGTACAAGTCCCAGAACGCATCAAAGTCAAGAAGACGGTCATGCAGAAGGAAGTTGTCAGAAGGAAGTCGGACAAGGCGGCAAAACTGCGACGAGCTCCTTCAGGTAAACTTTGCAAACATCTCCAGTTTTCTCTGTATCATCTTATCCGACTCTTTGGTTGATGTATGAGTTGCCATTGAGGGGAATAAGATTTGTTAACTGTTTGTCTTTTCAGTGAGATCCAAGGCCAATCTCCACTTCGACAAGGATAACGTTGAAACCAGACAAAGAAGCATCAATGTTCTCTACACCAAACTCACCAAACTGGCACAGGTATGATATCATGTATTTGTTTCCAATACCTTTTGGTTTGTGAGTCTCTTGAACAGCTCCGTGGTGACTGTGGCAAACAACCTCCTCAGTTGGATCTGTTCAAAATAAGGATTAGGTCTATGATCATGTGGCAAACTGTGGCAAACAATGTCCTGTGTTGCATCGGTATGAAATAAGGGTTAAATCTATGATCATGTGGCAAACTGTGGCAAACAATGTCCTCTGTTGCATCGGTATAAAATAAGGGTTAAATCTATGATCATGTGGCAAACAACGTCCTCTGTTGCATCGGTATAAAATAAGGGTTAAATCTATGATCATTTGGCAAACTGTGGCAAACAACGTCCTCTGTTGCATCGGTATAAAATAAGGGTTAAATCTATGAACATGTGGCAAACTGTGGCAAACAACATCCTCTGTAGGATCCTTATCAAATAAGGGTTAGATCTGTGATTATCTTTGACCTTGATGAGTGTGAATCCGATCTGTCACACTGTCAAAATTTTATATTTGCATATAAATTAGATAACTTATGCAAATATCACCTCTACCTCATATCATTGCTTAAATCCCCAGACCTTGGATATTTAATCTGATTTTCAAGTCCTCTTCAATATTTCAAAAGCTTCCTGTCTGCTGTCATCTGATACTGATTAGACTCAGAACTTTTGTCATCAAATGTGAGAGCAGGTGAAGATGAAGGTGAAATCAATGGCACCTGGCTCTCTTTAAGGTCTGTAACTGACAGTAGATACAAATCAACATGCAGTGACATCAGTACAGCGAAGGCTCTCAGCAGTGGCTTCGAAGAAACAACATCTGTGTATCTCTAAATAGCTACAAGTTCTTTCTCAAACTTGAGAAGTGTAAGTAATCGTTTCCATCATCGCTATCATCTTAGTGACAGGAGCATCCTTTTCTCTTTTGCCCACTAAGAGTTTCCACTAAAGAGTTTCCGTTCTTGTGGCTCAAGGGATGGCTATGTCTTCACAGGTCGGCCATTAGTGACTAGCTTGTCTTTGCTGCAGTGTCGAATGTCAGCTTCATCGAGGACAGGTGTCATGTCTTGTGTTAACGCTCTGTTGATGTGATTTTCATGGATAACACCAATGAGCTTTCTCTCATCTCTCTACCTCAGAGAAGCTTTTCATATATCTGGAATCAGGTTCCTTTTTTAATAACTGAATTGGTTTTATTATCCCCCGCAACACGTTTTGCGGGGGGTATTAAAATGGACTCCGTCCGTCCGTCCGTGCACATTTGTCTTTTCGGAGCAGAACTCTAAAACCGTTCAATATTTCTTCACCAAACTTGCCTCATAGATAGATCTGTTGGTGTACTGGTGCTTTTTGGTAGTTTTGGAATTCTAAATAAAATATTTTTGGCGTTCCCATGGCAACAAGTTTGACTCAGCAACAAGTTTGACTTAGCCTGAAATTGGTGGTAGTACTCTTTTCCGGGGGTGAACTCTAAAACCATTCACTATTTCTTTACCAAACTTGGCACATAGATTGGTCTGGTGGTGTACTGGTGCCTTTTGGTAGTTTTGGAATTCTGAATATAATATTTTTGGCTTTTCCGTGGCAACAAGTTTGACTTAGCCTGAAATTGGTGGTAGTGCTCCTTTCTGGAGCAGAACTTTAAAAACCTTTCAATACTCTCCTTCCACTTTTCTATATACACACCTAAATATTTGACATAATCATAACTCGTAGACATAATCATGAAGAGTATTTTGCCATTGAGGGGGATATTGATGACTTTGTCTTCTTGTTAATTCTCAACTGGGGTTATTTGAAACCCAGTTGTTTTTTTTCACTATTGTGATGCCAGTATGCTATGTCACCTTCATATCTTGAAAATCACACAAATTATTATCCCCCACCGCGCGTTTAGCGTGAAGCGGGGGATATAGTATTAGGCTCCGTATGTCCTTCCGTATATATGAAACAAAGCTACAAACTGGCCAGTACCTGCTCCCTTGACCATGATGGACACGGGGACTGGGCTACTGTCCACCTTGGCAGAATTTCTTCAACCTAAACAGTGGGACATTAGGACGGGTTGATGCCGATCAGATCAGTTATTTGAAAATATCCCCGGTGGTTCTTATCTGATTGCAATAAAGTATCAAAGCAGTGTAGGCTTTTCAGGTTTTCTAATGCCTGGATGGTATAGTGACTGATCCAATTTGATCCAATTTATGTGTTTTGACCTCAATGTTTAATCATGTCATGTCAAAATATGATGTCTAATCCCTATGATATTAAAAACACACATCTCATTTCTTTGAATCCATAAATAAAACAACCCCACTTTGCAACAGCTAGAAAAATCTGAAAATTTACTTGGGTAAATAGGTATATATATTTTTTTTATAATAAGTACACAGACAATACTTATATGTATTTCTTATGCAACAATGAAGTTCCGTTCGTATCCTCAAAACAGTGTCGGAACATAAGTATTCCCAGGCAATTAAAATTGCATGCAGTACAGCGATCACTACTCCCTTGCTGTAACCCTTGTTTGGTGGTATAAACCTACGCATGCTATTTGTCATTATTCACTTGATGGTCAGATAATGAATTTATAACAGGTATAATTAGTGGTAACACCACCAGACAAAGTATCCCTTTTGGCATTTCTAGTGTCTGGAGTATATACTCAACAAAAGTCAACATTGTAAATTGTAAACCAAAAGTCACCGTGTTCTTTAATCTGATTTGCTGAAAAACGTGATCGAATGGTATTCGATTCCCGGAAATTGCAAGACTATTCGCTACATTCACTAATACCTACAAACATCGCACACACCATTTTGTTTGGCGCAATAAAGATCACGAACCAGTCAAGAATTCTGGGATATCATCCAGGTACTCACGGGAGAAAAAAAAAAAAAAGCAACAACCAGTCCACGGAAATTGCTCTGGATCAGTGCCCCTTTAAAGCATTCGCTCATCATGCCAAAAACCCAGGTTCCATTCCCCATATGGGTACAATGTGTGAAGCCCATTTCTGTGTCACGTGCCGGAATTATTGCTGGAATTCTCCAAAGGACTGACTACTTTTAGTTTGTTATAGTTTGAGTTTGTTCTACACATTTTGACAATGTACCAGTATTTTCCAAACATATTATTAGGGGCAGTGGGATAGCCTAATCGTTAATGCGTCCGCTCCGCACGCTGAAGGCCCGGGGATCGTTTCTTCACATGGGTACAATGTGTAAAGCCCATTTCTGGTGTCTCCCGACATGATGTTGCTGGAATATTGCTAAAAGCGGCGTAAAACCAAACTCACTCGCTCCAAACATATTGTGATGTGTACTGACAATGGTATTTCATATGGTGATATACCTCTAAAACGCCACACCAGGAGTTAAATCTGACATAGCCCCCTTGAGAGCAACCATGGTGACTCAGGTAAGGTAGAAAAAACAAGAAATTTCAACAAATCCGGCTTGTCAGTACATATGGTTGCAGTTTATCAGAGCGTTTTACTACCACATGTCTGTTTTGTATAAGTTGTGTGAAATCTAATTGAACAACAAAGATAGGTTCTAATTTTAGAAAAACTTTAAGAGACATGCTTTTTTATGTGATCTTTCACAGTGTGGGCGCTGAGGTTTTGAAAACGGCCGTGTGTATTTTCAATTAAAACCTCCTTGTTCCCCCTTGTCCAGTTTCTGGGCAGAACGCTGAATATATTGATGGTTTGTAAACTGAGAATTTTGGCCATTTTATGTATTGACTGTAAGATAAATACCCATCCAACCAGATCTTTATCAGTGTTTATTCTGTCAATTGAGATATGGATCTGGCCCGCTTCCCCTCATGACCACATACTTACTGGGCTGTCATGGCCTAGAACACACTGAATCAGCTTGTCAGTTAGCATTCAATGTATCACATCAGGTGTTAATTTGTTTGTGGTTCTGTTTTGCTAACCCTAAGAGCTGACATACTTGAGTGGCGGTTGGGTAGCCTAGTGGTTAAAACATCTGCTCGTCACACCTAAGACCCGGTTTCAATTCCCCACATGGGTACAATTAGGGTACAATGTGTGAAGCCCATTTATGGTGTTCCCCACTGTGATGTTGCAGGAATATTGCTAAAAGCGTCGTAAAACCGCTGACATACTTGAGTCAAGAGTAGAACTAATTTGCATGTATACATTGCAGGTTATTCATAAGATATTCTTAGTCAGGGCTTTATTGTATGGAACAGGAGTAACTTGAAAACTTGCCTGGTATAACATGAATTACTGAGAAAGTGTAATCCTAAACATAACATATGTTAGAAATATCAATTAAATTAGAAAAAAAAATATTGAAATTCATGTAAGAGTAATATACTATTCCATCCAGTGAAATAATAGCATATGATTTGTGACAACTGATCAATCCTAAGCATAACATATTTTAGAAATATCAATTATATTAGAAGAAAAATATTGATATTCAAATAAGAGTAATATACTATTCCACCCAATGAAATAATAGCATATGATTTGTGACAACTGATCAATCTTAAACATAACATATTTTAGAAATTTCAATTATATTAGAAAACAAATATTGATATTCAAATAAGAGTAATATACTCTTCCACCCAGTGAAAATAATAGCATATGATTTGAGTCAACCCATCAAATAATAAGCAGAAAAGTGGAAAACGGTTTCTGTTACTTACTGTAGTGTGTCTCCTGTGAGTATCGTGTTGTCTGAGTGACGAGAGCTAGTCTACAGCTGGGCTTGGCAAGTAACGAGGATGATCAGTGTTTGATTGGAACTATGCATTAATCAGCAATCGTGCCTGCAAGGCATGGACTTAAAACAAACTGGTAAATTTGGTGCCTGAATCAATTGGTTGATTATTTGTACCGTTGCCATGAATATTATAATCCGGACTGAAATGATGACTGTTGTTTTGATGTCTGTTTAGGCTTGACTATTGACAGTTAAAAAATTCAGATGTGATAAGAGAATGTTGTTTTTTTTCATTCAAGTAGGTGTGTTTAATCAATAATGTTCAGCGTTATGTAAACATTCACGTCTTCACGTCATCAAGAATTCCATGGTTGTGCTCAGGTTAATAATGTTGTAACTGGCGAGACTTGCGAAATTCAGTGCGGATCGTAATAAAAAGTGATTATTGTACATGCATGGCCGGGGGGTACATCAGCCATTCATGGATTGAAAAATATAGTATTGTTTACAGAGAATTACTACCACCAAAACATAAAGGGAATAGTTTACTGAGGTATCTTGCAAGCAAAGAATTGATTTTGTCTTCAGGTAAGAAGTGACTTAAAAAAGCAAAAACGACAACACGACGATATTAAGTAAGTGAAACTGAACAGGTGTATGACAGAGTCAATGGCTAATTAGTTGAATGGATATAAAAAGGAAAATGGAGATATCATTTTCGAAAATAGGCAATTGTTAATGCTAATGTTATACAAATCAGATGATGATAAGTGGCCCAACAAAGCATCTTTTGAATGACTGGAATCACAATTACTGGGATTATACGTTAGTCAGGTCTATCTAAAGACATTGCTAACAGAAAGGATTGGAAAGAAGCTTGCAGATTTCTTGTCACTGGCTTCAAACTCACAATGCTTTCAGTAAGTGTTTCGTCATGGATGGCCCAGTCATCTGAAGTAGGGCAGTTCAGTGTGCAGAGTTGCTTCCCTTTAGCACACCAGGAACCTGGATTTAATCCAGGTTCACCCCCATGATGTTCACTTGTTTGTCAGCTCCATAACCGTGCTTGTGGGTCTCACCACATATACTATTCACACTTGGCTAAGGATCACAAAATTTCACCACCTTACTTAAATATAGATTTATAATTTGAAAATGTATTCATTTTAAACGGGATAAATAGTTATATACTAACCCCTCTTTAGGCAAACAGCCACATTAATCTAACCTTGCCACATTAATCTAACCTTGCACTTGATTCATCAGTAACCATAAACATGGTTTTCATGGCACCAATCAACCATTTTGCAAATCATGGAACGAGTCAGTGACAAGTACACAACACCTGTCAATAGCAGGTATGAGATCCACAAGATGCAGTGACATACTGAAACATAGGTTCTTTGCTTACAATAAGCTTAGATATTTAAATCAAATTAGACCCCACATCATAGTTTTCTGTTGGATCAATGATTTGATCCTTAGCAAAGTATGCAAAGTATGAATAGTATAGTAGCACCTGAGGTTATAACCATCTGAGACCTTCAACACTTCAGGCATTCCTGAGGTGACACCAACCTGAGATGCATGTTTATAACTGTGAAACTATATGAAGCAGCATGAAACCCAGTCCACTCACTCACCCAATTCAGTACATGTATATAATACAGAATATAATCCAAACCTACTCAAATGATGAACAATCAGAATCCTGTCTGTGGTTGATTAGGTTTTAGGGCACTGAGGCTGTTAAAGCAATCAATGGTCATGGATTGCTGTTGAATAAATTATGGAATATAAATGTGTTTGCCATTATAATTCTGCTCTGGGATCACAGCAGATATTGTTTGCTGCTTGTTGAAGGTCATACCTGAAACATGGCTGCATCCTCTGCACAACCAAATGTACAATGAATCTGAGTGAGTGAGTGAGTGTAGTTTTACCCGCACTCAGCAATACTCCAGCCATATGGCAGCGGTCTGTAAATATCGAGTGGACCAGACAATCCAGTGATCAATAGCATGAGCATCGATTTGCGTAATTGGGAACCGATGACATGTGTCAACCAAGCCAGCGAGCCTGACCTCCCGATCCCGTTAGTCGCCTCTTACGACAAGCATGAGTTACTGAAGGTTCATTCTAACGGGTTCAATGAGTCTGATGTTTTATTAATGAGGTCATTGTGTTGTAGATGATCATGACACCAAACCCAAAGGTCCATGTACTTCCAATCTTTCTGGATTTTGTCCCCTGCCGTGATATTGCCGGAATATTGCTAAAAGCAGCGTAAAACCATACTCACTCACTCACTCACTCTCTCCAAACTTGAAAAAAACCCAATAATTATATTTAATTTCTTACTCACTTACTGGATCGTAACTGTTTATATGAGGTATGTCAAATGATATGTTAGGTCTTTTGCTCTTCTACATTATGACTGTATTGTTTCAGAACTAGGATCAGGAAGCGTGAAATAATTGTATTATGTGGTGGAGCTGCACTTGAACTCAATACCTCTTATTATATGACAGTCATTCTGTGTGTTATTTGTATGGAAACACAAGTCTGTTCTGTTTGGAAATATTTTTGAGTAATATTTTGACTGTAGTACCTGGGGCAGTGGCTAGCCTAGTGGTTAAAGTGGTCACTCATCAGCCGAAGACCGGGTTCGATTCCCTTTTGGGTACAGTGTGTGAAGGCTATTTCTGGTGTTATTGTGATATTGCTGGAATATTGCTAAAAACTGCGTTAAACTAGACTCACTCACTCACTCACCGTAGTACCTGACAGTAAATTTACTTGAGACAAGTGACATGACTTTTTATGATATCAACCTTATTGAGGACTTTCTGACCCATTTCCAAATTCAGAAATGTCTTTGGGACGTTTTGAATGACAGTAAGAGTCATGGAAAGTGAACCGACTCAAACCCTGAACACTGGGAAACGTGTTTGGTACACACAGACACTCCAATAGAGGGAATTAGAAGGAACATCTGGTATTAGTACGGCTATGTGTTTTCGTCAAATTTTTATTGATCAAGAATTCTACCAAATTATAAAAATGATAGAAATTCCATGACTGTCTGTACATAAAGCGATCCGAAAAAATGCATTACGCCCATGAATTTTGGATGTATGAGATGAATACTTGAAAGCTTATATGAAAAGTGTTTTTATACTGAATTTTTGTTTTCGATGACAGGCCCGAAGGATCAGTCTAGAGGATGCAATCAAACTGTTCACCTTCTACTGGGAATGTGACGAGTTCCAGGTCTGGATGAAGGAGAAGGTAACACTTTCTGTGCTTCTTCTCGTAGTCTTTCAATAGCGTACAGTGTGTATGTGGATGGACATGTTGCTTGTGTTGTGGTGTCCAGTACACATTTCTTAACATCCTTCATATTCAAATGAAATTTTCAATTTTGGTTGCATGGTCAATTGTGTGATGTGATCATTATGTTCATTCGTGTTCATTCAGGATTTGGGTAACACCAATCAGTGGGCTACCATGCTCATTCAGGATTTGGGTAACACCAATCAGTGGGCCATGCTCATTCAGGATTTGGGTAACACCAATCAGTGGGCCATGCTCATTCAGGATTTGGGTAACACCAATCAGTGGGCCATGCTCATTCAGGATTTGGGTAACACCAATCAGTGGGCCATGCTCATTCAGGATTTGGGTAACACCAATCAATGCATGTTAGCTACCCTGTGTTTAAACATATCAGGTCCTGCATCGAGTTTGGCAGAACATCCCACTGATTCACGGCTAGTGATAGATCTCCTGTATTGGGCAGCTCCCTTGGTGATCCAGATGTAGATGACCTCTGACGGTATGCATGTTTTATTCCAGGAAGGAGTACTGAAATCCAGGGAGAGCCTGGCTGACAACATGGATGCTGTCAGGAAGAAGTTTGAGGTAGGTTCAGCCTAACTGTGTTTCTGTGTCTCTCTCAATCTTGTGGCAAGGATCATTCCTGTCAGAAATGTGCTCCTCTAAGGCAGTTTCTCTGCCGAGAATCTGGAAACCAAAAAGTTACAATCAGGGCTCTTTTGTTACTACAAGAAAACTATTATTGTTGTTTTACCATGATTAAGTTTATCCAAGGCATCCTGAAGGACAGAAAACATGAGAGTAGTCTTTATAAGTATTATTATTGTTCTCTGTTACAGTTTTGATGAAAGTAATAATGATCTGTTTCTCAACATTTGTGACTAGAACTTGCTGACAAGTCTGGCTGCCAACAAGGGTCGGCTGGACAACATCAATGTCCTGGCAGAAGACATTATAAAGTCTGGCAGCAGTCAGTCAGATCAAGTCAAACGTCGCCAGAAGGAGATCAATGACAGGTAAATAATGGTAATTTATAAAACAAAGGATTAAAACCTCTTAGTAGAGGTATGGATGAAATACAGGTTACCCTTTTAAAGCCATCAAAATTAGTTTTCAGTTACATGAGATTCGGATTAGAATTGGTCTTCAGCATCTCAAGGTTGTAAGAGGCAACTTACTGGATCTAGTGGTCAGACTTGCCGACTTTGTTGAAACATGTCATTGTATCCCAAATGTATAGATCGATGATCATGCTGTTGATCACTTGTTTGTCTGGTCCAGATTCAATTATTTAGAGACATATATATGTCAGTTGGGAATGAATTTGAAAACTTTTAATGCTTATTTAATGGTGTCAATATCACTTTATATTATAGATAGTACAATGTATTGTGTTGCAGTTGGGCTAACCTGAACAAGCTGAAGCTGGACAAGGAACGCTCACTAGAGGGCGCCTCAAGGTAATAGTTCAGGCATAACTGTGACATTTGTTCAGAAACAACTATCGCTGCACTAATGAGCTTTTCGGGCCCTCGGGGCGAGAGGGTCTTATGGTACTGGTGCTGCTGCTGATGTATGTGAAAACAATCGCTAACACGTGTGCTGCTGACAAATTATGGTTTAAGATTTGTGTTTGTATGGCCCATCTGGTAGTCTATGTGCAGTCTCTCCCATGCCACTTAAGGAATAATCCACAATCACCTTGCATGTATTTCCTTGTCTGCTTTTAGCATTGAACTGTTCAAGTCAACATGTGATGAGCTGTCTGAGTGGATCAAGGACAAGAACAATGCTCTGATGACTGACGATGTGGGCAAGGATCTCAAGGGAATCGGGGCCCTTCAGCGACGACATGCTGTGAGTGGCTATGTTCTTCATTCCGAAACTGAAAGGGGCGGTGGGGTAGTTTACTGGTTAAAGCGTTAATTCGTCATGCCGAAGACTCGCATTTGATTCTTTACATGGGTACAATATGTGAAGCTCATTTCTGGTGTCGCCCACCACAATTATGCTGGAATATTGCTAAAAGTAGCGTAAAACCAATACTCACTCACTCACTCACTCCAAAATTAAAAAACAATAATTATTTTCTGTGTATGGTATGTTTACCATTCACCAACCATGTACAGCTTGTTTTGCTATGTCTTCATAATGCCTTCAATGTCGTGGGGTCAACTTATGATGTTTGTGACAGACGGGCAGTGGGGTAGCCTAGAGGTCAAAACTTTGTTGATCAATCTACACTTATACTATCTATTGCTCTTGCGGGTGGCGCAGCAAAGATCACGAACCAGTCAAGAATTCTGGGATATCATCCAGGTACTCACGGGAGAAAAACAACAAAAGCAACAACCAGTCAACGGAAATTGTTCTGGATCAGTGCCCCTTTAAAGCATTCGCTCATCACGCCGCAAACCTGGGTTCAATTCCCCACATGGGTTAAATGTCTGAAGCCCATTTCTGGTGTCCCCCTCTGTGATAGTGCTGTAATATTGCTAAAACCATATAAAAACTAAACTCTCTCACTCACTGTCACAGACTGTAAGACAACCTCAGTATGGTCTATAATGGTTAAAGATAGCTGATTTGAGATGGTTGTCTTTGTTTTAGAATGTGGAGAGAGAACTTGTTCCAATGGAGGAGAAGATGAAGAGGATGAACTACCTGGGAGACTCGTGAGTGTCTACATCTGTGTTATGGCGGCAGGAGGTGACGTGGGAGGGTGTCAAATACGTCTGTGTTAACATGGTCCAAGGGCTTAATGATGGATGGTGTCGAGCACAAATGTGTTAATGATGTCATGGAGAACAACATGGTGTCAAGTACATACATGTGGTAATGAGGAGAACATCTCTCCCCAGCTGTCTGTGTATGTCATCAGCTTGCACATGTTAGAACAGATTGACAGCCTTCTAGGTCGCATATAATCCCACATGACCAACTAGTGCAAACATTAAAAAAAACACGTACAAAAACATAACATAAAACCAAGCAAAACAAGTACCAACCAAACCGTCCTACAGTTCTTCCAAATTTCTGGCAAATTTCCAAATTACAAATCCATACAGATCTCATTATGCAACTGTGACGTCCCCTTCAGGTTGCCATATCTTTGGTTCAAATAAGCTATTTTTCGATCAAACACTAAATGGCCTAGCAGACCCGTGTGTAAAAAAGCATTATAACGAAAAGCATTTGTTAAAGCTCCAAATCATCATCAGACGACGGCTCATTTATTTATCATCACAATCGGCAACATCATCTTGAACTGGACCCGGTCTCCATATTGACATAACAGATCAAGGCACTAGTTCAAATGCATATTGGCATGAGATAATAAATAGTGAATGAAACAAATCCATTACAGTAGTCGTGACCAGTTTGTTCAAAGTTTGTGCAGACAAAATAGATTTCAATGATTATATTGTCAACCAATTACATGTCATACCAAAAGTGATTATTCCTTTTCTGTTTACCTGATCAATTAATTGGATTAATTGTATGTTGTCATGGAAATATATCTCTGCTGCTATGGCAGTATGGGGCCACGCGTGGGCAGATCAGTATGTCAGATTAATTATTGGTTTCAACAATATATTGCAAATTAGTGCAAAACTCATTTGGACAAACCATTCCAAATTGAGCCAACTCAGTGGGTGCCGTAATTAGTGTTGAATAAACCTATCAGATCAGCATTACCTGGCTGAAGGTATTAAGACAATCAATGATGCTATATGATATTTCATCATCACTAAATTGACACTATTAATTAACCTATAAATCCATCATGGGCGTCGATCAGCAGTAGTCCGAGATTTAACCATTTTGCAATGTTTGCCATGACGCAGAAAACCTGCGTATTTGACGCACACAAATTATCTCAAATACGCTGTGAATGTAGAAGCTTGCGTCATTGTTGACGCAATGCTGCTGGGCCCTTAGTTCAGATAATCTAATTTAAGTTTAAGTTTGAGTACATATTGAAATTTGTTGTTGTTTAAAACTACTTAGTGTAATGTCTGGTAGTCTGGTCTGCTCAGTGCTCATTAAATACCTGACCTTGTTTTCTCTCATTAAACAATCACAGTTGATGTCTTGATGAAAGTTCCAAACTGAACTTGATTCCCAAAAACATATCAATGACTACCTCTCACGACACACAAGAGTCATAATGACTCATAAAATGTTTATGCCTAGGAGAAACACTGAGTTTGGACGTGTGATATATGTATCTTTATGGACATTAGCGTGCCTGTAAAATAACATTTTAGTTTTCGAGACAATATCGTACCAAAATTAAGTTTTGAGATATAGTGAACATACATTAAAATATGTACATAAATTATTACGACATTGTAAATGATGAATGCGTTGATAAGTGAAAGCTATGTGTCTGAACTTAAGACTGTGCAAAAAAAAACAGATTAAAAAATATTTTGTTAGAATGTCAAACACGATGATACACTGCCCAGCTTAACGAGGGAGATATCATCTGTAGGTAGTTGTTTAGCACTGTTTGCACAATTTGCAATACATATGTGATAGGAGTTGAAAAGTTCTGATTGGATTGTTTAAAAAATTGCATTATGATTGATGGTTTCAGTAATTGCAATTAGTTGTAAATGCTCCTTCTAAAGTCTATTTTGAAACCTACTGCATCGATGATCAAGGATTAGAACAACCTCAGTGTAGAGTTACTTCTGTTTGGTTTAAGTGGAAATGGCGATGAAAAATGGACAATGTACATATTTGGGAAAATTGTATTTGTTTCTTTTACATTGATAAATGTAGCTATCAAGCCTGAAAGTCATTTTACTACTGTCAGAATAGTGAAATATCCCCAGTGGACGCCCCTATCTCACTGGAATAAGAATTTTGTTTGTTGACACAAAGCATGTCATGGACAGTGTTATTACCAACCAGTAAGATGGCCAGTGTTATTACCATCCAATATGATGGCCAGTGTGTAATGCCTGTGTGTTTTCAGTGTGAAGTCCTCCTACCCCCGATGAGAGCGGCTACGTGGACCAGCGTCAACAAGAACTGGAGAAACTCTGGAAGGGGCTCAAGGTAGGCCAGCTACTACTGTTCACAGTTGTCATGTCTCATAGAGCTGCAGTTCAATTGGAGGTCTCATGATTCTGCATTTTAGCCTAAGCTTGAACGAAGCTACTTTTTGTCCTCATTACAGTGAATTTATATGCAAAGTTGTTAACAAGTATTCTTAAGAGATACCTTAAACCCAAAGTTAAGATTCTTTTTTATATATTCCTCCTTGGGGTACTTATAAGCATTTAAATGTCCATTTAAAATCCCTACGACAGTTGTAACAATGTTTTGAATAAAATATTTACAAAACAAAAACTACGTTTTGTCTTGTGAGACCACCCTTACAGGGCCCTCTGGCCCCATACAGCCAAGAGCAGGTAACTCCAGACCGTAACCTCGTACCTCACTTTCCATGCTGTCGTTGTACCGACAAGACGTGGGTCCATACCAGAAGGTTTTTCCTTGCGACTATAGAGAAATGAGTGTTTCAGAAACTGCAACTGTATGTATGGTTCTCTTTTTTCCTGCATGGGCTTAATTGGAGGTTTTTCGTTCATTGGTTTCCCATGTGGTTTTCAATGTTACAGGTGGTTTTAGTGATTTTTTATTTGTATCTTTGTACGTGTAGGGCGTATGTCAACTGCTCGCATTTTCTATATTACGCTAAAAAAACCGTAATTGTTAGTTATGCTGCAGTGTGTACTAGGTCAACTGCATGCTACGTTGTCGCATTAGTTGTGTCGCCCATGCGTCTGTTTACATGTATTTGTATGTGGGTATAGGGTAGATTGCTGCACAGGTTTTTACTTTGTTGCAGTTTAAACCCTGTACTTCCTGCCTTTGCTGCAATCCCTGCACGGGATTCCACCGGAGGTCTGCCTACGCCTGTTCAGTGCAGAAGGAACATGAGGAAGAGGGTGTGCGGCATGTGCCATGTTCTCGCCCCAAACCATTCGGGTCGAGGGCGATAGACACGCTTGTTTTACAGCAACCTGCTTCGGCGGGGGTGATCTCTGGGCGCAGGATCCCCGGTCCAAGCGCTCCCATAGTAGGAAAAGGGGTCCACGGGAGCCGCTTCCCACGCTGCGAGCCGGCTCCCAAGAAAGCTAAGGCTACCAAGGCGGCTTCGCCACGCGACTCATGCCCCTTCGGGCGTCTCCTCCTGCTTCCATCTCTGTACCCACCACCCCCTCTTGATTCAGCACCTGTGCAAAATGTTCCTGTTGATCTCCTTAACCATTTTTTCCAGGAGCAGATGTCGCCAGTCAAGTCCCTGATTGATACGGCGTTAGCAGGGTTCCGTAAGGAGCTCAGCTACCGGTCGCCGGGGCGGAGCTGACACATCTGGGGTTGCTGCGCCCGAGCTTCGCTCGAGAACGCGCCTCCCGGGCGGCTTGATCCTGGCTTCGCCGTGGCGATAGCATGCCCTCGGCGCCTGCTGGCGACCTGGCTTTACGCCGGGCTGTCACAGGTGCCTGGTGCCGGCGAGACAGGGTTGCCCCCTGTCATCGCCTCTGGTGTGTCCCGACTGGTGGTCGCCTAGGCACCGACCAGTTCGGGATACTCGGCGCCTGGCAGCCAGTCTGGGCTGCCCGGAAGCCTGTTATGCAGGTTCCTCTCGGGCTACTTTCGGCGACCTGGCGCTGGTTCCTCCCGGCAGGGTGATGTTTTTCCCCTGGCTCCCTCTGGACCTTATTACTTTGTCTGGTCTCTGCCTCTGGCGTCTCCTCGGCGTTCTCTCAGGAGTCTGAGATGATGACGGCCGAGGATTCTGCCGAGGTCGATATGGAGGAGGAGGAAGGGACGGAGGAACCGGAGGCGGGAGTACCGTACTCCTTTGCCTCGTCCCTGCGGCAGGTTCGGGATAAGATCGCCGAAGTCCTGCCGCAGGTGGCTGTTCCCGCCCGGCACCCACCCGCTGGAGTTTCGCTCCCGGGGGCGTTCGCCGCGACCTAACCGGGTCGCAGAGGCTCAGCTTCGCGATTCTCCCATCACTGGTCAGTGAAGTGGTGAATCCGCTCCTTGCTGGTACTCGCTCGCGCTTTGATTTGCCTGACGTGGGCAGGCGGTACCAGTTAGGTGAGGAGACGCTCTTCGAACCACCAGTGGTGGACGAGTGCGTATTTGCCTCGGTTACATTAGGAGGGTCGTCTTCGTCTTCCCTGGCCTCGGCCAGGCAGGGCAGGCGCCTCCCCCCTTTCCGCTAGTACATCACTACCGCTGAAGTCTGCCTACCGGTCATTTGAAGAATGTTACCGGTTCGCGGCTCAGCAGCTTAAAGTGGCCGTCCATTCAGCCTACCTGTCTGCATTGCAGGGACAGCTGGTGGCCCACAGCGCTGGCGGTGCCGATTCATCGGAGTCGGTGCTCGCGCGGCAACTAACGGATGTACACTCACATCTGGCTCGGGACAGCATTAGGTGCTGTGCCAGCCAGATGATGGGTGCAGTCATGGGCTTGCGCCGCCTGTGGCTGTCTGTGGCACGGTATTCGCCGGCCACACAGCAAGCTCTACTTTCATTGCCCTATACCATGGGATCTTCCCTGTTCCCTGGGGCATTGCAGGTGGTTAGGGAGGCCGCGGAGGCTGTCTCTACTTTTAAGGACTCAAAGCCTTTGTTGGAGCAGCCCTCCGCTCCTCGCCATCGGCCCTCCCCGCTTGCATCCGCTTACCCTTCGGCTCCGGCGAAGGATGTTGTTAAGTGGGCTGCCCCTTTGCAGTCCAAGCGAGCAGGCGATCGAAGGAGAGGCAGGGCAGGCCTGGGCGCCAGCGCAGCAGTCTTCGGGGCAAGGGGAAGCCAGCCCGCTTCCCACTGATTCATGCCCCAGAGCCCTTGTTGCCCCCACTCACGCTAAGCCGAGACTTGCCGACGGTGGGGGTGCACTGCCCTTGCCACACGCCCCTGTCGGCGTCGGCTGTCCCCTATTCCTCCGGGAGGGAGGCAGCCACCTCAAATCCCTGGGTCCTGTCCACGCCAGGGATGGCCATTTGCCACAGTGGAGGCGCGATCCTCCGTCCTTCTCCGGGTTCGCACACGCCTGTACCGACCTCCCGCTGCAAAGGCGGAAGTCCTCCGCGCCGAGGTTCAGTCTTTACTGACCAAGGCAGCCATCGAGGTGGTTCCTGTGAGTCAGCGAGAAGAGGGTTTTATTCCACCTACTTCCTCGTGACCAAGAAGGACGGAGGGTTCAGACCCATTCTGAATCTCAGAGGGCTGAACAAATTACTGGAGGTGCCGTCTTTCAGGATGGAGACACTCAGGTCAGTGATCTCCTCCGCCGAGACAGGGGATTGGCTTACGCCAATCGACATCTCAAAGACGATACCTCCATGTTCCAATGCACTCAATTCAAGAAGTACCTCGGTTCTCCTTCGACGTGGACGTGCTACCAGTTTCACAAGTGCTCCCCTTCGCATCTCCACGGGCGCCAAGGGTGTTCACCAAACTTATGCTAATCCCAGCTCAGTTAGCCAGGTCTCAGGGCAGGTGTTGTCACCCGCATCTGGACGATTGGCTTCTACGGGCCTTAGGGCCTCAGTTAAGCAGAGCCTCCACACTGTGCGTGCTGGATACTCTGGTGTCACTGGGCTGGATTATCAATCTCAAGAAATCAGAACTTCGTTCGACGCAGGATCTGATATTCTTGGGAGCCAGATTCAACACGGCGCTAGGTTGTTTGTTTGCTTCGACCGCATCGTCAAAGTCCGAGGGACTGTGTTACAGTTCCTCCAGTCCCCCGCTAGCGCCGGCCCGAACATGGCTTCGCTGCTCGGCAACATGGCGGCGACAGTGGACGTGGTTTACGTGGCGGCGTCTGAGGATGCGACCAATTCAGCAAGCATTAGCTCAGCTGTGGTCCCACTCGCAGGGCTACGTAGATTATGCTCATAACGCCAGAGTGGTTAATCCCTCACTTGCGATGGTGGACGGAAGTCGAATTTGTCCAGGGGATCCCCTCGACACCCGACACCTTCCCTCTCAGTTCAGACGGACGCCTCCCTCACAGGTTGGGGGTCCTGGCCGGAAGCACTCAGCCTCCGCCTCTGGTCGGAGGGGCGGGAGGTCAGCCTACACATCAATGTGTTAGAACTGAGAGCAGTCCCCAAGGTGTTCGAAAAGCTTCCGGGTGTTGGTGCAGGGCCGTGTGGTTCGTCTAGAAATGGACAATCAAACGCCATGACTTACATTCTCAAGCAAAGGCGGCACAGTGTCTCCGTCGCCCTTCAGGAGGCGTGGCAGTTTCTACTGTGGTGCGATCAGTTCAACATTCGGGTTTTGCCTGTTTATCTCCCCGGGGTAGACAACGCCCGTGCAGACGCCGCTTCACGGCGCGTATACCAGCCCCACACGCAGTGGATGCTCGACCGGGAGATATTCGGGATTATCTCCCAGTTGTTCGGGTCGTTTCCAGGTGGATCTCTGTTTGCGCCTGGGGTGACGAACCAGATTCCTGTGTTTTGCTCCCGGATTCGGATCCGGTAAGCGCGTTAGCCAACCACGCCTTTCAGCTAGATTGGACGGACAGGGTACTGTGGGCGCCTCCCCGATACCACTGATTTCCAGGGTACTGTCGCAGCTGACCGCACAACCAGCTCGGCTACTTGTGCTTCTGGCACCCCTTTGGTCGGCACAAAGCTGGTTTCCGGTAATTCTCAGGTTTCTGGCTCAGCCTCCTGTTCTATTACCTTTTCGACCGGACCTCCTATCCCAGAACGGAGCGCCCCACCAATCCCAGGATTCAGTGGGTGGCTTGGCGCTATCAGGGATCGCCTCCATGCGAAGGAATTCCTGCACCAGTTGCAGACACAATTCTGGCTTCGGCGGAGGGATTCACAAACGCTCAATATGAGGATAGATGGGCCTGTTATTCGCTGGTGTGTCAACAGGGGATTCTTGATCCCTTTTCTACAGATTTAGTCTGTGTGTTAGAATTCCTCCAGTTCGTTGGAAGCCGGTCCTAGCGGCTTCAACTGTTCGAGGATATTCTACAGCTATTTCTGCGTTTCACATTCCTGCTGACGGTGCTCTCTTGGGGCAGCACCCTCTGGTACAGCGCTTTTTAGCAGGCGTGGACAGAATCCGTCCGGTTGTCCGGCGGATTAGTCCCCCGTGGGACTTGTCAATCGTTCTTGATTGGCTGTCCGGTCCACTGTTTCACAATCTGTCGGCTCTTTCACTCCAACTGTTGACGTGGGAAGACGGGCGCTTTGTGGCGGTGACTTCAGGCAGGCGGGTTGGCGATATTCACGCAATGTCGGCCGATCCCGCGCTTACTGTTTTTCACAAAGACAGAGTTAGCATACGGCTGCCTGATACTTACCGTCCTAAGAAGGATAGTCCCTTCCATGTGACGGCGCCTATTGAGCTCCCAGCTTTCACTCAGCCTTCCCTGTCCGGTACCTCTCTACGACGTGCTCACGTCTTAGATGTCCGTAAGGCACTTAAGGCTTATATCAAACGAACAAGGGGTACCCGTAAGGGTAACCAATTGTTTTGTTGTTATGGCGGGGTTCAGGCTGGTCTTCCGGCGACCAAGCAAACCATTTCTAGGTGGCTTGTCTCTGCCATACACATGAGCTATACTCAAACAGGGCGTATCCCGCCTGTAGGGTTGAAGGCTCATTCGGTTAGGGCAGTGGCTACATCGACAGCTTACGCTGCAGCCCTGCCCATTGAGGAGATCTGCTCCGCGGCTATTTGGAGCCGTCCGAATGCACGTTCATCCGTCATTACCAACTTGACAGACTCTCCAGTGAGCGTGCTCGGTTCGGTCAGTCAGTTCTCTCCAGTGGGCATGGTTCCACCTCTCTAGCCGCATTGAGCTTTCGAGGTTTTATGGTGTGAACCGTTATCTGCCAATTTTTAACACTGGTGTTGGGTTTTACAAATCTTGTTACATTTTCCCTTGGTGATGGGTTTTATGTGGTGATGGTTTTTATTCCCATGTCTCTTGCTTTCTAACCGAGAAGCGATATAGACTAAACTGCCCTTGGAAACTTTGCTGTTCACGGCATTTTCGTTTCTGGGTTTATTATGGGACCCTTATCTTCACTTCGAGTAGATTACGGAAGGAGGGAGGGTGTGTCTCGTTCGTTGCATTAGCGAGGTTTCGCTGGACAAAATTTGCATATCGTTTACCCCTGACCCTGGCTCATGCCCCGCCTGATTGGCTTTGGTGGACACGTGACCCGGGTAAGTGTGCCTTTTCTGCTATAATTAGCTTGGGAAATTCCACTTCTTGTCGGGGTGTTTAAGCAGACAGAATGCGCTCCTGAGATCCGCCTTTAGGAGTCTGTCTTATGCTTATAAGTACCCCAAGGAGGAGGAATATATAAAGAATCGAACTAACCTGTAGAGGTTTAAGATTCTTTGCATATATTCCTCCTTGGGTATCTGCTACCACCTCCCCTCAAGATTCTGTCTGACTTCGTTCAGCATGGAAAGTGAGGTACGAGGTTACGGTCTGGAGTTACCTGCTCTTGGCTGTAGGGGGCCAGAGGGCCCTGTAAGGGTGGTCTCACAAGACAAAACGTAGTTTTTGTTTTGTAAATATTTTATTCAAAATATTGTTACAACTGTCGTAGGGATTTTAAATGGACATTTAAATGCTTATAAGTACCCCAAGGAGGAATATATGCAAAGAATCTTAAACCTCTACAGGTTAGTTAGAATTTATGTTTTTGATCTGTACAGTGTTCCTGATGTTAAGTTTTTATTTTTACTTTAACATGGTTCTGTTACTGTGGTGTGTTTTGGTGTTGTGTTCTTGTGCTGTGTTTTGGTGTTCTGTTTTGTTAATGTCTTCTGTTGTTCTGTTCTGTTTCTGTTATTTTGTCTGTGTTCCTTTGTTGTGTTAGGGGTGGTGGGGTAGCCTTGTGGTTAAAGCATTTGCTCGTCACGTCGAAGACCCGGGTTCGATTCCCCACATAGGTACAATGTGTGAATCCCATTTCTGGTGTCCCCTGCCGTGATATTGCTGGAATATTGCTAAAAGCGGTTTAAAACCATACTCACTCACTCACTTCGTTGTGTTAAGGGGTTCCTGTGCACTAATGTTGTGTTCCGGTGTTTTGTTATTGTATTCCTCTGTAATATCATTGTGTTCCTCTGTCATATCATTGTGTTCCTCTGTCATATTGTGTTCCTCTGTCATGTCATTGTGTTCCTCTGTCATATCATTGTGTTCCTGTGTTCCAGAGCAAGGCAGACAAGAGGAAGGGCCAGCTCAGCGAGGCCCAGAACCAACAGAAGTTCGGGGAAGATGCCAAGGATATTGTAAGTTCTTCCACTGTCACTCCCAAATGCCCAAGACACTCCTCTTAATTCAAAGTATGTAGTGTTTACCTTCTAGCTGAATAGCATGAGAGACTGTAATCATGGTGTGTGTTGTCTTGCAGCTGTCATGGGCCGGATCAATGCGAGCTCGTCTGGCCAGTGCCGAGATGCCTCATGATATCCAGAGTGCTGAACGCATGCTCAAGGAACATGAGGAAGTTGGTGATGACATCAAGGCCCACAAAGACAAGTATGTATAACAACAATCACACATTCCAACATTGGTCTGGTGTAGATGGACAGGGCCCATGTTTGTAGTGTTAGCTCTGTTGTAACTGTGTAACAGACTGATGACTGTTGTAAAGGGTTAAACGCTTTGTGTAAAGGGTTGTAAGGCTTTGTGAATGGGCCACATGGAGTCCTATAAGGTCTTAGGTCAAGACCATCAAGAGCACTAGATGTTCCTATGACTAGGAAAAGACACTATGGAGACAGATCGTTCTCCAAAGCCGGCCCCTGGCTCTGGAACCGTCTTCCTCGGCACATTCAGAACATTGTCAACCTCAACCAGTTTAAACGACCACTAAAAACCCACTTGTTCAACATAGCCTTCGCCTAAGCGCCTTTGAGCAATATGTTGGAACAGGCGCTATACAAATATTAACTTTATTTATTTATTATTATTATAACATGAGAACCTGACAGGGGAGATAACTCGAAACTTCACTCTTCTGACAGGATTGTTGCAGATCAGAACAGAAACATTCTTTGTCTGGGTATATCTTGGCAAATAGGATGCTATAAGAAATAAACAGAATGTTGATGTTGTCTTTTATTACCAATTAAGTCAGATACTGAAGACTTTCTCTGAAAGTAAACAGCAAGGCTTTTTTTGCATCTGTTGTATATTTCAGTAGAAAATATTACTGTTAGCAAATATACAATGACTGATATATATTTGACTTTACTTTAGGGCTGCAAGGATTCAGTTCGATTTATCAAAAATCAAATCTGACACCTTAGATTCGATGTTCGGTAACCATTGTCACTATTTCGATTCAATGTTAGAGTGTTGTTCTGTGTTTAAAAATAATTTATTTCTTTGAAAAAGGTTTACATCATTTACATTCCTGATTTCCTAGTCAAATCTTGGAAAAAAAATTCAGTGTGATGTTTCTTTTAATAAACTCTGAGAGTTAAATGAAATCTGATGTTTTTACTTGCATGAAGAATCAAATCGAAAATGATCAAATCGAGGGTCCAATATCGAAAATCGAATCAAATCAAGGTCTGGGTGAATCATTGCAGCCCTACTTGATTTTAGTATCGAACTAGTGACTGAGTTAAGGGTTTATATCCCAGATCCACATGGGTTTATCAGTAGGTTTCACTAAAGTGATAGACTTCTGTAAGTTGTTATTTTTGACTATATTTTACTGTCTGTGGCAATGTTAGGTGTGTTTTATGTATTTCTTTTGAAAACAAATCCTTCATCACAATGAGAAGATATCAGAAGCAAATTTTTAATACTAATATACATTGCCACATATAGGTTTGCCAAGTTGAGGGCTTTGGGAGCAGAAGTCCTTGCCAAGAACCCTAATGCCCAGGACGTGAAGGACCGCTTGAAGCGTCTGGATGATGAAGAGCGAGCAATTGATGAGCTTTACCGACAGCGCCAGAAACAGCTTCAAGATGCTTACAACCTTCAGGTGTTCAACAAGGAGGCAGACACCATCGATGCCACCACCAGTGGTCACGAGGCCTTCCTGGATTACAGTGACCGAGGGGTAAGGAAACCTTAGTACCACTGATATTCATGACGTCCTTGCTGGAGCTAAGAATCAAGTGTAACCCAGTGTACTTATGCCTACTTTTGATTCATATAGTACCAATATCTTTTGATAAAACTCAGTTATAACAAAAATGTTCGGTACTAATTTTACTGAAATTTTATTTAAGGATTCCATTTGTTTCAGGAAAAGTTTTTTTTGGTTTGAATAATTTAATTTTATTTGTTTTAGATCTTCGCTTTTGCTAGAACAATGATTTGTCACTTTCTTATATTCCTTGAATAAGGAAACTTGCTAATGGTTGTGCTGGACATGCTGACTTAATGCTGTGGGTTTTTATTCAGAGCACTATGGCAGATGTGGAATCATTGCTGCGGAGGCACGATGACTTCGAAGGCAAAGTCCAAGCACAAGATGAGAAAGTGAAAGGGCTTAAGGACCTTGCTGACAACCTGATCCAGGACAAACACCCAGACAGAGACCAGTGAGTTGTCTCCCCTTAGTTCCAGACAAACTTTGTGTTCTTTGTCAGCGGATGATTGAGAAAATCTGTTTTGATTGTGCTAAATGTGATATGTATGTGTATATTTTATGTGTATTTATATCCATTGCAGTATTAACAAGAGATGTAACCAGGTGCTGAGCGAAGAAACAAGGTCAAGGACAAAGCAGCTGATCGTCGCAAGGCTTTGTTGGAAGCTCAGAAATTCCAAGAGTTTAAACGTGATGGAAAAGAGGTGAGCTGTCAATCTTTCAAGTTACAATAGATGAATGATTTACATTTAATGGGAGGTTCCCCCACGTCCAAAAGGAAATAAACATGAAAAGCAGACAGTTTTGGATGATGCTTACCGGTATATTATAATGAAATTAATGAGCTTCACTGAATAAGAACATAGGTCCATGACTTCAATACAATGATGCTGCCTTGGTCTGACCAGTGAGCAGTAAGGATGTTCTGACTGTGCATCTGTTATCACTATGGGCTATATGCAGGACTATCTATCTGTTACAGCTGTCTGACTGGATGAAGGAGAAGTACAAGACAGCCACAGACGACTCCTACAAAGATCTGTCCAACCTCATGGCCAAGCTGCAGAAGCACCAGGCGTTCGAAGCTGAGTTGAAGTCAAACAATGACAGACTGCAGGCTCTAAATCAGGTCAGCATGTGCGAATCTCTGGCTCAAAGTGTGAAATTTGATGATGTACTTCGTTGAATATTAACCCAAAAGGTGAATTAGTGTTAAGTTTTCAGTGAATCTGATACACCTGGAAACACTAGTTACCAACTAATATTGACGTGAGACCCTCAGTAATCAATGATGAGGAAATGTCAGTCGCTAGCAAGGTTGTACGATATTATCATTTTGTGGAAGAGCCACCAAACTACACTCAAAAACAAAGGTACAGTTTTTGATTGATAAAGACATATTTTGACAATTTTGTGTTAATTACCTTCAAAATTGATATATTTTGTTTAATTTTACAACCTGCCTGTGGCATATTGGCCAATAAGATCAGTAAAACAAGAAACTATCTTACCTTTAGCACTTGAAAGTTCTTAAAATGAGCTGGGCTTGGTATCCTTTGTACAAGTGTTTGATGATCAGAGTTGTGTTTCCAGGATGGAAAGAAGATGATTGGTGATGGTCACTACGCTGCTCCGGAGATCAAGGAGATCTCAGAGAAGCTGAACAGGGAGTGGGCAGACTTGAATGAGAAAGCAGCAGACAAGGGGAGGAAACTCCGCGAAGCAACACAGCAGCAGACACTCAATAGAGCTTTGGAGGATGCACAGGTATGTAGTTGATGTTGATGTACATGTTTGATGGAAAGTTATTAATAAGAGGCAAAACAGCTGAACATTCTGTGATGCATGATATCATCAAATGTGTTTCTCTTTGCAGGCTAAGCTCGATGAAATGGAGAAGTCTGTTGCTAACCCGGATGTTGGCTCAGATTTGAGAGGAGTCAAGAATCTGCTCATGAAACATCAGGTTCGATATTTTCTGTCTGTTTTTAACATTAAAAGCTATAGATATGTACTTCTGATGATTTAAAGTTTGGTTTAAAGGATCACAGAATCAGATCACGCTTACAGTCATTTCGGAAATATGTTTTGCTACGTTTCAGAATCTTGAAACGGACTTGTCAACTCTTTCCGGCACAATTCAAACAATTGTGGCTCAGGGCAAGGAAATGGCCGACAAAGGTCACTACAACTCTGCTGATATCATCCGAGCTGTTGACGCCTTCAACAGAAGGTTAGTAGTAGCTGATCTAGTCACTTTCAGTCAAACATTGATTCTGCAGAAAATTTGGTGAACTTGCCATAAATATATTGTTCGAATTTCAAGGAAGTATTTAAGCTCCAAGTTTGGATTATGGAGGACAGTTTAGCATTGTGAATAATCAATTATTCGTGTATTTCTTTTTTGGTTCTAATTTTAAGAATTTGTGTCAAAATTTAAAATGGACACCATACTCACCTGATTGAGAGGGGAGAGGAAGTAGTGCTTGTCACAAACTGTATTGTATTATGTTTAGTAGGATCAGCTCATTAGAATAATTATGGTGTTCACAATTTGAAGTGCCATTGCTCTTCACTTTGAAGAGGGGCAAGGGTCTCTGGTGCTGCACCCCTTTAGAGTTGCATTCCTAAGCATACTAGGAACTTGTCTGTGTGGGATCAAATACAAGATTCACCCTGACAATATTTCTTTGTCAACAGCAAACCCATGTTTCACGGTTTCACCAAAGTGTAAAATGTCTAGTACCCCTCACTAAGCTGACATGACCCAAATACTGTTAGCAGCAGAGTTAAACTAAACTGCCTTTGCCACTCAGATTTAAGAAGCTGGAGCCAGCTGTGGCAGCTCGCAAACAGAAGCTGCAGGAGTCGCTACAGCTGCACCAGTTTGTGTTCGACGCGGATAACGAGCTGCAGTGGATCAAGGAGCACCTGCCTGCAGCGGCATCACAAGACATGGGCAAAAACCTCATCGACGCCCAGAAACTTCACAAGAAACACCAGGTGGGAGAGCCAGTTTTGTGATGTTTCCAACTTTTGTTTAAATGTGGTGCAGATTTCCTCGTTCAGTGTTCAGTATGTGTCGTGAGGTTTATATATTTACCAGTTGTACAGTGTGGTCTCTCAGCACCAACACATGTTCAACCAATGCATGGTTTGGGCATATTTTATGTGTCCCAAATTGGCATAAATATTACCAGTTTACTATATATTATTAAAAACTCAAACTGACCAATGTTTCATCAAGATGAATCTATGAAAACCTGATTTTCTTTCTTAACATTAATATGTTATATATTTTTTAAATTAGATTTAATGAGAAAGTTTTTTCCTGTGGAAATAATTAATTTGGTCATTCTTGTCAGGATCTTGACCGTGAGATTCAAGGCCACCAACCAAGCATTGACAAAGTTTTGAGCACCGGAGACAAGCTGATCGATGACAAACACTTTGCCTCCAAACCCATCAGAGACAAGTGTCAGGAGCTTCAGGTGTCCTGGGATGATCTCCTCAAGAAGTCCAAGAACAAGAAAAAGAACCTTGACATCTCGCTGCAAACTCAGAAGGTCAGACTCCTTGCTCTCCATGTATCCTTGTCTCCTACTGGCTGCCTTTATTACCTCCCCCACCACCCTTGATTGTCTCCAGTATTTCAGCTCCCTGACCACCCTTATTTGACTCCCCATCCACCCCTGATTGCCTCCCTTGATTGAGCTCCCTAACCATCCCTGATTGCCTCCTTTGATTGACTCCCTGACCACCCTTGATTGCCTCCCTTAATTACCTCCCCCCCCACCACCCCAGATGGCCTCCCTTGATTGAGCTCCCTAACCACCCCTGATTGATTCCCCGACCTCCCTTGATTGACTCCCCTGACCACCCTTGATTGCCTCCCTTAATTACTCCTCCCCGACCACCCCAGATGGCCTCCCTTGATTGCCTCCCTAACCACTCCTGATTGATTCCCCGACCACCCTTGACTGACTCCCTGACCATCCTTGATTGCCTCCCTTAATTACCTCCCCGACCACACCAGATTACCTCCCTTGATTGCCTCCCTCACCACCCTTGATTGATTCCCCGACCACCCTTGATTGACTCTCCAACCACCCTTGATTGTCTCCAGTATTTCAGCTCCCTGACCACCCTTATTTGACTCCCCATCCACCCCTGATTGCCTCCCTTGATTGAGCTCCCTAACCACCCGATTGCCTCCTTTGATTGACTCCCTGACCACCCTTGATTGCCTCCCTTAATTACCCCCACCCCACCACCCCAGATGGCCTCCCTTGATTGAGCTCCCTGACCACCCAGATTGCCTCCCTTGATTGAACTCCCTAACCACCCAAGATTGCCTCCCTTGATTAAACTCCCTCACCACCCTTGATTGATTCCATGATCACCCTTGATTGCCTCCCTCGATTGATGGACTCCTCGACCACCCTTCATTGTCTCCCTTGATGGACTCCCCAACCACCCTTGGTTGCCACCCTTGATTGAGCTCCTGACCACCCTTGATTGCCTCCCTGACCACTCTTCACCACCCTTGATTGAATGCTTCCCTGACCATACATTTATTACATGATTGATTCTTGCTGCTAGATCATGTCCCCAGTACTACATTTTATCATAAGAACTGACATTGTTCTTAGTCAGGACCAACAAGGTAGACTGGCCAATACTGTCAGACACTGTTGTCAGGCTAGCTTCATATTGCAGGAATATTGATGAAAGTTGCATCACTCATTATTACCCAAGTAAGGCAAGTATTCATGTATTCCTTACTCTGTTGATGACTGTTCCAGTACCTGTCTGAGGTGGCAGAGGTCGAGGCCTGGATCAACGAGAGGATGTCCCTTGCCTCCAGCACAGACTATGGAAGGGATGAGAATGCGGCAGACAAGATGCTGGCCAAAAATAAGGTATGGGGTCAACACACGGAGAATACATTGTTAAGTGAACAAAGAGCTTCATAATCTAGAATGATGTGAAGGAGTAAGACCTTCAATTTCCATTTACCAAATATTTTAATCTGACTTTGATGGCAAAGGTTTCATATCATGTGTCATACTCTTCTTTTCTTTCATAATGTTTTTCTAAAATATCTTAAGAGTAAATGTGTTGAGAACAGTTATCTTATGGTTAGTTATTTTGTTGCAGGTTTTAGAAACTGACATTCAGACATACTCAGGAATCGTTACCAGCCTGGGCAAGGAGTCCTCCAGGCTGTTCAAGCTGGGATCAGCAGATCCATCTCTGCTGAAGAAGACTCAGGTAAACTGACCATCTCACTGACATACTGACTGTTGACGTGGTCTAGTGGATACAGCCTCTGCTTGGAGCGCAGAAAGCTGGTGGTTCCATCCCCAGGCCATGTACCAAAGGGTGTAGAAAGACGTTTTTTGTTTCCCTACCTGGCGCTTGTCATTAAAGGATATAACAGGAGCTGGTCAAGCAGTACAAGCACACGCACGCACGCACGCACGCACGCACGCACACACACACACACACACACACATGCATGCAAATCAGTACATGAGCAAAATACCCTTGAACCCAATTTCATCTCACACTAACTTTACCATACGATATGCATGGGACAGGTTAGTCCAGGGGATTTCTTTCTTAGTAGATACACTGTCCAAATCATTCTGGGATGATAGATGATGATGTGGAGGACAGCAGCTGACCTCCATACTCCGTATTCCCCTGCCTGCATCACATGCACTGACATAATGGGGAGATAACCCAGGATACCAAAGTTCTGAAGTCATGCTATTGGAAGTCTTAAGTTTCAGAGTTTTAACATAGGGTTATGTCCAGGTTTCTTGGATTTCATCAGATTTTTTATAGACATCAATGTTGAGTTGTCAAGGAATGTTTTTCAGTCTTCACTATTTCCACCAGTTTCCAAAGAGACAGTTTAGTATCTATTGTTACAGGACAATCTCCAGGACAACCTCAACAAGCTCCGTCGCTTGGCAGCGGAGAGGACGCGCAACCTCGAACACTCCAAGAGTCTCCACGCCTACATGCGTGAGAGTGAGGAGTTCGAGGAGTGGATCAACGAGCAGATGCAAACTGCATGCTCTGAGGAATATGGCCAAGATTACGAACATCTTCAGGTGATTAACCTTCTGTTGTTACATGGAATGAAGTTATATTTGGTAATGTTACCTGTGAAGTTTTTTAATCATCCATGGTTGTTAACAAAAATTAATTGCACCACTAAAACAGTGATTATCTGACAAATTACTTACAAAAGTGCTCAGTGGTAGAACTTTGATTAACTTTTTTCATGGTGTAAATTATTCAATTTACATTAATTTCTATGTCTTTTTTCTACAGATCTTGAAAAGTAAGTTTGAAGAGTTTAAGCGTAAGGTGGAGGCTGGTTCTGAGAGATTCAATCGATGTGAGCGCCTCGCCAAGTGGCTCCTGGATGACAAGGGACCTCACACTGTGCAGGTGCAGCAGAGGCAGGAGCACCTGCGTGATGCTTGGAACACCCTGCTGGAGCAGATCGAGTCCCGCGACTCCAAGCTACAGGGGGCGGAGGACATTCATAGATTCAACCGAGATGTAGAGGAGGCTTTGTCAAGGATTCAGGTAAGGAAAATGAATGGAGAGTGGCAGACACAAATAACGACATGTATGAGTACTGTTGGTATGATGATCATGCTATTGACCTTGTCAATACAGTCAGTGACCATTTGTCTGGTACCAAATTTCCATGTGCAGAGTTGCATCCCTTAGCAATACCAGGATCTGCTAGTTGTTGAAATAATTCCTGATTTGCCTTGGCATGATGTTTGTCCTTGGTTTGTCAACTGTATGTCTACTTCTGGTTGTCACCAACACAGATGACTGGTATCCATGGAGTTTTTCTTGTAATAATTATTTTAAATAAGACCCCACTTGAATGAGACACGTCAGGTATCTGAAGGCATATATTGCAGGAGAAGGAGTCCAGCATCCCTGATGATCTAGGCCGTGACTACTACACCACCCAGAAGTACCTCAAGAAACACGAGGCTTTCGAGAATGAACTGGTTGCCCTTGAAGCTCAGGTAGATATTCCAGTAGCTTACAGCCATGGTCACTTTATGCACACAAACATTACAACACAAACTCATGTTTTAAAGATATCTTTTGCGTTTCTGAGATAAGCTAATGTTCCCTTCTCTCCTCCACATGAACAGCTCCAGATCCTGATTGATGACTCTGGGCGCCTGCAGGAGGCGTACCCCGGGGAAAATGCCGACCAGATCGAGGAGCTGCAGGCTGCTGTGGTGGACCACTGGGGCCACCTACAGGAGAGGGCAGAGATCCGCAAGGGCCAGCTACTGGCTGCTGCTGACCTCCACAAGTTCAACGCTTCTGTAAGTAGACCACAGCAGTGCTGCATTTAGTGTCTGTACTTTGTCACTGGTCCAACCTGGACATTTATTCATTCTACAACTGTCCAGGCCATGTTCTTTAAGGAATGGGGGTTGGGGATATGCTAATGGTTAAAGCATTCGCTCGTCGCACTGAAGTCCCAGGTTCGATTCCCCACATGGGTAAAATGTGTGAAGCCCATTTCTGGTGTACCCCACCATGATATGGCTGGAATATTGCTAAAAGCGGTTCTTAAAGGTATGTTAAATTCAACTGTCATGACTCGATTACAGTGGCACTAATGGTCAGAGCTCATGATTCCTTAGTTTACGATAGAGGGTCTAGTGTTTGCTCTACTTATTTTAGATAAATCCAAGAGGTTGTATGATATGAGGATTGTCATTGCACAGAGATTTCAGTTGTACATTTCTATGTTCTCACAAACATGATACTAGTAGGGTTGGCTGCAATGGAAAATTCTCCTGGCTTGATCACAGATGTTGCTGGTACAACAAGTGCACATCAGTGATGCTGAGGCCTTGTTTTCCATTGTTTGTTTAATGTATGGAAGCACTGTTTCATGTCGGACAGGTTTGTAATGTATGATACCATCTGTATCCCAGGTGCGTGACCTGCTCGGCTGGGCCAAGGCTACGGAGCGAGAGATGCTGGCAGAGAAGACTGTGCGAGATGCACAGGCCGCTGACCTGCTGCGTACCCGACAAGACGAGATCCGTGCTGAGATAGACGCTAGAGGAAGCACATTTGACGCAGTCATCGGCACAGGACTAGCCATGATAGAGAATGGACACTATGCAAGTGAAGAGGTCAGTACTAGCTGCGGACACAGCTAGTTGTTACTTTAGATTTGTTGCACTTAGCTGAATTTTGAAGTATGGAAGGTTATCATTTTCTGTGGTAATTCTCATTCTGTATATATTATGGCTTTTACTTCCACTTCATCCCATGAAGATCAAGGTTAGAATTGGTCTTCAACAACGCATGTTTGTCGTAAGAGACTACTAACGGGGTCTGGTCCCATATCCCAATTGCGTAGATCTATGCCCATGCTGTTAATCACTTGATTGTCTGGTCCAGACTCTAATATTTGCCGACAGCTGTGGTATAGCTGGAATATTGTTCAGTGAGGCCTTAAATAACAAACAAACAAACAAACAAACTTCTACATCATGTTATGGGTGATGTAGTACAATGTCTTCTGTGGAATATATTATCAATGAACACAGATAAATAATGGATTTATTAATACTTTCAATGCAACGTTTGGATACACCCTCCATCAAGCAAAGGACTTGCTACCACAAGCAAAATCTGACTCCATTAAGTAGTGGAGTAGCTTTGTGGTTAGAGTGTTTGCTGGTCATCCCAGAGACCTGAGTTTGATTCTCCACACAGTGTGGCGCTTGCTGTGCCTGGAGTGTTGCTTAAGGTAGCCTCTGTCCAGTTCATAACTTCTCTTGACTGATGTTCTGCAGTGATTTCCTGACGGCATACTTCTTTGTACTGAGTTATTTCTATGTTACAATGAGCAGATTTCGGACAAGGTGAACGAGGTGCAGCGGATGCAGGAGCGGCTCGTGGCCACCTGGAACAAGAGGAAGGAGTACTACGACCAGCTATATGATGTCCAGATCTTCCTTCGCGATGCTGAGCAACTTAACACTCTCAGTTCATCCCAGGAGGTAGGTAGAGAAACTCTAGTTTATGAAATATTTTTTAATGAGTCTAGACATATACTGTTCAAGGGAAGTTAAAGAACATCTGAATCTGTCATGGTCTATAATATAAAATAACTTGTTGTTCTCTATTTTCTTTTTGTAGTATATATCAGTTGTAATTATATAATTAAAATGAATTCATTTCATGCTTATTTAATAACTCAAAGTTGATTTTGTTTTAAACTTATTTTAGGGACCATTCATAATTTATTGCTAGGGGGGTAGATGATGATTTTATTGAGAAGCATATACAATGTGAATGACCTCCCTTAAAATTTATGTGCAAAATAAGTGATCCCCCCCCTGCATGTCATGTACAAAATCAATGACACCCCCTCCTCCCATAATTTCTAAGCGTAATTTTAAAATATTTTATGTACAAAATTGATGAACCCACCCCCACTCCCCTAAGTACATGTGTACAAAATTGATGACCCCCCTAATGCGTGTACAAAATTTATGACCAGAACAAAATGGGTGAACACCCCCACCCACCCCCACCCACCCCTTAAAATCATTGCCCACCTACCACCACCACCACCACCCACCCCCACAGCCATAAATTATGAACGGTCCCTTATGAAACAGTGTCTTCCGTCACCACCCCCAGTCATGTTTAGTGTGATTTGTTAGAAGCAGTGAACCAAGAGGTAACCCTTGTAAATCCATGACAATGAGATGTGTCCGATGTGAGTTCTGTGTGATGTTCCAATCTGCATTGTGCAACATGTCACAGGTTGGAGTAGTCTAGTGGTTAGGGCATTTGCTTGTCAAGCTGAAGACCAGGGTTCGTTTCCCCACAAGGGCACATTGTGTGAAGCCCATTTTTGGTGTTTCCCACCAGATTATTGCTGGAATCATGCTAAAAGTGGCGTAAACTCCAACTTATTCACTCACTCATGTCACAGGTGTATCTGGCCAGTCCCGACTCAGCAGAGTCTGTGGAGCAGGTGGAGGGGCTCCTGAGGAAACACGAGGCGTTTGAGAAGGTGCTGGAGACGCAGGAGGAGAAACTGTCAGCAGTCACAGCTCACGGACAACAGCTGGTGACAGACAACCATTTCGAGGCTCAGACTGTACAGAAAACTATGGCTGCTGTCAATCAGAGGTATGTAGTTATTCACTGAATGTGGAACTATGAAGCAAACATATTGTCAAGCTAATTTAAAAGAAGGATAATGTCAATAAGCTGGAAATTAGTCTTTGTGTTTTGATGTCGATAGTCATGACTATGTTGGAGGGCATTGATTCCCAATTGGTCTAAGGTGCCACAACCCGTGAAGATCTGGATTAGAATTAATCTTCAGTAACCCATGCTTGTCATAAGAGGTGACTAACGGGATCAGGTGGTCAGGCTCACTGACTTGGTTGACACTTTACTGCATCCCAATTGTGCAGGTTGATGCTCAAGCTGTTAATCACTGGATTGTCTGGTGCAGACTGGATTATTTACATACTGCTGCCATATAGCTGGGATAATGCTGAGTGCGTCGTAAAACTAAACTCACTCAGTCGCTAGGGTGCCACATTTCGCTGTGCAGAGTTGTTGCCCTTGGTTATGCCATAAACCTGATTGAGGGTTTGAACTCTAGTTCACCCAATTATGTTTCAAGGTTTGTCAGGATCAAACCTACCATTGCTCGTTGGTTGAACCACAGGAACAAAATGTCTCAAGACTGCACTGCAGGCTTTTTTTCCATATCCGACTGAGATGCTGTGATGTAACTGGACTTGAACACAACTCACTCACTTATACACCTCATGCAGATTTACAGATTGACTCACCACATCCTGATATGTTCTAGCCATAGTTTCCACAGTTTCATTGTTCGATATTCATTGCGTTTTTTTATTATTTATTGTCCAGACGAGGTCATATCAAAGATTTGAGTTCCCAGAGAAAGAACAGAATATCAGACAACATGTTATATGCCAACTTCAACAGAGATGTTGCTGAGGTGAGTGTCACTGTGTCTCTTCAAGGCAGCATCATAAAGTGGACCTCACATAAACCACCAGTCTCCTAATGGCATGAAGCCTACTTGAGTTACTGGTCCTGGGATACCTGGATGATGAGATATACTAAGTTGTCTTTATGCCTTGGGCCCTAACAAATTTGTGATGAGTCAGCATCATTGTGGCCATTACACACTGGTCCATTGTGTGCATGAGACGGTGTTTACTGTTTATCCCTCAGTGTGGGTATTGTAGAACCACAGACAGTTGTTGTGATCATACAGGACTCGAGTGTCCGACATGGAGGATATTGTAGCACTTTGCGATGATCTTAAAGTATGGACAAGGGCATGCTTCATGTGACATTCATTTGAAATTATAAATGATAAGAGAAGGCCACAGTTTTTGAAAATTTATTGCAGAAAAATAACCCTTGTGCAATTCAGCAGAAAAGATGATATTGTATTTGAATATTTTTAGATCTAGGGACACAATATTTACGGGTGTTCATGGGTTTGAATTCTGCTAATTTATTTTCTTGGTGTGTTTACATCTGTGGATTTTGCCAGAGTGGTAACCGTCTAATACCTGCATTACTTAGGGCTTTCCTCCCATGCTAGGATTACATGCTCTGATGTGACTGGAATACCATTCAGAGTGGCATAAAACCCAACTCTCACCACTATCGTCCATGTTACCTTGATGTTAATGTCTCTCCCATGTGGCAGGCTGAAGGCTGGATTGACGACAAGCTGAAGGTGGCGTATGAGGACGACTTCCAGGACGTCACTGACCTGTACGACAAGATGAAGAAGCTACAGAAGCATCAAGCTTTTGAGGCCGAGATTGTGGCCAACACTGACAGGATCAGTAAGATCAAGGAGGTATGCCTATAGTCACATAATGCCTCAGCTGTAATCACTGATAACATGAGTGCAGCCACAGGGCCAGCTCTACCACCAACTGTAGTTCCATGCCATTGTGTCTCTGTTCCATTAGTGGCAAACATCTACAATGTATGTTACTGTACCTTGTCCTATAATTTAAATGTGGACTTAAGTTCAAACTGCTCACTTCGCTGGCGATCAGTTGCCTCACTCTGAGAGTGTGGGTTCAAATACCGGATGGAACTCCACCCCCAAAAGTATTAGAATCTATACTTTACTGAGAAAGAGTAATCCCAAATATAACTTGTGTTACATTTGACCACTTTCTAAAGAACATTGTGTATTCATGCTCACATCTTGTTCATCGATTCTTTTTAACCAGAAATTCAAAATTCGTGAGTAGAAAATCAGTGGCATGACATGAATGTTATTTTACCTATTTTAGAATATACACATGCTAACTGTGATCTGTTCTTCCTCCCAGCAAGGAGATCTCCTCATACAAAAGCGGCACCAGGCTTCAGGAGATATCCGGCAGTGCCTGCAGACACTCACGGCTAAGTGGAACGAGCTGCTGCAGGCTTCCACCAACAGGGGTCGTGGTCTGGGCGAGGCCAAGGACATCCTGGAGTTCAACGAGCAGGTGGACAGAGTTGAAATGTGGATCAGAGAAAAGGTGAGATGGGTTGTCTGTTGATAATCAAGTAAGTTTAGTCAGTTAAGTAGAACACATTTGTAATTGTACGGAAATATCAATTATGAAAGATGCATTGAATATTAATGCCATTATAGATGAGACTACTTGTTTTGAATGTTCATCAGTATAAATTTTGTAAAACAAGTCATGTTTTCTTATTGTGGTTCTTTTTGGTCAATTTAACAAACATTATGATTTTGTCAAGGCAGTATTGAAAATAGTGTCTTGAAATATATTTTTAAATGTGATTACAAAATATCAACATAAAAATGTCAAGCATATGGTAATTTAGATATTCAATCTGGAGTATGTGTTCCCTGTATTATTTAAGTAGTGTTGACTAGTCTGCAAGCTTCTCTCACAATACCTATTTGTCCTCCCAGGAAACCCTGGTGAGTGCAGGCAACATGGGGCGTGACTACGAGCACTGCGTGGAGCTGCAGAAGAAGGTCAACAACCAGGAGTCTGCTGTAAGTCATCCTCATCCTTTCCTTCACATAATTTCTAAAGAATTTGTCAGAATGCAAGTCATGGGAACATGTTGACACCAGAATAACTTGAATGAATCCTGGCTGATAAGTCAGTGGGGCCTAAAGAGTTTGTATAAAGAAGTCACTGCTTAATACCCAGCTACAGATTTATGCATACCTAGAGTTGAAACCATGTCGGGATGTTTGTTGCAGGGCATTACTGTAGACGAGAAGCGTATCAAGGCCATCAATGACCTGGCTGACAGACTCGTGTCCCAGGGACGCACAGACACCAAGGCGGTCAAACAGAGGCGGGACAATATGAACAAACAGTGAGTGGACAGACAGCTTCATTAACAGATTTCTATCTATTTCTCAATTAGCTTGACAACTTATGTTACATTTTCCTCCTAGACATGGACACAGGGTTCATAACTGGCACAATGCAATGTACGGAATTACTTCCCTTTGATAGTCCTGGATTCACTGGTGAGGGAAAGAATCTGTCAGCACAGACTAATGCATGGATTTCCAAGCGTTACATGTCTACAGTAAATATGTTTCAACACATTATGCTTGCACACAGTGATATACCAGAACTATTATTTAATACAGGATTAAACTCAACTCACTCACTCACTCTCTCTTTACCCCAGATGGAAGGACCTACAAGGAGACCTCAACAACTACAAGGTGAAACTGGCGGCTGCCCTGGAGATGCATGCCTTCAACCGGGACGTGGATGATGTCAACGAGCGTATTAATGAGAAGGCATCACTTTTGTCGGTAGAGGATGTTGGGAAGGATCTGGCAGGTGTGCAGGCGCTGCAGAGAAAGCAGGAGGACATCGAACGGGACATGACAGCGCTCCAGAACCAGTTGGAGGTGAGCTAATTCTTCGGTTAGGACAGATAACGAAAGGACACATTCATTATGACATAATCATCTGATTGTTCTGCTCGCTTTGTTACAAATTCATCTTATTTCCAGAAAATTGAGACCCAAGCTGTGAAACTACGTAAGAGGCATCCCGACATGGTGAAGTCCATCGAGGAGAAGCAACAGGAGGCGGAGGACAACTGGGAGAGGCTGGAGGAACTGTCAGACACCAGGTCAGTGGGATGCCAGGTGTTCTCAATAAGATTGAGCTCCAATTAAGTGGATATATGCTTATGTCCACAGAAAACTCATTTGGAATCTGTCGTCTAAAGTTTGTGGTGTAAATGTGGATAATAAGAAATGATTGAAAGTTTATTCATTTTCTTTCAGAAAATCAAAACTTGCAGAATCATACAGACTGCAGAAATTCCTAGCAGATGCTCGTGAACTGGTAGGTTGGAATGACTCCCAAGTCACATTTTAACCTTTTTTGACCAACACTTGTTACATCTGGTAGTGATATTGCACAACAAATCAGATTACTATGCAGTGAAGTGAAGTGCAGCCATGGCAACTCATCAGCTGATATAGAGGCTCGATAAGTTGAAAGAATCAGTACATCTGAACATACTGTATTCACTGCATCTACATCATGATGTGTTCGAACTCACAGATCCAGTGGTCCAATGAGATGATGGCTAGGATGAACTCTGGAGACCTTGCCAAAGATGTGACCGAGGCAGAGAACCTCCTCCAGATGCACCACGAGAGGAAGGTAGGCTCACCATGGAATCCTGCAGTTAGTGCAGCTCTCCAGAACAGAAACTTTGATTTATAGTCAGATTAGCTATTATAATCACGAGTGTTAATTCTACACCTTAAATGAAAGAGGACATCATGTCATGTCAACAAAATGTTGACTCTATTAGAGATTTGGCTTCTGTAAGTAAAATGTATTCAAGTATGATTTGGGAAAATAATTCGACCAAATGATGTCACCTGTTTGAAGATGTCACCTGTTTGAAGATGTGACTGTGATTTTTATTCACTGCATTTGAACCACTCCTGGGGAGGTTAAAGCACTGTCAGGAGTTGTGTTAAATTCTACCATTAAATACTTCTTGTGGTTTACTTTGTAAAGAGTGCTTGAATATGAAATTTGAGTGAAGTACACAGCTAGGATAAAGTTAATCCCACTGTGATCCAGTATATTGAATAATGTTTAAAACAAAGCATGGGTATGACAACAAAGTAAATGTGTCCTCCAGGCTGAGATCGACGGCCGCAAGACTCACTTCACGTCCATCCGGGAGAGTGGGATGAACCTGGTGAACAACCAGCACTACGCCACGGAGCAGATCCAGAAGACAGTGAAGGAGCTGGAGAAGACCAAGTTGGCCCTGAGTGGGTCGTGGGACAAGCGGAACCATCTCCTCACGCAGTGTCACGACCTCCAGGTCTTCAAGGAGACCGCAGAGCAGGCCGACACATGGCTTGCCACCAAGGAGGCTTTTCTGGCAAACGAAGATCTTGGAGTGAGTGCTGCATTATCAGAACACAGATCCAGTGTGTCAATATGTTTGACTGATGCAGTCTACAGTAATTTCTACTGAGGCTTTGAGATGAGCCAAGGGCCTTTTAGTAGTATGTTAATCTTGTTCACATATGCGTTAGGGGCGACGGGGTAGCCCAGTGGTTAAAGTGTTCACTCATCACACAGAAGACCCAGGTTCAATTCCCCACATGGGAACATTGTGCGAAGCCCCATTTCTGGTATCCCCCACTGTGATATTGCTGGAATATTGCTAAAAGCGGTGTAAAACTAAGCTCACTCACTCACATATGCTTTGACTATATATTTAAAGATGTATTTGTGGTTTACAATGGCTCCTATAATATGGAGTGTCTTAAAACAAGAGAGGGGCGGTTGGGTAGTCTAGTGGATAAAGTGTTCGCTCTTCATGCCAAAGACTAAGGTTCGATTCCCCACATGGGTACAATATGTGAAGGCCATTTCTGGTGTCCCCGCTGTGGTATTGCTCGAATATTGCTTAAAGCAGGGTAAAACCATACTCACTTAACACAGGAGGGGATGGGTATTGGGTTTGAGATGTAAAATATCAGAGAAAGAACACCTTTAACATGTGATGCAGCTGTAGAACACAAGTTAATGTTCATATCATGAACTAATGGGTTGAAAGCATTACAATATCTAGTGTTTGTGAAAAGAATGTTTGAGCCCTCTTGATCACATTCCATCATTGACATGAAAACATTGACGTCTGTTGTCAATTGCAGCACACTCTGTACAGCGTAGAGAGCCTACTGAAGAAACACGACGGCTTTGAGAAGACAGTGAAGGCCCAGGAGGACCGCATCGAGGACCTGAACCAGTTCGCCACTGACCTGTGTACACAGCAGCACTATGCCAAGGACGAGATCACATCCCGCTGTCAGACGGTCCTCAAAGCGCAGGGACAACATGTGGCAGCTTGCTGCAGCCAGACGCAGGAAGTTGGAGGATTCACGCCACTACCAGCTTTTCCTCAGGAATCTCTATGAGGTGAGTCTCTTGTCAGATTACTCAACACACATTCTTGTCCATATTTGTCATCGTTACCCACTTGCGTAGAATGATGCTCATGATGTTGATCACTCACTCGTCTCGTCCAGATTGGCTGATTTGCAGACAGATGCAATATATCTGGAATATTGCAACAAACCAACAAATCAAAATCTTGTCTATATTGTAGTAATTTCCTTCCATTTGGTATGATTGCTCTTGAGATTTAAGTTTAAATAGGAGGAAATACATGATAGCGTTGACTTCACAGTATGAACAAGAATGTTAGCATCGCATATGAACAGTCACGGCTTATTAGGGAAACTGATACCCAAGATAATCGTCCTTGTTACAAGGTACCCACTTAGGAGTAAATACTTTGAGACAGAAATCTCTTTGATTTAAAAATAGATTTTAAAGAGTTGCACTTAAATAGTGTTCCTTGAATAGTGAAAACCATGTCCATCGTTTGTCAGTAGTGATTGGGGAAACTGTATGACGTTGAAGGGTTGTATCATTTTGTATGCTAGTTAATTGTCATGAGACTTTCTGCTTCTTCAGGTTTCTGGCTGGATCAACGAGAAGCTGCAGGTCGCCCTTGATGAGTCTTACCGCGACCCTGTCAACCTCCAGAACAAGCTCCAGAAACACACAGCATTCGAGGCTGAACTCACATCCAACAGAAACAGAGTAGATGCTGTTGTGCATGTAAGTGTGAACATAGCACTAACTCCCATACCTTAACACGATTATCATTAAGGTAAGGTTGTTTTGTCCAATGGAACCCAGTACCTTAAGGTGTTGCCTTGTCAAACCATAGCTGGGTATCTCCCATTGCTCCTCAAAGTGACTGCAGGACAAGTCATCTGTTATGTGTTTATCAAACCTCCTTGAAGTCCGTGACCTGAGAAGATCCGGGGTAGAATGAACCTTCAGTAACCCATGCTTGTCATAAGAGGCGACTAACGGGATCAGGTGGTCAGGCTCGCTGACTTGGTTGACACATGCCATCGGTTCCCAATTGTGCTGATAGATGCTCATGCTGTTGATCACTGGATTTTCTTGTCCAGACTCGATTATTTACAGGCCCCGAAATATAGTTGGAAGATTGCTGAGTGCAGCGTAAAACTAAACTCACTCACTCACCCCTTGAAGTCCATAGTAACCATCATGACTGACATGTTTGTTACAGGAGGGTCAAGGACTGATAGATGACTCACATTACGCCACACCGGACATCAGAAAGAGGCTTGAGGAACTGGAACTCAGCTGGCAAGCCCTCATTGCCGCCAGCACTGAGAAGAAGGACCGTTTGCAGGATGCCTACAGGGTACGACTGTTACATGTGATACACCATTTGATGAACTTGGAGAAACTTAAAAACTGGATAAATCGATTGGACATTTCCACACCCACAATGTTATTGATGTTAATATGAATGTGAGTATGATTAAAAACATTGCACTCTCTTCTGTCAGGCCATGCTGTTCAACCGTGTGGCAGACGACCTCAACACATGGATGGACGAGGTCGAGAACCAGCTGGAGTCCGAAGACCATGGCAAGGACCTCACAACTGTCAACGCACTGCTCAAGAAACATCAGGTATGTGCTAAGCATCACAACCTTTACTGATTTTCTAGGTGGGCTTATGCACATTTGTTCCCAGTAAAGAGATTTTAAAGCCTGATCCGGAGCTGTTGTACAGGTTACTAGAATAAAGTGTGATTGTGGCGTTGTTGCAGCAACTGGAGCAGGACATCTTGACACACCAGGAGAAGGTGCAAGACGTTCTGGACGCTGCACAGGTGTTCAGGGAGTCACGACACTTCCTCAACAAGGAACTGCAAGCCACTGCACGCGAGGTCTCCGAGAGGTCAGTGTGTATTGGATACTTATTTGTCACATGATATCTCCAAACAGCTGGCGCTTGATGGGTACGTGTAAGTCATGACAGGTCCATGTATAATGGTTACCTGTAGGTCATGTGAGACATCCAAATCTCCTGGATACCTTTAGGTTGGGGTATATAAGGTCTCTATCAGGTATGTGTAATTGGATTCTTTGTTTATAAATACAGATGTCGGTCATATTCATCTCAAGGATTGTGATGTTAAAGGAAGTAGTATAAGAGCTGCAGTGTTTCTGAAAGTTGAAGAGTGTTCATTGTGAACAAGTCAGTTCCCTCCTACAGGTACAACTCGTTGTCAGAGCCGTGTCACATTCGACGAGACAATCTGGAGGAGGCTCTAAGAATGTACCAGTTCTTCCGAGACGTGGAGGATGAGTTGTCATGGATACAAGAAAAAGACCAACAGCAGAGTCCACTGATCTGGGTCATTCTTTGTCAGATGTTCAGAATCTCATGAAGAAGCATCAGGTAAATTTCTCTTAATAACACGGATCTGTTTATGGCAAGGGAGGTTAATATCACTTTATAAATTCTTATAAATACATGACAAGTTATTCAGTGTCATTTTATTGGTTGACTATATGAGATGTTTGCATTTAGGTTTCCATAAAACAAAGAAAGACATAGGCCACACCCACTAACTGATCATGATGTCTGTTTCCTGATTGGATGATAAATAAATAGGCAGGGCCTGTGTTGTCTAATTATACTGAAGGTCATCACTGATTTCATTTGTTGCCTGTAAATGAATAAGCAGTCTGTGAAGTTATTATTGTTCATAAATATTGACTTTAGCATATGGGACGGTGGGGTAGCCTAGTGGTTAAAGCGTTGGCTCGTCATGCCGAAAACCAGGGTTCGAATCCCCACATGGGTACAATGTGTGAAGCCCATTTCTGGTGTCCCCTGCCATGATGTTGCTGGAATATTGCTAAAAGCAGCGTAAAACCAGAACTCAGTCAGACTTTAGGATGTACTCATTATGCCTACTAGTTTTTACAGTATGTGTCCAGGAACACAAACTTTGAAGTCAATTCTTAACTGACATATGTTTAAGAGCTAGATCTTAAGAAATTGAACTTTGATTGTCAAGAAAATTGAAGTATGATTGATGGATTCGTTCTAACTACTGACTAATAAATGTTTTTTTTATTGTCTTTATGAAGTTAACGATTCGGAAAGTATGGTGAAAAAGTTTAAGCCAACTTTGTTGTTGTTGAGAGGAAACCAGTCTGATAATTCCACCATTGCACAATAAATGTTTTGGATTTCACATGAATACAGAATATGAATAGCATCACAAATTTCAAGTTTCTCTTTCTGTGTGTTCAGGAGATGCATTTAAGTGTAAGTCACCATCCACAGTGATGTGTTGCATGATGTTAGGGATGTGTTTCACGGATTGTCACATGATTTATTGAACACCGCATGACCTGTGTTTTACACATCACACATGACAGCTCACTGTGAAGATGTGCAATGTTGATGATGAATTAAGCAGTAATCACTCTCTCACTCTTGTGAAACAACCTTTCCTGTCAAATGATAAATAAACATCAACCGCTTGTAAAGAATTAGTTTGATACATTACCTTATATCTGATCTCAGGTACAAACCAACAACTCTGTCCATGATTAGCTCTACAATGGCTCACTTTGATTTCAGAATCCTTTTGGACAGTGCATTTTGCTATTGAACCCTTAAAACTGTCAGATGAATTTGTAGATTCTTAATCTTTACACTTGAGTGAATATGGAGCATGAAGATTCTTAGGGCTACTTTTTGCTCGTTTTTGTAGAATTGTTACCAAAATGTTCTGATAGTGGAATAATTGGTGTCCTGTAAACATTCTGACATCCTGAAAGTCAAGGGACATTTTGGGCAGTTTACAGTGACATTCGTTTCATTGGTACTTTAATCTGCTGCCTACCAGGGAGGTCATTGTGATTATCTTCTGTTTCCCAGACCTTGGAGTCGAGATAGTGGCTCACGAACCTCTTATCGAATCGGTGGCTAATGCAGCCCAGTTGATGGTCCGTAGCAAGCACTTCGCCTCTCAGGATATCCAGTCTCGTCTTGATGACCTGCACGGTCAACTGCAGCGGCTCAAGAAGACTACCACAACCAGGAAACTCAAGCTACAGGAAGCTCTAGAGGCACAGAAGGTGAATACGATTTACAGTACTGTACAAACTGATATGGCCAGCTTCATTCAGTCTGATTATCTAGAATGCCCACGAAATAATAATAGACTTAAAAAAGGTAAAAAAGACTAGTTCTCGGAGAATGTCTTTTGAAAAATGGTGAGTGTTAGGGGCTTCAGTGGTGGTAATTTTTTCAATCCAGGAAATAATTACAAATGCGAGTTTGCATGTATGATGATGCAGTTGGTATTTGGAATGGTCAGAAGAAGTTCATGGATCTTATGACAGTGATGTGATGTTATTTTTAACTTCTTTTCAGTTTTACACTGAAGTTGCTGAAGCTGAGGCATGGATGAATGAGAAGCTGCCACAGTTGACGAGCTCTGATCTCGGACGCGACGGAGACCAGGTTCAGGTTGGTGTGCTTTCTGTGTCCACAGCTTTAAAGTTGGCATCCATCAGTACGGTATCATTTCCGTACATAGGCAGAAAATTGTCTGAAGAACAATTTCGTATGTAGTTTCTTTTTGTCATTTGTTCTGAAAAGGATGATGATGGTGATGATGATGATAGGATATTTATATAGCGCACATATCCATGCAACTAGTACATGCTCAAGGCGCTGATGACACCTTGATGATGATGAAACATCTTCCTATTGGACTGTATACAAATTTCTTGTTTTGATTTGTGTTTAATCATTTGACTGTAACAATGTTTTAGGAGAATAAGAATAAGAATTGTATTCCAGGCATTGATGAAGAAACTAGATGCCTTGGAGAGAGACATTGACAACTTCAGCAACAGCATTGGAGAGTTGTCTGCCCTTAGTCGGACAATCACAGAGAAGGAACACTACGACAGTGCCAACATAAAGAAAAAACAAGTGAGTCAAATGTCAAGGCCATGTTGCAAATTGGAGCAGTCTGGGTCTCATGCCACGTTGGTCAACATGGTGGCGAGTAATGCTCCACCATCACCATATTAATGATTCAAAGTACTCTCTGAACCTGGCATCTTAACAGACTGTTCCAAATATTGGGTTCAAATAATAAGTTCACACTTAATGTTTAGCAAGAGTAGACTGATCAGAACTTGACTTGACTCTGGCTTTGGTTTGGTTTGATTTGGTTTGTTGTTTAATGCAATATTTTAGAGCAATATTCCAGCTATATGGCAGCAGTCTGAAAATAATTGAGTCTGGCCCAGACAATCCAGTGATTAACAGCATGAGCATTGATCTAGACAATTTGGTAACGATGACATGTGTCAACCATGTCAGCGAGCCTGATAACTCGATCCCATTAGTTGCCTATTACGACAAGCATGGGTTGCTGAAGACCAGTTCTAGCCCCAATATTTACAGGTCCTCTGGCTTTGGATTAGTTGTATAATTTCCAAAGTGCAATAAAGAATATGTTACCCATTTCCTAAGCCACCAGATTTGAAATCTGAAACATTTCAATCTCCAGTCTGACATCGAGCAGCAGCATAGCCGCCTCCAGGACCTCGTCAATCAGAGACGGGCCAAGCTCATCGACAGCAAGAAGCTGTTTGAATTCTACCATGAGGCCAATGAGGTGTCCAGCTGGATCTCGGACAAGTGTGTGGGCGCAGCATCCGAGGACTATGGTCAGGACCTGGAACACATTGAGGTAGGTCAGATCTTCTAAAGCAGTTGCATGATTTTGGGCTGATATGCATTGTATACATTAAAGGAACTATGTGTAGACACATAATTATGATCATGAATATTCCTTTCTCAAGGTATTGCAACAACGATTTGAGGACTTTGTACATGAACTCTCGTCAAATGAGGAACGGATTAACTCGGTATTAGCCATGGCACAGAATATGATTTCAAGCAATCATTTTGAGTCCACCAAGATCAAGGCACGGGCTGAGGAAATCCGGCAAATCTGGTCTGAACTTAAAGAACTTGCTGATGCCAGGAGAGAGGTCAGTCATCACCATGTCAAATCACAAATCTCTTTCCAGCTGGGGTGGTGGGGTAGCCTAGTGGTTAAGGCGTTCGCTTGTCACGCCGAAAACCTGGGTTTGATTCCCCACATGGGCACAATGTGTTAAGTCCATTTCTGGTGTCCCCCGCTGTGATATTGCTGGAATATTGCTAAAAGCGGCATAAAACTAAACTCACTCACTCACTCTTTCCAGCTTGTTGAAAATGATATACCGTTAACTCTCAATGGTATGCAGTTTATCCTCAACCCTCAATATACTCTTGTTGTTTGGTTCCAAACAATTGTCGTGACTGTGCTAATCCTGTGTGTTGTGATGTCCCCAGGCTCTGAGTGGAGCGAAGGAGGTGCACATGTATGGACGGGACGCTGACGACACCCTGGAGTGGATACAGGAGAAGGACACCGTGGTCAGCAGTGATGACTACGGCCATGACCTGGAGAGTGTCCAGGCTCTTCTAAGTCGCCATGAAGGCTTGGAGGTGAGTTCGCAATACAACTCTTCTCTGATGAACCGAGAGACAAGTGTGGGTTTCTTTCTGTAGTGCTGTAATTACAGATGTTGGGGTAGTATCTCAGTAGTCTTCGTGCTTGCTAACATCACTACCTGGGGTTTTGTTCTGTTAAGATTTTTCAGTCTGAAGCCCTGTTGCTGCCATCCTGCTGTAGAACCAAGCGGAGATATTTACTTAATCAGATATCTGAGTTGTGTCTCAAGTCCTTCAGCTACAAGTGATTCAAGTATTTCACTAATACTTTAGGCACTGAATGCTAAGAGAAAAAGAACATTGCTTGAAGAAATACTGTAAAACTGGTTGAATTGTAGTACCCCATAAAAAGTAGCTTTGAGGATTCTCTTTGCCTCAACATCTCACCTTAAAATCTCAATATGCAGAGAGACTGCCTCTAACCTCGGGCGTGAATTCCTGCAGCAGTTGCAGTGGCTTCGGGAGGGATTCGATAAGCGTTCAGTACGAGGGATAGGGTGGTCGCTATCTTGGCGCTGGTGTTCAGATAGGGGATTGCAGATCCCGCTTTTTCTGCGGATTTAGTCAGTATTGGAGTTTTGCAAGCTCGTTTGGAAGAAGAGACCATTCGCTACTCCACCGCTATTTCCACTTTTCACCCTGTCGATGGTGCTCTTCTGGGGCAGCACCCTCTACAGATGAGCGGATTCGACCTGCCTCAGGCGCGAACCAGTCCACCTTTGTGGATTTGTCGAAGCTCCGATTGGCTGTCGGTCCCACTTTCTCACACCTAGGCTATTTCCATTCAGTTGTTGACCTGAAATTAGTGTTGGCAAGCATGCCTAAGGGAGGCCAACCCGTGAGGTAGGGTCCGATTATAATAAATAAAAGAGTTTATTTAGTACAACGTCTTTTTATTCAAAAACATTGATTGAGGACATTTTTCAGCCGGAGAAAATGCATAATATGTACCCTAAGGACAATCTCTTCAAAAGAATTGAAAACCTCTGCAGGTTTGGTTAAATACTTTAGGCACTGAATACTAAGAGAAAAGAACATTGCTTGAAGAAATGCTGCAAGATTCTTTTTACCTCAACATCTCACCATAAAATCTCAATATGCAGAGAGACTTGCAGCCATTAGTGAGCATGTGGAGACAATTACGAAGGAGGCCGAGAGCCTTCTTGGCCATTACCCAGATGCCCAGGAGCATGTTGCAGCCAAGCATGAGGAGATGGTTCAAGCCTGGAACTACCTGGTGGAGAAGTCCACGATGAGGAAGGAGAAGCTGCAACAGGCGCAGCAGTTGCAGATGTACTTCAACGACTACAGGGAACTCACGTGAGTGTATAGTGTAAGATGTATCCAGGTCGTCACAAGTCCATGTTTGACACAGTATCTAGTGGTTGCTGTATGTGAACTGACTGATATTGTGTCATCACCATGGTGTGAGCATTGCTTATACTTTCAACATGTTTACATTCTGAAACTGAGAACAAAAGCTCGGTGGTTTGAACCCAGGTTCCCTCATACCAAATGTCAAAGAATATGGCATCTATTTCCCTGCCTCTTGCATGGCATTAAGAGGATAAAACAAGAACAGTGTCTGAGTATGCTGTGTCTGAGCAGGATGTCTTTGTAAACTATAAGATGGTATCTCGGTGGGCTGGCACTGGACTGAATGCTACAGGAACTCACCCACATATGCATGCATGTCGCTGTAAAAGTTCAGTAATCTCGAACACGTTTAAAGCCACTTTGCCACATTATGGGTTCAGTAACCTTGACGATCTTGCTTTTAACCTCATTTGGCCTCATTTCATGTCGAGACTAGAATGTTAACACGAAGCAGAACAATCATTTACTCACTGAAGTTCAAAGTGATTAAAGCAAGTTTAGATTTTAGACATTTTTACACTAAGTAGTGTCAATTGACTTGAGGGAAGGTGATCAGCATTAACCTTCTTACTCAACTTGTACTCATGACAGGGCTTGGATCAGTGAGATGATGGCCATCCTCACTGCAGACGAGTTGGCGCGGGACCTGCCGTCTGCTGAAGCCATGGTTGCCCGATACAAGGAGCACAAGGCTGAGGTGGACAGTCAGGAGGAGGCCTTTGTCAAGTTCGAGCAGACGGGCAAACATCTCATAAGCAAAGGCCACTTCTTGTCTGATGAGGTATGTTGTTGATCGGAATAACAAGATGTTCTTTAACAACAAGGATTTTCTTTGTCCTGGTAAGCTGATAACCGTTTTGTCCTCAATCTAATTGTTGATGTTGATGTGTCCTTTGATGTTTTCAGATCCAGGAGAAGATCAATCAGTTGAAAGAATCTCATGATGGTTTGTTGCGCACGCTGGAACACAGGCAGCTGTTGCATGAACAGAACCTGGAGGCTCAGGTATGTATCCTACACAACCTTCGTAGTGATTTGGTTTCTATAGCAACTGCACCTTCCTTAGTGCCTGACTATGTGGAAACAAGAGTTTCTAATGTAGGTAACCAGCAGGAAGTAACCATGAAACCGTGGTGGCTGAGTGGGTCAGATCTCTGGCTCTGTGTGCTGGTGCTTAGGTTTCTTACTCTGAGAATGTGGGATCAAATCCTGAATGTCATCAGATGGATCAGATCCTTTTTGACTCTGTAACTACTGAGATTACTTCATTCAAGTCATTGTATGTTTAATTCTGAGTAGTGTGATTCCTCCCTGAATCATGTAGTAGATCTTCTAGGATGTGTCTTGGCAGCAGCGTCTGAATCTAGGAAGCCATTTATGGGAACCAAGCATTTTTTTGTAGCACAGTGCTGATTGTTTGAATGTATCTGTAGCGTCTGCGCCATGAGATGGAACAACTGGACGCCTGGATGAACCTGCGGGAACCGTTGCTGCGGGAGAAGAACTACGGCAACTCCATATCTGCTGTTGAGGAGCTGCTGAGGCGCCATGCGGACTTCGAGAAAACCGTTGATGCCCAGGAGGAGAAGTTCATGGCTCTGATGCGTGGCACTGAGGTGATGAGACTGTCCTTACATCTACCTATAACATACACTAAGTTCTCATCTAATTGTTTTGCAGACTCTTTTCATTCTTTTTGTCTGATTCATTTTGTCAGCAGTTGATTGTTCTTAGTGAAAAATATCCTGAATATTTTCAAATTTTCTTCTATATTTTTCTGGTGTCTAAGAACATAATGCATTAAAGATGAGAAGATCAGTAGAGATGTGATGTTACGAATGAATATGAAGCATAGTAGTTTTGACATCACTGGCCACAGCTTACCCCGGCTGTCTGTTCACAGATTGAGAAGGCGTTTGCCAAACAGAGGCTAATGGAACAGCAACTGATGGTGGCTGATGAGGCTCGCAGAGAGAAGGACAGGCTCGATGAACTCCGCCGGAAAGAACAGGACAGGATACTTGAGGTCAGTAGAGGTCAAGGTCACTGGAGTCTCTTCCAGGACATGTCCTGGGCCATCATATACAAAGGGTACTAATAACATTCTAGTTGAGAGAGGCACTCTTAATTGGTTATCGTCATGGAAACAATATTTTAACTACTCTAAATGTACTTTCAGTCAGTAATTTGGTTAAAGATCCAAATTTGTTTACTGAAGAAAAATTCAGAAATGAGTGTAAAATGTCCAGTTGATAAAAATGATACATGATGCCATTAGTAGCTTTATATGTAGTGGAGGGGCTTGCTTCCTTTTTTTCATACAAGCTTTTGGAAAGGGAAGACATTTTCTTAGTGTAAGACTATAATTGGTTCCACATGGGAGGGGCTTTTCAGCTTTTACACTAGCTTATTTTACAAATACCATGATCCTTGCACACTAACTTACCTTTAGAAATGGAATGTTGGAATTGGTATAAACAACCAAGGATTATGATGGTTGAAAGATATTAAGGATGTAGTCCTTTCATACTAACATGACAGGTGATGGTAGATTATATTAACTTAGTCAGCCATTACTGCACCAGCACATGTAGAGAGTTGATGCACTCTTCCACTAATCTGCCTATGTCTCCATCCTTGTGTAAAAGCAAGGACTGGATTTAGAGTCTAACATGTATTTCTCATCATGTTGCATGTGTTAAACGTTTCACAGAAATAGAAGAACGTAACTGTTTATTTGTGAGGCATGCACTGATTAACACTGGGATAGGGTGTGCCGAGTTGCACCAGGTCGTTCTCTGTAAGAAGTGTTGTCATGCCAACACCATACAGTTAAAACTGGTCATCTCGGCTTCATACACCTTGCAGTTGTACTGCTGGAATGAGCAGTAAACTCGACCCACTCACTCACTCTGAATATAGGCCTAACCGATCGGTTCATGGTTTGGGCATGTTTAGATGTTTAATGTATTGTCTGATTATGCATGTCAGTGCTTGTATCGGCATGGTCATGCCCATGACATGGTGACCCTTTCTTTTGCAGACACAGAGAGCTGTATGTGTAATTTTGACGTGCAAATGTTGATTGGTAGTATATGCTCGTTCCTATGTGTCTCACTAACCGCATGCCTCCCGTTTAATTCTCTCCTCTTTGGGGTGTCTATATGTTCATGGTCAACAGACAGTGAGTGGCGGGGGGTGCATGGGGAAAATGATCACTGTAGAAAACAGCTGGGAGTGATACCTGTTAGGTATGTCTGGTTGGTGTAGTGTGTGTGAAGCAAGCCAAAACAGACTGAGCCATGAAGGTCGGGGTTAGAATTGATGTTCAGTAACCCATGCTTGTTGTAAGAAGGACTAACAGGATCTAGTGGTCAGGCTCACTGACTTGGTTGACACGTCATCATATCCCAATTCGTAGATCGATGCTCTTGCCGTTGATCACTGGATTGTCTGGTCCAGACTTGATTATTTACAGACCGCTGCCGTCTAGCTGGAATATTGCTGAGTGCAACATACACTCAAAACAACAAACCAAACCCAAAACAACAATAGTGCTCTGAGGTATCCAAGTCAAGTCACTCTGGTTGTTGTCAGAGGTTCGGGGCGGTGGGGTAGCCTAATGGTTAAAGCGTTGGCTCGTCGTGATGTTGCTGGAATATTGCTAAAAGCGGCGTAAAACCAAACTCAGTTGGTCAGTCAGTCAGTCAGAGGTTGATTAGCTTATAGAGTTGTTTGCCACAATATTATATGTATTATATGCATTCATGGATGATTGATGCATGTACCAGCTGTCACTACGGGATGATTAATGATAGAGATTGACTCTCATGCTTTTAACCAGTGGCTGATTTAGGTCCTAGTTAAACTGTTTCGTTTCGTACTTCAAGCATTCAGTTCACTCTCACTAGGTCATGCACGTCCAAATATAATGTAGGTAAGATTAGCTGGTATCATTTCAATCTGTTTTGTACAAGTGATCATTTTCTGTCGTGTAAGATGCTTGTGACATATTTTCATATTTCCATAGTTTCCATAGTTTCATCATGTTGTTTTTTTAGGTTTGTTTTCCATCAGCACGTTGATGATGAACATTGTTGGGGGTTTTCACAGTATGTCAAGGGGATGAGTAATCACTTAATCTGTTAACGATGATGTAATGGACGCATCCTAACATTTGTTAATACACTTATAAGATGGGACCAGCTTCTGTATAAGCTTGTGATGTATATCCAAAAGAGGTGGATCCTTCCAACAGATATGATTGCAGTCAGTTTGTTCCTTGGGGGGAGGGCTTTTTTTCACAAGATGTGTGATCCTTTTTGTAATTAGTGTGTGCTAATTTGTGTGTGTTCATGCTCAATTTCAAGTCATTGTTTGATAGTTCACTTTGCTTAAAGTCTCATCTTTTTCTTGACCTTGACCTTATCACAGGTGATATTTGTTTTGTCAGTCACATGATCAGTCACGTGATCACTTTGTCCATGTCGTGTGAATCATTCTTGATTTGTTTCATTCTTTCATTCCAATATTTTTGGTCTTTTGCTTTTATGTGCAACTAGAGCTTGCTTTGAAATTAATTTTGTTTGTCGTGGATCGGTAATGGAGTTACCATGGAAACTAACAAAGAGGTAAAAAGTTTGATCCAGTATTTATAATTTGGTGAGGATTTTTTTTCCTTTGAAAGAGTAATAACTCTAAGGTAGTACAGTTTAACAAGTGAATTGTTTTATAATGGAATATAGGCATGTATTTTGAAGAAATATGTTATAAGATGGTTCTTTATGAGAAACCACCATCTTTGCTGTGATGGTAGAAAACAGCAACAAACCAAAAACTTTTGATAAGCTGCTACTCCTGTAAATAAAAGATCAAAGCAGATTAAGAATTGAATAGTATTTCAAAAGTGTATCTTGTGTTATAATGTTGCTTTGTTCATTTTGTGAGGTGGTGTGGTGATTCTTTTTTGGACTGCGAACTGAGACAACATCTGTGTCCTATTTCAGGAGCGACGACGAGAGGAAGAACAGAGACGTAATCGGGAAGTGTTGTTGCGTCGCCAGCGTGAAGATGAAGGTGATGACGATGATGGAAAGTGAGTACAGTTTACAACATTTGATGATAGTTAAGATGTGGGCGATACTGATTGTGAAAGAAGTCAGATGTTAACTGTTCACTGACCTCTCCTTTGTATTAAAGTTCAGAGTATTATCATGACCTGATCAACTTCTGACATGACTTTTTATATCTTTTATTTGCTTTTCTTTGAAATTTACCTTTGTATTTCTAGAGACGAAAAGCTGGATAGATCAACAGTAAAGAATCTCATTGGCCGTTCTCAGAGCATCAAGAATGTGACCAAACCAGACATTGCTAAGCGAAATGATGTGCGTCGTGCAATCAGTTTTAAACAGAGAGGAGACCAACCCCTGTCTCCAGTGTCTCTACAGAAGGCAATGGAGTTTAAGCAGGGAGAGACACCCAAGTTCTCAACGTCCATCGATTCAGATCATGGCAGTGACAACTTAGAACAGAAACTGAACGATGCACTGAACCGTGTCTGCCAGGACGAAGCAGATGGTGGTGACGAGGTGAGTGCTCCAAGTCTGCCCATGGCTCCTCCCCCCCGAGGCCATGCAGCATCATGTGGAGCATCACACGGAGGAGCCGGAAGGAGAGGCTCCTTCTTCACCGACATTCACCAAGAAAGAGGCCCTCACAATGTCCCCACCTCTCAGTCCCAAGCAGAAGAGGTCTGAGCAGGTGAAGGATGAGAGGAAGTCAAAGAGAACTCCCAGTTTTAACATCCGCCGACGGACACGAAGCTTTAAGGATAAGTACAAGCTCCCAGCAGACCTGCCCCCAGCGGAACTGGAGGGGTACGTGGACCGGAAGCAGGAGCTGCAGATCGGAGGGAAGAAGGCAACCATTCGGTCCTGGAAAAACTTTTATACGGTGCTATTTGGACAACTGTTGTGTTTCTTCAAGGATAAGGAAGGTAGGATTGTCCTTTCAGTGTTTTTGGCCTTTATTACTATTGCTTTTACTCCAGAAAGCAACTTTGTTGAAATGTATCCCCCCAAAACCCTTTCTCACTCCAAGCTTTGATAATGTGCGACGCAGCACTCACTCACTCACTGACTGGCTGTGTTGGTTTCCAGCCTACAGTGAAAGCCAGGCAGCAGCTCCTCCACTCAACATCCACAAGGCAGACTGTGAGGTCGCAGCCGACTACACCAAGAAGAAGAACGTGTTGCGTTTGCACCTCAATGACGGCTCTGAGTACTTGCTGGAGACGACAAGCACGGAGGAGATGACATCCTGGTTGGCCAAGATCTCGCATTATGCAGGTATGGACAGTTGTTGGGAAATTAGTTACTGACGGTTGAACAGTCCTCATTACAAATGGTTACACATAGTTGTTAGGAAAGTAGTTGCCAAAGGTTCAATTGCAGTAATTAAGATAAGAATATATTAATGTTTGAGATGTGTGATACACATAGTTGTTAGGAAAGCACTACTTGTCATTGGTTGAACACCTCTGATTACATTTGTGATCAGGTAAATATAGTTGTACGTAAGGCAGGCTCTGACAGTTGAAGGGCTCTAATCAGAATAACAATGTGTTAACATTTGAGATGTGGTACACTTGATGGTCAGCAAGCACATGCCAAGGGCTAAAGAGTTAATTGGTAATATCGAGGGCTGTACTATAACAATGTGTATATAACTGTCTTTTGTGTTACAAATTGTGCGTTTTTGATGTTATTGCAGTTTATTGATTATCAATGACTAATTTGTTGCAAATTTTCCTCAGAGCAGATACACAAAAAGAGAGAATGTACTGCTGATGAATTGTACTTTTTGGGGTAGCTGTAGTGTTTCAGACATTCTTGACGGACATGACTGTAAGGGCTTTGAATGAATCTTGGCCTAAAAGGGTACTACCTTATGAGGAAACATTCAAGTTTTTGTGGATTGGGCAGTATTTACTTCCAGCATTGAGAAGTGATGTATGACATCTGACAGTGATTGATACTGAATTTATTCCAGGTTGTAGAGTTGAGGCAACTGATTTATATTGAATACTACTTTCATGACACCTATCATGTGTGACACCTTATGTTTTCAGGCCTGCCCCCTAGTGAGTGTACAAATAATTTAGTGTTCTCTTAATACATCACAGTGTTTGTTTTCCTCAGGCACAGATAACACTCATCTTGTAGTCTGTTCAGCTCATTCTTAGACGTGTAAAAGAACTTAGTTGTTTTTCTGGTTCTTAGATAACTTCAATCGAAAATATTAGTAAAGTTGTAAAACACTGATTTAAGTGTAAAGGTGTTACATGTAATGTAGTACATGTATTAGAATCTAAGTCTTTAAGATTTAATTCTTCTGTCAGTTACTAAGAATAAAATAGATAGAGATTGTGAGTTACTAAAAATATAATAGAGATTTTCTGTTAGCCCAAATTGCATTGATGCAAATCCAGTTTGAGTCTTCCTATTGGATGGTGAGGCAGCCGTTGGTGCTGTTTTCCTATGAACTACTTCCCTTTGTTCCACATTCCAGAGGAGCCCCCAATGTTTGACACTCTGGAAATTACACACATAAGTGCTACAGAAATGGATGAGAATAGTGATCAAGGTGAAACACTTATTTGTTGCATACGTTCGGGCATTATGGATGCTGAGTTTGGCTTGCTATGTGACGTTGGGCACTAGACCTAGACACTGGGAGGGGTCATTCAGTCTCCTGTTCTATCCTAACACAGTCAGTCGGTCTGACGACAGCTTTCTACGTCTTTGTTTTGATGTGTGCTGCCAGCTCACATGACACATCACATGACATCACATGACAACTGACCTTCCACGTTGCCCACCTCCCTCCGACACCACCATACACCTATTGTGGTTGTGGGTTATGTAGAAACCACTTGGTTCTTCCTGGTTAAGATTCAACTGATGTTCTCCGTACCGATCTAAATATCACATCCCTTTTCTTCACTTGTTTGCATGCTGTTGCAGTGGCTGGTGTTATTTTGACAAAATTGATTTGTAGAGTTGTGCTTTTAAGTTTTATTTTCCCATTTTGGCTGATTGGCCCATTGACCCCTGTTTCCTTCCTGCTTGAAAACACAATCCACCAGGACCTTCTCACAGTGATCCCTAGCTCTATGTGTTGCTTGGTTTTCATTTTGTTTTAGTTCAACTCCGATGGACATTGCTAATTGGCAGAGGCTCATGTCATGTATTGATTGCCGTGCGGCCATATCCCCTCATTCAGTGTAAAACATTAGTCATGTCAGTGTAAAACATTAGCCATACACCTGACATCTCCTCAATCCGTGTAAAACATAAGCCATTTGCCTAACATCCCCTCGATCAGTGTAAAACATTAGCCATTTCCCTGACATCCCCTCGATCAGTGTAAAACATTAGCCATTTCCCTGACATCCCCTCAATCAGTGTAAAACATTAGCCATAACCCTGACATCCCCTCAATCAGTGTAAAACATTAGCCATTTCCCTGACATCCCCTCGATCAGTGTAAAACATTAGCATATCCCTGAGATCCCCTCAATCAGTGTAAAACATTAGCCATATCCTGACATCTCCTCAATCCGTGTAAAACATAAGCTATTTGCCTAACATCCCCTCGATCAGTGTAAAACATTAGCCATTTCCCTGACATCCTCTCGATCAGTGTAAAACATTAGCCATAACCCTGACATCTCCTCAATCCATGTAAAATATAAGCCATTTGCCTAACATCCCCTCGATTAGTGTAAAACATTAGCCATTTCCCTGACATCCCCTCGATCAGTGTAAAACATTAGCCATAACCCTGACATCCCCTCAATCAGTGTAAAACATTAGCCATAACCCTGACATTCCCTCAACCAGTGTAAAACATTAGACATATCCCTGAGATGCCCTCAATCAGTGTAAAACATTAGCCCTGACATCCCCTCAATCAGTGTAAAACATTAGACATATCCCTGATATCTCCTCAATCAGTGTAAAACATTAGCCATATCCCTGACATCCCCTCAATCAGTGTAAAACATTAGCCCTGAAATCCCCTCAATCAGTGTAAAACATTAGCCATATCCCTGAGATCCCCTCAATCAGTGAAAACATTAGCCCTGACATCCCCTCAATCAGTGTAAAACATTAGACATCCTGACATCTCCTCAATCAGTGTAAAACATTAGCCCTGACATCCCCTCAATCAGTGTAAAACATTAGCCCTGACATCCCCTCAATCAGTGTGTAAAACATCAGCCATATCCCTGTAAAAGATAGCCCTCAATCAGTGTAAAACATTAGCCTGACATCCCCCACATCCCCCTCAATCAGTGTAAAACATTAGCCCTGACATCCCCTCAATCAGTGTAAAACATTAGCCCTGACATCCCCTCAATCAGTGTAAAACATTAGCCCTGACATCCCCTCAATCAGTGTAAAACATTAGCCCTGACATCCCCTCAATCAGTGTAAAACATTAGCCCTGACATCCCCTCAATCAGTGTAAAACATTAGCCATATCCTGACATCCCCTGAACCAGTGTAAAACATTAGCCCTGACATCCCCTCAGTCAGTGTAAAACATCAGCCATATCCCTGAAATCCCCTCAATCAGTGTAAAACATTAGCCATATCCTGACATCCCCTCAATCAGTGTAAAACATTAGCCCTGACATCCCTCAATCAGTGTAAAACATTAGCCATATCCTGACATCCCCTCAATCAGTGTAAAACATTAGCCCTGACATCCCCTCAATCAGTGTAAAACATTAGCCCTGACATCCCCTCAACCAGTGTAAAACATTAGCCCTGACATCCCCTCAACCAATGTAAAACATTAGACATATCCTGACATCCCCTCAATCAGTGTAAAACATTAGCCCTGACATCCCCTCAATCAGTGTAAAACATTAGACATCCCCTCAATCAGTGTAAAACATTAGCCCTGACATCCCCTCAACCAGTTTAAAACATTAGCCCTGACATCCCCTCAATCAGTGTAAAACATTAGCCCTGACATCCCTCAATCAGTGTAAAACATTAGCCCTGACATCACCTCAATCAGTGTAAAACATTAGCCCTGACATCACCTCAAAGAGTGTAAAACATTAGCCCTGACATCCCCTCAATCAGTATAAAACATTAGACATATCCTGACATCCCCTCAATTTGTGTAAAACATTAGCCCTGACATCCCCTCAATCAGTGTAAAACATTAGCCCTGTCATCCCCTCAATCAGTGTAAAACATTAGCCCTGACATCGCCTCAATCAGTATAAACATTAGACATATCCTGACATCCCCTCAGTCAGTGTAAAACATTAGACATATCCTGACATCCCCTCAATCAGTGTAAAACATTAGCCCTGACATCCCCTCAATCAGTGTAAAACATTAGACATAACCTGACATCCCCTCAATTTGTGTAAAACATTAGCCCTGACATCCCCTCAATCAGTGTAAAACATTAGCCCTGACATCCCCTCAATCAGTATTAACATTAGACATATCCTGACATCCCCTCAATCAGTGTAAAACATTAGACATATCCTGACATCCCCTCAATCAGTATAAAACATTAGACATATCCTGACATCCCCTCAATCAGTGTAAAACATTAGACATATCCTGACATCCCCTCAGTCAGTGTAAAACATTAGACATATCCCACAGGCCTCTCCCAATCAGTGTAAAACATTAGACATATCCTGACATCCCCTCAATCAGTATAAAACATTAGACATATCCTGACATCCCCTCAATCAGTGTAAAACATTAGACATATCCTGACATCCCCTCAATCAGTGTAAAACATTAGACATATCCCACAGGCCTCTCCCAATCAGTATTGTCTCATCGTGTATTTAGACTCTTATTTTGATACTTTTGAGTTGCATTTTCACTTTTCTTATTAGAATTTTAGCTTAATGCTTTGCTGAAAGCTCAAGGTAGAACAAACTGCCAAATGTGTAGATGATATGCTAGTAGTCTTGGCCTTATTGAATATGTATTGATGATGATGATGATGATATATGGTTGTTGATATTTTGCATGTTCAGAAAACATTTACCAAGTTTCAATGTAATCGGTATTTATTTTCAGTTTGTTAAACTGGTTCTTTTTTCGCATGACCATGTATTTGGTTTGAGATTTTGAGAATGATGGTGATGGTATCAGCAAGTTGTAATCATGGATTTCATGTAATTTTTACACATATATTAGAATATTTAGAGTTTTAAAATTAATTGAAATTTGAAATTTTAAATTAATTAGAATTTATTAATTGATTCTAAATTTTTGAAATTTACATTTCAAGTATCTCAGAAAAGTTTTTGTCTGTGGTGATCTTTTAAGAATTTGCTTGTTAATATAAGCTTCCTATCTTATTAAAGTGAACCATGATTTGACTTGCGTTTATTTATTCCAGGTGTCCATCAGTTTGTAGAAATGATTATGCATTGTGATCTGTAATGTTCTCAACTTTATAATGTCTTGCAATTAAGCTTTTCACGTGTGCATTTTGGACCACACTTACAGCTTCTGTTAGTCTTGTTTTCTGTTGAAATTTTAAGTTAAAAATTCATTTTTCTTTCTGTTTATATAATCATGTTTTTTGAGCAAATGTTTTCAAAGTGTTAAAACAACAAGCCCACTGATGCACAAATTGATTCAGAAAATGTCCCTCCTGTACTAAGCTACGGTTGTTTGTTTGTGATAGCCCTGGAGCCCAGCGATCAGTTCACCCCTTTCTCGGGGTCAGAGAGCCCTCAGAGGGAGCAGAGTCCCCCTCCCAAACAAAGCCGGGTTGACAACAGCGCCAGTGGTGACTACAAACGTATGTCTGCAGTCATTGAAGCTAGCTCTGGTTCCGAAGTAGGAGATGATTTCGCAACACATGTTCGGACAGGGAGTACAGCCAGCAACAGATCAGGTGGGTGGCCATGTCTAGGTGGCACCTTGTTGCAAGAACTGTAGAATAATATTGATGCTGAAGGGCCTCCCTGCAAACTTTGGGATAAATAGGGAGACATTTTAAAGTTTTGAGAAGTACAATGATGAAGATCATGAAAACTTTGTAAATAGAAGCACTCATGAAAACTGCTGAACTTCTGTAGCTTATTACAAAACAGTTGACAGTATCAAGCCAAATATGATTTGGTTGGATATTTCATTGGAAGGGCTACCCATGAAGAACAAGGTTATAACTGATCTTCAGCCAGGGCTCGATTTACTGCTTTGTTGCTTGCACTGGTGCAACCCAATATTACAAAGTGCAACCTAGTTATTTGTCTAACTTGCACCAGGTGCAAGTCAATTTTGAGAAATAAATCTAACATTATAAGCATTTTTATGTCAGATCATTTGTTATCTAAGCTTTCAATAATTCAGTAGCACATTTCTTTCATTACATATTGCGATAAGAGCAGTGCAACTGGAATTTGGCTGGTGCAACAAGGTTTTTATCTTAGGTTGCACCTGGTGCAAGTAGGTTAACATCTCTTAAATCGAGCCCTGTCAGCAACCCATGCTTGTTGTAAGAGGCCACTGATGGGATCAGGTGGTCAGGCTTGCTGATGCATGTCATCATGTCCCATTCGAGTAAATCGATGCTCATCATGTTAATCCCTGGGTTGTCTGTTCCAGACTAGATTATTTGCACACCACTGTCATATAGCTGGAATATCACTGAAAATGGTGCTTAACGACAGATAGACATGAATCACCTACCTAAATGTCCTGATTTTATGTTGTCAGATGAAGACCGAACTTATGTTGCTGGTGGAGTTTATGCCCCAATGGGATCAAATGGCAATCACGACGGACATGGTGAGTTAGTCAAGGGAGTCAACCCACATTTGTGATTTGATACATTAATTCCCAATTATATACTGAGGGAAAAAAATAAGGGATCATATGAAAGCACAAGTGTTCCCTTATGTTCTTTCCAGGTTTCTTTACAAGCTATGTGATACACAGCTTGTGAAGAAACCTTGGAAAAATATAAAGGAACACTCGTCCTTTCATGTGATACCTTATTTTTTTCCCTCAGTATATTTTAAAAAGCAGCAGTAAGAACCACAACATGTGTCACCCATAAATACCATACTTGTTGGAACCAAGGTGGCCATGACAGACATCCAGCTTTGCATCTACTGTACTAGAGCTCTGGAATACTGACTTCAAGACCAGCTTGGTACCTCAAGTTGTACCGTTTGGATAGCATTTCAATGTACTGCTAAAAATAGTAGGACCACCCAATAGTTTCGTGTTACCATGGTGAATATGACATGATCTTTAAAGGCACAATCTTACACATTTTCGGCAGTATTTTGGCCTATGTTATATGCACTCACTTAATTCAATAAAAGACTTATTATCACTTACAACTTGCCTGAAATCGATAATTGGAACTTCGAGGTGAACAGCTTGCCATGTATGGAATGTAAACAATTGCTCCGTACATCGCAAACTGCCTCGCGCAGTGTTCTTGGTGTTTGCCGAACTAGTTTCAATCACAAGTTGTGCGTATGTTTTTGTCTAGGACTGAGTTCTGACTCCAAAGGAGTTATAGGATATTTGTGAAGAGCGCTCCAAGGGACATAACTCTATGGGGTTCGCTTGAAATAATGTTCGGCTGGTAGAGTGGCATTAATTCATTTGAACTTTTTAATTTAGGATTGTGATCTAAATACATAATATTGGGGGGGGAATAAATTATATGGTACCTTCCCGGAGGACTGATAGTTAGTATTATTGAGAGAAATGCATTATTTATTTTCAGAGAAGTGTGGTGTGAAATAGTGCCTTAAACCAATTAGTAGTATATCATTGTGTCATATAATACTATTAAGAATAAGTTTCACTGATGCAACGTTTGACATTGCTAAAACCTGTCATTGTTAATGTGTTTAAAATGTGAGAAAATGCAAACTTCCAGATAAACGAGGTCGACTGTCGTTAAGAACTGAATGCCTTTGGGATGTAGCTATATGGTTTGTCCTTAATGATGTTGTGTGTTGTACGACAGAAGTTTTAGCTATCCTATTTCTCTTTTCAGATCATGATGATGATGAAGTCCATGTAAGTTATAATTATCACCATTTACTTTGGATTAATCCAGAGGATCTAAGTCTGTTCCACAGGACCTAAATCTATAGTACTGGCGGGGTACCTCGGGGTGTAGAGTACATTAATCCAGAGAATCTAAGTCTGTAGTATATAGGCCTACAGCACTTAGATCTACAGTGCCTGAATCTATATTTCCAAGGTGTTCAGTACCGAGATCCACTGTAGATATGATACCTGAGCATGAGTGGACCTTAATTGCTGTAATATTACATTCAGTATCATTCATTCATAGTGCTACTGAATATGTCAACCAAACCATTTCTAACCATTGTTGAATAAAGATAATGGAATCTGTTGTCAGAAATAGGTCAAACAGAATCAAATGATCAGACTCATTTGGAGACATTCATTTTTTCTTTGAAACACTTTACCATTCTGACATCTCTCTCTCTCTGTCTTCAGTATCGATCCAAACACCCAGGAGCCGCAGGTGGCCGCCCGATGTCCGAGCCAGCTGGTCACCTTGATGACAGTCATTCCCGAGAAGGAGAAGAGGAAGAGTCATGGGGTGTTCGGCTTCCTGAAGAAGAAGAAAGACAAGGACCACAAAGATCATAAAGACCTGAAGAAAGACCGGGTCTAAGTTATCGGGATAAGCAACATCAAGTGCTCTATAATAGTATCCCACACTCAGCATTGTACCTACACCATCGGTAGCACTTCCTATATTGGCAAGATGGCAAATCAGGTTCTGACATAATTTGTATTGGAATACAAAGTATCTGTTATATGTATAGGAATACTGCAGATTCATAACGCATGCTACACTGACAATATCTCCAGGTTTGTATTGGAACACTGAGAGTGATTCAGTGTGGAATAACCCATGAAGACTACACCTGCGTCAATGCTGTACAGTCCCACAGGACAACAGGAGAGGCAAAATGTCCGATTTGGAAATGTCTCAGAATTTGTACAATGTTCAGAGCATCTGCCGGGAATCAAATACAACACTTTTGTGTTTTTGTACAATTGTATATCAGGGTTGTTTCAGAGGATTAATTCTTGTGTAGGACATAGTATGGAACACTGAAGGCCACAGACGGGCTGAGAACAACCTTTAGATTAGTAGACTAATGTGTATATAGGTCACGGATACTCCAGAAGACGACTGTACTGTCTTCAACTCTTGTCTCTGTAAGATCTGGCCGAGGTCCAGTAGGATGTAGGTTTCTATGTTTACATATAGGTATTTATACATAGTCTGTTATATATTATTTAATGTGTATCAGAGTTCTAATTATTTTAAACCAGCCATGACGGTTTCAGTACAATAACATCACCAGACCCCAGCAAACTAGTCCTGACTTCTTCCATCGTCTTACATCTCATTTTTCTAACCAAGAAACATGCCAAAGCTGAAGTGAGAGAGGTTGATTTTTGTCAAATATTTCACTCTATTGGAACTCCACTGAATTCTTCTTTCCAGTTTAGAAGAAATGATCATCATCTTAAGGTCATCATTGTCGTGTAGGACTAGTTTGCTGGGCTCGTTGATATCATGACATTGGTTGTGATTGTATCATCTTGGAAATACTGTTGTTACCATGGACACAGTCTGTATATTATGTGGTTTATTGCTTCTTCCAATATCTATCTCTTCCAGCTTTGCATGTTGTCAGCGTTAGAGACTTATTAGACAAATAGTTAAGTTTGATGCATAGTTTTTTAATGAAATGTTGAAATAATAAAATTTTATTGATGTTGTGAGTTAAGTGTTCATGTGAGACTGAATCATTGATCATGTTGTTGACAAGTTTCATAGTTAATTCTTGCATACATTTCACAGACAGCCACTGTTTTACCATTGTCATTTATCATATTTTGATACAGTTACATTAATGTTGTAAGTCAAAAATGGGAACATTCCTTTCATAAAAATGTTAATAATCTCATTCCATCAGTTTTTGTGGCTGAAACATTTTAAAAACGTTTGTCAGATTGCAACCATTCCAGAAAAAAACAGGACAACATAGAATGGAATTTGAGATAGAGGCTATTACTTGTTGGCATCCAGGTACAGAAGCATGATTGCTATATCCTTCACAAAGTGCTATTAGTATTACAGCTGACAGTTTGGGATGTGAATGTCCATTGAGCATAATAGAGCAAGATTGAGCCAGCTACATACTACTGTGATATATTCGTGTCCCAGTGCCCAGGACAACAGAGTGCCTTCCCTTGGCTTGTGTGTAGACACACAATCAACATGCAAATCTTACTGCCTTTACTCTCTATCTTTTCCTTGCAAGAAGTCATTTTTGATTATTGTTTAAAAGATTTAGCAATCGGTGTGTTCAGATTCCACTTGCCGTCCATTTTGCGAGTCACGTTCTACAGAAATGTAGCGAGCTTCCATGTAGTAAGGATTCCAAGTTTGGCATTACTGCGATACTGCCATTGAGCTTTTCTAACTGAGTGATCGAACTTGTTGCAAGTGAAAATCAGGGGACCAATAATTGAAGTATGTTGTAATTTTTATACAAATATTACATTCCTGTTCCTTCAATTCAAAGATTGAATTTTGAATCTCTGTAAGCTCTTAAGTCTGTTAATATTTATGATTCAAATTAAAACCACTGGTGCTATTTCCAATAGTCTGCAATAACTTACAAAAACAGATTATATTTTATTAATCGTGAAGGTTATATCCGTACTCATTGTAGGCCATGTTCATGATATACAGACCATGCTTGTGATTGTAGAAACTGATTGCAAGTGCTAATAGACAGAATATGCCTCGTATATCCACTGACTTGTTACTGGTAATAAAACATTTACATAATATAGGTCGTGTTTGTTGTTACTATTGAGGTGTATCTCTGTGATTGATGTCATCCCCCAAAGCATCTGTTACGCACAGTCAGAATTTGTCTTCAGCAACCCATGCTTGTAAGTGGTGACTAACAAGATCGGGAGGTCAGGCTCTCTTACTTGGTTGATGCATGTCATCATATTCAACTTGTGTAAGTTGATGCTCATGATGTCACTCACTGGAATGTTTGGTTCAGACTCCATTATTTACAGACTGCCTTCATGTAGCTGTAACACTGCTCAGTAAGGTGTTTAACAACAAACTATTTCATTGGAAGATGGTATCTAGTCTGTAAAATTTACGGATACATATTATGCATATACACCTGGGTAAAACCTTAGCACCCAGCAATTTTTACACAGTCATGCATCGCCATGACTTCAGGTAAAAGTGACAGTCTACCAAACCACCAGGACGATTTCCCAGAAATTATTGAGAAAATCTATATTTCCTAATACTGATAATAGAATTTTAAAATAGGTGTTACATTATGTAATAAGGTACTCAATATGGGAGGCAACTCTTGTATGCTTAAGAATGAACCTTACTACATCAAGAGTTATCTCCCCTGGTGTTGCAGACTGCTTCCTTTGTCGACATGGCAGATTTCACAGCAGAAGAGAAAATATAGCTGGTTCAAGATCATTTTGAAGGGGGTGGGGGTGACTAATGCAAAAGAGTTTGCTGGTGGACATGACACTCCTCTATCCGCAGCATACAGAAGAAAAGCAAGATATATGGAAGTCAAGTTCTTTATTGTGAATAACACGACGTTTCGGAGCGTATATGCTTGGTCCTTCATCAGGTGATGGAAGGGAGCATCAGGGGGATATATATATACTGAACCACAAAAGAAATTTCTAAAAGCACACACTTTAATTCACCCTAATTACCAATCAAAACGGAGGATTGAGTTCAAACTTGACAATTATGGTTAACACATTTTCGGGAATCACATTCAGAGTTCACACAAGCAAAATCACCAAAAATGGTACCATTAAGATACCCCAAAGTCAGTATCGCGTGTGGCCTCATGGGCATCGATGAAAGCATGGCATCGTCTGTACATGGAATGAATAAGCCGGTTGATGAAGGCCATAGGCACTTGGGTCCATACTCTACGAAATGCCTGATCGAGTCCTGCCACAGATGTCGGCCTCGGTTGGAGATCATTCAGTTTTCTTTGAATCTTGTCCCAAAGGTGTTCTATTGGACTTAAATCCGGAGTGAGTGCAGGTTATTGTAGGTTTTGGATGCAATGTTGTCTTAGGAAGTCCAATATTTAATGTTGCTCTGGCAGTGTGGGCACGTGCGTTGTGTTGCTGGAAGATGTGATTTCTGTAACGTCCAAAATGTGGTACAACGTGGGGTCTTATGACTTGGTCAAAATAGCGAGCATCTGTCAGGTCATTTCCTCATCCTGGACCAAGATTCTGATAAAAAGCTGCTTCCAACTCCCAACAGATTTTGAACAGATGCTACGCGTGCTTATATCCGTCGCCCGATAAAGTCCGAAATGAGCTCCAGGAGGTTCAGGTACAACTCATGGCGGTCCACGTAAGTCACTGCATTATTCTGAGTGAAAAATTTCACTGCACGAGAACGGTTGGATTGTTAGATTGTTACATTCAGTATTTATATATACCCCTCTCTTCATGTTCCATATATGCTTGGCAACTGTACAAGAATCTGTATCGCAACTTCGCACTCACGAATGAAAGAAGTTGTTATCCATAAAGTTTGTTCTATATTGTGGTAATTGTTGTAGAGAAAGATGTCTCTCTCTCTCTCTCTCTCTCTCTCTCTCTCTCTCTCTCTCACACACACACACACACACCATGAAGGAACCTCCACCAAAGTCGTGCTAGTTCTTACGTTATCGATTCCCACAAACATGTCGATACAGTAAGTACAGAAATGATTGCAAGTTTTCATCATTTCTGTTTTCTCTTGTAACTTTCATTCCCTTTCTTAGGGAAGAAATATTACTGTTACTGTGTGTGTGTTTTAACAATAGATATTTGTCAGGAATGTATTACTATCTGAAGTAAGTAGTTGTGCGGAAGTTGCCATATTTATAATTTATGCTTTAGGGTCAAGGGCGGCCTGGAGTCTTCTGAAGCTGCACATGGCAATCACGCCAAGTCTGGAAGATTCTGGAAGACGCATTACTTAAAGATTGTGTGATGACCATCTTTTCAGCCCAGATCTATTTGGGCATCTGGTTACTGCTGCAGCTGGGTGAATCTTATCACTGACTTGATCGCTGGTAATGCTATTTTATCATACAATGGATAGTGTTTTCGGCAGGATTAAGCCAACGGATATTTTCGGTATCCGTTGGGGTCATATACGGATATCGATGCAAATTAGAGAGGTCATATGCAAATTTCAGGGACTACTTTCACAGTGTAAACGAACATGGCGTCAAGGGTCGGCGATCGTGTCCGGATTAACGGCCGTGATTACGGTACTGTCAGTGCTTTGATCCCAGAAAATTCATGCCTGGTTTTGATAGATGGAGTAGATTACAAAGCGAAGATAGAAATTCATAGGCTTACGAAGATACCAACATCAGTTCCCCGACCGGCTGTCAGTGTTAGCGAGAGAACGGTGCACAGTGTCACGCTAACATTAAAGCGTATCTGGTTGTTCAAAAGGTTAATTGAAGGTTTCTGAAGTTCCACGTGAGTTTGTTGTTATTTTTCAAACGTAAGCTTAGATTTGTTGACAACAATACGTGCTTTAGCATAAAAGCTTACTAGGAACTAGATGACCGCTGGGTGATCAGGAGAAAATTATGTCACCGGGCTTGTGACGTAACGTATTACTCCGCACATATTTGTGACGTCAGTATAGAATAGAATAGAATAATACTTTAATGCCTTTTCAGGAATTTGTGTTACATCAGCAGAGCTACTGACACATTAGAGAGATACCAAACATATTTACATAAATTCTTTGATTTAGGTATCTTCACATTTGTTTAGAGAGATATGGTACTTGGAATAAAGGATGTACGGGCTCTCTTAGTTTTCACAATTGGAACTTTGTAGCGGCGGCCTGAAGGGAGGAGGTTGTATTCCGAATTTAAGTAGTGAGTACGGTCAGATATGATTTTGACAGCTTGATTCACGATTTGCCGCTCATATATTGATGATAAACATTCAAATCTGACTCCAGCGATTTTACTTGCAGTGTTAACAATTTTGTCTATTTTAGATTTGAGATGAACTGAGAGAGACCCGTACCAACAATGGAAGGAAAATGTTAAAATACTCTGAATAAATGCTACATAAAAAGATGACATCACAGATGGGTTAACATTAAAAGATCTCAGTTTACGCATGAGATGAAGACGTTGTTGACACTTTTTGTATAGGGCTTCAGTGTTAGAGTTCCAGTTCAGCTTAGAGTCAATGAAGGTTCCCAGATACTTATACTCCGACACTGTCTCAACACATTCACCGTTGATTATCACTGGAAGCATTTCTGTGGGTTTACTCCGAAAGTCAATTATCAGTTCCTTTGTTTTTGTGACATTTAAGAGTAAGTGGTTTTCTGCACACCAAGTCGTAAAATGATTAATGTCCTCTTTATACAGTTCTTCAGAATCTGTGTCGTTCAGTTTGCCGACAATTGCTGCATCATCTGCGAACTTTACAGTTGAACAGGTTGAATTCGAGCTTGCACAATCATTAGTGTTGAGGGTGAAAAGAACAGGAGATATTACACAGCCTTGTGGTGCACCAGTTTTGGTGGTCCGTTTACTCGATACAGCCCCGTTAACTTTCACGTACTGCTGTCTGTCCACAAGAAAGTTTTCGATCCACTTGATGAGGTATGAGTTAACGCCCATGTCTAACAGTTTCTGTATCATGATATGTGGCTGGATGGTGTTGAACGCAGATGAAAGGTCAACGAAGAGGATCCTGATGTATGACTTAGGTGTCTCTAGATGTTTATAGACATTATTAAGGAGTGACAGTGTGGCATCAACAACTCCTCTCCTTGACCTGTAGGCGAACTGAAGCGGGTCCAGTATGTCGGCAACTTCCTGACGGAGATGTCTCAACAAGATGCGTTCCAGCGACTTCATTGCTATAGATGTGAGAGCAACTGGCCTGTAGTCGTTGAGTTCTTTAGGTTGTGTTTTTTTAGGAACTGGTACAATTTCTGATGTTTTCCAGACCGAAGGAATAACGTGTGTATTCACTGAGAATTGAAACAATCTAGTGAAAACTGTACACAGTTGAAGTCTGCACTCCTTCAACACAATGCCGTCAAGGTTGTCAGGTCCTTTTGCTTTTCTGATGTTAATTCTGGAGAAGCTTTGAATGACGTCAGCTTCTGATATATGGATACGACTTTCACTATCCTGTACGGCTTCACTAACTTGAGCTATCTCATTGGTAAAGTCGTGACAATCAAAGCGGCTGTAGAAAGTGTTGAGGTCCTCAGCAAAGATTTTATTATCCCCGGCGTTGGTTGTCTGTCGTCGCCTGCTCTTACCAATCATCGTGTTCACGCCTTGCCAGGCTTGTTGCAGATTGCTTTGCTGAAACTGTCTCTCAACTTTCTCTTTGTACGCTAGTTTACACTCACGAGCTTAAGATTGATGTCCTTCTGTATGCATTTGAGTTTCTTTCTTTCTATCTTTCTTCATGTATGCTCGTTTCTTTTCGTTTAATAAATATTTCATTTCTTTTGTGATCCAGGGCTTGTTGTTTGGGAAAATTCTGATTTCTCTTTCTGGTATTATGTATTGACACAAAGATTTATACAATCCATAATGACGTCACACATTCCTTCTACTGTTTGTTCTGCATCATGGAACATGTCCCAGTCTGTACACGCAAAACATCCTTGTAGGGTTTCAATAGATGCTCTGTTCCATGATTTGACCACATGCTACTACATACGGATAATTTGTGTGGAATATGTTAATTGTAGTTATTCACACACCAGCGTGTTCAGTTCGGTATGACTAGACGTATGATATGTAGAAGAAAATGAATCGTGTGTGGAGGGCACTGTAAAGAGACAAGAACAACAAGAGATATGTTTATCCATGGAATAAACGAATACTGTGGGTATGTGGCCATTTCACCTTCAATACACATTTACATCTATACTATTCACACTTTGCTAAGGATCAAATCATTGATTCAACAGAAAACTATGATGTGGGGTCTAATTTGGTTTAAATATCTAAGCTTATTGTAAGCATGGATCATAGGTTTCAGTATGTCACTTCATCTTGTGGATCCCATACCTGCTATTGACAGGTGTTGTGTACTTGTCACTGACTCATTCCATGATTTGCAAAATGGTTGCAGATTGGTGCCATGAAAACCATTTTCATGGTTACGCATGAATCAAGTGCATAAGGTTAGATTAAAGTGACTGTTTGCCCAAAGAGGGGTTCCCATATCATTGTTTATCAAGTTTTAAATGGATACAATTTCAAATTATAAATCTATGTTTAAGTAAAGATGGTAATTTTTGTGAACCTTAGCAAAACGTGAAAAGTATATTTGCACATCTCACATGTAATTATTAATGATAGTTTTTTCAATATTTCCATTTTCCACAAAATGAATCAATGTACTAACACGTCACAGAGGATTTCTCAAAAGTAAGTGTTGTGTACGTAGCCCCACTGAAGCTGACGGAATACACCAATATCTTTGCATAAAGTATAAACAACATACTTTGTTCAAAGGATTAGTCGATAACACGTGACCCGAGAAGATCCAGGGTAGAATAGGTCTTCAGCAACCCATGTGCTTGCCATAAAAGGCGACCATGCTTGTAAGAGGCGACTAACGGGATCGGGTGGTCAGTTTCGCTGACTTGGTTGACACATGTCATCGGTTCCCAATTGCGCAGATCGATGCTCATTCTGCTGATAACTGGATTGTCTGGTCCAGACTCGATTATTTACAGACCGCCGCCATATAGCTGGAATACTGCTGAGTGCGGCGTAAAACTACCCTCACTTGCTCACTACTGTCCATCGCGTCGTTCATTTACATTGAAAAGTGAAACTCTTCAGTATCGCATAACGCTTGAAGCAGGGACGCGCTGAAAATCAAGAGAGTAATGTTGTGTAGAGATATGTTATTCATTCAGTACAATGCACATAATGAAAGGAACAATAACATGCATGTTATTTATTCACTTAATAGACATAGCAAAGCAATGTATGGCGTATTATTGGACGAAATGCACTCGCATATATACGCAACAAAAAAGTTCAGGACCACCCCAACATTTAGTATTTAGGTATTATATGGATCATAATAAGAACTATTAAGTACATCATATTGAAAACTGGGGTGGTCCTTGACTCTTTTGTTTTGTTGTGTAAATTATTTGAATACTATCTTCAGTTCCACTTGTCACTGGTTTCTAGCAACTGATTTCTAAGCGAATCGGGTAAGAGTGTTAGTTGTATGCTCGTAATTCTTATGTAGAAGGGTATTTTTAAAGAACAGTTATATAATATACAGGTTATACATTTAAGTAAGGGCACCAATACGTTTAGAACTAACTATGTAGATCAACTATGTAGCTATTTGCGGGTGTCGGGTTTCAGGGCTACGGATATGGGGGCGTACAGGCGTAATGTACGCCTAAAAATCAATAAAGTACGACATAATATAAGATTTCAAGCGTATCATGTAGGCACATAATACCTTTGTACGTCTTACATATATAAAGTTTAATAGCTGAAAAGTTGTTTAATATTAAAAATAACAAACCACATCACCAACTCGCTCACACAAAAACATGTCAGTACTCCTTCAAAATTCTCAGTACACCTCCACTTGCAATATGAGGTGTAACTACACCCCCACCCCCAAAAGTTACCTGGATCCCAGGGCCTAGATTTTCGAAGCTCTCTTAGCGCTAAGATAGTCGTAAGTTAATGTAATGTATGTCACTTACGACTTTGGTTTGTTCATGTTGTAAACAGCTAGCAAACCAGGTATTCTGAATGCACACGATCCTTTAGTCAAAGAGTATTGCTCTGTTATACATGTCTTTTTTACAACGTTATCCACACACGTTATTCATTTTGTGTTGCTTTGAAGACTGTACCGTGTACCCATGTCGATCTGTACTTGTTTACCTTCGGGATAACATTCTTTTTAATTGTACAACAAAAATAAAGAATGAATGACAGTATGAATCTACATACTGACACATATATACAATATTAATTAACCAATCTTTTTTTCAGAATTGACTATCGTCAGATTATGCATAACTTGAATTGACTCGGTAACCATGAACCAGGACGAACACAAACTATTTGTCCATCGAGTTGTAGATCGATACACTTTACTTAAAGGCGCAATGTCACGCTTTTTCGACAATATTTTGGCGTATATTTTATATATTGGGGGCATATGCACTCACTTTAGCTTCCTATTGATGCAATAAAAGACTTGTTATCCCTTACGATTTGTCTGAAATCGATAATTGAAACTTCGAGGCGAAAAGCTTCCAAACAGAAACACTTGCCATATAGGGAATGTAAACGATTGCTCCGTACATCGAAAACTGTCGCACGCGGTGTTGTCGGTGTTTGTCGAACTGGTTTCTATCACAAGTTGTGCGTAGGATATTCATAAAGAGCGCTCCAAGGGAGGTAACTCTATGGGGTTCGCTTCAAATAATGTTCGGCCGGTAGAGGGTGCGAGAGTCGATTAAATGCAACGTTGCATTAATTCATTAGAACGTTTTAATTTAATATTGTAATCTAAATACGTAATTTGTTTTGGAATAAATTAAGTGGTAGCTACCCTGAGGGTCATTTATATAAATTAGGTGTATATTCATATTGCAACGATCACTTGCCTTACACCAACGAAACTAAGTGGTTCTGTAATAGATATAACCACAGCGATATGACCAGGGGAAGCTCTTGTAGCTCCAAAATGTCCAATTCGTAATGTCACAGACAATCTTTAACTGGTATAAAAATATAGCTTAAGTCAATCATATATTCCAAGATTATGTTCATAGTGACATTAACTGTGATCTAAAATAAACGTTGTCATGCAGATCCGATTATTCCTGTGTAGTTGTACATTTATGTATTTTTTCCTTCAGTGAGATATCTCTCTGAGTGTTTTTCTAATATATGTAGTATGTTAAATAGTGTTAGTTTTTTAGTATGTGAATAATGTATTGTATGTCGTTCAATACTGAATCAAATATCTGTAATATAATATACTGAGTCAAAAAAGAAACTTCACATTCTTTCTTCAGGGCACTATAAAAAGAACAAGAGATGGTAAGATGGTTAAATTGTTATTATTTCATTGCTGAGATCTGTGTGATGTACTCGATACACTGACAGTGCCATAATCAGTTCCATTAGGCTACTACGCCGTTTCAAAACATGGGTATATAGAATGTCAAGTCACAAGAATAAAAATGCGAAATTTCTCAGTTCAATATCGTGTATGGCCGCCCCGTGCATTCACCACTGCCAAACACCGTCTCCTCATCGACTGCCTGATGCTTGTGAACACGTGGTTAGGGATTCTGCGCCATTGCTCTTGCAAGGCAGCGCCAAGTTCCTGCAAATTCTGAGGTTGGTTCCTAAGACCACGAAGCCTTCTCCCAAGTGCATCCCAAACGTGCTCTATTGGATTAAGGTCAGGGGACCTCGATGGCCAGTCCATGACGTTGATTCCAGCGTTTTGAAGGAAATTTCGTGTCAACATCGCGGTATGCGGCCGAGCATTATCATGCTGGAACTGTAGATCTGGGCCATGAGCCGCCATGAAAGGAACGAGTTCAGGGGTGAGCACCTGGTCGCGGTAAGCAGCAGCTGTGAGGTTTCCACGGATGACCAGAAGTCGGGAACGGTTGTTCCCACAGAAAGCACCCCACACCATGCAACTTCCGCCCCCGAATCTGTCGACTTCCTGTACACAACATTGGGCATACCGCTCACGACGTCGTCTCCAGACTCTATGCCTGCCGTCCGCGAATCTGAGGGTAAACCTGGATTCATCGCTAAAGACGACTCGATTCCAGTCTCTCTGGGTCCATCGGAGGTGACGTTGGGCCCACAGCAGACGTTGACGTTAATGAAACGGCGTCAATATTGGCCCACGATATGGACGTCGAGAATGGAGATTAGCAGCCCGCAACCGATTTCGAATGGTCTGTGAGGACAGTCGACCTCTAAATATCTCAGCCCTGGTTCGTGTAGCCGGCAGAAATCTGTCACGTAGGTGACGTAGGACGATTTGACGGTCTTCTGCTCGTGACGTCACACGTGGACGACCCGACCTTGGGCGATCAGAAGTGGTGCCAGTTTGTTATAGACGACCTCGCAAGTCATACACAGTACGATGGCTGCATCCCATTGCTCTTGCGACGTCAATAACTGATCTTCACGCTTGCAACATTCCAACGGCACGTTCACGTTGCACATTTGACAATCGTGGCATTTCAAGTACCGTTAGAACTGTGGTTTAAAAGTGTTTTTTTCAATTCTTGAGGCCATACAAACACGTGCATATGAAGAAAACTTCGATGCGAAGATCACGTGATCGACTGCACGTGCAAAACCTGATTTGGCACTAACGTCATTTGCACGACGAATGGATGGGTTTGAGTGGGTTTTGTTAACGTTTTTCTAGAGTCGAAAGATAGGGATCCCATTTCGGATACATAGATGTATCATCAGAGAAAAAATATTCATTATTTTTCATATTACATTTTGTGAAGTTTCTTTTTTGACTCAGTATATGTAGATAAACGGTGTTAACATTCTGCATTTGTTATACAAACATATCTAACACTGTACCGGAGCGAAACAGATAAACTGACGCACTACTAGTAGTGCGTGAAAAATTGTAATTATTAAATGTGCTCTTATAATCTGTTATTCCTATTTTCGTTGCATTTCGGTGTGAACTATTGGAAAGACATGGCCAAATTGCGTATGTACTATCTTATCTTTACTATGAAGTTTATAAAATGCATTAATCAAATGTAGCAGATAGCGTTTAAACTGAGTCTATTGCATGAATGTTGCCACTGTATCACAGTATTACTAATGGGTGTGGAAAGGGTTGTGTCAGTTCTATCTATGTCAGACAGACAGATTTATTCAGTAAAGAGGCCTTGGGTCCATGATACATACTTTCCCGGCGACGACATTAAATAAATGAGTGAGAATATAGCTGCAGAGCAGGCACAGGTATGCAAATAAATTTTATATTATATGGACGACACAATGCATTCATAAACCGTTGGTTTCAAATGATGAGCTCTACTGTGTACCAGTGACAACTGAAGGGCTAAGTGCTTCTGGTTAATAATATTGGGTCAGTTTCAATCCTTTATATAAATGCAGACATTTAATATGCAAGATAGGTGAGGTGAAATTAGGTTTTACGTCGTGCGAGAATATTTCGCTCATATGACGACGTGCATGCGCGCGTGTGTGTGTATGTGCGGCTGCTTGTACTAGCCCAGACTTAAGCTGGTTTTATAGTGCTAGCCCACTGAGATACCATGCCGCAGTGAAGCATGAATACCCCACTCAGACACATTATACTGACTCCGAGCCGACCAGTCCTTGTTGTACCCATTAATGCCGAGCGCCAGGCAGGGACCAACAAGTACCATATTTTAACGTCTTTTGGTATGACGCGGTCGGGGATCGAACCCGCGACCTTCCGCTCTCCGGGCGGACGCTCTAACCACTACACCACGAGGCGGTCACTATGCAGGATAGAGACATTACATTGTACCAGTAATAACTGCAAGACTAAGTGTTTATGGATTAATAGTGTTGGCTCTCAGTTTCCATACTTGCACATTGTTCTATCTATGTGATATGGTCACATCTGTGGGGTTGGGGGACTTACCGTATTTCCTCTAATAATAGCCGGGAGTCTGATAAGCGCCTGGGGTACAGCAGCTTACTAACAATTACGATAATTACACCCAGTAAGCGCAAAAGCGCAAGGCCTCTAATAAGCGACAGGTCAAGAAGTCTGTTGAAAAAATAAGCGCCAGGGCGTCTATTAGAGTAAATATGGTATTTAGCTTCGTACTTTTTCACGCAGGATAATAAAACCTGTTATGGGTTTACTAACCTAATTTCCTACTTGCAATATATAATCTTTTATGTTTTGTGCCATTTAAATATATATACATATGTAGTTTTGTTCTCACAACAGTGACAGGCAAAGCAGTCCTCAATTCATACCAGACACTTTATGTGGACATTACTATATGAAAGCCATATTCTGACAGCTAAGTATTTTCAGCCAACTGTCAGTAAATACTGAGGTACAAGGCTCTCAGTTTACTAGAGACTGAGAACAGATGGTTAAATCAAAATGGGGATCGTCAGAAGTATGTTTAAACTTCTTTACTAGCCAAATAAGAGGTGTAGCTATATCAGTCCCAGGTGATTTTGAATTCCATACATTACAGGAGATTTCTTTGACGGGCATTTTAGAAGTTGAGTTGATGAAGAATAACGACAATTATTATGGATATACAACTTCTTTTATTCTGTGGAGGCGACGTTTCGACATATATCCGTTTGGCTCAAAAGCGGACCGATGAATTGCAATCTAACTCGAAAACTAATATACATAACATACTCAATGAAACGCTGATCATAATCAAAACATCATACCAACTCTATGAGGTTTTTGCAGAATTTTTGTCCTAAAAATAAAAACGTTGTTTAACAAACTATCATTAAAATATTGACACAGTTCACTGTTTGTTACGAGGGAGGAGTGCAGAGAAAGGGACAGCCAGGTGTTCGAGAAGCACGTTCACAGACAAAGTTATTTATTCTTTAACCTGTGCTGTGCCGCCTCCATCCGTTCTCGAACACCTGGCTGTCCCTTTCTCTGCACTGTAATTAGACACATGTAATTACAATCACATAAGTAACCCTAAACCGGGAGAAGCAATACAGAGCACTACGATTATTACGAACTCAAGAGGACCGTGTATTTAGTTCATTTTAACCGTAGTTCTGTATAGTCATGTATTTTGAGTAAATGTAAATATTCTCGCCCATGGGCAAAAATGTTTTTCGCCCATCTGCGAGATTTTATCAAATCGCTCTAAATTAGCCGAATTAAGTCAAAATGAGTTGAAATTTGTGTAATGATACTTACAAACATACACCCATTCATTTACAACCTCCAAAACATGAATTCTGAGCGAAACTAAACATTTTTGCTCATGGGCCGGCCCAAGGGCGAGCGAGTTTAAAATTAAGTTCTCGAAATATTTATTCATAACAACTGCATGTTTAATTTGGTCGAATTCCTTGTCAGAGTGCCCACGGTGCGGAGAATGTCTGAACTTAAGCCACATAATCAAGTCCGTTTAATTTTTTTTTTTTTCAGTCGAAGTCTTGATCTAATGACGAATGTACGAGACTGGTATTCAACATAATGGATTATCCGAGTTTCGAAAATACCTGGATTATTAATATTCGATTTCGAAAAGGTATTTGACCCGGTAGAATGGAAGTTGTTGCATAAACATTCACTTCTTTTATTTGGCTTTAAGTTTCTTTAAACCTTTCTAATGATATTACATCACTTGTCTTTTTTAATAAAAATAATTGCGAATTCTTAGATGTCACATGAGGGCGTATATTTAGACAAGGTGATTCGTTTTTCCACCTTTTTCCTATGTTTATAGAAACTCTGGCTCGTAATTATGCTAAAAAAAACAAGTGAATGGAATAAATATGCTCGACACTTAATGGTTGCTAACACTCTGCAGATGCTGCAACAATTATGAGACGTTGTTTCCAACGACGATGAATATACTCGAACCTTATGCAACTTTGGACATAATATTGATTGACCCGAAACAGTTTTCAAGTTTGCAGTATTGTCAATCTCATAAACTAGACTATTCACATGTATGGTACCTTTCAATTTCAACATAATAATGCAGAAATGATAGAGACTTAAAAAATACCTATAGTTAAGAAGAACGATAAAATTATGACGATGTGGTTTCGTCCATACCTGACGCCTTTTGGAAGAATAACAGCAGTAACTACTTTTTTTTGCATCTTTTTATAACACTTCCTAATATCGAAAGCGGTATAATAAATAATATTATTTCTTTGGAATGGTAAGCCCGACAAGACGAAGTATAACACTATGCTGGAAACAGAAATGGGCTTAACGTAATGTTGATCGAAGAAACAACTCAAGGACATATTTATGGATATGAAGAACGAGCCTTGGCTCAGTATCCAGGATGAAAAGTGATCTTCAGACACCTGCTGATCTTCTTATAACGTGATATGTAATGTGAGATGATTGAGGCATGAGGAGAGAGCAGTGCAGAGATCCTGCTCCTTGTAAGCAAAGAAACGTTTAATTGAAGACATATGTTCATTTTTTGCACATAGTGAGGGTCAGTACCAAAATGTCTCGTACCAAACATTTTTTAAAATTACCATAATGTGATTAATGTATTGCATATCGTTCAATAATGAATAAATAATGTGTTGTATAATAGATAATTTTAATACAAACATACGTCTGTCTAACAGTGCAGAGAAGCGAAACAAATAAACTGACGTACAACTAGTAGTACCTGAAACATTGTCATTATTAAATGTGCTCTTATAATATACCCGTGAAGGTCCGGGTTAGAATGCACCTTCAGTAACCCATGCTTGTCGTAAGAGGCGACTAACGGGATCGGGTGGTCAGGCTTGCTGGCTTGGTTGATACATGTCATCGGTTCCCAGTTGCGCAGATCGATGCTGATGCTGTTGATCACTGTATTGTCTGGTCCAGACTCGATTATTTACAGACCGCCGCCATATAGCTGGAATATTGCTGAGTGCCGCGTAAAACTAAGCTCACTCACTCACTCATAATATGTTACTCATATTTTTGTTGGATTTAATTGATAAATGCTACTGGTGATGAAACTTGGAATATGCCGTCGACACCAGGCAGTTATAATGGACAAAAGTAGTTAGGGATATATGTAAATTTTGAAATAATGAATAATGATCTATTTATTCATTGACACACTGATAAAATATCAATCATAAAAAATACCAATATCCCTAACTTAATTTTTCCAGTATACTAGTATATAGCGTCTCGATTATACGTCATTATCCACAAATCCCATGTTTATAAACTTCAGTGCGTGTTCTACTGATCTGCTACAGGCAAATGTGTGAGAGACATTAACCTTTTCATTTCCACCATAGCCACGAAGGATAAAACCCCACTAAATTGTTCACCACTTTTCATTTCCACCATAGCCACGAAGGATATAAACCCCACTAAATTGTTCACCCTTTTCATTTCCACCATAGCCACGAAGGATAAAAAACCCACTAAATTGTTCACCCTTTTCATTTCCACCATAGCCACGAAGGATAAAACCCCACTAAATTGTTCACCCTTTTCATTTCCACCATAGCCACGAAGGATAAAAACCCCACTAAATTGTTCACCCTTTTCATTTCCACCATAGCCACGAAGGATAAAACCCACTAAATTGTTCACCCTTTTCATTTCCACCATAGCCATGAAGGATAAAAACCCACTAAATTGTTCACCCTTTTCATTTCCACCATAGCCACGAAGGATAAAAACCCACTAAATTGTTCACCCTTTTCATTTCCACCATAGCCACGAAGGATAAAAACCCCACTAAATTGATAACCCTTTTTATTTCCACCATAGCCACGAAGGTTAAAAACCCCAATAACTGATTACCCTTTTCATTTCCACCATAGCCACGAAGGATAAAAACCCATTAAATTGATTACCCTTTTCATTTCCACCATAGCCACGAAGGATACAAAAACAATAACTGATTACCCTTTTCATTTCCACCATAGCCACGAAGGAGAAAAAACATTAAATTGATTACCCTTTTCATTTCCACCATAGCCACGAAGGATAACAAAACATTAAATTGATTACCCTTTTTACTTCCACCATAGCCATGAAGGATAAAAACCCCAATAACTGATTACCCTTTTCATTTCCACCATAGCCACGAAGGATAAAAACCCATTAAATTGATTACCCTTTTCATTTCCACCATAGCCACGAAGGATAAAAACCCCAATAACTGATTACCCTTTTCATTTCCACCATAGCCACGAAGGAGAAAAAACATTAAATTGATTACCCTTTTCATTTCCACCATAGCCACGAAGGATAAAACCCAAATAACTGATTACCCTTTTCATTTCCACCATAGCCACGAAGGATAAAAAAACACAATAACTGATTACCCTTTTCATTTCCACCATAGCCACGAAGGATAAAAAACATTAAATTGATTACCCTTTTCATTTCCACCATAGCCACGAAAGATAAAAAACCATTAAATTGATTACCCTTTTTATTTCCACCATAGCCACGAAGGATAAATAACCCACTTAATTGTTCACATGAAATTTTATATTTTATCATTACAATATTTATCCGCCGATGTTACACATGGCTGAACCATTATAATACTTACAGGATGTTGTTATTGCTTCAGGGCTGTACATAGATATGCTTCTAGCTGTATTCGTCACTACCACAGCTCTCAGTGGCTCAGCACATTGTTCCTGGTAAGTCAGTTTACTGCTGTTCCCGTTGAAAACATCCACATTGTTATATTGTAAATGTACAAATATACTGACAACATGTTGAATTTCAAATTTGAGAAACGTATTAATAATTTGTTAAACTGTTATAAAAATGCATATTTTCAGTCCATTTTACCTGCTGTTTACATACACATCCAACACATGTTTCTGGTTAGCGCTTATCATGTAATTCAAGCCAACGTCACCTAGTGATGACTGTCAGTGGTTTGGTGTCTTCCACACAGATTTACAGCGCTGTGGTGAGGTGAGGTGAGGTGTAGTTGGGTTTAACGTCGTGCTTGAGAATATTTCGCTCATATGACGACGTGCATGCGTGTGAATGTGTATGTGCGGCTGCTTGTACGAGCCCAGACTTAAGCTGGTTTTATAGTGCTAGCCCACTGAGATACCATGCCGCAGTGAAGCATGAATACCCCACTCAGACACATTATACTGACTCCGAGCCGACCAGTCCTTGTTGTACCCATTAATGCCCAGCGCCAGGCAGGGACCAACAAGTACCATATTTTAACGTCTTTTGGTATGACGCGGTGGGGATCGAACCCGCGACCTTCCGCTCTCCGGGCGGACGCTCTAACCACTACACCACGGAGGAGGTCCCACAGCGCTGTGGACTTCATCTGGCTGCGGACTGCCATAAGCTTTCTGCGTAATTATAGTTCATGTTCACTCTTTGGTGAATTCTTGTAGGTTGTTTATGTTTTTCATTTTAATGTACAGTATTGAAAGAGGCATGGCGGAGGGGGGATCCAAGCCAACTTACGGCTCCTACCTGAAGGTGAAAATTGTAGTTACTATGATTTTATTGAAATGAAAACAATACAGTAAATAATTGATATTTCAACGAAGTCTCAAAACTTGTACTCTCACACTGGAAGAAACAACCCTCTTTTGTAGCTGGTAAAGGACAGGGTCTGAATACGAATTCTAAACGTGAAATATGTCACCTCATTTAAATATTTACATTAACCGAAAAACTCATCATTTGCGACATTGCTTGAAATTGTGCTGTCTGAATAGTCAGTATGTTGTATTTGTCATCTTAGGTATGAAGAGAGGATATTCTATGTTTGGAGAGACTGGTGAATATCGGAATCAAAGTCCCTCCATAGTGTTATATATCATCATTGTTTTGGGATGAGTTAGTTTCAAAATATACTATCCCAAAAAGAAACGCATAGTCATTTTGTATATTTAAAAATCTATGAATTACCTATAATGTTCAAACAATCGTCAAAATATGTAACAAAAGTGTCGATAACATGATTCTACACAATTGTACAAGTAAAAAATCGGCTTTACCTGAAAATGTTGATTTTTGATGAGATTTCTTACAAGGATTAAAAAGGCATCGCCACAACGCAACAGAAATAATTTTCCAGTTGAAATTGTGCAGCAAAGAGCATGCACTGTCTGGTTAGAAAAATCCAGATTACTTTCGGAAATCGACATTCGTTTTGAAGAAGTTTCAAGGTCAAATCACCACGCCACGTCTTGACCCTGCGACACGGAACATCGCCATTGAAAGAATGCACGCTGGAGATTATCAATCTTCTTTTGCCAGGCGTCTGAATGTTAGTCTGAGCACGATATCACGGCTTGCAGCTCGTTACAACCAAACAGGTATAACAAATGACGTCCCCGTCCAGGCAGACCTCGAGTCACCACTGCAGCCCAAGATCGGTACATCCGGGTACTACATTTGCATGATCGTACTACCACGGGTGAGAGCACAGCAGCCAGGGTGCCTGGACTTCGGAGGATATCCGGTCAAACGGTGCGGAACAGGTTGAGAGAGATTGGACTGAGAGCCGGGAGACCCGATGTCGGGACCGTGCTACGTCGTCGCCGTCGCGCTTAACGTCTCCGTTAACAAATATTATCCACTTGGTTGGATAGACATTTCCTTCTTCTAAACTGACGTAAGAATTCAGAGTTATACATGTTTCAAAATCCAACATTTTCGCTACAGATTTCTGGGTCATGCGTTTCTTTCTTTTTTTAATAGTACTTTACTATAGACATACCCGTTAAGATCCGGGTTAGTATTGGTCTCAAATAACCCATGCTTGTCGTAAGAGGCGACTAACAGGATCGGGTGGTCAGGCTCGCTGGCTTGGTTGACACATGTCATCGGTTCCCAATTGCGCAGATCGATGCTCATGCTTTTGATGACTGGATTATCTGGTCCAGACTCGATTATTTACAGACCGCCGCCATATAGCTGAAATATTGCTGAGTGCGGCGTAAAACTAAACTCACTCACTCTCTACTATAGACATAATCTTCAGTTTCATACCTACCACGTTTCTATATTAGAGTGAGTAGGTGAGTATGGCTTCTCCCAATAATCCAGCAATAACACGCTGAGGACGCCAGAAACTGGCTTCTATTAGATAAGGGGCGGTGGGGTAGCCTAGTGGTTAAAGCGTTAGCTCGTCACGCCGAAGACCCAGGTTCGAATCCCCACATGGGTACACTGTGTGAAGCCCATTTGTGGTGTCCCCCGCCGTGATGTTGCTGGAATATTGCTAAAAGCGGCGTAAAACCAAACTCAGTCAGTCAGTCAGTCTATTAGATAAACTGAAGAACACATCTTAACTACAATATTCAATGCGTTCATATTTCTGTGTGCAGCTTCCAGAACTACTTGCCTGCCAGGCTCCAATCACAGATGTCCACGATGAACAACTGTTCATCATTGTTCATCAAGGTATATCGGCTCACATTTCAACATTTCTTACTCTCAAGTTCCATATAGCACATTCTTTAACTTCAAAAGAATGATTAAGATAATCAGCAGCAGGAACCTGGCGCTTCAGCTAGTGATATTTTCAAATATATGAACAGCTATAACAATTGATGAAAGCGTACACGTGAAATACATATTTTGAGTGACAGAATGCTGTGTCAATTTCAGCCTTCGAACTGTGGTTCAAGCTCATCATCCATGACATCACGTCGGTCAGGAACATATTTCACGGCAAGGTACGATGTATCATCAAATAAAACACATGTGTAACGTTACCCATATAAGGTCAAGGTAGAATTGTTTTACAGCAACCCATGCTTGTCGTAAGAGGCGACTAACGGGATCGGGTGGTCAGGCTCGCTGGCTTGGTTGACACAAGTCATCGTATCCCAATTGCGTAGATCGATGTTCATGCTGTTGATCACTGGATTGTCTGGGCCAGACTCGATTATTTACAGACCGCCCCCATATAGCTGGAATACTGCCGAGTGCCGCGTAAAACTAAACTCACTCACTTATAATACCAATGTCGCTTTTATATTTGTACATTTTGTTTTATAAGAATATCACATAAGCAGACGTTTGTAGTCATTTGGGTGGATTGATGCTCAAGATGTAAATCATTGGATTGTCATGTCAAGACTAGAATATTTACAGACCGACGTCATGTGGGTGGAATATAGCTGAGTGCGGCGCTAAATAACTATCAAACAAACATCTATGACGTCATCACTGTGATATTATTTTAGGAATGAACAGTCAGATGTCTATGATGTACACTTGGAGCAAGGTCCCCAGTGACTGACTGACTAAGTTTGGTTTTACGCCGCTTTTAGCAATATTCAAGCAATATCACGGCGGGGGACACCAGAAATGGGCTTCACTCATTGTACCCATGTGGGGATTCGAACCCGGGTCTTCGGCGTGACGAGCCAACGCTTTAACCACTAGACTACCCCACCGCCCCAGGTCCCCAGTGATCTATGTCAGCCTCAAGCGCCGATTTCATGGAAGAGATTTTTGGCTCGGTGACTTGACTGATGCTTTACATCGTATCCCAGTGGTGTACATTCATGTTCATGATGTTGATCACATGATTGTCTGGCCAGTATTTGCATACCACCGTCTTACAGTTGAAATATTGCTGAGAGAGGCGCTGAACAATAACGACACACAAGCACTCAAATGATATGGGGGCGGTGGGGTAGCCTAATGGTTAAAGCGTTGGCTCGTCACGCCGAAGACCTGGGTTCGAATCCCCTGATGGACACTATGCGTGAAGCCCATTTCTGGTGTCCCCCGCCGTGATGTTGCTGGAATATTGCTAAAAGCGGCGTAAAACCAAACTCAGTCAGTCAGTCAAATGATATACGTATACATAATATGTGTGAATATGGGTTTACATTCCTTATATATAGATTCTTGTGTTTTAGGGATGGAAACATGTCGTCTTACACACTGCCATCAACCGCCTGCAGAGAGCGGCAATGGTGCTACGGGTGAGGCAATTGTTATACTCTAAATTTGTAAACTTCAGGATCCGAATCAAACCCCATCCCCGGCTTGATAATCTGCATTAGTCTTCAGCAACCCATGTTTATCGTAAAACTCGAGTCCTGTGGGCGGTCAAGCTCGATGATTTGGTTCATGCAAGTCAGTCAGTCTTTCTCCTATGGGTGATACATGTTGCGATATTTTTTCCATGTGTATATATTACTGTGGATGTGAAAACACTGTCATGTATGTTCTTTGTAATGTCTATTGCATTTATTCCAGTTGGCAGTGGAGCAGTTCCACATCCTGGAGACGATGCCACCCCTTAATTTTATGGACTTCAGGTGAATAAATGTTTTATCAGCATTAATGGATGTGCACTGCATTACACACCCAGGCTTAAACATTAGACGTCAGTACAAACGAATACCCATCGTCAGAAAGCAATTACTTTGGTGTAAAGGGAAAAATAGCTGTGAAGATTATATGAATGAATCACTGAAAATTAGTGATAACATCATGTGTTTGCGAATAGGGTAAGCATGGCCTGCTTCCGCCATTTACAAAATTTGCATAAAAATTAAATGTGTTTTGTCTGACGCCACACAGCCGTACTCCTGTCATGCGATATCAGCATGTAAATAAACCAGATAATCAGGTGATGGATTAGACTGGTATGCTTTGGCAAGTCTTGCAGGTACTGAATGAACTGTTATATGTGTATATCTTAAGACATACACTGTGTCAAGTGAACGTGTATATATATTGTGTATCTGGGACTATTTTTAGTGTTGTTGTTGATAGGTGTATTTTGACCCATGAAGATCCGGGTTAGAATCAGTCTTCAGTAACCCATGCTTGTCGTAAGAGCGACTAACGGGATCGGGTGGTCAGGCTCGCTGATTTGGTTGCCGCATGTCATCGTATCCCAGTTGCGCAAATCGATGCTCACTGGATTGTCTGGTCCAGACTCGATTATTTACAGACTGCCGCCCTATAGCTGGCATATTGTTGAGTGCGGCGTAAAACTAAACTCACTCACTCACTCACTCACTAGTCATATTTTGTCTTTTATGCTCAACGGATGGCATGCTATTTTAATTATATCCAGGGGTGACCGTTATGATATTTCTAATATTTTCCAGACACGTACTGGCCGGGATGTCTGGATGCCAGAGCCTCCAGTTTCGAATGATGGAGAAACTTTTTGGAATCAATCACGTAAATGATTACGTTGATATATGCAAACCCGGAATAAACATTTGGCCATTTATCTAAATACGTCATGGATAGAGTGGTGATGGGTAATAAAGCTTGCAGTCTTTTACTTCAACCCTACAACCTTAATGATATTTTACCATGTAGAAGGAACATTTATTTCAATTTCGTAATGTAAGCCCTATCAATAACTGTTATGATTCTATTCCATGTGGAACCGTTCAAATATAGTATAATTCTCTTTATGCCAAATTTGGAAAAGCGTCATGAATATAAAGGACAGAGCTACATGGACAAGATGAACACAGAGGATAAAGAGGTTCTCCAGAAATACCCAGACCAAGATGATGGAGGTACACTACTGGATGTTGTTCAAGTACGAGTCTAAAGTTATATCCTTTGAACTAATTTGTGAAATATTAACTAGCATCCATTGCGCTTGAGAGAAAAACGAACCATATTCCTACTGTATCAGTGGAAGTCCACATATGAAGGTCATTTGTTCAGCAACCAATCCCATTCTCGAGAACTTGTTGGTCCCTGCCTGGCGCTCGGCATTAATGGGTACAACAAGGACTGGTCGGCTCGGAGTCAGTATAATGTGTCTGAGTGGGGTATTCATGCTTCACTGCGGCATGGTATCTCAGTGGGCTAGCACTATAAAACCAGCTTCAGTCTGGCCTAGTACAGGCAGCCGCACATACACATACACACGCATGCACGTCGTCATATGAGCGAAATATTCTCAAGTACGATGTAAAACCCAATTTCACCTCACCTCACCCCATTCTCGAGAGGCGATCAATATGATCAGGTGAAAAGCCTTCGTGACTTAGTTGACACAAGTCATCGCATCCAAGCTGCGTAGATGGATGCTCCTAATGTAAATACCTTCAGTGCATGGCTCTTACCGTCATATACATGGAACAAGTTGACTGCATCGTTAAACAAACAAAGTTGTCATATACAAGTTGAAACTGCAGAGTTGATTGTTATTTATTACATGTTGTACAAATGCTCTGATTTGATACAGGCGTGGCTTGAATCTACTCCTGGAATAGACGACAGGCAGTTCTGGGACAAGTACAGGCAAAACGAGGTATAACTGTTCATTATCATGAACCAGAACGCCAGAGGATCCATTTGGGTATTATAACCTGCTGAATATGTTTCTTTTCAACCCTTGTTAATATTAACAATGTCATATATATTAGTTCTCAATACGATTTTAAAAGATCTACTTTTAACATACGTTCTTGACGTCGGTCGTGTACAAATGGCGAATTTTGTTTTGCACAGAATGTGGATCTGAGCTCTTTGCTTGATCAGTCAGCGTATAAGAAAGGTAAACCTGCTTTATATTTTTATTAAATATAGCATACAGTTAATGTTTAGATCAAAGTGCTGTAACATATTCAACGTCCACGTCAACATCAGCGTCACGACGTCATTAACGTGGTTCATAGCTATTTCTGTGTGTCCATAAATGACAAACTAATGGCGGACATATGTCCATAAATGACAAACTAATGGCGGACATATTCAACGTCCACGTCCACATCAGCGTCACGACGTCATTAACGTGGTTCATAGCTATTTCTGTGTGTCCATAAATGACAAACTAATGGCCCTTATTCTGACGTCAAAGGTTCAGAACAGTCTGTTTAAACTGAAAGCAAAAGGGACCGTTAAAGAGCTTCATTTGTTTTATGTCTTAAACCAAGAACTATCCACAAAAGTTTGTGCAAAGTGTAGTAACTCATATTTAGTCAATTTTGCCGTTACAACGAGTAATTCGTCAGTGCTTTCGAGATACCATCGAGCAGCTGTTTCTACGATGAATTTAGAGAGTGTCATATGACTTTTTCAAAAGTTGTTTGAAATGCTGGAATCAGATCGTCAGGGATCTTTCAGGGATCCCTTTTGTTGTTGTTTTTTGTGTGTGCTTTTTGTTTTGTCCTTTACTCAAAGTTTGGTCGGTTTAGGTGGATAATCCAGGCTAGATATTGTTTTCCTTTTCTATTCATCATGACGTTTGAACAGGTTCCTGGCAAATGAGTCAACGGTCGCTGCAAGGAGCTCTTCTCATCATGCTGCACCAGGACAAACCTGAGTTCCAGCTGCCGTACCAGCTCCTCACACTGCTGATGGACATAGATGTCGCCCTCATGAAGTGGCGGAGTATGTACCAACATATATATGCACATGAACATTAATAAAGCAGCCATGTTGTTTCTGGTCTAAAATATAATAAAACACACAAAGTGATGGCGATGTCCATCTTTTGAAGCTTGAGGGGCAATGCGGCTTTTGACCGTCTCTCTAGTCTAGTGGAGGAAGCTTCGTTGTTTAATCTACGGGGTCGTACCAAAGACGTTAAATGTTGGTCTTTCTTCCCATCCTGCCTAATGCTCGGCGACTTCAACGGTACAAATATGGCCAAAAAATGCCAGCGACAACCTATACCCAGTACTCCATGTTATACTGAGGCATGCTATCTCAGTTGGCTAGCTCCGCCATTAGTCCGCTATAGTACTCGTTCGCTCATCACGCCAAAGACCCGGGTTCGAATCCCCACATGTGTTGAAGCCGATTTCTGGTGTCCTATGTCGCGACAATCGAGTAAAACCACCAAACCCACTTCCCAGAGACCATCAGTGTGACCATCAGTGTGACATATTGAGTACCTAAAGCAAGATCAATATTATGACTCCCACATCATATCACAAAAGTATGACGTAAGTTTTGATAGCTTAAGTCAATAATTATTGAAATGTTTTATATGAAACGTTTCTCTATGTTTGTTTATGTGAATATTGCAAATTTCTGGTGATCTGGTTTAATCTCATTGTGGGTCAATCTCCGAATCCGTGTGGCCAAATTTTGTGTCGCCAGCCTTCTGATAACATTTTTCCCCACACAGGTACCCACATCCAGATGGTACACAGGATGATAGGCCAGAAGCAGGGCACTGGGGGCACAGGGGGCACTTCTGGCTATGAGTACCTACGAGCTACCTACAGGTACATCTACGTCTGATACTCTATACGAAAGCACAGAAGTATATCAATAGATAGTCGTACATTTTTAACAATTATTTGTTTGGCGTCAACAAACAAGAGGCACTCGTGAAAAGCAATCTTCTCGTGGTGAGTGCTGAGTAAAGCTTATAGCTCTTCCCCCGTGTGGACCCGGGGTAGAATGTAGAATGTGTCCACAGCACCCCATTGCTGGTCGTAAGTGGCGACCAAATTGGGCAACCAGTTTGCCGTGGGTTGCGCCCCTGTGTCGGTGGAGGGCACTTCCGGCTTTGAATTCTCGCGAGATACATACAGGTACGCCTACTTTATCTGTCAAGAATGCTCCATACAAAAGCACAGAAGTATAATCTTTAATCACTGCAAATATTTAAAAAATTATGCGCTATTATAAACGGAATTATAAAAGCGTTTTGTCGCTTTAGTTGTGGCATTATTCAGGAGATAAGTTAGATACGACGAACATGCAATCACTTTCTTGTCACAAACAGTCACCATCCTCAGAAGCGAACTGAATATTTTATAATGGCTTTGAAATGATCCGTCTATACCTTTGACCTATCTATAACTTCTTTCCACGTATAAAATCATCATTATGCAGAATGTCATTCCACAGTCTGTTTCACAAACTACGACTCCTCGAAACTCAGTCATAGCTCAAAGCATTCGAGATGAACTCATGTTATTTCTGGACAAGCCGAAGTGGAGCAGGACAAGCCGTCTTCCACGTTAGGGAAATAGGCGAGATGTGACGAATGACCTCGAACACATCTTCATGGTTTCTTATGTGATTGCAGTGACGATTACAAGGCTTTTGGTGACCTCTTCAAGATAACAACATACTTACGGCCTCGAGCGGAAATTCCCGAACTTGCCACCCAACATGGCTGAACCTGGCATCTGATGACCAGACTCGAAGACGCCCTCCCTGACACGCATGAATGCACATATGCCAATGTATACGTACCCAGCTATTTACAACTTGAATTCACTTACAGTCTTGTGATTGGAACTTGCTAAGGTATGTTTGGGTGTGAAAAGAAAATGCTCAAAATTGTATTGACCATTTAAACTATATCAACGCACCACTTCTTAAAACACACAATTGCAACGCTTCTATGTGTTATAGTGAGAGCAAACATTGAACTTATTTGTATAGAAAACACATTACACTGAATAAATATTGCCTGAGAGAGCAAAACACACTCACAAACAGAGCTTGCTATTATTGAATAGAAGTATTTACATAAGAATTATAATCAAAGACACCCATACACTGAGAAAACTAATGTTAAAAAATATTTATTCAGTGACGAACTTTTCCAGTTGAATGAAAACGGGTTAAAAAATCCCATCGCCCGACGCCCGGGACAAGTCAGTTTTCATTTCGGGCAATCAAATAATGGTATCTTACTTGTCCATGGGCTACTAGATAATTTCCACTTATGGTTTCAAACTGCAAATAAACTTGGATTTAATTTCATATTTGCTCAAAATGTAGCTATTAAATTTCGCAATGATAATAAAGTAGAGTTATCTTTCTTCGCTATTTATCACTTTTCAATAAATAGTCCAGTAAACATTAACATCAAATACCATGTTGGGTTATTCTTTCATAATTACATCATCATGATTAGGTCATAACATCAGGGCAAGTGGAAAATTAGTCAGGACAAGTTACTTTCTTAAAGTCACCTGCCCTGTGGCTTTTTAGAAAACGTTTGTACCCTTGTTTGAAAACATGTAATTTTCCCAAAACGTTTTCATCATTAATTGAGTACATAAATTTAACTCCACACATGTAATTCAGAATATAGAGAACCATATTCTACGATATCTTAGTATCCACACACAAACGTACATCAGAAGTTTGTAGAAACAAACACTAACATTTTCCCATCAGAGGGTCCTTAATATAAAACATTATATGGCGAAACTTCAGGCATTATTCTGTTTCTACAAAAGGTTTATGAATATTGCTTGTTTCAAGGCCTTCATTTCAGGCAATTCCAAATTCATTGATATCTGACAAATATGTATTCACTGAATATCAATACCAAATATTGAAGATAAAAAATAATTCAGTTACAATGCTCAGGTGTAATTCTTTATGTTTTTGATATTGATGTTGACTTTTAATGTTTGCTTCTTGTCAAAAGTAAGTTTGCGGAATAAATATATGTAAAGGGGAATGGAATATGTTATCATTTAGTGAAACATCTTTATAGCAGACCCCGTGAAGACGGTCTTCAGAAACCAATACTTGTCGTATACTGAGTCCAGAGGGTGTTTTACTTTTTTAGTATCACAACTGGATAGATGCTCAAAGTGTCAATCACCGGATTGTCTGGTCCAAACTTGATTATTTACAGACCGCCGTCATATATATGGATTACTTATATGTGTGCGGGGTTAAACAACCAATAAAGAAACAAAGCTTCTACAACAGAGACTGACCAGTCTGAAAACTCGATTTGAATGCTTGAAATTAAACAGATGCAAAATACCTCAGGTATGTACAGAACTCTCTGTTTCTTTTAATAATCAATTGAAACTAAATTAGGTAGGCATTGCTAGAAACGAATGTTTACCTAACTAGAAAAGCGTCAAAACCAATTCCTTATTTATTAGACTGACTGTCTGAGTTTGGTTTTACGCCGCTTTTAGCAATATTTCAGCAACATCACGGCGGCTTATTTATTAGAAATCTGTGGTAGGTGGCACAAATGAGTTATTGCATGAAATGATACGACACCTAGGTTTAAACGCAATTTGTTGAAGGTTCTTAAAGGAGGTCCATGTTGATTGAAAAACAACCATTGCGAACGAATCGTGATGTAATGAAATTTTCACTGTTGTCAAATTTCCAATTATAAATGCTGCAAACAAACCGGATCAAATAGGTTTGAAAATAGCTTTAAAGAACTTAATAGCAAAACAAATAGACATCACCAGACATGCACTATCGGACAGAATGAAACAGGATGCTGTATCTTACATCTATGAACAAAAGGACTTTCTAGTTTTGGATCTAGATAGTATGACAAATATGTATACATTCATCATAATAAAATCGGACAACTGTAGGTTTCAATACTAAAAATGTTCAAATAGTGAAGGCTTTGAAGGCATTCCTACAACATGTAATCAATATTTCCAGAGTGTTTTGTCCATTTTCACAGCCAAATGAAAATGATGGCCTTAAACATAGAACAAATGTAATACCATCTCACAGTTGTCATATTTATTCCAAACTATTTTCATTTCATAAGTATTGATTAAATTATGTTTATGATGAATGTATGTTCAGTAGGATGTATGACATGACAAATATACGTATTGATAGATGGAAACATGATACATATTACCAACCAGGGTTGATGAAGGGAAGTTTGAACGTGCATGATGACTTGGACATTCCGTGATTCTTTCAGCAGAGTTCATGTGCCTTTGAAAGTGGCGTATACTATGTTCACTATTCCACGCTCTGTATAGGACTTCTTGATAACGGTTATAGAACCCACAATGAAACTCAGTGGTTAAGCGTTCGCTCGTCATGCCAAAGACCCGGGTTCTATTCGTCACATTGGTGCAATGTGTGAAGCCCATTTCTGGTGTCCCCCCGCCGTGATGTTGCTGGAATATTGCTAGAAGTGGCGTAAAACTAAACTCCTCACCTTCCAGTAGAATTGATACCAGATGTTCACGTAAAACATGAGCATGTTCCCCATCACCAACACACGCAAAGGCAAGTCAATTGTTCACTTGAAGAAACATGAAAAGGCACCCGTCTCCGAATTTTGCTAAAAACATTTTTTTTAAAAACGGCATACAGATACAAACTGGCGGCGGATTCCTGAATACTTCTAAATTCTATGTATATTTTTCGGCATAAAGTGAAGTGCTGGCTTTGGCAGGTGAGAAATGAAAGAATATGAAAGGACACTCAAAGGGACCCTTTCGTTGAACCTCTGTACAATACTTTGGTGTGGTTCAAGTGAAAGTAAAAACGGGTTGCCGACTTACAATGATTGCATAGATTATTCGAGACCATGTTAAAAATTTATAAAGTATCGCTTGACAGCATTTCACTGGCTGAATCGATTAACCACTGACATGGTGGATACATTTAATAATTTAATCTTCCTGTTGATTAAATGCCAGTAAATATAACCGGTGTTACACACTCTGCTCTACTGAAGCTGTTTCAAATTACTAACACAATATGCCGCATTGCACATTGTGGTATATATAATTAGAATGAAAATATATGACAGTTTAATTACCGAGGTGTATCAATGTTGTAATTGTTTGCTGAATAATTGCAATGAAATTGAGGTCAGGTTACGCCCAGCAACCTAAATATATGACAAAAAGAACAGCTCACTATGGCCACTGTTCCTCTCATCTCAGTTGAATTACATACAATAAGCAGAATCTGTAACGTATCAGTTTAACATTTTCCTAATAATTATTGCAGTTGTACATGTATTATACAATAAATATGGGTGATCTGCATCTGCATGTTAGTTAGACATTCGAACACAGAATTGTTTAGCGGATACGTTTCTCAACAATAACGAATCAAAACTGACCGGTGAAGTTCCGGGTTAGAATTGATCTTTAGTAACCCAAGCTTGTCGCAAGAGGCGACTAACGGGATCGGGTGGTCAGGGTGGTCTGACTTGGTTGACACATGTCATCGTATCCCACCTGCGTAGATCGATGTGTATGCTGATGTTCACTAGACTGTCTGATCCAGACTCAATTATTTACAGACCGTCACAATAAAGCTGGAATATTGCTGAGTACGGCGTTAAACAATAAACCAGCCAAACCAACTACAATGTAGCTATAGGTGAAACCGTCTGAGGGAATTTTGAAAGGTTAATTCCTTGCAGCTTTTGAGGTAAATAATAATCATAATGACCGAAGCTGCAAGAATTATGAGTCATGTGTCAAATCTTCTTTTAATCTTATGACGTCCAATAAAATATGAATAAAACCCCATAGATATTTATGGCTCGTCGGATCGGGGAGCAAGACTCGCAGATTTTGTAGATGGATGTATTATACCCCTATCACACCAAACTCGTTCTCAGTACGTTCTTGAAAAATGTTCGGATCGGACTCGAACTGTGTGCGAACGCACTGGATGTACTGGCACCTGTTTACAGGTTGTTTACGAACTTGTTGGACGGGATCGGTTGGACAAGGTACGGAAGGGTGCTCCAGAACGTTGAACATGCCCGGAGGGACGGAGTGACAACGTACTAAAAACGAGATTGCCGTACTACGAACGGAATTACCGTACTACGAACGAAATTGCCGTACTTCAATCTTACTGGGGACGTGTGCGGACGTATTGCAGTCGGGCATCAATTACAATACGTTTGCGCACAGTTTACACCACGTCCATCCCGTTCGCAGACGCACCTAACTCGACCGCTTTACGTCCTTAGATGCTATTCCGTGCAAATATGTTCAAAACAAAATGAATTGTTCTGAAGAAGTTCGTAGTACGTTTCTACACGGTTCTAAAAGTTCGCAATGGGTTCTCATTACGTTCTACCCGTTGTTAGTACGTTTATGTAGTTCTCACGCAGTTCTTACTACGTCAGCACCGTGCACAGTACGATATGACAAAATAGTGTATAAATACATGCGGTTTTTAACACGTTAGTCATTTGGGATACTGATTTCTACCTGTGAAACATGAACAAGTTTGGAGCTGTCAACATGTTGAATGCTGGTTTCCTGCTATTTATTGGAAGCAGAGCAAGAGTACAAAGAGTTGGTAGAGCAAGAAAGGAGGAAAAGAACAAGGACTTGTTGGGTGAGGAACTGGCTTAAACCTGAGAGGCGAGTAGCTGTGGAACATTATCATCAACTGATGGAGGAATGAAATTCAAATCCTTTCATAAGAAATTATATACAGCAAATAAAGACTTGAATGAAGAGGTAGGTTTACAGAATGTTAAAACTCCCACACGAAATGATGATACGAGAAACACACTTGAAAAAGATATTGATTTAGATGAAATAACCTCTGCAGTCAGAAATACGAAAAATAACAAAAGACCAGGAATTTATGGTTTACCAATAGATTTTTTCAAATTTTCTGGAAAGAATTAAACGTTTGGATTTTAAGATTTATTAAAGAAGTCTCAACTAAAAGGAAATTGTCTTTGACTATGAAAAGGGGAGTTATAACTTGCATCCCTAAACCAAAATAAAGATAGATTTTTTTTCTAAAAATTGGAGGCCAATAACTCTTTTAAATGCCCTTTATAAGATGTCAGCACTTGTATTACAAACCGGTTAAAGAAAACATTAGCCTCACTTATTCATGGTAATCAAACTGGATTTATTCCAGGCGGAACCATTATTAGTGAAAACACAAGACTACTATATGATATCATGTTTGAAACGAAAAAAAAGAGAAATATCCCAGGTTTACTGATTTTGATTGATTTCGAAAAGGCTTTTGATACTGTCTTAAAAAGGTATATTGATTTAGTATTGGAAAAATCTGGTTTTGGCCCTCAACTAAGTAGCTAGATAGACCTCTTAACTTTAGACACAACATCCTGTGTAGTTCAAGATGGCATTTATCAGATTTTTTACAAATGAAAGAGGGTGCAGACAAGGGGACCCTATATCCCCTTACCTATTTCTCTTTGTAGCTGAAATTTTAGGTTGCATGATAAGAGCAAATAAGGACATGAAAGGAATTACTATAGACGATAAAGAATATAAACTTGGACAATATGCTGATGACACAGAATTATTTCTTGACGGCTCAGAAGATAATCTGTATGCTGCTATCAATACATTGAATACCTGTTCAAGATGTCGGGTCTTAAGATAAATATTGATAAAACTAAAGCAATCTAGATAGGATCAAAAGCGGGTAGTGATGAAAGATTATGTAATGATATAAACATAGAATGGAGATGAATTTGAGGTATAAGGTATCAAATCAACTTACTTCAACACTATGTGACTTATGGGTGATTAGTACTAGAAAAAGGCTTGAAAAATTACTAGACCATTGGCAGTCTGGAGAAAATGGCATAAGATTACAGTTATCAAGACATTAGCAGTTTCAAAATTAGTATATATTTTCAACACATTACCCAATCCACCCAACACTTTTATTACTTCACTTGAAAGAATATTCTTAAAATTTATTTGGAATGGCAAAACGATAAAATTAAAAGAGAAACTATGAAAAGATTAAAAAAAAAGACGGTGGGCTATGGATGATTGATATACAAACTTTTATTGAAGCTTTAAAAATCTCCACTTTGAGATTACATTTGAGAAAGATTACTGCAGATAATCCATGTAATATACCCTTCAATAATATATTCAAGTTTGTTCTTAAGGCATGGACTGAATATTGTAAGAATACTGATGTTGATGCAGGTAACACTGATGATATTCTAGCCCAGCCTTTATGGTTTAATCACAGAATAAAGGATACTCATCACCTCATAAAACACTCATGCCTTTTGTAACATTAAAACATGTAAAAACTTCACAAAATGTAATTTGAAAAATAATGAATAATGTTTCTCTGATGATACATCTATGTATCCGAAATGGGATCCCTATCTTTCGACTCTAGAAAAACGTTAACAAAACCCACTCAAACCCATCCATTCGTCGTGCAAATGACGTTAGTGCCAAATCAGGTTTTGCACGTGCAGTCGATCACGTGATCTTCGCATCGAAGTTTTCTTCATATGCACGTGTTTGCATTGGCCTCAAGAATTGAAAACACACTTTTAAACCACAGTTCTAACGGTACTTGAAATGCTGCGATTGTCAAATGTGGCATGTTGCAAGCGGGCAGATCAGTTATTGACGTCGCAAGAGCAATGGGATGCAGCCGTCGTACTGTGTATGACTTGCGAGGTCGTCTACAACAAACCGGCACCACTTCTGATCGCCCAAGGTCGGGTCGTCCACGTGTGACGTCACGAGCAGAAGACCGCCAAATCGGCTGAGATGTTTAGAGGTCGACTGTCCTCACAGACCATTCGAAATCGGATGCGGGCTGCCAATCTCCATTCTCCACGTCCATATCGTGGCCCAGTATTGACGCCGTTTCATCAACTTCAACGTCTGCTGTGGGCCCAACGTCACCTCCGATGGACCCAGAGAGACTGGAATCGAGTCGTCTTTAGCGATGAATCCAGGTTTAGCCTCAGATTCGCGGACGGCAGGCATAGAGTCTGGAGACGACGTCGTGAACGGTATGCCCAATGTTGTGTACAGGAAGTCGACAGATTCGGGGGCGGAAGTTGCATGGTGTGGGGTGCTTTCTGTAGGAACAACCGTTCCCGACTTCTGGTCATCCGTGGAAACCTCACAGCTGCTGCTTACTGCGACCAGATGCTCACCCCTGAACTCGTTCCTTTCATGGCGGCTCATGGCCCAGGTCTACAGTTCCAGCATGGTAATGCTCGGCCGCATACCGCGATGTTGACAGGAAATTTCCTTCAAAACGCTGGAATCAGCGTCATGGACTGGCCATCGAGGTCCCCTGACCTTAATCCAATAGAGCACGTTTGGGATGCACTTGGGAGAAGGCTTCGTGGTCTAAGGAACCAACCTCAGAATTTGCAGGAACTTGGCGCTGCCTTGCAAGAGCAATGGCGCAGAATCCCCAACCACGTGTTCACAAGCATCAAGCAGTCGATGAGGAGACAGTGTTTGGCAGTGGTGAATGCGCGGGGCGGCCATACACGATATTGAACTGAGAAATTTCGCATTTTAATTCTTGTGAGTTGACATTCTGTATACCCATGTTTTGGAACGGCGGTGTAGCCTAATGGAACTGATTATGGCACTGTCAGTGTATCGAGTACATCACACAGATCTCAACAATGAAATAATAACAATTTAACCATCTTACCATCTCTTGTTCTTTTATAGTGCCCTGAAGAAAGAATGTGAAGTTTCTTTTTTGACTCAGTATATTATGTATGATATTAGAGGAACAATGTTGGATTACAACTACAGTAGAACATGGATATAGCGAACACGGATATAGCGTACAAACGGATATAGCGAACAAATTTAAAAGTCCCGTCAACAGTCCTTTATAATATCATTAAAATTATACGTGAATAACGAACTCGTGAGTAGCGAATTAACGGCTATAGCGAACTGATTTACTACCCCCAAGACCCAATTAACGACGTGATTAGCGAACTCACTCAGTGTCAGCTCAGCCACTTAGCCGTACAGTATACATCAATCTTGTTGGCGGTGAATCAACATTGATTGTATGTTATATACATATCTTGCCTATATCCTGGAAACAAACCATTAGAAATAGCAGGATGATACATATCAACAATATGAACATTACCTTTTGTAACAAAAGCCTCATTACAGCTTCAAAATGATCAAAACCTTTCTATGATAGACTTATATCAGATGACATTAAACTTAAGATATGTTCGAAATGGGAAAAATATTTTGATTGTGACTTTGAATGGCATAAGACATTCAGTATTTATAGATATGGTTTAAAAAATGATAAACTTCTTGATTTTCAGTTAAAATTCTTACATGGAATAATATATTCCAAAAGGGAGCTTTTGAAAATGAAACTAATATATTCTGACATGCAGTTTTTGTAATGACCTACAGGAAACAATCTGTCACGTATATTGGAATTGTAAGGAAACCAAGACATTTTGGAATGAGTTTGAGTTCTGGATCATTATATACCTCAACAAAGAAATCCAAATAACAAAATATCTGTTTTGGTTTGGTACTTCACAAGCCAACAATATACTAAACCATATAATGTTCTCTGCAAAGGGACATATTTATTTATGTAATATAAAACAAACAATTCCCAATTTGATTAACTATCTGAAAACCTTGGAATTTATCTTGTTTGCAGAAAAGATATTTCCAAAAGAAACACGTTGAAAATTTTGAAAAAACAATGGTTTCCTCTCATCCCATATCGCAATCACTGACTATGTTCAACCACCCTATAGAAGCTGGTATGTGTCAACGTATTTTACTTGTATATTGCTTCTGTTACTGAGGCGGCAGAGTAGCCCAGTGGTTCAGTGGTTGACCCAGGTTCTACTCCCCATAAGGGTACTGTGTGTGGACCCGTCTCTGATGTCCATGATATTGCTTGAGTGTTCCTAAAAGCGGCGTTACTTCTGTTACAATAATATCTTTGCATCTATGTAACTATGGGAACGTAGTGCGAACGGGAAGAACCGCCTGAAAACGAGTTGGTCGAGTTAAAAACGGATATGAACTGACTAAGGACCGGGAAGTGCTTGAAAACGTTGTCCACACGGGGTGAACGGGCAATGTTACCTAGTCTAAACGTAACACCAACTGTCTGGGGACGGGGTAAAGACGAGACAGACGTACTGAGAACTGTTTATGATCAAACTAGCATTATATGTTTTTACACGTTCTATCTCGTTCGAGCCCGTTTTACAACTATACTACTCACACTTTGCTTAGGATCACAAAAATTCGCAACTTTACTTAAACGTAGATTTATAATTTGAAATTGTATCCAAATAAAACTGGATAAATAATGATATGGTAACGCATCTTTAGGAAAACAGCCACTTTATGCACTTAATACACGAGTAACCATAAAATGTTTTTTATGGCACCAATCAACCATTTTGCAAATCATGGCACGAGTCATTGACAAGTACACAACACCTGTCAGTAGCAGGTATGGGTTCCACAAGATGAAGTGACATACTGAAAACTTGGATCCATGCTTACAATAGGCTTAGATATTTGAACCAAATTTGACCCCACATCATAGTTTTCTGTTGAATCAATGATTTGATCCTTAGCAAAGTGTGAATAGTATATTTTTTGGACGGGGCAGGACGTACTAAGAACTACCTGGATGTAACTCAGGCTTTACCAGATTTGCATTTGACAAAATTCTCATTTTATCAGCAACATGTTAAACCGTATTAAACGAAGCTTTAAAGGTCCATGCATGCTACCTATCAGTTGTGCAGAAAACATGCTTATGACGACTTCCACTGAAATAATTCAACAAGAAGTCTGTACAAGATGTATTTTAGATGTTAGATCTTAGATTTCACGACTAACGAGATCGGGTGGTCAGACTTGCAGACTTGGTTGATGCATGTCATCGTATCCCAACTGTGTAAATCGATGCTGTTAGTGTCAGTCATTGGATTGTCGTGTTCAGACTCGATTATTTACAGACCGCCATATAGCTGGAGAATTGCTTAGTGCGGCGATAAAAAACAAACAATCATGACATAACAATATTTTATTATAAAATACTGCTCGAACCTGAACGGTATAAACAGAATACATTTTATTTTCATGACTGCTAGAAAATATTGCTGATTGCGCCGTTAAACAGCCACCAAAAGAACCAAACAAATCAAATTAAATCATATTTTATTATGAAATACCACTCTAACCCAAACGGTATATAGTGAATAAAATGTAATTCCATTACATGAGATATTTAGCACAACAGAGAACGGGTTGGTCAGGACTGCAAGTAGATATTGGTCGCTGTTCAAACAATCAACAGACAACTGCCCCACAAAGGAGTTATAAAGGCGAACCCAGCTAACAATTTCACGTTGTCACAACGTTATGCTTTAGTAGTTACAACCGTATTTTGTGGACTTCCATTTACGTTGTCACAACGTTATGCTTTCGTAGTTACAACCTTATTCTGTGGACTTCCATTTACGTTGTCACAACGTTGTGACGTGACGTTGTGATGCGTCATTTTCACGTCGCCACAAGGTAACGTTATTTGATGCTAGCGTATGTTACGCTGTCTTTCGTTCTATTTAAAGTTAATAGTTGAATAGTTTTCCCAGTGGTGAACAGTACATAAGAAACAAAGCAGCAATTCACTTCACTGTTAATTCGCCAATTTGCATGTTGTTTTGATTGTGTGTTTTCTGAAGCTGTAGCTGAATAGTGAAGAAAGAATCTCAAAGTGAAACGTTTTGCAGAAAACTGTACAAAGCAAATTGTAACGTTGTTGTGACATGACGTTACCAAACTGCAACCTTCCCACAATGTTGCTAACGTTGCGTTAAGCGTTGAAAAAACCCGTTATTATTATGGATAAAATGTATAGATAACGCATCTTGTCTCACCCTCAGTTAGTCCCTCGCCTAGGGTGAGACAAAATTCGTATTCTATTAAAAATACATAATAAAATGTTCCCCCAAACACACAATAAATTAAATGTTTGTATGAATATGTTTAAAATTATTTTCCGAGCTTAGCGACGTTGAGAGTATCTCGCCCACTATAAAACAAGAGCATGCAAGTCTCATGTGGGAATTGAGTGATAGAGTGAGTATGGTTTTACGCCGCATTTAGCCATGTTCCAGCAATATCACGCATTAACGACTAGGCTAACACACACACACACACACACACACACACACACACACACACACACACACACACACACACACACACACACACACACACACACACACACCTTGGGAATAGAACCTTATAGTCAATATACGGAGACAAATAGTTATCAAATCAGGCATACGAAACTCTTAACAATACATTAATACAAGTGTGCTTTTAGCTATCTACTGATCTAAGGATTAAACATTTGATATTCTGGGTGGTGGAGATTGGGACTAAGGACTTATCAAAGAATAAATTGTCCCGGAAGATGCTTGAAAATGAGTATGCTTAGTGTCATAACTGCGTATGCAGTGTTTAATGATCCTACAATAGTTACCTACTGGTATTACCGTTCCTCGTTGGCATGGGAGGTGTTAACCAATACTCCACACTCGTCTGGTCCCATATCTTGAAAATATGGATGTTTAACTTCTGTCTTTGGGGCAATGGACATTGCCTATGACAAAATGTACATTGTTTCAAGGTGTGTGCTATTTTTAACAAAAACTAACACGTTTTAGGCTTACTAATTACATTCAGGCATATTTCATCACCTCGAGGACACAAAGAGAACCAATAGCCTAGTGGTTAATGCCTTCTCACGTCACGCCGAAGACCCTGGTTCCAGTGCCTACATGGGTAAATGTGTGAAGCCAATTTCTGGTGTCCCTCGCAGTGATATTGCTGGAATATTGCTAAATGCGGAGTAAAACTACACTCGCTCACTCACCCAAAGAGAAACGGAACTCGAACAGAGCCATACTGAAGTATGATGAGGTTGAGGTATACATTTTCCACAGGTCAAGGTAATCCACCAATCCACGACCCAACCTTACTTAGGAACAAAATGTGTTTTTCATGAATCTGCCACAGTTTTTGCAGCTACCGATCTTTTCTTAACACTTTATTTTGAGAATTTCCAAACATAATTACATATTCTTACCAATATCATTGTTGTGGAGTATCACGAGTTTAAATGTAACCTAGATGAGTCAGACAGTGAAAGAATGCTTCAAAAGTAGACCTAGCCCAGAACACATTTCCTTTTAGTCTGCAACACAAGCTCCGTATGTACGGCCAGATTTTTCAGGATTCGATCACCAGATTTTGCACATTAAGTTCATCCCTCAAACGGGCAATCAAACCCTGGACAGAATATGTATCTTCATATTGAAATGTGCACAGTAGATTTCACCAGGTTCCTTAGAAGATTACGAATGCAATGTTTCGTTCATTCCTTCGGAGATGCTCTGATTGTCAACGGTAGATATGTCCCACACAAAAACTGTCGTGTTTCACCTTTCTTCATTATAGTTGACATTTTCACCGGATGTAGAAATATATGATTTTTATTGAAATATTTGGGTACATGCTTTCTTTTTCCATCATACCATAAATAGTTTCCTGGCATCTTGTATACGTTTTCCCACTTTTCAATACCAGCAAAAACAGTAGGTATCGTTATCTCAACAAACAGGTTGAATTTCGAAAAATGTTCCATAAAATATATCACATCGTTTTTAGCTTTTCTTGGAACATAAGCAATGTCTGAAGGTGCCCGAAAGAATCCATCAGCCGCCTTGGTATTCTTTGCCAGCATCTGCAGAAAACTGTCAAAGCGACGTTTGTCTAAAACGTTTGATGCATTTAAGGCAGCTTTGTACATTTTCAAGCCAACAGGCTTTTTGAACCAATGCCAATTATTATTCTTTGATTGTTGTAAAAGTGTGGCATCAATAAACCAGAGCTTATCGAATGGAAGCTGATGCATGTTCCAAACATTCACCAATGTATCATCGCCAATGTAGAGGTAACCATCCACATTATAATTCATTTTCATTGCTTGCGTCAGACAGTTCTGGGAAAACCAGCCATTACCTGTATCGACTTCAATGAAGGAGACTGGGTTTGTAAGGAGCTTTGCATAATCATCAAAACTGTCTTTCCTCGGACCGCAATATAAGATGTTCCGAAAATGCATGCCATAAATAGTCTCCAGGAAATTTAGGTTCTGGTAGAACGGAAAGTTAAAGACAACAATCAGTAGAATGTTGGGGAAGGTGTGAACAGATGTGAAAGTTTGAAATACTGAGACATTGTATTGGTAATTCTTGCAATAAGATTTCAGTTTGCTTAAATGAGACATGACGGCTGCCTTTTGTATTTCAGAGGGATATGTTAAAGGAGGACTTTGTTCTGCTGGCCAGAAAAGAACGTTGGACATTTCTCCTGCTTTCTTGGTTTGATGTGGAACCCTCTTTTTTGAAATCGGAATGGTTTTGTTATGGAGAGACTCAAGTGGGACTCTTTTAGGTTCTTTATAGCCTATAGTGATGAGATCTTTTATCCACACTGAAACCAGGATCGCATCACTTTCCTTCCAAAAATAATTTTCCGACATTACTTTTGAGAGTTGTATCACACAGTCAAAAAAGGTATTCTCTGCCTTGCATCTCCACTTAGACAAGAAATCTACAAGGCGTTCTGTTTGGAAATAGAGATCTTTTTCGTCTTTTGCATCGCTGAGGTAGGAGTGCGAGTTCCTCTTTTGGAAAGCATTTGGCGGAAAGAATCCCAAGTTTCCTCCCATCTCCCAAAGAAGTCGCTGAGCCCAGAAGCCTCTCCAGATGTCACATACACGGAACGTGGTTGTAGTTGGAATCAAGAGAGCCCACAATGCATCATAGAGGAAAAGGGTATTCTGGGAATTAAAGGGAGAGAACACCCCAGCTGGAACAATTGCTGGCGGAGCTCTGTCATCGAATGTCACATTGAGTTGAGAAAGGGTTTGTTTCCGGGTCAGTCTAAAAATGGCATCCATATCCGGATCGCCATTCACAACGCCTTGTTGAATGGACGGAGTTTTCCAATGATTCAGCTCATACTCTTGAGTGATGTTTTCTCCCACAGAACCAAGTGGGTAGCCTCTTGGCCATAGTGTTGGCTGTCCAAAATGGCGGTACGGGTTGAAGAGCCTTTCTCCTTTATACATGAGACCCCACATTGTTGGATCAAGAACAAAATGTTTTAGTAGATCAAGAGGACGGTTGTCATCATCAGTTTCGTAAATGATTTTTGCGCCATGGTCTATTGCAAACAGATACCCCACTGTTTTCCTGGCGTAACTCCGTTCAGGAAGATGTGAGGTCGTCTCAAAACCAAGTCCATGCTGATCGTCCAGGCTCAGAAAAATACAGTTAGGATACCTGAAAAGAGCAATATTTAACATAAACAAGACATATTTGACTGATTATTTGCTTTTGTAAACAAGGTATCCATGTACTTATCTTCATTATTTGAATATGTTCTGTGAAACCATGCAATGGTATTAGTAGTGGCATCGACAAAACGGAAGATCATATCGTCGATAATTTCCAGCTTTATAGTAACTTCGGAAAACTAAGAATCGCTGAAGCTATGATTGGTAAAAATATACACGCATCTTCAAATTGCGTAGAACGGTGCTCATGCTGTTGATCACTGGATTGTCTGACTCGCTGCCATATAGCTAGAATACTGCTGAGTGCGGCGTTAAACAACAACAAACAAACAAAACAAATGGTATTCCAACTGAGTACCGGTAGATCAAGGTGTCAGGACTAGACCTTTATGTTACAGACCTAATTATTGCGAGGCCGCCGTCATGTAGCTGGAATACCGCCGAGTGAGGCGTTAAACAACACTTAACAATAACAATAAGGACATGCGCTGAATTCCGCACCGCGGAGGGACATGCTCAAAGCGCTACAATTTGTTTATATTACCCCAGATAACCCCAGCTGTGAGGCGCTAGAAGGTTGATAGTCACATCACTTATCCCACCGGGTACCCATTTACTGCTCGGTGAACAGGAGGACATAAACATGGTTACCTCCAGTCCTTTGGTGTCTTGGTGTCCCCGACAACGACCACCTTCCATCCGGGTATCTTTGCCAGGAACTTGATGTCCGGGGTCGGGTAGGAGATGGTTGTCACTACGATCCATCGACTGGACAGAACTGTCCTGAACTTGTTTGTCACGCTGCAATATACAACGAACGTGGGTCTTGCATTTCATAATTTCCATAACATTATTTTCTTTCTCTATATATTACGGGTGGTGGGGTAGCCTAGCTAGTGGTTAAAGCGTTCGCTCGTCAAGCCGAAGGCCCGGGCTCGATTCACAATGTATCAAGCGCACTTCTAAAGTCCCTGATGGACTTTAGAAGTGGGCTTGCTAAATGCGGCGTAAAACCATGCTCACTCACTCCCTATATATTATCGAGGATTGTGAACTTTAAATCACTTAATCGGTGGTCAGACCAGGCTATATTTACACACGACTACCAGATAACAGTTTTGGAACTTAAATTTAATCGCCCTCAAAACTCCCGAAACGTTGTAGCGAATATTAGCAAACGTATGTTGTGACATTGATTTCTTGCACTCATTTACGACACAATAGAGCGATAACACGAGAGAACAGGAGAGGAAAAAGCAATATCAACAGACAAGAAAGCGATATACCTGGAAAAAAGTTAGGAATTCTCACAAGAGCAGATCGTGCACGTGGCACATGTCGGTATTTAATCTGCAATGTTCAATCAATTTTCTGCTACTATGGAACGAAGAAGATTATCAGATGGCCCGAGATGGCAAATTATTGGTATGCATAACTCCGGTATGTCCTTCAAAGCAATTGGTCGGGATATGAATATCCACTACACAGTTGCCAGTTGTTTGGTCAGAAAATACAGGGAAACCAATGAGTTGAAGGATCGCCCACGTTCTGGGCGACGTACCCAGGGTGACGTCAGATCATGGAGACAGGGTACTATTGAGGCTCCCTCGACACCCAATACGTCACAAGCACTGTTCCGAAGCACCACAGGTTACCATTTCGCCGGGTATCCACGAGAACAGTCCGGAATCGCCCAAGGAGAGCCCGTTACAACACTTGAAGGGTCTTCAAACGTCCTCTGCTGAGCGAACATGACCAACAAGCAGGTTTGGGTTGGTGTTTGAGTTCTTGGCGAAGAATACATTGGTCTGATGAGAGCCGATTCCTTCTTCATGTAACTGGTGGATACTCCCCGTGAAATCAAAAAGTACCCTTTTCGTGACTTTGTGTGTTGAATAACATTTCCTTTTAATTAAAATTATTGAATTGTATAATTAGCCTGCTTTTTACCGTCTTTTGTTGGTAACACAGCCATGTTGGAATCACTGGTAACATGATGGCTGATGCTGCACCTAAAGCAGTTCGGAGCCAATCTGTGACAGCACTTCCTATCCCATACTCTGATTAAATACATGTTAATAGAGGTTACATCCGGGATCTTATGCAACTGAAGTGGGACACGCAAGTGGGTATCAATTAATTTCATTCAATAAAACCAAGGTTACACCTACTTGGGCTGTCAGTCCCGATTTGAGGAAGTCTTTTAAGAAGATTATGCCACTGCAGATATACTCCTGAATACCTGTTTAAAGGTGAGGATTCTCCATTTTGTGTCCTTTGTAATGAAATGTCCTGCTTGACTGTGTTGATTTTTCATTTACAAAAGATGAATATTTCAATGCCAAGACAGTAGAGGACCTTTTTAATAAGGTTAATTCTCATGTAATTAATTGTTTTCTAAAAGATATTGATGGAATTGATAAACTGTGATACGTATCGTAATTAGTAAGTGCAGTTTAATTTGTTAAAGTGAATGAGTACGTCAGTTGGTGTACCACTGAAGAGTGTTGAAGTAGCGTATAATGATTGTTCCCCATGAGTGGGTACCCAAGTCCCATTTCATTCAAAGTATGTTTCATTTTCCGTGATTTTAATCCTACAATATGTTCTTTTAAGTTTTGCTCATTTGCGCACAAAAAGGCCAACACCTGAAGGAATGATATGATCCAGCTAGATTCCATGTAGGTAGCAATAGTATTATAAGCCCCATGATCACTTGTATTGTGATCTAGCTTTAGATGCTGGAGATCTACAGCCAGTGTTTATATAGGATTGTTTTCTATAGAGATATCCTCTTTGTGTTAATTTGCTACTTTTAAGTCAAAATCGCTGATGATCCTAATACTCAATTACTGTCCATTGATGACAGGTTCATGTGTTCGAAAGTTAAACAATTTTTAATGTATAAATTGTTCTGGTCACGATTTGGGTGAAATATTGCTGATATCGGTCACTGTTGACCGTTTTAATGGTTGGAGCACGTCCTGCTACTGAGGAGGATCGGGGTAAAAGGCGACAACCCGGTCATCTAGCTGCTCCCTTAGAAGATATCTTTAATTTCTTTATAAATATGAAAACGGTTTCCTTACTCCCTGACGACGTTGCTGATATGTCTGTTTAATTCCTTACGTTTTAGCTCGACGGCGCGGGTGTTGGTCGCTCCCCGTCACTCGAGCCGAGCTAACGCGGGGGACATAATGATGGTGGCAGCTGGGTGGCACAGGCGCACATAAAGTAGATCCTGGTGTTGATTCGTACAAATCTTTTAATAGGACCTCACACAGGTCATTTGATCCTAAATGGATGAAGATAAATCTCCTGCATGGGCCCTTTTCTTTAATCAGAGTGTCGAGCAGGCTCTTCAAGCCGGCCGACATCAGCCCCCCTCTAGCAGATGACATCCATATGACCCCCCACCCCCACCCCCCAGTTAACATTTCGTCTCTGAAATGAACATATATATTTTACAGAGGAAAAAAACCCGGTTCATACACAGCGTGCGAAATAGTTTCCAAAAAGTTACTAGCCCACAAAATACTTCACTCGCCCGAAATTGAATGTAGTTAATACGCAAAAGATTACAAAAATAGATGAGAATAAGATATTGTCGGCATGGCACGGGTTTTATCATTAAGTTGCTAATATGATGAACATTTTTATCAGGCCATAATCTTGCATGATTTAAAAGTGTTTTACAACTTTACAATTCGGTGAGAGTGATATATTTACAAAATGACCCCATGAAAATTCACTAGCCAGTTGGACAAGTGACAGTGGAAATTTACTGGCCCGACTGGATTTTTACTTGCCACGGGCTAGCGGGCCAGTGGCTATTTCGCATGCTGTTCATACATAATGATGATAAAATACAAGGAATAGGAGCCCGGAGACTTTCTACATTTTCAGAAACTGTTGTTATCTAGACTTGCCACACATTCTAGACTTGCATGGGCTTTCTTGGATAAATGTGTTTCAGGGTCTGTATGACACACTAAGGTGGAAGCAACGACCGGAGATGGTCCTTGTCTAGTGCCTGCCGGGGCAAGTGGGATCACGAAGGCTGGCTCCAGCGATGGTGTTGGGGTTATGGTAGTGGTTGCGACAGCATCCTCCGACTGGAAGGTCTGATTGGCTGGATCGCGCCCCTGTGCCTATCCGCCTTGTTGCTCGTCCTCCCACCGGTTTATGTTTGTAGCAGAGACCATCTATTATATGGTATCTGGTTGAAGGCAGTCCTTCGTTCCGGTGGAAAGTTGGGAGCACATGTCGCAGCAGTTACATGTACTTTTTGAGAAATCGATCAAAGATTTCACAGCGAGTGGATAGCTCGAAGACAGACACAGAGCGCGAGCACGTCTTAGAAAAGAAGATTAAGATCGAATTTTGACGTGAATTGATACATATGACGAGGAAAGTTAATATTTAAAAGGCGAGCGCAGACCGAAAGAGACAGGCGAGCACGAAACAGGAATGGATGCCGAAGAAATGTTACACTGGATGTCTGTTTGTATGCGGAGGAAAGTGCCAGAGTTTAAAGCTATATTTATTGTGCCAGTGTTTATTGATGTGGAGGGATTTATAAATGTAAATTTAGAGAATTAATGCCAAATGGCATTACGTCATCATAACAATAATTTCAACGGCATGATTATTGCTAATTAACAGACATAATGCTGCAGCTGTCTTTGGGTACTGTTGAATGAAAATCAGGGTCCCGTTCCACAAACCGATCGTAGCGCTACGACTGTCGTTAGTCTATGTTAAGTATGGGAGTTACGATCACCTTAGCGCTACGATCGCTTTCAGGAACGGGGCCCAGGATATAAAACTATAGCTAGATACATTGTAGTTGATGGTCTGCAAAGGAAAATATAATGTCAACTGCATGTGATTCTATTTATGCATCACAAATATCCCCTGGGGTAGTCACCCGTGAAGATCCGGGTTAGAATTGGTCTTCAGTAGCCCATGCTAGTCACAAGAGGCGACAAAAGGGGTCGGGTGGTCAGGCTCGCTGACTTGGTTGACACATGTCATCGGTTCCCAATTGCGTATATCGATGCTCATGATGTTGATCACTGGATTGTCTGGTTCAGATTCGATTATGTACAGACCGCCGCCATATAGCTGTAATATTGCCGAGTGCGGCGTAAAACTAAACTCACTCAATCAATCAACTCTGGGGTAGTCAGTATAATTTGTTGTATTTTTAGACAAATCTCTGTAATTTACTACTTATTTAAGAGCTTTAATCGGTATCAAAATTTGGATCAATAAATTAACATAATAATGACTTCTGGCACTGGCTTATGGACACACTTGATAAGGGATCTAATATTATGAGTTAATCTTGTACTATATTGGTATATCTTCTGCAACTGATTAACTGTTTGGAGGGTAGAGGCGCAGTCCCTTTAGTACATCTATTTTCATAATTTAAAGACAAATTGAAATCAGATGTAAGGGCAACTGTTGATTAAAACGTAACCATTATATTTAGGACCAACGGTTACATTTTGCGCAGTATTTCTGAAACTAATTAAATAAATCACGGATATATGATAAATATAAATCCGCGATAAAGGATTGCCAAATGATGCACGTTGGCTGCAGATGTAGGCAAATCACCGATTTTGTTACACTTGAGGCCAGTGACAGTATGAGGACTATTTCTTATTTTTGAATTTTGGCAATAGTTAAGGAGTGAGTGAGTGAGTTTAGTTTTACGCCACATTTAGCAATATTCCAGCAATATCACGGTGGGGGGACACCAGAAAAGGGCTTCACACACTGTACCCACGTGGAGAATCGAACCAGGGTCTTCGGCGTGACGCGGGAACGCTTTAACCAGTGGGTTGTGTCAATATACCGATTTTCATGGCGTTTTTCCCGTTATCTGCCATTCGTGTGAAGTGATGCTGTTCAAAACGACCGTGTTTCTATGAAGGTGCAACAGGGCAGCGCGCGAGCTTGGCTCCGTCTTTACATTGCCAAAGGATTGCCAAATCTTGATTTTCTTAAAGAGTTGAAGATCATAAAAGTATCAGTCGAGAACAAGAGTACAACTTACCTTAACTTGTGTTCTTTATTCCCAGAGGCGTTGGACCAGCGAAGGTACACATGCAGCAGACCTATGCATCCAATGCTTATCGTCATAAACACACGATACAGTGACCGCATTCTGACTATAGGCAGTCAGCCCTCAGGTGTGGAAATTGTTAAATGATTGAATCAGAAGTCCGCCACGGAAACAAATACCTAGATCGACCTACCCATAAAGATTACCGACATACTGAGACGTGAAACATCTGGCAAGTAGGATGTCCATTGTGCGCATATGTAAAGCTTCCACGTGGTATAATTTTAGTGAATTCATGAATCCACTTCTATGGATATTTTTATACTTACTTAAAGAGAAAGCAATTAAACGCCGCGAGTGGACAGCCCGAAGATATCTTCGCCACGTGTCATAGGTACTTCTTGCTCCTTCCAGAAAGCAATTAATGACAGCGAGTGGATAGTGCGAGGATATCTTCGCCACGTGTCATAGGTACTTCTTGCTCCTTCAAGAAAGCAATTAAACGCCGCGAGTGGACAGCCCGAAGATATCTTCGCCACGTGTCATAGGTACTTCTTGCTCCTTCCAGAAAGCAATTAATGACAGCGAGTGGATAGTGCGAGGATATCTTCGCCACGTGTCATAAGTACTTCTTGCTCCTTCCAGAAAGCAATTAATGACAGCGAGTGGATAGTGCGAGGATATCTTCGCCACGTGTCATAGGTACTTCTTGCTCCTTCCAGAAAGCAATTAATGACAGCGAGTGGATAGAGCGAGGATATCTTCGCCACGTGTCATAGGTACTTCTTGCTCCTTCCAGAAAGCAATTAATGACAGCGAGTGGATAGTGCGAGGATATCTTCGCCACGTGTCATAGGTACTTCTTGCTCCTTCCAGAAAGCAATTAATGACAGCGAGTGGATAGTGCGAGGATATCTTCGCCACGTTTTAGAGGTGCTTCTTTTATCCTTTTATCTTTGCTTTTCTTTAATCGCTTTCTCTTCAAGTACAAGTATACTATCAATCAAGAAATTGCCGAGGATTTGTAAATCATGATGTGTTTCCACAACACAAGGTGGGATGAATATACAAACGGTACAATATGCACACCATCAAAGCCAATGCGCGAGGATTAACGTTGAAAGATGACAATGTAATAAAGAAACCTTTAAAAGTAATCTAGTTGAATAACTGTGCGTTGGTTGGGAGAATGTCGATACATCTTTCAGAAGTTTCAGACCAATTTCACCTACCAATACGTGTATGGTGCTGACGAATTTAGAAACACTATCAGGGTTCGAGTGAGTTTAGTTTTACGCCGCTTCTAGCAATATTTCAGCAATATCACTGCGAGGCACACCAGAATGGGCGTCACACATTGTACCCATGTGGGGAATCGAACCCGGGTCTTCGGCGTGACGAGCGAACGCGTTAACCACTAGGCTACCCCACCACCCCCACAAGACCAGAAGTGAATCAATATATAGACTGTGGATATGTATATATGGATGTATGTGTTCAATGTTGTCAGGGAAGACCTCTTCGAGGCTGGTCATCAGATGCCAGGTTCAGCCATGTTGGGTGTCAAGTTCGGGAATTTCCACTCGAGGCCATAAGTATGGTGCCATCTTGAAGAGGTCACCAAAAGCCTTGTAATCGTCACTGCAATCACAATTAAATTTACTTTAATTGTTTGGGACTTACGCACCCTCTCAGGAGGACAATAATTTTACGATGCTTTAACCCCCTTTGAGGATACCGCCACTAACAATCCAAGCTTCTAATTTAAACTACGAATTATTAAAATACGTGTACATCTATCTACAAAAGAAATCCATCAGAATGTATGAGTTCATTCTATGTCTTTTAAAAGGGAAAAGGTCAAAATGGCCACAAAACAAAAATGGCCAAAAGGACCCTAGTCAAAATGGCCACACAAGAAAGTCAAAATGGCCACAATCCCTAGTCAAAATGGCCATACCAAAAAGTCAAATGGCCATAGAAAAAGTCAAAATGGCCATACATTATTTTTTTCATATTAATTAAACATGTATTGTTCTTGAAATGCTTTCTTAATTGATACTTTTAGATTGTTACTTATTGAATATTTTGAGATGTTTTCCTAATTAATACTTTTAGATGTAAATTTCAAAAGCCTATGATCGTTGGGTAGTGTTTTGATAGCATGACAATAAGTTACCAGGACACCTTTACTAAGGGCTCTTCACCACATTCCCATCCCATAGAGCCTGGTAAACTTCAGGAGGCACAAGTGAAGGTAAGATGCATAGGTATTACAAAAATGACCACTTATCCTTTAAGTGGCTCGTTAACTAAATTGTGAACTATGGGGTGATTACTTTGCAGATCTAGCCAAACCTCAATACTCTCCATTATTTGATAGCAACTTTCAAATAGCAGTTGACATGAAGGTTAGAAATATAAGCCAGAAACAATCCTCCTGCAATGAAGATATTTTATGTAAACATATTGAAAGTGATGAAGTAAAGGAACATATCAGTAATCTCCACAAAAATAAATCTCCTGGCCCGGACTGTATTCACAATGAACATCTTGTTTATGGTGGTGACGACATCGTAAATACAATAACGACACTTTCTATTTAAGGATCTGCATATGTCCCTAGCACTTTCAGAAGAGGTGTAGTTATCCCAATATATAAAGGTAAAAAGGCGAAAAATGATCCAAAAAATTATAGAGGAATAACTTTAACTTCTTGTATTGGTAAACTTTTTGAAAACGTCTTATTGGCTAGACTAGAAATCTGGGTACAAGAATACATACCCTCATTTCCAGACAAGCTTCAATTTGGGTTTAGAAAGGAACGTGGAGCAACCACTTCAGTCTTTACTCTAAATGAAAGCTTATCTTATTATCTAAGCAGGTTCTCCAGTTTATAAGCCTTTATGGACAATGAGAAGGCGTTTGGTCGCATATGGCATAATGGACTCTGTTTAAAAGTTATATCAAATGGGTATAAAAGGCAACATGTGGCAGCTCCTATATCAAAGTCATACATCAAGCTCTGCTTTTGTGCAATATTGTGGTCTGAGATCAAATGAATATGTTATCAAGCAAGGTGTTTGGCAAGGTAGAGTCTTGTCTTCCTGGTTTTTCCTTGTTTTTATTAATGATTTGATATGTGAACTTAGAGATTTGAACAATGGCATTTGTGTAAGTGGCTTTAATATCCCATGTATTCTATTGGCTGACGACACACCACTTGCTTCTACTTCTCCAAAAGGTCTTCAATCATCACTTGATACTGTTTCTAGCTATGCTTGTAAGTGGCGTCTAACGTATAACGGTTCTAAAAGCACTTTTGTCATTTTCTGCAAATATAAGAAACGTCTGGGTAATTATGTTTTCAAATTTGGTGATTCAGACATGCCGATAAGTGATTGTGTTAAGTATGCAGGCATTTTACTTTCGTCTATCCCCAAAATCTAGAGTATATTCATACTGTCAGAAAGCACGGCAATTTGTAAATTCTCTAAAAAGTCTTGGTTTAAACGGTGAAGATCTCCATCCTACTTTTTACCCTTTCTTCGAGGTAAAGATTATGACTTGGTAGAAAGTACACAGAGATATTTTGCCAGATGCATTCAGGGTTTCGGTAAGCGCTTTTCCTCTGCTTCAGTGCTAGGTAACCTTGGATTGTGGAGCATGGACGGTTATATAGATAAATGTAGACTATTATTTCTCGGCAAGCTGTTTTCTGTGTACACTTAGCCACCTTTCAAAATAGAACAACTGTCTTACATAGTATAAGTGACACACTTACTCAAACCAGTTTAAAATACAATCTCTTCAATTATCTTAGATTTTGGATTATCTCGATTTTGGAGGGTTTCCGTGTAAATCGTCATGGCGAAGAATAACTATTAATTGTATAAATAAATCTGAAACTGAACGATGGGTTTCTCAAGTGTGTGTAAGGCAAGATATGAATAGATATCGCCTGACCCACAATTTATTTGGACTACATTATAGATTGTAATGTTTTTACCCACAATTTAAAGATATATTACAGTTTTGTGTACAAATCAGCTCAAGGGGACAATTCTCAAAACATTGTGAACTCTGCAAAATATATTGTAATGATTATGACTGCCATGTAATTCTACACTGTCTCCACTATATGTACAACAGAAATAATTTCTTTTCAAAACTTATAGATCTCTTTGATGTGGATGTTTATGTACAAATAGAATTATTATCTGAAGATGAAATGTTATCACTATTTTCTTGGGGTGAACTACTAGTAACTAACGATATTGATGAAATGTCATGGAGATGTATGATTGTCCTCTTCTGTAAATACCTATATTCCTTGTATCCCTCACTAAACTGTGCATTCTAGACCTTTCATTTTTCTCTGTACATATGTATATATGACTATATGAATGTGTTGTGAATATATTGCTGTGATTATGTTGCTGTAAATATTTCATGTACATGTTTACAATGATCTTCGGACTACAATGATCTTCTGGAAGAAATAAAGAGATTCATTCATTCATTCATTCATTGTGTAACCTTAATTAAGATGTGAATCCAGAAGTGATTCGTTAACTAATTAAGCCGTTAATCTTTGTGGTATTGTAATTGTTCTTATTCTTTTCAGGTCATATTTATGTGAGGTCTGGGGTTTTGAAAATACTTCTTGCTTTGAAAATGTTCATGTACGCTTTCTCAAATATTTAGTATCACCCAGGAAAAGTACACCTAACTTTTTGGTATATGGCAACTTTGGTAGATTCCCACTTGTAAATGTTATTAAAAGCAGAATGGTATGTTATGGGGCTAAACTCATAACCGGAAGATCATCAGAATTATGCTTCTTAATATATAAATTAATATTCAACGATTATATAATAGGCAAGTGCGAACATAAATGGATAATTTATCTTGAGAGAATATTCGACAATCTTGGACTGAGTTTCATCTGGGAATTCCAAAATCTTTAGAAGTATATTTTGGCTTAAAACTGTTATCAAAAGTAAATTTAAAGATATTTGTCAGCAAACATGGAAGTCTACAACTGAAACCTCTTCCAAAGCAACCACTTATAGCATTTTCAAAAATCCATCTCTCAAGTTTGAACGATACCTATATTTTCTGCATTACAATAACTTGTTCAAATTTTGAACTGCCAATCATTTTCTTCCAGTCGAGACAGGTAGATGGCGACGAATCCCAGTAAAGGATACAAAAGTGCATGTACATGAATAAAGAACCTACATATATATGTCTTGATTGATATTGTTGATGTGTAATAAACATAAGTTTTTTTCTGATATACTAGTAAGTTCTTTTGTCATTTTTACACCTTGATATCAAATAATGCAACATTGGAAAATGTTATGAGTATTTTAAAAAAAACAACATAATGTACGGCCATTTTGACTTTTTCTATGGCCATTTTGACTTTTTGATGTGGCCATTTTGACTAGGGGTTTGTGGCCATTTTGACTTGGATGTTTTATGGCCATTTTGACGTGTGGCCATTTTAACTAGGACCCTTTTACCAACCATTTACGCGAGTACAAAATATATGACGAACCTAACCCTGGTCATACGATATTTCGAAGGTATTGAAAGTCATGTCCAACATGTCCAATCACAGCATTTACATATGTTACACATGCTATAAAACACATGAAAACAATGGCCAGATTTACACACTTGTGAAATACATGTAAATGCAGAGTTGAGTGTTCGTTTATTTTAACACCCCTTTTTTACGTGTGTAAATCTGACAGCCAGATGATGCGTAGATTTCAAACGTTGTTCATGGCCGCCGGATGAAACGTATGTTTCCTAATGTTAGTAAATTTGGGCAATACAGTCATTGTGTGTAGTGAATGGGGTGCTGTGGACACATTCTACCCCGGGTCCACACTGGGGAAGAGCTATTAGCGTTACCCAACGCTCACCACGGGCAGGTTGCTATTCACGAGTGCCTCTTGTTTGTTGACGCCAAACAAATAATAATAAAAAAGTACGACTATCTATTAATATACTTCTGTGCTTTCGTATAACATATCAGACGTAGATGTACCTGTAGGTAGCTAGTAGGTACTCATAGCCAGAAGTGCCCCTTGTGCCCCCAGTGCCCTGCTTCTGGCCAATCATCCAGTGTACCATCTGGATGTGGGTACCTGTGAGGGATAAATGAAGTCAGAAGGCTGGCGACACAGAGTTTACGACACGGATTCGGTGATTGACCCACAATTAGATTAAACCAGATCAGCAGAAACCATTTGAATTGCAATATTCACATAAACAAACATTGAGAAACGTTTTATATAAAACATTCCCATAATTATTGACTTAAGCTATCAAAATTTACGTCATACTGTTATGACGTGGGAGTCATTACATCTATATTGGTCTTGCTCTATGTACTCAATATGTCTCTGCATAGTGGGTTTTGGTGGTTTACTTCGCCTTCAGTGATATTCACGACGTAGGACATAAGAAATGCGTTTCAAGTTATTAGACATGTTGAGATTCGAAACCGGGGCGGGGCTTTGGCGTGATGAGCAATCAGATACTAGACCGGACTAATGGCGGAGCTAGCCAACTGAGATAGCATGCCGCAGTTGAACATGGAGTACTGCGTATACTTGGACGCTGACTTTTGACCATATTTGTACCGTTGACGTCGCCGAGCACTCTGCAGGGTGGGAAGGACCAACACTTAAAGTCTTTTGGTACCACCTGGCAGATGCTTTGCCCACCAGACCAGAGAGACGGTCAACAGTCGTGCTGTCCCCCAAGCTTCATTAGACGGAGATTGTCATCACTTTGTGTGTTTGGATTGGTCAAGAGTATCATCTTCCAGATGGTATGTATTTTCCATTATATTTTAGACAGGAAAACATGGCCGTTTCATTAATTTTTATGTGTGTATATATGTTGGTATATACTCCGCCACTTCACGAGGGCGACATCTATGTCCATCAGCCGTGTGAGGACCTGGCACGGCAGCTGGAACTCAGGTTTATCCTGGTGCAGCATGATGAGAAGAGCTCCTTGCAGCGACCGTTGACTCATTTCCCTGGAACCTGTCATAACATCATGATATATGAATCGACGCCTCCAAGCCTCGATTATCCAGCTAAACCGGTTCCAAGAAGGACTTGATCCCTGAGGAACTGATACTAGCCTGATCAAACAACTTTTGAGCAAGTCATATTAGACACTTTGAAGTCTCGCACAAAGAGCGTGTTCGGTGGTACTTTAGAAATTATGACATAATACTGATGTATTGTATAGTAACAGCAAACTTTGCGTTTTGAAAGCTAAATAAGAGTCATCATTCTTATCACAACAATTTGAGGATAGTTATTGGTATAACTAAATATTTATCTAAACAGCCTCTTGTGCGGGCCTATTCTATTTCATTCTGCCGATCCGAACAAACATTCTGACTGGTATGTGTACAGAAACTGCCGAGGACAGGTCCGGGAGCATGCTCCCCTGGAATTTTTTAAAATTAGATGCTCTCAGATGCAATTTTCTGCTTTCTGAAGATAAAAAAAAATGTTTCAATTTATGTAATCTCCAATTCTGTATAAAATATATTTTTTCCTGCTTTTTAAAACAGTTTCTTTGCTGAAAGCATCTGTACACAATGTTCTGAGTGAGTGAGTTGATTTTTACGCCGCACTCAGAATATTCCAGCTTTATGACGGCGGTCTGTAAATATTCGAGTCTTGACCAGATAATCCAGGGATCAACAGCATGAGCATCGATCTACGCAATTAAGATACGATGACATGTGTCAATCCAGTCAGCGAGCCTGACCACCCGATCCCGTTAGTCGCCTCTTACGACAAGCATGGGTTACTGAAGATCAATTCTAACCCGGACCTTCACGGGTCCACAATGTTCTGAACTAAACCTAATAAATATGTTTAGCAATATCTGTATATATGCAAAACAACTGGTTTGGTGAGTTAAAGTGTTAATAATCAATAGTTGTAAAATCAGCTGACATCAAGATGTCGTTGGGATCAAGTAGCTCATAGCCTCGAGATGTCAATACCAGCAGTTCGTCCAACAGTTCGGCCAAGGCTAACAATTCTATTCTTTTTCTTTTTTTTATTAGCATGCGATACAAAAGTACATATACAAAGCTACAAAGCGAGGTGTTACACTGCTTCTAAGTGAATCCAAATATATCCGTTGTTCACATTTCACATAGTGATGGAAATGTTATCCACGGATGTGAAAGTAACATCCTCGGAAATATACAACATTTGCTTTACGCACTATAATGAGAAACTAGAGCAGATATAGGATAGGTACTAGAAGTGAAAGTGTGGAGATAGGAAGAGAAAGACAGAAGAGTGGGGAAAGAGTAGATGGCATGGGGGGGAAGAAGACAGGGGAGGGGGCGTGTCGGTTGCTGCGTGTTTAAATTGTTAGGCAGCAAGTGTCGGCATCAATGTTGACCATTTGTTTTTAGAGTGGTATTGTCAACAAATATATTGGCCGTAAATACATTATTCAATGTTATAAATTTGCTTGATATTTTTTATCAAACCTGGGAAATGCAAATTTGTTTCTTTATGTTTACACGTAGAAATACATGTATACATTTTGAGAATGTTATACAAATCTTTTAACAGAATGCTTTGATTGGGGACTCCAAGTAAGATAATTGATTTAGATATAATTAATTTCGTCTTGGCTGTTTCTTCAAACCATATTCGAAACTGTCTTATCAGATTTTGAGTTTTCCTGCAATCATAGAAAAGATGTTAAGTGTTTCTGGTTCCTCAGTGCAAACAAAGCAGTGACTGCTGTCAGATATCCTATATTATGAAGGAAGGTTGTGTCGTTAAAATGCGATGAAGAACTTTGTACTGAAAGTTTCTTGTCTTATTATCAATGCAACAGTTGTTGATAATAGAAAAACATTTTGACATAAGATCTGTCGAGATAGGCATGTCTAGTTTGGATTCCAATTTATTTGTAATTTTGTCTAATGTGTCTCTAACCTTATCACATAATGTTTGATAGATGAACCTACTGTCTTTTGACGATATTAGTCGCGTCAACATATCACTTTTACTTTCTATATCAATTATATTTGTAAGGTCTGTTTTCAGCTTGTTTGCAAATCCTATGGAAGAGCTTTTAGTAATTTAACATAACGCAAATATGTTCCAGTAAGTCTTTTGTTTTCACAAATTCATTTATGGTTGTTACTTTTTCATTTTGCTATATAACTGTACCTGAAGATGACAATTTGCCAAAATTTCTTTTTTAATGCTTTACTTATACATTGTAATTGGGGTTTTTCTGAAAGTTGAAGATCGCTGTGTTTCCATATGGGCGAAGAATTTCATTAACTAAAGATTGCCATGGTCCTTCCGATGATAAAAGTCGTTTAATCCAAATTGTTTTCATATATTTATCAAACATTTCCACGTTGACCATTTTCTGTCCACCGTTTTCGTATTTGTTAATAACCATTGTTCTCTTTATTTTAATCCCTTTACCAGACCATACAATACAAATTACAAAAATTCTGCAGTGAAGCCATCGGACCCAGGTCTTTTCCCATGTTTCATATGTTTTATTCATTAAGAAAAATATCCCCTTCACAGGTTTCTTGCTTTTCAAAGATCAAGCTAACACCCGATTCTGCAAAGATGTCAGGGTCTTTTGCCCAATTGGTATCCTGTTCACTTGTGTACAGACATTGATAGAAGTGTGCTGTTTCATGCATTATTTCATTTCTATTGGTCAATGTTTTATTATTTTCATAAATTAATTCACACATGTTTTTGTTTCTAGATTAATGCAATTTTCTCTACTTCCTCGTACCATTTTGCTTTACTTCTGAAAATAATAACCTTTACTTTCTCAGTTCTAATACTTTCTAATTCACATTTGTGCTCAGTTAGGATACTTAATTCATGTTCATTTAGATTTTGAATAAGTTGACTCAAATAATTCTAATAATTCTAACAATTCTAACAATTCTCACAATTCTATCCCAGAAATCAATTTTTGGTTTTGTATTGTATATTCGTTGTTTTGTATGTTATTCTTTATATTGTTTAGCTTGACTTTTTGAGTCATGTAGATCTTTTCTCTAATCTAATGAAGTCTTTTCTCTAATCTAATGAAGTCTTTTGCATTTTTTTGTCATATATCATGAATATCAAAATTTATTGTCTTCCCATACTTTTTGCCCGTAACTACATATATTTGCGTAGGCCCCCAAACACTATAATTTTAGACTCGTACTTGAAGAACATCCAGGAGTGTACCACGACAAACTTGGTCTGGGTACTTCAGAACTTCCTTATCCCCTGTCTTCATCTTGTCCAAATAACGCTGTCCTCTATATTCATGACGCTTCTCCTTAACAAAATTGGCATAAAATGAATTTAGATATTTCTAAATTGTTCGACACCAAATAGAACCAGAACAATAAATAACAGGGTCTACACAATGACACTGAAATTGATTTTCCTCCTACCATCTAAAACAAGGGATGTGTCATCTGCAAACTGGGAGACTAGATATTCTCTATTTCCAATTGTTACACCTTAAAATTACCTTTGGATTGTTTCGAATCATTACAGATAAAATTTCAGCGCACTTAATGAAGATACAGTACAACCAGAAGTTATTGAGAATTTAAGATTGTAAAATTTTTTAAAATTTTTCACTCATTACTCACGTATTTAATGTGAATATTAGCAGAACATAACTCTAGATTCAAAGACAGGTGAACAGTTAGTATTTTGTCAAGTCACCGTGGGCAGCAATGCAGGCTTCAATGCGGCGGGGCATACTACTGATCAAAGAAGTTAGAAAGTCGTGGTCCATGCTGTCCCAATATCGGACCACCTCTTCTTTCATTTCAGCAATATTTATCAGATTTTTCTTATTGACATTTTCCTTCATAAGTCCCCAAACATTTTCTATTGGATTTAGGTCAGGGCTATAGCTTGGCCAATCTAATAATGTCATATTTTGGGTCCGAAACCAGGCCTGCGAATGCTTTGAACGATGTTTTGGGTCGTTGTCCTGCTGGAAAATCCAAACATTTCCATAGAACACGTGAGCAGATGGATGTAAATGTCCCTCGAGAATATCTGTGTACCGCTCACTGTTCATATTCCCTTTAAATACTCAGAGGGGCTTGCCCCTAACACAGATATGCCACCCCACACGTTAAATTTCGGACTGTACTTTGGGTGCTGATACAAGGTTTTTCAGTTTGTTTGGTCCAGAATTTCAGTGTATTAGGAAACAGCCACACATAACTTTCATTTGAGAACACCACATTGTCCCAGTTAAAATTTCTATGCTGTAAGCACCAGTTCAACCTTCGCTCCTTTTGTTCAGGTTTCATGATCGGTGATGGGATTCCTCGACTTTTCTGCCAACCCATTGCATGCAGCTCAGTTCTAATTGTCTCCTTACAGACAGCCACATTTCATCTATCAATCATATCCAGCCTTAAGTTTTCTAAACTCCTTCGTTTGTTTTTAGAAACAAGAATACCAAGCCGCCTCCTGTCAATGACAGTCAATTTTCTGGGCCTACCCGCGCCTCCCTGGTGCTCAATGTCATATCCATTTGAAATATTTTTCAAAACACGATAAACAGTGGACAAAGGGATGCCTGTTCTACTTGAAATCACTTTAGCTGATCTGATGTCCTTGTCATAACACTCTAAAATCAACTTCCTCTTCTCTAAATCATCCATACTGAGGAGCACTGAAAATGTCGTCTGCTAGCAAGTAAACAAAGGGGATAACTCTTCACAAACTTATCAAAAAGGATTATCGGAGTTGTCTCTCTTGAATGAAACCAAGCACTTGATAGCTGGTCAAGGTTGTTTATACTAGAAATCCAATTAAACATATTCCTAAAATTCTCAATCATTTCTGGTCATACTATATAAGGTGAAAGGGGATCCCTTCTCTACAGCCTCTGTATTAAAGAAGTCAGAACCAAAGCCATTTACTAATACTGATGAGCTTATATTACAATATAATGTCTTGATCCATTTTCCCCAAAATTAAAAAACGCAAAAAAACTCTTCAATGAAGTTCCAGTCTACGGAGTGAAAGGCTTTTTCGAAATCGATCAGTTGTAACATTCCAGGAATTTCCATAGTTTCTGTATAATCCATTATATCGTATCAGTCTTGTGAATTCTCCAATATATCTATTAGCAAGGAATTCTTTTGATCTTCGTTAAAAATTGAGCATGGACAATAAAGAAAAAAATATACATATGTACAAATAAAGTGAGTTATAATTGAAACATACCAATCATAACAACGCAACAGTGGTTGTCTGATGGGATACACAAACGATGCAAATGCGATTATAATGTCAGTCCAGGTTTGAATCTCTATACATTCAATCGGGTAAGTATTACCTCCAAACAGGAACGACAGCATGTCGTGTTCGTCCAGCATTTCAAATTAACATATGACGGTATTACGAGTTCAAGCCATCACACGTGGATATGATGAGTCAGGGATCCACATCGACGGTATTACGGGTACAAGCCATCATACGTGGAGATGATGAGTCAGGGATCCACATGGAGGGTATTACGGGTACAAGCCATCACACGTGGAGATGATGAGTCAGGGATCCACATGGACGGTATTACGGGTACAAGCCATCACACGTGGAGATGATGAGTCAGGGATCCACATCGACGGTATTACGGGTACAAGCCATCATACGTGGAGATGATGAGTCAGTGATCCACATGGAGGGTATTACGGGTACAAGCCATCACACATGGAGATGATGAGTCAGGGATCCACATGGACGGTATTACGGGTACAAGCCATCACACGTGGAGATGATGAGTCAGGGATCCACATGGACGGTATTACGGGTTACGTGGAGATGATGGTCCACATGGAGGGTATTACGGGTACAAGCCATCACACGTGGAGATGATGAGTCAGGGATCCACATGGACGGTATTACGGGTACAAGCCATCACACGTGGAGATGATGAGTCAGGGATCCACATGGACGGTATTACGGGTACAAGCCATCACACGTGGAGATGATGAGTCAGGGATCCACATGGACGGTATTACGCGTACAAGCCATCACACGTGGAGATGATGAGTCAGGGATCCACATGGACGGTATTACGGGTACAAGCCATCACACGTGGATATGATGAGTCAGGGATCCACATGGACGGTATTACGGGTACAAGCCATCACACGTGGAGATGATGAGTCAGGGATCCATATGGACGGTATTACGGGTACAAACCATCACACGTGGAGATGATGAGTCAGGGATCCACATGGACGTTGTGAAGGAGGTAGCCATTACATGACCAGATGTAGCTCATCCGAAATCTTTACAACCATATTTATTGCATGATACAAAAGCAATAATTCTATTAGAAAAATGTTAATCTGCTATGTTGCAGCTTCTACTCCTTGTATGTAATTCAAATTAGATAAAATGAACAGTAATACTCGTGTCGTATTCTGCTTGTCATGCATTTAGAAGCCTGACCACTATTTTATTGCAGTTATTCAACGAACAATTATAACACTTAAACACCTCGGTATTAAAAGTGTCATATACATTTTATTCCAATTATTTTAGACTGCCAATTACCATAATGTGAAACGCAGCATATGATGTTAGTAATTTGAAACAGCTTCAGTAGAGTCGAGTGTGTAACACCGGTTATATTTACTGGTATTTTATAATCAACAGGAATATTAAATGATTAAATGCATCCAGCATGTCAGTGGTTAATCTCTTTCAGCTGCTGAAATGCTGTCAATGAAAGTTTTTAAATATTTAACATCGTCTCGATCAATCTATGCTGTCAAATGAAAGTTTTTAAATATTTAACATCGTCTCGATTAATCTATGCAGTCAATGGTAGCCGGCAACCTGTTGTTCCACATCAAAGTATTGTGCATAGTTGCAACGAAAGGGTCCCTTTGTGAGTGAGTGAGTGACTTTAGGTTTACGCCGCTCTTAGCAATATCGCAGCTATATGGCAGCGGTCTGTAAATAATCGGGTCTGGACCAGACAATCCAGTGATCAACAGCATGAACATCGATCTACGCAGTTGGGATAAGATGACATGTGTCAACCAAGTCAGCGAGCCTGACCACCCAAAAGAAACGTTATCCTCCTACCTTTATGAACTATCAATGATATGTTAGAAGGTATTAGTTTACAAGAAAGCTGAACAACACAGCTTTATGCAAATCACGAAAATAATTCTCAAATGCATACATATTTAGATGAAATGCATCTTTTTCAGAAGAGTTAAATTGTCCTATTTACATGGTATGATTCACAAATACGAGAAATATGCTACGAGTAACAGCTGAAGAGAGAGAAAGAGCCATTGGGATGGTGCAGATGGGGTCGACATACAATGTTGTTGCCAACGCCCTCGGATGCCACCGTATCACGGTTGTACATTGTAAGACTTATTCAGCGCTGCAGACAGCTAGACTGGGGTCACCGTAGACAGACCAAGAAGTGGACGCCCATGCATCACAACGCCAGCAGAAGACGTTTCTTTTGGCGTTTAGTGTATATTAACCAAGTCTGCGAGCCTGACACCCGATCCCGTTAGTCGCCTTTAACGACAAGCATATGGCTTACTGAAGATCAATTCTAACCCGGATCTTCACAGGTGGGTCATTTTGTGTGTCCTTTGATATTTATCAATTTCTCACCAGCCAATGCCAGCACTTTCTGCCGAAATATATAGAATTAATAAATAGTCAGGAATTATCTGTCGTTCGTTTATATCTGTATGCCGCTTCTGTTAAAAGGTAGTAAATTTCACTTCTTCCCGTGTTTCGTCAAATGAACAGTTGACCTGACCTTGCGTGTGCTAGTGGATAAGGATAAGATATATGGTTGAACAACGTCTTTATTACCACAAGAGAGCAGGTTCCGTGTGGGATCTAACACACATGGTAAAGGGAAAGCAAAGTAAACAGGTGAAACTTGGATAAAAAGAACAAGGCTACTTTTATGTTCGACTTGCGATGAAGGAATCGATTCCTCCATAGTTTATGAACAATGTGGGTAGCTGGAATGACGATTAGGAAAACGCATGACAAGAAAACCTGCAACAGTGGTAATCATGAAGACCTCTCTACTACTGGTGAAGTTCGTCACGGTTATGCCTAAATAACTCGCATGATGACTATGCGATTCTATGATTCTCTCAGCTGCAAGAGAGCTCCACTGACTTTGTACCAGAAGACACATGGCTCCAAACCACAGACAGTTCAAGCTTCCCTTCATCAACCCTGGTTGGTAATTTATCATGATTGTATCTAACAATGCGTAGTTTTGTCATGTCATACTTCGCACTTTTCCGAAACTTACTGAACATTTACCTTTATTTTAATACATAGTTTGAAAATATAGATCCGTATTTATATACATGTACATTCATCATAAATCCAATCAATGCTTATGGAGTCAAATTTAACTGGGACAACCGTGAGATGCTATTAAATGTTTGGACGTTAGGATGCAAATCTAAGATGTGTTTTTGACATTAAATAATATGCCTGTCATGATATGTGAATAAATCTCTGTTCATCACAAAGAGACTGCATTGTTACCATATCTACAAACTTTAATATAGAAAATACATTTTACGTCAAGGGTTAATTTTGTCCTTATATCTCATTACCTTAAAATATTCTTATGCTAAAAAATTACTGAACACACGGAGAACGTTTTGCTATTTTTTCACATTTTACATTCGTTTTTGTACGTCTGGTTTGTTTACAGACCGCATTTACTTCTGTGCAGCGTCAGGCAAAAATTACTTCGACTTTCAGGCACATTTTCGTTACTGATTTTCCGTTTCTGTGGACAGTAAGGACCAGGTGGGTTTTTTTTCACTTCTACCCCACCCCTTCCAAACAACAGACCCGTGAAGATCCGGGTGAGAGTTGACCTTCAGTAAACCCATCATATCGCAATTGCATAGATCGATGCTCATGCTGTTGATCACTGGTTTGTCTGGTCGAGACTCGATTATTTACAGACCTCGCCATACAGCTGGAATATTGCTAAGTGCGGCGTAAAACTAAACTCACGCACACACTCCAAACAACAAAATTGACAATATTTGATATATTTTATTATCTTACAGATATATTTTTATATAATTCTCTAACACAGGGTCTCAATATCAGTCATAGAAAGATTGCAGTTGATAGTGTGTTGATATAATTTTTAAAATTTCCAATGTAATGTTAAGCATATTGTTTACATCCAAACATGTTTTAGCACGTTTTGCTCAAGAATATAATTGAATCCAAGCTGTAAATATTTGGGTACGTATACATGGGTATATGTGCATTTATGCATGTCAGGGAAGACGTCTTAGAGGCTGGCCATCAGATGCCAGGTTCAGTCATGTTGGGTGTCAAGTTCGGGAATTTCCACTCGAGGCCGTAAGTATGTTGCCATCTTGAAGATGTCACCAAAAGCCTTGTAATCGTCACTGCAATCACATAAAATATATAAATATATGTTCGAGGTCATTTGTCACCTCTCGCCTCTAACCTGCAAGAAGACTCGCCCTGAATTAACATGAGTTGGACTGGTTTGAGCGAAGACTAAGAAGCTGATGTTTGTAAAGTAAAACGTCGGATGACATTATGCAAAATTATGATTATATACTTGGAAAAATTAATTAGGTCGTAATTATTAAAGGATCACTTTAACGCCACATAAACTGTTCAAATCGCTTCTGAGGATGATGACTCATGTTTGTAACAATTGCACGCATATTCGGTTGTAACTTCTCCTTAATAATGCCACAAATATAGGCGACAAGACTCTCTTACAATCGCGTTTGTGTTTGTGGATCGTATTAATATCTGCAGTGATTTAAGATTAGAATTTTGTGCTTTCGTATGGTTTATCAGTGACTGATGTAGACGCACCTGTAGGTAGCTCGTAAGTATTCGTAGCCGGAAGTGCCCCCAGTGCCCTGCTTCTGGCCTATCATCCTGTGTACCATCTGGATGTGGGTACCTGTGTGGGATAAATGAAATCAGAGTGAGTGAGTGAGTATGGTTTTACGCCGCTTTTAGCAATATTCCAGCAATATCACGGCGGGGGACACCAGAAATGGGCTTAACACATTGTACCCATGTTGGGAATCGAACCCGGGCCTTCAGCGTGACGAGCGAACGCTTTAACCACTAGGCTACCCCATCGCCCCAAATGAAATCAGAAGGCTGACAAAACGGATTCGGTGATTGAAACACAATAAGAGTTAACCATATCACCAGAAACCATTGGGGTTGCCAATATTCACATAAACAAATAAAGAGAAACGTTTCATATAAAACATTACCATAATTAGTAACTTAAGTTATCATAACTCATACTGTTATGATATGATGTGAGGGCCATTATATTTGCCTTGCTCTGGGTCCTCAATATGTCATATTGATTGGAAGTGAGTTTGTTGGTTTACGCTGTTTTTAGCAACATTTGATCAATATCAAGACGGGGAACACCAGAAATGGGCTTCAACATTGTATCCATGTTGGGATTTGAACCCGGGCCTTTTAGCATGATCAGCGAATGTGTAGTAGACCGGACTATTGTCGGGTTTACAGAGCTAGTAAACTAAGATAGCATGCCTCAGTTAAACATGGAGTACTGAGTATATCTGAACCGTTTTGTCCATAATTGTCCCTTTGAAGTCGCCGAGCAGCGGTACCATATTTCAGAGTGGACGCTAGTGGTACCATGTTGTCAGACATGCGTGGTCGAAAAACATGTGCATATATATGTTGGTACATACTCCGCCACTTCATGAGGGCGACATCTATGTCCATCAGCAGTGTGAGGAGCTGGTACGGCAGCTGGAACTCAGGTTTGTCCTGGTGCAGCATGATGAGAAGAGCTCCTTGCAGCGACCGTTGACTCATTTGCCAGGGACCTGTTATAACATCATGGTAAATGAATCGACACCTCCAAGCCTCGATTATCCAGATAAACCGGTTCCAAGACGGAATCGTAAAAGAAGAAATAGCAGTTGAGGAGTTGAGGAGTTGATCCCTGAGAATCTGATACCAGCCTGATCAAACAACTTTTGAGCAAGTCAAGAAGTTAGCTAAATATGAGTCATCTCTTTTGTCACAAAATGTGGTGGAGAGGTCTTGATGTAACTCAGAATAGAACAAAACAGACAATAAACAGAGGAGACTCCTTCCCGGGGCGATTTTATTTCTATTTCAGGTTTGTAAATCAGTGGAATTATTCATTGGGAATTGGTCATTTTACCATCAATATATCAAATCACCAACTGAAGCTTCAGTTAAACGTCTTTGCCAGATTCCCGTGGTTTGATTTTGCTGATCTCAACAGAATTCTGACTCATGTATGTACAGGAACAGATGACAAAGAAGAACAAAACTGGTTCGCTATTTCATGCCTCAATGTCCTATCCTACAAATTTCAGGGGGATTCTTTTATGAAGAAATCCGGTGTTTCACATATTATTTTCGGTAAACTTCAGATGATATTCGTTCCCATTTTGAACAACCTCCCCTGAACTTTGGAAGGCTGAATAAGATTTGTTTGTTATTCATGGGCACACAGAAACAATGAAACCTGTTGATGATGTCACAGTAATGATGTTTGCATAGACAATGACGTTTAATATGTCACACTGGTTTACATTTGGGGTAAGTATATACGCTATGTTTTATAAGGAATAAATGAGCTTTTTACCTTCCTTATATTTTGAGAGATGAAGCAGAGGACTCAGGTCCACCTTCTGTGCAAAATGAAAACGTCGCCATTAGAATACTATGTTAAAGTACGGGAAAAGCTTTCAATAACCTGAAGAGACCACACGCAAAAGGACACGCGCACGCACGCACACACGCACGCACACACACATATCTGTGTATCACGTATGTGTATGTGTTAATATTAACAAAGCCTCAAAAGTGGGATGTTGAGCAGTTTCCTGTGCATTCAAGCCATAAATTATTCTGTACATTCTGTTTTAAAGGACAAAATGGATCCTCTTGTATGCCGTTTCATGATATGTAAAAAAAACCCCAGTTCACCTCGTTTTTATCATACTTGTCCCAGAACTGCCTGTCGTCTATTCCAGGGGTAGATTCAAGCCACACCTGTATCAAATCAGAACATCTGCATACCACGAAGTCATTTAAAATAGCATGCATTCCTCGCCCTGCGGTTTCTATATGGACATGTTTCTTTGTTTCTTTAACACATTTTACCATAAATTCATGTCAGAACCGGGCAATCCAGTGATTTACACTATGAACATCGATCTACGCATCTGGGATACTATGCCACCAACAAAGTCCACGAGGCATACCTGATCGTACTGGTCGCCTCTCGAGAATGGGATGGGTTGCTGAACACCTGATCTTCATGTGTGTATACATTGACGTGTAGCTGCTTATACTTATATTTGTGTTGCTTTCTCGCTCACTACCATGGTGTTTGACACAGTAGGAAATATGGTTCAGTTTCCTCTCTAATATATAATAGTTAATATTTCACAAATTTGTTCAAAGGGTATAACTTTAGACTCGTACTTGAAGAACATCCAGGAGTGTACCCCCATCAACTTGGTCTGGGTACTTCTGGAGAACATCCTTATCCTCTGTCTTCATCTTGTCCACGTAACGCTGTCCTCCATATTTATGACGCTTCTCCTTAACAAAATTGACATAGATAGAATTGTGACATTTCTAAATTGTTCGACACCAAATAGAACCAGAACAATAAATGAATTAATTTTCCTCCAACATGATAATATCCATAAAGATGTCTGGGGAGCCTGTCACCACCAGTGTGTCTCTGACACAGTAAGATACACGGCCATGTTATTATTTCTGTTGGTGACCAGGATTGTATTTCTTACGTCCTTGATTCCAAGAAGCTTCTCGATCTTTCGAAACTGGAGACTCTGGAACCCCGAACGCCCGATCATCTTGTCTCTGGAACATAATAAAGGCAATATATCAGTATAACAGCTTGTCCGTGGATTATAATCTCAGCTACACAACAGATCGTCCCCGGTGTATAAATCAGCAATATAGCAGGTCATTCCCAGAGTATAATTCGGGTGGAAATGATTGGACACATTACATACTAACCTGAAGTCCGCAAAGTTTAGAGACGGCATCGTCTCCAGGATGTGGAACTGCTCCACAGCCAACTGGAATACATGCAAAAGACATGCTGAAGAACATACATGATGTCAGTGTTTTCATGCTCCTTGATCAGGTAATAATGTATTCATGTCCTCCCACGCGAGTTGATTGTACTTGTACGTTTCGAAACAAGCGGACATTATTATTATTATTATGTTTTTATAAATTAAGATAAAAAAAATCAGCAAAGAGCGTTGGGGTGATCCTGGCACAGTCAGGCTAGTAACGCTTATCATCAGCTCGGAGGGCCCTTGCCCCCTCTATACGCAGCCCAGCAAATGGGACTTCTCCCAGGAAACGCTGCCTAGTCGAACCAACCGAACTTTCCGGAGAATATGTAGACTCCCCAACACTGCATCCTTCTGCATTACCCACAGTGTCAGAAGGGTTCTGCCCCCGGTAGAGAAAACCCGGGCACTTTCCTTATCTGCGCCAAGAGATCAGGAGGTACCAAACCAAAAAAAAGGGGAGCCTGACGACAGTGTACTTGGGATGCAAGGGAGACATTTCAAAGGCAAGGAACGCATATTAAGCATGCTTTTCCTGAATCTTGCCAATCACGTTGAATTTCAGGATTTATAAATCAGCAGTTTCATTTGACATGCATGTGAAGCAGTATAAAAGCATTCGTGCGGCATACATGTAAAAACGCCTATCGCATCCTGTCACACTCATTAACCTTTGAAGTAATTATGCGCTTAATATGCAAATTTTGTGATCTAAACAGTGTGCCTGGAATACAATTCTGTCAACAAAGGAAAAGATTCAGCCTTGCTTTGCATTTTTTTAGCAAAAATGCCTGTAGAAAGTAGCTCTTCACGCAAAAACTAAAAATCGCTCCATAAGGAAAATATTTGCAAAAATACGAACTTTTCCTTCAGCATTTCTATGAAATCCAACATTTTGAAATCCTGTGGTAACATTATTAATCAATATATTGTAAAATGAGTTCATGGGATGGAAAATACTAAATAAAACACTTCTTAAAAAAATTTGAATTTTGCACTCATTGACCTTTGACCCCAATTTGTGACCTAATTAGGCATTTTTGAGCTTAGCAAACAACAGATTCGTATTCAGCACGAAAAACTACCCTAGAAAATGTTGTTTGCTTGCTTTTACTCAAAAAATGCCTCATGCATCCTTTAGATCCAAATTGCTTAGAAATTTTACTAGACTATGCATGTATGTATTTAGTTTTACAACGACCGAAACGAACGAAAAGTTCACCATGTTTTGTGATAATGAGCAGAGACTTTCCCGTCGGCAAGTCATTCTCGTCAATTTCCTTTTAGAACCTGGGCTAAAAAAGACAGATGAGGCTGAATTTAACCAAAGATTGTGTCCACATTGCCTCACCCGTAGCACCATTGCTACTCTCTGCAGGCGGTTGATGGAACTGTGTAAGACGACATTTCCCCAGTCCTAAAACATAAGAATTAATTGGTGATTCAAATAATTTAAATATACAATCATGTACAAACGACGAAGAATTCTTCGTTATGTATACGCATGTCGTTGTGTTGTTATTGTTTGAAGGGCGGTGGGATAGCCTAATCGTTAAAGCGTCCGCTCGTCACGCTGCAGACCCGGGTTCGATTCCCCACATGGATACAATGTGTGAAGCAGGTGTCCCTCGCCGTGATATTGCTGGAATATAGCTGAAGTCGGCGTAAACTCATACTCACTATTGTTTAAAGACCCACTCAGCAATACTCCGCAATATGACACCTCCTGTAAATGCCGGAGTCTGGACCAGACAATCCAGTGATTGACATTTACTCAATTGGGATACGATGACATGCATTAAGAAATTCACCGAGCCAGACCACATGCGTATGATCCATGAAATCTGCTCATGAGACTAACATATAGGTCCCTAGCGCTCCTGATACAAGAGAACGTACTTGACAATTGTCCATTCATTAAAAACATGTCCATTCAGTTAAACAACAATGACTTCACAGATCCTAAATTGATGAAATATATCGTACCTTGCCGTGAAATGTATTCCTGACCGACGTGATGTCATGGATGATTAGATTGAACCATAATTCGAAGACTGAAATCACACAAACTACAGAATGCCATATACACTCAAGGTGAGGTGAGGTGAAATTGGGTTTATCGTCGTGCTTGACGTGCTTGCTCATATGACGACGTGCATGCGTGTGTATGTGTATGTGCGGCTGCTTGTACTAGCCCAGACTGAAGCTGGTTTTATAGTGCTAGCCCACTGAGATACCATGCCGCAGTGAAGCATGAATACCCTACTCAGACACATTATACTGACTCCGAGCCGACCAGTACCTCCGGGCGGACGAACTCGCGACCTTCCGCTCTCCGGGCGGACGCTCTAACCACTACACCACGGAGGCGGTTATACATACTCTCAAGGAGTTTTAAAAGGAACAAGAAATGGTTAGTCGGTAATGTATCTGATACCAGTATTACAGTTGTTTTAAGAGCTGAGGTTTGCTTTTTGGGTCAATGTTTTCAGCCTACTAACGCTTTGATAGCGTTTGTAAGGCTATCCACGAGTGTGCTTTCTTTTGCTTGTCAGTTTAAATCAATAATTATTCTTATCATAATTCTGAAGTTAAAGAATAATCTCTTTTATGGAATCTAGAAGAAAGAAATGATCAAATGGGAGCCCATATACCTTGATGAACGATGATGAACAGGTGTTCATCGTGGACATCTGTGTGTGGAGCCTGGCAGGATAGTAGGTCTGAAATCTGCAAGGAAGCATACAGTATGTCATCCTCGATAATCTCCAGGGTATACGTTACGATCACTCTCCACTATACCCTGGATGCATCCACGGCTTGGCCCAATGATTATATTACCTCCCTTTGCTGGCTCTGCATTCTTACAGTAGCCAATCAGCTAAGCCGCCGTTACATCCGAGCTTGCCAGTGTCAACAAAGATAGCGGTCGCAGTCGCGAAGGTTTGTTTGCAGTGCCACTCAGAGTTTTTGAGAAATAATACAGACAAATTGACAGATCTGAAACTTTCAAAAATATATAAAAGAACTCCTTCCACATCTTTCAGAGTACCCTCTGCATCAATTGTGTTGCCAAGTTTAAACGGTTAGATAATTTAAGAAGCGAAAGTGAGTTGTGATTGGTTCGCTCAACTTCCTAGCGCAGACACCTGATTGGATAAAAAGCCACCCAAGGGAGGTAATAAAATCATCTGGCCAAGCCGTGGATGCATCCAGGGTATAGTGGAGAGTGATCGTAACGTATACCCTGGAGATTATCGAGGATGACAGTATGTTTCAATGGTTAAGAATTTTTCTTCAGTTTATCAAATAGAGGCCCCTTTCTGGTGTCCTGAGCGTGATATTGATGACACATTGCTAAAAGCGGCTAAATCTTTTCTTTAATATAAAAAAATTGGTACGTATGAATTTGACGAAAATGCCGAATATTTTGAGAATAATTCATCCGAAAGTAATGTTGCAGACATACTTTGATTTCTATATTTCCCAGCGTATCCAGACAGGCATACAGAGCATACTGTTATTGGGTTTGTGTAGTAATTTTAATGGGCGGTCACTACACACTTGGTACGTTTAGAATTTGCATCCAGCCCATGTTCTTTGCAAGCCGGCGAAGATGGGTGTTTCTTGCAAGCATTGGGACGTCTATTTTTATACTTTGATATAATATATCTTGATTTAACATAAAAATATCAAAAATGAAAGTAACTACAATATTCACCTTCAAGTAGGAGTCGTAAGTGAGCTTAGATTCCACTTCCGCCATGCCGCTTTCAATACTGCATATTCGAAATATAAAAAAATAAGCAACCAGCAAGAAGTCTCCAAAGAACGAACATGATACAAAATACGCAGAAAACTTGTGGCAATACGCAGCGTTATGGAGTCTTCAGCGCTGTAAGTATGTATGGAAGACACCCAGCCATTGATGGTCATCGTGGGGTGATGAGGAATCAGAAAACATAGAAAACATAGAAATCAAATATTAAGTACATTCATGTATTGCTTCATATGCTCAGATTGTGATTGTTGAAGTTTCATATAAATTGTTGTTGTTGTTGTTGTTGTTGTTGTTGTTGTTGTTTCTGTAACAAGTTTAAAGATTCTGTCCTGATGATGATCTATCACTGTGAAGTCATACATTTGCATAAACTGATATGTGACTCATTCGTCTTTAATTGCACGATACATGTTCGAGATATCCAAGCACATGCCAAACACTACAACATGAAACTACAAGGTCCCCAAGCTTTGACCATCTGAACCAAAATTCATTCCAAGTATACATCTAAACGCAATTTATATTTTTTTATTTAACTAAACCATGTCATTACCTGATATTGGCTAATCTCCTGTTTCTAACCAACAACGAGTTTAACCTAAAGTTAAAGTTTCACCTTTAACATTTAAACCAGAGAGAATCATTTGGTCGGTAGGTTACTATGTCACAATTAAAACTTCATTACGCCATGGAGATGTTCATTGTAGCTAATTAAGGGTTTAGCTTTTAGAATTCGTTTGCTGAATATATTCGGTCTCTTTAATCACGCTGCTCTAAACATCTTGCAAATCCCGTAACACACTAAAGCTAGTCATGCAAACTCAGTTTGCTGAAATGAAAGCTATAATATTATATTGCATCAAGATAAAATTATTTCTGTAGATATATAACACATTTGCTATATAAGCTTTGCCACCTGTAGCAAAATATGTTATGGGAAGGTTAGCGCTATTATTTCTGCAAACAAGTTGGTCGGATATGTAAGGGCTTTTTGCTTTTATTGTTGATATTATTTATTAGTAGCAGTATTTACTGATCTGAAAATATATAAATGCGGCAAAGAGAGTTCGAGTGACAGTGCACAGTTTAGGCTTATCATGCCTGGTCCAATGGGACTACTCCCAGGGAGCGCAGTCTAGGTAACCCAACAGGAACAAGAACGGGGAATGTTAAGACTCGCCAACACTGCATCACCCTGATTGTAAGGAGGGATGGGTTCCTGGCAGCTAACCCCGGTACTGTCCCACAGTCCGTCAAGAGATTGAGCTACCAAACCTAAAGCACCAAACACAATGGGGAATTGAGCAACGTTGTACTTTCGATGCATTTACATTTCTTAAACGAAGTCCACGTATTTGTCAATTTAAAATTGGCAATCAAAGTGTCAAAAGGAAGGTGGGTAAGAGGTGCTTGTATCTGTGTTGAGGTCGAGGATGTTTACCTTAATCTGTCTCAAGCAAATAATCAATGGATCTAGTGACAAACAGAAAATCAAAGGACTTAAAGCATCACCCTGGCTTGACTTTGACTATATTCCTCTTCTTGGAGAAGTTGGTTCTCATACCAGCACCCGCCATTACGAATTAACCTCAAGTTGAAATGTCAAAATCGGAAATTCATTATAGACTTAATTATAACAAGGAACCGCCATGTTGTTATTATTGGACTATACTATGGTTTAGACTCGTTCAAACAAGGTATACGTGATGTAATGAAATCAATATTAAATTCAAGCTACTCAATACAAACCTTTCCTTGTGTTCAGATATTAGCTATCTATACAAAAATAGCCTGATTACGTGAAAACAGTTAGGAGTGTTATGACCATATGAGGTTTTCGGGTTTAGACATAAGGTAAGCAAACACAACAAATTCCTCTTACGGGTTCGAATCCCATTCAATATGATTGGAGCAAAAAACAAATCTGTTCTGATTTCGCGTTAAAGTTAATTATGTGTTTTCTTTGTGTTTCGTTATAGAACATATATATAATTTCATTATTTAACAGTAACCTGAGCATAGTTTGAAATCTAAAAGGATGTCAGAACAGGGTTTTTAATGTACAATGTAACAGTGTGGATATGTTTCAACAGGAACAGTAGCAATCTGACTTACCCAGGAACAATGTGCTGAGCGACTGTGAGCTGGGTTGGTGACGAATACAGCTACATGCTACAGCTACATGCGTATCTATGTACAGCCCTGAAGCATTAACAGGTTGTATTCTTTCTGTTCCAGTGAACACCGAAAAGAATATAGTAATTATAAACTGTGAATGGTAAAGTAAACAATCTAATTTATGTATGGTTAATGACGGAAATGAAAAGGACGGAGCCTCCCACGCAGTTTCATATTAACAGATCTGCAGAACACGTTCTAACTGTACATGACAAGGAATTTGTGCATAATGCCGAAACTCGATTACATTTATTTGAACAGTCTGTTTGTCTCTGCTGGTCGACTGAAGGTTTCACGTTCAATTGCTAGTATCATTTATCAATTGTGAATCAACTACAGAATATTGTTTGGTACGAGATATCATAACTGACCCTTACTGTGAAGCAAAACAACTCAAATTACTTTTCTTTGCCTTCAAGCAGCAGGGTCCTTGCACTGCACACATTTTGTAGCGAGCAGTTCGCGGTCTAATCATTAGGAAAATACCAGAGACGTCTTTAAACCCCGATATAACTATACTCAGCAGCAAAACAAAGTCAGTACGAATAAAAAATTAGATAGGCACTGTAATCAAATCATTACAGAAATAGACATAATAAGCGGATCAAAAACATTTTTTGTGTACACTATCCTAACACATCAATGAATAACTCAGCACAATTCCAAGACATTACATGAACGTTTGCTGTCCATTCAAACTCTTGACTTCAGTATCTAGTGTGACCACCACGAGCGGCAATAACTTCAGCACAGCGTCTATGCATGGAGTGCACCAATCGATTGATGAAGGCCATTGGAACTTGGAACCACACTCTGAGAAAGGCCTGGCGCAATAAATCGGCGGTTATTCAGTCTCATCTGAATGTCATCCCAAAGATGTTCAATTTGGTTTAAATCAGGACTAAGGGGCAAGGGCTGGTCACTGCATAATGTTGACATCATTCTGCTGTAGGAAGTCCCGTGTAGCTCCGGCAGTATGGGCCCGGGAGTTGTCAAGCTGGAAAATGTTGTTCCGGTGACGTGCGAAATGTGGTAAGACGGGGGTCTGAGAGCTTGGTCGATGTAGCGCACAGCTGTGATTCCGCCTCCTCTCCCTGGACCAAGGTTCTGGAACACCACAGGACCCACTCTCTGGTTCAGGCCTATTCCACCCCATACCATAATGCTTGCACCTCCCCATGAGTCTCTTTCCATAACACATTGGTCCGAGTAACGCTGGCCACGTCGTCGCAATATTCTTGTTCTGCCATCTGCAGTTGATACGCAGTACCGACTCTCATCTGTGAACAGAACAGTTCTCCATTGCCTGTAGCGCGAGTTTGGTGTTATAAGGCAAACTGTAGACGTTCACGCCGATGACGAGGGGTGAGGATAGGTCCACGGTAAGGTCTACGGCATTGGAGGTTCCCGCTGTTAAGACGTCGGCGTACTGTATCAGTACTGATTGGTCTTCCGTGTGTTCCCACTGTCTGGCGTGCTGTTTCGGATGCCTGCATGAAGGGATTCTGTACATGCTGTCGCACAACATGGCGGTCTTGTCTTCTTGTGGTCACCCTTGGTCTGCCAGTACGGGAGCGATCATTTGTAGTGTTGGTGGCCTGGAAACGTTGCTGCAGTCTGCAGATGGCCCGAACGTTGACCTGGAAGTGATTGGCAACGGCTTGTGCAGTGTGGCCAGCTTCAAGTCTTCCTAGCGCCTAGTTTTCAAGTCTTCCTCTCAGCTGTCGTGAGTCGCGGCGGCATCCTGCTGACGTTGTACATAATGTGAATGTTTCAACCAGGTTTTGGGGTGCATTTTATAGGACTGATCCTTGTGAAAAGCACGTGCAGCATGAGATGCATGAAAAACATGGAGAACACCGTACCATCTCCGAGATCAGGTTGCAGTTTTTGAGACCATTTCCTGGGTTCCATTCTGGGGAAGGAATGTCTTTGCTCAGGTAAGGTTGGAGATGTTGTCAAAAAAATACAAAAACATTAAATGAGTTTACAGTTATCCGTTTCTGCGAAGGGAAATTCCAAACTGACGTTTCTTTTGCTGCTTAGTATATCTATTATGAATAACCTATTGCATAAATCTGTCTGGTTTTTTACTAGGACACTCTACTGCCTTCCAATTGATTGAAGTATACAATGACATTGTCTCACCTGTTGATAACCAGGGATATTTCCGTACTGTATCACTAAGGACTCTTTCATAAACTTGAAATATATGGTATAACGGGTAAACTATTCGTACTATGGTTGGAAGAGTATATAAGAGATGGGAGACTAAAGGTATTTGTAGATGTGAGCTTGTCATCGGTTAAATTTACTAAAGCTGGTGTCCCACAGGGCTCAGTCTTAGGTCCTTCTTATTTTTGCTTAAAATTTCCATCAACGATGTAGAATATTCTCTTCGTCTTATTGCAGAAGATACTTCAATTGGCGTGTCATCCTTTCACATCCAAACGATGGAACATAGAACAGGCAATGTCCAGTTGAAATTTGATAACAGCTCATTTTCTACAGAGTTAGAAAACATATGTTGTAGACAGAAAGGTTTTAGCAACTCTTTATCATACTGAATATCACCCTGTCATCATTTTCTGTTTAAAACAAAACAAAACAAAACATATCCACATTAGGTTGCATGACTATATTTATACATATATTCGCGTGACTGCCTTTTTGTGTGCGTGCATGTATGCGTGACTATGTGTGTTTAATCATATGCAGATTTATATATATGTGTGTTCATGTATGTGAGCATGTATATATTTGTTGGTGCTCTTGTGCATTTATACATAAACGAGAATAATGTGTTAAAAAAGATTAGATAAAATAAGGGAATTTGTTTACATCTGAGTGAGCATTAATACATGTATATCAAATAAATACATGAAAACATGATCATAATAACATACAAATGTAAAAAAAAGCATGAGAATGGAGAACGGTTATTCGACCAAGAAATTGATAATGGTTCAAAAGACATTTTATAACGCTTGGATTTGCAGACGGCCAGAGGGTAAAAGTTCGTAATATTCATATAAAACCCGAGATGGATCAGTGATATTTTTGGTAGCTAAAATTAGAGCCTTTCTTCAATGACGTTCATTTATCCTCTAAAAGATACGATTAGTAATTTTCTCTGCTGGTTTTACAATCTTGGTTACAATATCTGATAGGGTTTGAACACTTTACAGTATTTGCTAAATCAATCAAGGATAACTGTTAATACCCCTAAGCTGCTGGGTGAACGGGAAGACCCCCAATTGTTTAGTTTGTTTTTATACCTGAGTGAAAGGGAGCCGAACTAACACTGAATAGAGAACACGAGGATGGATTGTACACAAGTTTTATAGAAAAGTTGAGTCAATGTGAAAAGATCGGAGTTTCCTGAGGAAATGAAGGTGAGATTGACAACTACTGTAAATGCAATCGTTTTTTCTAGAGAAATTTGATTTACTGAAAGTTAGTTCCAAGATACTTATAACAACTAACTACTTCGACGGCATCCCCATGGATAACGACGGGATGATTTGCTGGTCTATTTCTTCGAAAATCAATGATAAGTTCCTTTGTTTTTGACACATCAAGTCCGAAAAGGTTTTCATTACATCACTTCTATCTATGTGTACGCATTGGCAAAGAGTAGACTGCTGATGGCTCTATGCATCAGCGAAAGTAAATCTAGAACAGGTTTGTTACACAATCATTACTATACAAAGTGAAAGGTATTGGAGACAATAAACATCCTTGTGGGGCACTGGTATTAATAGATACAGCCTTTGTGTTTCGTTATAGAACATATATGAAATTTCATGATCTAACAGTATAATGAGCATAGTTTGAAATCTAAAAGGATGTCAGAACAGGGTTTTTTTAATGTACAATGTAACAGTGTGGATATGTTTCAACAGGAACAGTAGCAATCTGACTTACCCAGGAACAATGTGCTGAGCGACTGTGAGCTGGGTTGGTGACGAATACAGTTACATGCGTATCTATGTACAGCCCTGAAGCATGAACAGGTTGTATTCTTTCTGTTCCAGTGAACACCGAAAAGAATATAGTAATTATAAACTGTGAATGTGATATGGTAAAGTCATTGAACCCAACCACTATTAGATTGTGAGTTTAATTTACGCCGCACTCAGCAATATCAAGAAACTGTAAATATCGAGTCTGGACCAGACAATCCAGTGATCAACAGCATGAGCATCGATCTGCGCAATTGGGAACCGATGACATGTGTCAACCAAGTCAGAGAAATTGACCACCCGATCCCGTTAGTCGCCTCTTACGACAAGCATAGTTGCCTTTTATGGCAAGCTCATGGGTTGCTGAAGACCTGTTCTACCCCGGATCTTCACGGGTCACCACTATTAGAACAATCTAATGGGTTTTAATACTGCTTTGTTAATGACGTCGCGGTCCAATCATTAGAGAGGTACAAGAGAGATGTTTAAACTCTGATATAACTATTTTATTATAAATAATCTATTGCATAAATATGTGTGGTTTTGTACTAGGACACAATTCTACCTTCCAGTTAATTGAAATATACTATGACTTTGTCCATATAAATATGTCTGGTTTTGTACAGTTGACTAGCATATGTTTATGACGGGTGCCACCGGTGGGGCAAGATAAGAACACCAGGTATCATCGCTATTTCATAGTGATTCATAAACACATAATCTGTCATCGTATAGCATGGTGACAATCACTGGATTGTCTGGTCCGGACTCGATTTCTTTACATGCAGCTGCAATACTGCTGAAACAAATATATGCTCACGATATACCGTATTTCCTCCAATAAGAGCTTATTTTTTCAACGGACTTCGAGACTTATTAGTGGCCCGGCGCTTTTGCGCTTATCTCCCATTTGACAGACAGTCGATTGACGGACACTGAACTAAAAGGTTAATTGGGGTAACACCAACGGGTATGATGGAACAGTCCACTGTCTTGTGAGTAGATTAGGGTGAGCCTGAAACAGGTTCGTTACTGAGAAGTTTGATTGCGTGTAAATAGGACAGTTTATGTCTTTGAATAGTATACAATGGACACTCAAGGAAGCAATGAAAAACATTCTCACATCCATGGCCACATTGACATAATGCGTCATTTTTTTTAATTTATTCTAAATTAATCATAATTAAGTGTACTCATCATATATTTTAATCTTGTATGTAAAACAGTTAACTTCCTTATTCCATATGAATAACATTTAGGTGCTCATTTTCTTTCACGTGGATATAAGATTTAAATAATGCAACAGAGTCGCAATTTCTAATAGGAATGGGAATATCATTCCACATTTTAACTGCCGATGGAATAAAAGATGATGATGAGTAGCTCTGTCTTGTACATAGTTGGCTTACATTATTGGAGTTTCTTAACTCATAGCTTGTCCAGTTGCCTACTACAGGTGGGAGTAAATCCTGAAGAAAAACTTGTGTTGTTCTATTTAGTAGGAACTTTAATTTCTGAAATGCTCCAATCATTTTAGATGTCTTTATGACAATGTTTTCAATATGATGCCACCAACTCCCGTTAGACGAGATGGTTAAACCCAAATGTGTATGAAAATCAACTATTTTTATATTGCAGCAATCAATATTCAATTTTAAGTCTTTAAGGCCATCCTTCAAAGTAAATAATATAGCTCCAGTTTTTTTTCTTGTGTATTTATTTGGACTATTCCATTATAATGTGTAGGTAACCGGTAGTAGCTAATCTGTTCATTGAACCGTAAATGTTGTTGTTTTAAGGCGTCTGCGAACTGCCTGTCTGCAGGACACAGGGTGAAAATGTTAGTGAGCTGCTTTACCCAAACCCCCATCCCACCCCAAGTCACCCCACCCCTACCCCTACCCCCCCCACCCCGGCGATTATTAGAGGAAATACGGTACTCACAGATTTGATGCAGTGACAAAAATGATTGCGGTGTCAAAAAACACATACACATGATACAGTGAGAATTGTACCATCCACTCTTACGGAGATTTTTTACGGGTGTGAAAAGGGTTTTGTCGTTTCCATTAAAAAACTACTGTAACTCAATTATATGACAAATGTTGGTGCAATGCTCGAATAAATTGCATCAGAAACCATTATTAGGAATATAATATCCCTAATATTGTTTTATGTTAGTTTTTAGCATTTGTTGTGTATATTTGATCATAATGTAATCATGTAAATGTAATCATTAATGGAAACAATATGGAATGATATTTTGGCTTTAAACTAATATAATAGATTTTAAACATTAGTCGTGATGAATATTTTTATGCAGGCCTGTATAGTGGTATGATTAAATAGACACATGTTACCAATCACTAATTTGATGTGGAATGCTAAAACAAACGTGTTGCTGCTGAAAGTGGGGCACAATACTGTGTATATGCACTGTTGCTAATTACAAATCACTGTCCAGATTCGGAAACCTGATTCCCGGATAAATGAAGCTATTTATGTTGTACACTCTTCAAAAAAAGAAACGCATAAGTCATTTTGAGAACGATTTGTGTTAGGTTTAGAGAAATTATTTCATGTAATTTCAGTGGTTAAAAGATGACCACCATTGGCAGCAATTACTGCTCGGTACCGTCTCGGCACAGACTTGATAAGTCGACGAAGTCGCTCTTGTGGAATTCTTCCCCACTCTTCCTGCCATCCGATGGCCAGTTGTTGAAGTGTCTGAGTTGTGTTTTAGCGTTGACGTGCACGTCGGTCGAGTTCATCCCATAGGTGTTCTATCGGGTTTAGATCTGCTGATCGGGAAGGCCTTTGCAAGACATTGACGTTAGTATTGGCAAGGTAGCGGACCGTGACGCGTGCTGTATGTGAAGTAGCGTCGTCATGCTGGAACAGCTCCCTCTGTCGGCCCATAATCGGAAGCATGTGACGTGCAAGGACTTCGTTGACAAAAACGAATGACAAAAGTAACACAACATTTGCCTTTTTATAGTGATCGATACCGCATGGTTTTCCGCTTACTTGCACATACATTTTGCTTTGCATGTTTTCTTGGTGACGTTTTTGTTAATATTTCTTCAAACGCTTCTAAAACCATGGAAAAGTTAACATTACCGCGTTTTGGCGCTGAAGTTGTTTACAATCACACACAAAGATGACGTTTGGAAAGAAATAGAATATTTGTATTGTTTCTTGCCGCAGATGGATGAGTCCAATATTTTCAAAATCACCTATGCGTTTCTTTTTTTTAAAGAGTGTATGTATTTCTTTTCACGTAAGTACCTTTATATATATAGTTGTTCATATAAGTGTGTTTCCATAAACATACACGTGGACACCATGATGCCATACCAAACAAAACCACGAGGACATTAACATTCTCTTATTCCTGATTCAGGATCAGGGTGTCCCACAAGGCGGTATTTTGCTTGTGACCTTATTTAGCATTAAGTTAAACAGTTTATCCAAGGTTTTACATGATTCAATCGATGGATCACATTTTGTGGATGATTTTGATATTTCTTGTCGCAGTAAAAATATGCATATTATTGAACGGATATGCGTCGGCGTTACATTCCGAAAACGGTCCATGGATATTATTATTCACTCCGCAGCATATGTACATCATCCGACAATAACATCATAAATAATTTGGTCAAGTTCTTAGAACATGTTTATTCTGCTCCTGTTAGCGTTGTTGTATGAAAATGGTAACCAAAATCACTATTGTACCACCTTGTACGATGGGTCGTATGGCCTTTATACAAAATAGACCCTTCTTCTTCTTCTTCTTCTAACTGCAGGTGTGTTTAAATAAAATAAAGATATGGTGTTTTGAAAACGGCTTTAAATTTTCTGAGTCGAAAACTAATTGTATGCACTTCTGTAGTAAATATAAACCGCATAAAGACCCAGAACTGTGTTTAAATGGCACTCCCATCAAAGATGTCAAGGAGGCCAAGTTCTTGGGTCTAATTTTCGACTCCCATTAAACTTTCCTTCCGCATATCAAATCTCTAAAAACTAAATGCCTGAAGGCACTCGATTTATTAAAAGTCGTTTCTAATTCAAAGTAGGGAGGGATCAAGCAACCCTCCTACGCCTATATACATGTAGATCACTGGTCCGCTCGAAACTTGATTATGGCTCCATCGTATATGGTGGAGCCTGCAAAACTACTTGATTCTGTCCACCACCAAAGTCTGAGACTTTGTCTTGGGTCCTTCAGCACTTATCCTGTTGACAGTCTCTACATCGAGGCAGATGAGCCACCTCTTACACAACCCCGTATAAAATTATCTTTACAATATATTACAAAACTATATTCTAACGAATCTAACCCTGCATTTAACTGCGCCTTCAATCCCCTCTAAGATGATTTATACAACAAGAAACCTTCTCTTGTTCCGCCTCTTGGGCTCAGAATTAAACCCTTCATTTCTGCTGCAGGCATTGAGATGGAGAATATATCTCCCTCCCGTCTTCTTTCTTCTCCTCCTTCGCAATTGGTTAGGCCACAAGTTGACATAATATTAACCACATTTAAAAAATCAGAAAATAATGAACTACAGTATAAACAAGAATTTAGTCAATTAAGAAATAAATATAATACATAGAAATCATTATTTACAGATTGGTCCAAGGATGGTGGCGCAGTGGCTTGTGCCACTGTCATTGGATCCAGAACAATATCTTCTTGATTGCCTGATAACAGCTCTATTTTCACAGCAGAAGCTAACTCCATATTAACAGCCTCAAAATATATTTAATAAACACTCTAAATATTAACAATATATAATCTTTTCAGACTCTCTTTCGTGTCGTCAGGCTATTAAAACTCTTTCTTGCAAACATCCACTTTAAATTGAAATCATTGAATTATATAATGATCTTGCTACTGGCTAATACGACATCATCCTCTGTTGGATACCCAGTCACGTTGGCATTTCTGGTAACACAATGGCCGATCTTCCTACCAAGGCATCACTCAACAAATCTGTGACACCACTTCTTATTCCATACTCTGATTATAAAGCTACCATTAGATCTTATATCCGTGATCTGATGCAGAAGAAGTGGGACACCCAATTAGGTATAAATAAATTACATGCAATAAAAACTTATATTGGTTATACCTACTTGGGTTGTCAGTTTAAAGAAGGTCATCATGCGACGATGTCGTATTGGCCACACAAGATGAATACCTATTGAAAGGTGTGAATCCTCCGTTTTGCATCCCTTGTGATGAAAGAATCACGATCAAGCATGTTTTGCTTGACTGTGTCGAAGATTCCATCACAAGGGATAACTATTTCAAATCACGAACTATGAAGGATATTTTTAATAATATTAGTTCTCATTTAGTTATTGCATTTAAAAAGAAATGGATTTGTTAAATGAGTTGTAAATAGATAAATATTTTATGATTGGAAGTTTAAATTAGTAACTTCGATTGTTAGTGGCTGTATCCTCAAAGGAGGCTAAAGTACTGTAAAATTATTGTCCTCCTGAGAGGTTCGTAAGTCCCGAAACATCCAAAGTAAATTAAAACTTTCCACTTTATTAATCGTAGAATATGTGTCTTTTTAATATATGGCTAGATTGGCTAAATTGCTGACGGCTGAAGGGATGGTGTAAATCCGACTAGGGTCCATGCAGGTAGCAAAAGCAATGTAAGTCCCCATGGTCCCTGGTATGGTGATCTACCTTGTTGTTGGCGATTTATAGCCCATCTTTATACTGTTTTGTCATAATTTAGAATCCAATTTTAGAGAGAGATGCTCGTTTTATTTCTTGATACTATGATATTCTAGTCGGTTTTACTGTCCTTCGATGACAGGTTTTCATACTTTACATGTATTTATGGTGAATTCTAAACTTGTTTTAGTCACGATATGGCTGAAATATTGCCGATCTTACTTTAAATATTAACTCACTAACTCAATCTGATACGATAGTAGTTGAACAGTAATTTACCCAATATATTCAAGGTCACTGAAGATGAAGGTCTTGTCAAGGTCAAATCCACAAGCGATGATTTCTTTGGCGTTCTCATGCGCAAGGCGGTGTGCCTCCTCCAGTTCCAGGTCCCTCCACAGGAACTTCTCGTCATCTGTCATCTGGATCACCAACGGAACTTCGAACGTATCCTGCAGCCATCTGGAATATTGTCCAGTCAGCTATTTAATTTATCTCTCAGTTTAGCAACATCATTATACCATCCATTTGACATATATAAACCTAATAGTACATACACACAACAAACAAACTTACTCAAATTTGTTAGTTCTCTTTCTGGGCTTTCTGGAGTAAGCCCACAGAAATGCTTCCAGTGATAATCAACGGTGAATGTGTTGAGACAGTGTCATGCGTAAACTGATGACTTTTAATGAAAACCCATCTGTGATGTCATCATTTTATGCAGCATTTATTTGGAGTATTTTAACATTTTCCTTCCATTGTTGGTACGGGTCTCTCTCAGTTCAATTCATCTCAAATCTAAAATATACAAAACTGTTAACATTGCAAGTAAAATCGCTGGAGTCAGATTTGAATGTTTATCATCAATATATGAGCTGCAAATCGTGAATCAAGCTGTTGAAATTATATCTGACCGTACTCACTATTTAAATTCGGAATACAACCTCCTCCCTTCAGGCCGCCGCTACAAAGTTCCAAGTGTGAAAACTAAGAGAGCCCGTACATCCTTTATTCCAAGTACCATATCTCTCTTAAACAAATGTGAAGATACCTAAATCAATGAATTTATGTAAATATGTTTTGTATCTCTCTGATGTGTCAGTAGCTCTGCTGATGTAACACAAATTCCTGGAAAGACATTAAAGTATTATTCTATTCTATTCTATTCTATTCAACCAGTGACGAATGTATGACTTATTATTCATCCCACAAATATAACCTATCATAAAATAAATATGAGTGATACATTGATAAAAGCTGATATATGTCATGGTGATGTAACATACTTAAGTACAAACTCACACAGTGGAGAAAAATAGCGTAAAAGTCATCAAGGGCTGATATAGGATTTTACTGGTTGCAGAGGTGCTGACATCTACGATTCACCAAGGACATTTCTGGTTGAACAACATCACTAACCTGAGACGCAGAGATCCTACTGATGACTCATTCGTTCTATGTGTCATGTATTATTGACTCACTCTCGTGAAGATGAAGGGAATAAGTTGTCCCAGGTCCATGCCTGTGGGATGAAGGTCCTAATTGTTGACAACTACAGGTGATGGGCTGCTTCTTCATTACTGCCCCAGCTCTCTGTGTGTGGATAGAGGACGTTACTTGTTGATTTGTTGACAACTCTGTGTGTGGATATAGGACGTTACTTGTTGACAACTTTCTGTGTTGAGATATAGGACATTACTTGTTGACAACTCTCTGTGTGGGATATAGGACGTTACTTGTTGACAACTCTCTGTGTGGGATAGAGGACGTTACTTTGTTGACAAACTCTGTGTGTGGGATATAGGACGTTACTTGTTGACAACTCTCTTTGTTGGATATAGGACGTTAGTGGTTGACAACTCTCTCTGTGTGGATAGAGGACGTTACTTGTTGACAACTCTCTGTGTGGGATATAGGACGTTAGTTGTTGACAACACTCTATCTGTGGGATATAGGACGTTACTTGTTGACAACTCTCTGGATATATGTGGGATATAGGACGTTACTGGTTGACAACTCTCTGTGGGATATAGGACGTTACTTGTTGACAACTCTCTGTGTGGGATAGAGGACGTTACTTTGTTGACAAACTGACAACTCTGTGTGGGATAAAGGACGTTACTTGTTGACAACTCTCTGTGTGGATATAGGACGTTACTTGTTGACAACTCTCTCTGTGGGATAGAGGACGTTACTTGTTGACAACTCTCTGTGTGGGATAGAGGACGTTACTTGTTGACAATTTGTCTGTGTGGATATAGGACGTTACTTGTTGACAACTCTCTGTTGTTGGATATAGGACGTTACTTGTTGACAACTCTCTGTGTGGATATAGGACGTTACTTGTTGACAACTCTCTGTGTGTGGGATATAGGACGTTACTTGTTGACAACTCTCTGTGTGGGATATAGGACGTTACTTGTTGACAACTCTCTGTGTTGGATATAGGACGTTACTTGGTTGACAACTCTCTCTGATGGGATACTTGAGGACGTTACTTGTTGACAACTGACTCTGTGTGGGATATAGGACATTACTGGTTGACAACTCTCTGTGTGGGATATAGGACGTTACTTGTTGACAACTCTCTGTGTGGGATATAGGACGTTACTTGTTGACAACTCTCTGTGTGGATATAGGACGTTACTTGTTGACAACTCTCTGTGTGGGATATAGGACGTTACTTGTTGACAACTCTCTCTGTGGGATATAGGACGTTACTTGTTGACAACTCTCTGTGTGGGATATAGGACGTTACTTGTTGACAACTCTCTGTGTGGGATATAGGACGTTACTTGTTGACAACTCTCTGTGTGGGATATAGGACATTACTTGTTGACAACTCTCTGAGAGTGGTAAGATATAGGACGTTACTTGTTGACAACTCTCTGTGTGGGATATAGGACATTACTGGTTGACAACTCTCTGTGTGGGATATAGGATTACTTTACTCTCTTGGGATATAGGACATTGTTGACAACTCTCTGTGTGGGATATAGGACGTTACTTGTTGACAACTCTCTGTGTGGGATATAGGACATTACTGGTTGACAACTCTCTGTGTGGGATATAGGACGTTACTTGTTGACAACTCTCTGTGTGGGATATAGGACGTTACTTGTTGACAACTCTCTGTGTGAGATATAGGACGTTACTTGTTGACAACTCTCTGTGTGGGATATAGGACGTTACTTGTTGACAACTCTCTGTGTGGGATATAGGACGTTACTTGTTGACAACTCTCTGTGTGGGATATAGGACGTTACTTGTTGACAACTCTGTGTGTGAGATATAGGACGTTACTTGTTGACAACTCTCTCGGTAAGATAGAGGATTTTAGTTGTTGACAACTCTCTGTGTGGGTAGGATATAGGAAATTAAATCTCTGTGTGGGATATTGGACATTAGTGGTTGACACCTCTATGTGTGGGATATTGGACATTAGTGGTTGACACCCCTATGTGTGGGATGTAGGACATTACTGGTTGACAGCTCTTCATGTGGGACATTGAACCTTGCATTTTGTCTTTCAAACCTTAGCCATCCCGTCGAGGCCAATCCATAATCCGATATTTTCATAGATAATCACCATACACTTGACTTAAAAGCTGTATTGTTTGCTGGCCTTTGAGAAACTTATTATTTTGTATCCTAATTCATTCGCCCGATGCTCGAAGTAACAAAGTGTCTTTTTCAATAGCTAAAAAGTATAGAAACATAAAAGGTGTTTTGTGGTGATGTATTTTTAAAAAAGCCATACTGGTGTGAGAAGAATATATCCCTGGTGAAGAATCGATGCGGCTCTTCACTTTCGAGCGCTCAATTCTTTCGATGATGTCTTCTCCGATATTCTTACGCTGCCAAACTTGTCTGGTCAGATCGAAAACAACTTATTTGCATTATGGTAATTTCAAAATATATTCAGAACACATGGGTATCCATTATCGCCTAATTATAAATTCATAACCTTAACTCAACGATTCATATATAGTAAACTACGCTTATATCGAAGTCAAAGGGACCCCTAATTTTAGTTCGTGATAACCGTAGTTCGTTATACGCATTTTGACTAAAATATACAAATGGCCTGGGCCCCAAAATTCAGTTTGTTTTATATGTCAGTAAGCATGTTTGTTATAAAAGTAGTTTATTGTATATATGATCACGAAAAAGACACTATCAAGAAGAGAAATAATAATTCTACCATTACTTCAGTAAACACTGGATTGTGATTGGTTAATTAAAGTCATTCAGGGGTATATAATCACGTTATACAGGCCTCTGATTTTCCGTGCGCAATTATACATGGTTTACGGTAATGCACTATTTTTTGTCTGCCCACCAACATGGCGGACACCAAACAACCTTCCGATGCATCGATAAATTACGGCGATTTTGCTGTCAGAAATTACACATATATCTTAAAAGATGGATTTAGCGATAACGGGCTCGACTCACTACTTGCGTAAATCACGCGTTCGCGTTCGGTTTTAAATGAAATTTAGAGCTATTATAATTTCATTATATACCTCTGATTTTCCCACACAGTATGTTTATCTCCTAGCATCTGACAGAAAATAGAACGTCAACGTCAACGTCAGCGTCAACGCCACCGCTTTTGGCCATTCTGAAACTAGGCGAAGGACGAAACATGTAAAGCATTAACTGATCACCAATAATAAGCGATAACACCTGCAGGTGTTCGAGAAAAGTGTAAACATTTCCTTCCCTAACCGTTAGCTCACATAATTTACATAAAGAAGTACTAAGTGTTTATCTGACGCCTCATGCAGTTAAACCCACAAGGGGGCGACCTATGAACAAAACAATGGACTAGAAAGTCCAGTGATATGATGACACTTTAACTGACGCTGTTTAAACTAAAAAGGATTTTTAATTCTAAATTATTCTGTTGGTAAATGTCTGTATAAAAATTATCAATAATCCTCAATACAAGGAAGAACTTTCTTCATACCCACAGAACCTACGTTTAAGAGGAAAGCGGAATAAATTAAAAATTAAAAAAAATGCCCCATTATATTATATGTATTTTTATTTTTTCATTTTGTACAGCGCTATCCTAAACGACAAACATCAATCATTGATGCATGGGGCATTTGTTTCTAACCGTGGTGAACTCAGACAAAGTCAAATCTATATCTTCAGATGAATTTAAAATGTGTGTACAATGTGTTCAAGTTTATTGAGAAACCAGTGTGTAAAAAGGTAGACTTCCTCATGGATAGCGTGTACAAAAAAAAGAGGGATAAGACGTTCAGACAAGCTGTAATTCCCATGGACACCGACTGCCTGTTCTCGGGATAAGATAAGATATTCCCTTAATTGTATACATTACTCAATATACGGGCAAAAAATTAAAGGCATTTTATCCAGGAATTGTCACCCCCTTCAATTTTATTAATAGGCTGGGGGTGACAACCTTTATTGGTATGAGTATATTTGATACTGAGTGAGTGGGTGAGTCAGTGAGCGTGGGTGTAGAACATGTTACATGCCGCGTTTAGCAAGTATTCCTGAAGTATCACGGACATTTGATAGTAATTTTCACCAGTCAAACGTATATGAATGTTATTGATGCCACAGTCAAGTCATGACATTCCATTAAGGACAGGATAATGAAAGTGGCTCTTTTTTGTCCAACTGTGTTTTGCGACCGCCTCCGTGGTTTAGTGGTTAAAGCGTCCGACGGAGAGGGGAAGGTCGTTGGTTTGATCCCCGACCGCGTCATGCCAAAAGACGTTAAAATATGGTACTTGTTAGTCCCTGCCTGGCGCTCGGCATTAATGGGTACAACAAGGACTGGTCGGCTCGGAGTCAGTATTATGTGTCTGAGTGGGGTATTCATGCTTCACTGCGGCATGGTATCTCAGTGGGCTAGCACTATAAAACCAGCTTCAGTCTGGGCTAGTACAAGCAGCCGCACATACACATACACACGCATGCACGTCGTCATATGAGCGAAATATTCTCAAGTACGACGTAAAACCCAATTTCACCTCGCCTCACCAGCTGTGTTTTGCCTATAAAATATGAGTAAACCAACTAAATTTTAAATATTTCCCCGTCAATACACCTTGTTGCAGCATTCCAGGATCGACATAAAAATTACGCATTTTTTAAAAATAATTACTTTTATGAAAAATGTATAGTCTAGGAAGACCTGGTCGTTTCATTGGAAATTGTTCGTAAAGGAATGTTCAGGAAGCTTTCGTATAACTCATACAGCCAGCTTTGGAAAACGGTAACGAGGTGTCTAGATCACGAACAAAATATTAATCTATTTTCAACACTGTTCCGGAGGATTTGGGTCAAACTGCCAGTCTTTTCACAGGATGTAATATTATTTTTCATTATTGATAGGGTTAATGGGAATAGACACCTGGTTGGACCATAGACGATTTAGCACACGATTACAATAATAGGTGACCACAAGTGACATTACATTTCACACCCAGCCCTAGTCTGTCATACCAGAGACCATATAATAGAGGTCATACACACCCTGAAACAAATACATCCAAGAGACCCCATGCAAGTCTAGAAAATGTAGCAAGTCTAGATTACCACAGTTTCTGATAATGAAGAAAGTCTCTGGGCTATTTTTGTTATGTTTTATTATTATAATTTAATAACTTTTTTTCTGTAAAATATGTTTATGAGTAGATGTCAGTCTAACCCAGCCTGACAATACAATACAACAGAAGTTGAGCCGACATGGTATCTGTCCTACACAGCTGTACAATATACAGATTGCAAGCAACTTCGTAAGTACGATGTTTCTTACTATCGTGTCAAGTACCTCAAGGATCTGTGCTGGGTCCTGTGCTGTTTGTGCTTTATACAACTAGTCTTGGTAGTGTGATAGAAAATAATAAAATGGGCCATCAATCTTATGCTGATGACAGTCAACTGAGTAACAGCTTCAAACCCGAGATTGTTCAGGAGGCCGTACAACGTACTACTGATTGCTCAACTGATGTCAAGTCCTGGATGTCATCAAATATGTTGAAGCTAAATGGTGAAAAAACGGAGGTTTTGTTGATAGGCACTTAACATGATTTGCGTGACATTCCTGTCACCTCTGTTGAAGTTGGAAATACTTCAATCCCTTTTGCTGACCATGTAAGAAACCTTGGCGTCATCTTTGATTCTCAGCTTACTATGGAACTGCAAATAGATAAACTTTTTAAACTTGTAGACTTGTGCAAATGCTTGTTCATTCTAGACTTGACTATAGTAACAACTTACTGATAGGAATCAGTAAACGTCAGCTGTATAAACTCCAGAACACTGCTGCCAGGATAGTGACGAGAACACCAAAATCATCGCAAATAACGCCAGTTCTTAAGGATTTGCATTGGCTTCCCATAGAAGCGAGAATAAACTTAAAATTCTGTGTATGGTGTACAAATGTCAAAATGATATGGCACCACCATATCTTTCTAATATGCTATAGTTTGTTTGCAGTGAAAACGTACCGGTGAATTGCACTTTTAACAAAAATGTAAATCGAATAAAGTGAAATTAAGATTGCGAATCCTCATAATTCTACCTTGCCAATTGAACATTTAAATCTTAGATTTTTATTCAACGAGCGAACGCTTTAACCACTAGGCTAATTCACATATACTATTGCTCATAAGACATTAGGAGTTAACTACATTGTAACATTTTGGTACATTTTGTATAATCGTTAATTATAATTATTAAAATTAAATTTTAACATTTGCTTTCCCGTCTCTGCCATTATACACGATATACTGCATATTTTCTGTTGTCTCGGATATGTCACATTTATTTAAAAGATTAAAACGCATTCCATCATAAAGTCGCAGGTAAAGCATGACGTGACATATGTGCTATAGACCTGTTTTCGTTATCTTAATTATTAATAATTATCTGCTTCAGGGTAACAACCGTGAAGATCCGGGTTAGAATTGATCTCCAGCAACCCATGATTGTCGTAAGAGGCGACAGGGTCGGGTGGTCAGGTTCGCTGACTTGGTTGACACTTGTCTCAGTAGCGCAGATCGATGGTCATGCTGTGGATCACTGGATTGTCTAGTGGAGACTAGATTATTCATTACAGCTGGAATATTGCTGAATGCGGCTTTAAACAACAAAGGAAACTTCAACTTCACGACAGTGAAAGATAGAGCTGCATTTTACATGACGAAGGACATCAGGCAATCTAACCACAGATAATAACGCACAGTACAGTCCACTGTTTAAAGCGTCTTGGAAAAAGTATATTGTATTTCTCTATTCAGAAGGTAAGAGACAAGGGGTAACTTATAGGATAAGTCATAAGAATCACGGACCGTTAATCATGTTCTGTGGTCAGGGCAATTAAAATTGACACGGGCTGTAAAGTCAAACCTCCCTTTAAATGAAATTAGTGTTATTATGGTATTAGTTCACATGTACTCTAAGCCATAAGTGCGCAAGAATTGTAACCGATTGCCTAAATTCGCTTCAAGATATAGTTTATGCAGTGAAACTGGTTGGTTACCATTGAAAGTTAGACGAACACAAAGAAAACTCTGTACATTCTACAAAATTGTTAATATGCAAGCTCCTGATTACCTGATAGATTTCCTTCCTCCTTTTACTGAAACCATTTCCGGATACAACTTGCGTAACAAATCAGATTTGGCTATTCCTAAATTTCGCACCTCAGTTCTCCAAAAGTCATTTATTATGATTCTGCAAGTTTATGGAATGCTCTCTCCTCTACAACAAAATGTACAAATTCATTATCATTGTTTAAATCAAAGTTATCTGAAAGTTCCAAAATATTGTCTATTTGGTGAAATAAAGACAAATATACACTGGCCCAAAAAAGAAACGCAACTCGACCAGAGATCGTCCTAGGAGTGGGAGACCAAGGGTGACAACTCCAGCGCAAGACCGCTTCATCCGGGTGTTTCATCTGCGAAATCATCGGACCACATACAGGACCTGTTCTGCGACACCACCTTCGTCGTGCACGTCTTCAATGGAGCAGGAACGTTCGGCCATGGACCCTCTTGAACTGGAGGAGGATCTGGTTCAGCGACGAGTCGCAGTTTATGCTGTATCGACATGATGGCAGGATGCGGATTTACAGGCGTCGAAATGAAAGATATGCTCGACAGTGGTTCGTGAGGTCGACTGACACGGCGGCGAGGGTGTAATGATGTGGGCAGGCATATCTGTGAATGACAGAACAGAGCTGGTGCATGTCCAAGGGAATTCGTGATGAAATCCTGGTACGTCATGTTATTCCCGTAATTGACGCTAGAAGAGAAATTTTCCAGCATGACAACGCAAGACCGCATACAGCACGCATTACAACAGATTTCCTTGCCATCAACAACATAACAGTTCTTCCATGGCCTTCAAAATCTCCGGATCTTAACCCAATTGAACATTTGTGGGACCAATTGGATCAACGTGTACGACGCCGACAGCCGCAACCACAGACACGTCAACAGCTTGTCGGTGCGTTGCAGGATGAGTGGAGATGAATCCCACAACGGCGGATCCGACGTCTTATACAGTCTATGCCCAGGCGATGCAGAGCAGTGATTGAGGCTCGTGGTGGTCACACCAGATACTGACTTTGTGACCGTGCCATCAAAAACAGAGACTCTCAATACCACTGTGAATGACTGTATGTTTTTGGATACACATGTCCCAATACCTGTGTGAATTTTTATTGCTCTATTATCATTACTTTTTGTGTAATTTAAGTTATTAAAGCCTCACTGATAACGCTGGATTTTCACCTAGGCGTTTCTTTTTTGGGCCAGTGTACTACACACGAAGTTAAGACATTCTTGTAGTTCCTTACATGCAGATTTGTTTCGTGTTAATTTATCAGAGAGTAAAGCTTGCAAGTGTGGTGCTCCGGTGGAAGATGCTAACCATTTCTTTCTAAAATGTCAACAATTTGTCAGCTGCCGTTTTGATCTGAAGCAAGACTTTGAACAATCAAAAGTTCACTTAGCCATTGATACCATTCTTTACGGCAACCCTGCTCTGCCAAATACTATTAATGAAAATATCTTTAGACATGTGCATAAATAAATTGTACGGCGTGCTTCGATTAATGAATAATATGTCTTACTATTATTACGTCCATTCATTATTGTTCATGTTTCTGAGCGGTAATAAGTTACATAACTTGTGCCCAATCCCTTTCAACATTGAATAAAATATGTTCAAACAAACAAAAAATAAGAACTCTGACATTGATGGCTTATTAGAGGAAATTCCAGGTTGGATGTCGCATGGCAGGACCATTTAACTATCACTTTCGCCAAATATAAATACATTGTACTCTGGAATTGTGGTTAATCTGGCTGTGTGTACTGGAAAATGCACCAGATAATAACCATCCGAAACAGATGGCGTATGGTAAAATAGAAGTTAATTATGATTATTAAACTTAAAATTATTTTAAAATTGTAATCAAAATCATTAAATAGAAAGCTGTAAAATCAATGGTGGGATCGGGTATTTAAGAAGAAAGGGACATGGTGCATATTAAAACGTAGCAGTTACTTGGGAATATTAAAGGAACACATAATGATATATATTAAGCTTTTAATGCTTGACACTACCAGGTTCCAGAGAATGGCTGCGCTGTTGAGACCCGGGTACACATAAACACGTCATATAACACTAAAGATTGATTTCATTGTCCCATGCAGTGCAAGGGCACAGTGACATACGCAGCTGTTCCTCGAAAATCGCATAAAATTGATCCATTAATACCTAGTGCAGTGCCCGCGGATAGAAGCTGAAGCTGATTGATAGTATACTCTCCCCAAAAAGAAACGCATATAGGAATTTCAACTGTATTTTTATGTTTATTTTGAAACATCTTGTAGGCTTTATGAGTCAATGAAATATAGCGAAATTGCACACTGGGAGTGCAGACTTATCCGTCTTTGGCACCAACTCGAGGAAAGTCAGATTGAGTGTCACATGGAGACGTGTGGTGGCGCTGAAGTCAATACCTCGTGTGACCACCGTGGGCATCCAGAACTGCACGGCATCGCCTCGGCATCGAACGAATGAGTCTCAGAATCTCGTGTTGCCAAATCGCAGCCCACTCTGCCTGTAGTGCCTGTGCGAGTTGCTGAAGTGTCTTGGGCTGAGGTTACGGCGTCGCACCCGTCTGTCCAGGGCATCCCACAGATGTTCGATCGGGTTTAAGTCCAGTGATCTTGAGGGCCTGGGGAGCTCATTGATGTTGTGGTTCTGGAGGAAGTCTCAAGTGTGACGTGCTGAGTGGGGCCTGGCATTGTGCTGTTGAAACAACTCCCTCTGGCGATCAATGATTGGAAGGACGTGCGGGCATAGGATTTCGTCACAGTACCGTTGAGCTGTCAGGTTGCCCTGGATCATCACCAAATCACTTCTCCTACGGCAGGTGATCGCTCCCTACATCATAACACTTCCCCGGCCGAATCTGTCCACCTGGGGAACGCAAGCGTCGGCGAAACGCTCACGCCGACGTCTGTACACCCGCATTTTGTGCGTTTTGTTGTGATGTTTCAAAACATAAACACCATAAGACTCATAAACAGAGCAAAACCTTTTGTAAAATGAATCACGTTTTAATTCATTGCTACATGAAATTGCTATTTTCACGATGCGTTTCTTTTTTTGGGAGAGTATATGTGCTGCGGCCTTTCCAAACTGAGACAAACTTGTATTGACAGGGCCTAGGGCTTATGTGGTGATATTGGGGAGAACTTGTTATTTGTCATTGTTTGGATTTATTGATGGTGGTGATGATGATGACGACGACGACGACGGTGGTAGTGGTGGTGGTGATTATGGTTATGATGATGATGATGTGATGATGAGGACGACGACGACGATGATGACGACGACGACGGTGGTTGTGATAGTGATGATGATGATTATGGTTAAGATGAAGTCGACAACGACGATGATGATGATAATGATGATTTAGAGATTTAACTGCGCTTTCCGACATAATGCGTATTTCGCACAGGGGCCCGCTAGGACATTTAGTGTTTGATGGGAAAAGGGGTGATTTGACCAAAAGTTTGAATATTGAGATTTCACAGAAGTGTTTGGGGGGATGGTTTGGTTGGTTTGGGTTTACTTGTAACTGGGCATATGACAGACAGAGAGACTTTATTGAAATAGAACATGAAGGCCTCTGGTCATGCTCTGTAACATTTTACAATGATCAGTTATCAGGTGGTGAGGAATGGCATCTAGATGATTCGTTAACTGTAGTTTCTCACCTGGAATGATTCATAAATATACTTGCCTCATAGCCTTTGTTTTGTAGCATGTTTGGTTGAAATCAGCTGTACAAAGATATATATTTAGTGGGGTGTATTATAATACGGATTGATGTAATGGTGTCTTAAAAGGGAATATGGACATTGAATGACTTTGTGCATATCCTTGCTTCCTATCACTGACTGAGTTTAGTTTTACGCCGCTTTTAGCAATATTCCAGCAATATCACGGCGGGGGACACCAGAAATGGGCTTAACACATTGTGCCTATGTGGGGAATCGAACCCGGGTCTTCGGCGTGACGAGCCAACGCTTTAACCACTAGGCTACCCCACCGCCCGCTTCCTATCACTACCATGGCAGCAAGTATCAGTATATAGTGAGAGGAATGGCTTCATAATCTACTCATAGCACATCTATATTTATGATTTAGAATATTACTTTAATACGATTCGAAGCTTAAATTTACTTTCAATTGCTGATACAAAACATACGTGGTGGAAATTCTTAATTCCTGCATCCAGTGTTTGATATATTGATCCCGCAATCGTTGTTTTAAATTCAGGGACATGTAACGCAAAAATGTCATTAAAGTATATATTGTCAGTGAAGGGGCCTTAGTACTATCCTTCTATGCAGTGTTAAGATCCCTTCAGTGATAATATATACATTGATGTCAGTTGCTGTTTTTTATTGTTTGTTTTGTTTTGTTCGTGTGGTTTTTTTGCGCTACAATCCCCTGTGATTTAAATGTTATAACTAAATTGTTTGAAACACTCATGTGATAATGGTCCATAGAAAAAAAGCATCTTGTAGTAGAATATTAGATTTATTATATCTGAATATAACCACATTGGTTTTATAATTACTAACAGAAAGTCCCCAAACATTACTGTATTCCAATAAACTATCAAGCTGGGTTTGCAAGCCAGTAGGCGATTTATTCACAAGGACCATGCCGTCCGCAAAATCGAGTACAAATAACATAAGGTCATTTATATCTATACCTGCTAAATAATACGGGGGATAAAATTTCCCCTTGTCGCAGACCGGTATCATATGTGAAATTATCCCTATATTCAGTTTCTGTATGTTACACATGATTTCACATTGTTGTACATTGCTCGACAGATGTTAATTCATTTTTTTTCCTAATACCTTGCTTAATCAAATTCAAACGCTTTTTGGTAATCACTAAACGAACAGACTAATTTACCCTTTTCTTTAAATACAAGCTCTATTAATGTATCCAAAAGGAATAGATTGAGTAGCCTAGTGGTTAAAGCGGTCGCTCGTCACTCAGAAGGCCTGGGTTCGATTCCCCACATGAGTACAAAGTGTGAAGGCCACTCCTTGTGTCGCCCGCCGTGATATTGCTGGAATGTTGCTAAAATCGGCGTAGAATCCAACTCACTCACCAAAATGAATATTGTGTCTGTTGTATCCCGTCCTTCCACAAAACCAAACTGGTCATCTGATATCAAAGTAAACCTATCTGCCATCTTGCATTTAAAATCTTTGTAAATAATTTGTCATAACCACTCAAAACAGTAATTCTCTGAAAGTATTATGTTCATCTACAGTGTCATGCATGTACAACTCCAACTTCCAAATCTTGTCCAAATACACAGAATCTAATATCCTGTTAAATCTTCTAGCAATGTCTCCATAATCCCTAGTAGAATCTCCACATATTCTGACAGAATCATTTCCTGGAGACTCTTCTTCACAGTCTTTACAGTTGCCGTTATCTCGTTAAATGTTATTGGTGTGTTTAATGTTTCATAACAGTCAGCTGCTGCTACAGTGTTCAAGAATTCTTCTTCGACTGCGAACATTCTTTATCACATCATACAACTGTTTTGCTGTTCCCAAATGTACCGTGTTTACGAGTTTGCAGTTGCCCAAAGAAAGGGCGTCATGTCTCTGTACAGTAAATGATAGAATCCTCATAAACGTAAAGGAAGTGTCCATTTCAGTAGATCGAGTTCTTTTACAGGTACTTCTTTAAATAGGCACCTATATTGTTCACATTCCACTTCACAGATGTAGTGAGTGAGTGGGTTTAGTTGTTTAGCAATATTCCAGCAATATCACGGCGGGTGACACCAGAAATGGGCTCAACACATTGTACCCATGTGGGGAATCGAACCCGGGTCTTCGGCGTGAAGAGGAACGCTTTAACCACTAGGCTACCCCATCGCCTCTCACAGATGTAAATGGTTCATCGTCAACTTCATCGTTTACATCTTTATTTTGAATGTCACGAAAATGGGACCATGGTCAGAAAACTCACTGGAAAGTGTGATGTGAGATAAAATTAAGCCCCTAAGCAGGCCCGTCTCAAAGCATGGGCACGCTGGGTGGGTAGTTGCCCGGGGACCCCACGAACATAGGGCACCATGCTAATATGTTTATGTTATACCTGTGGGAGGCTCTGCAGGTAAGTTCATGATTATGGTTGTACGCCGCTTTTAGCAATATTCCAGCAATATTCCAGCAATATCACGGCGGGTGACACCAGAAATGGGCTTCACACATTGTACCCATGTGGAGAATCGAATCCAGGTCTTCGACGTGACGACACGTTCACAACGATTCTACCCCAAGGCCCCGGCTGCGCCCATTGCTAAAAGGCCCTACGCGTAAGCTAAATAGGTGGCACATTCAGCAAGAAGAGCCAAGTGTAATTATTACTAAATATAGAATGTTCTACGGCATGTAATATCAAACATATCCTAAGTGGAATCAATCTGTGGTATGGTCTACTTGAGAACATGGTGTTGCCGTTCGGGTTACTTTTGATGCTTCAAGCTGTCATAATAGTTACGTAATTAAGGAAGAATGTTTTCTTCTTTTGTTTTGTTTGGACTTTTGTTTTGGGGGGTGTGGGGTGGGGAGGGCAGGGGGGTATAATTCACATTGTACATGTTCCCCATAAAATCATCATTATCAGACGCGCGCGCGCGCACGCACGCACACACACACCTAGCCATAAATTATGAACGGTTCCTAAAGTGCAGGTTATTGTACTTCTTGGGTTCAGTCCAATTTGGTATTCGAACTCACACTCTCAAAAGTAGGCCTAGATGTAAAAAATCTCCAGCTCACAAAGTCAGCGATATATACCACAGGGAATTGTATTGCTGAAAATAATACGTCCTGGGCCCTACAAGCGTACACTGACTGATATACATATACATATAAAGAAGGTCCTTCCTTATATGTATATGGATATCAGTGTACGTTTGTAGGACCCAGGACGTATTATTTACAGCAATACAAGCCCCTGTGATATAACCCACTCAGACACTCTTTTCACACAGTCGCTCTATGGCTGAAATATTCCGATGCAACGTTAAATGTGACCTCACTCACTTTTTCCGTAGATCTTGTCGAGAGTAATTTATACGTCTGTATCTGTATGCATTGATCAGAATATGGGGAAGCTCCGCACAAAATCATGCCAGCACAATCGGTGTATGGAGCTTCGTTAATTTTAACCAATCCAGAATAGGCTATGCCTTTGCTGCAAATCTGTATTGTTGTAGAAACGAAAAGATGGCGGCAGGTGCCTGTCAATTACTTTATAAATAATATTGCTCTCTCGCCATCACTCAAACACAATGCTTGTTAACGCAATAGAGCATTCAGATGTGGAACTGACTAAAGAACACATCATGGAAATTGGTGATTTGCTAGAGAGCAATCAGCTCAGAGTAATTTCCTTGAGAAATTGTAAGATATCAGATGTGAACTTTAAACGATTAATGAAAAGTAGCGGCCGCAGTAAATCTTTGCTACAGATGTCCCTCAGTGTTGGAGTCATCTCCGACCAGCAAAGAATAGAACTACTTGCACAGGCTTTGAGGAAGAACAAGCTGCTGAAATCGTTACAGTACGTAACAACAGTGACTGCCCGTAGTCTTCTTAGTTTCTCAAATAGCACCTTCAAAAATATATATAACCGTAAATGTAAACACATGTTGAAGTCAATTCCTATAAATATAGTAGTAAACAAGAACTTCAGAAGTTGCTTGTTTTAGGATTACCACAGAAACTGGATATTACAAAATCAGTAACACCTTTCAGCACAGTAATGCATCACAACCACATCTCTCTATTATCAACCATTCCAGCACTATACCTAATATAAAGCTATCTGCCAGCTACTATTCTACAGCCTGAGTTTGATGCAATTTCATCTTGTCTTGTATTATCACATCATGCTTAAAATACTCCTGAAATACATTTTCAAATAAGTCAACTTGAAAGAATGGCAGAGTAATTTTTCCTTCGCTGTTTGTTGTACTATTAACTACTTAGTACTTTGTCAGTCCTATGTACATGTTGTCAGTCTAGAAATATTTCATGAGTTTAACTGCCTGTTTACTCTAGTATCCATGGTAACCCTATTGGTGATGAAGGACTGAAGGTGATAGCAGAGGCGCTCTCATACAACTCCCATGTAACAACCCTGGATGTTGGTGACTGTGACTTGGGAGATGCTGCTATACAACATCTAAGGCTTTTGCTGATGCCAACAGCAGAGCAAGAAGGTGGGTCAGCCGAAAGCAGAGCCTTGTTTGCCAGAGCTACAGAAACATCATTCGCATCATTCATTAACTTATATATATTAATGTATGATGTTAAACAATAAACAAGCATGAAATAGGTCTTTGAATGGCATTTAGAAGTGATCATTTAGATGCTCCTTAAGCATGAAATACAATTGATTTACCAGCAGCTTCTTTGGTACAAGAGCAGAAGTTTAAATACTGCATTAAAACACAGGATTACATCAATATACATTGTATTTGTTGTACTAGCAAATGCAGACAAAAAAGACAAATTAGTATGATAAGAGTTATCTATTGAATTGTTTTAAAATCTCCTGTGTATACTATATATATGCTAAACATAGCAGCATCTTTCACAAATATTTGCAAAATGCCAGCTTCCCTGATATTGGGTAACCCTATATTCTTCTGGATGTCAATAGAAAGCACAGGACCCTTTGACACAACCAGTTTTTGGAATTCACTTGTGCCTATGGTTTGCACAAAATTCATATTTGCATCTACAACTCAAGGATTTCATCCCACAAATGAAATACTGTTCAAAGCTACCCTGACTCACCCACTTACCCACCCACCCACTTATTTTTTCTCCTGAAGGTTTGTCTGAACTGGGCCTGAGTGCCAACACAAGGATCAGTGAAGCAGGATGGGCAAGTCTTGCCATGACAGTTGCCCACTCTCCAAACCTGAGGCGTATCTTCCTCGACTACAACAATTTGGGGAATATTGGGGCCAGCAGCCTGGTGGTGGGAGTTGCAGCCAACCAGCAGATAGAGGTCCTCGATCTCGAGGGCACCGGAGTCACAGAGGAGACAGCACAGGTACACTAGTCCATGTTAAACTCCAATGAACTATTTTGCTTCAAGGTCAAAGGAACTTAAAAATGTCTGTTGGAAAACTTTTTTGATTCAACTCATGAATTATCACCGACAGTGAGAAGACCAGATGTCTGTGATGTAAATCCTCAAATTTCAAGAACTTTGTTAAGTTGGAATAATTCCAGCCCTTCTATGCTAGAATCATTACATCACTTTGGGCTGCAATAGAATCATCTGAGTTCCAAAAAATATCTGCCATCTACTAATTCCAAAATGACAGCTACCTTAAATTGTGCAAATATATTATCGTCTCACTGTCAGTATTGCCTAAAAATAGACCCTTTTAAAAATGTTGTGATTTAGAGTAACATAATATTCCTTTGTAGCTGTATATGACCTTCTCAGTATCGCCTAGCGAACCTAATAAAAAAGTCTCAGATAAATATTAATTGTATCCAGTGTGCGAAATAGTTTCCAAATTTTGCTAGCCAGTCGGGCTAGCTATGCCTGAACGTTACTAGGCCACAAAATGATTCACTAGTCCAAAATTTAAATGTAGACACTGATTTCCTCATTAAGCTGCTAATACGATGAACATTTTTATAAGGCCATAATCTTGCATGATTTAAAAGTGTGTTATAACTTAACAAGTTGGAGAAAGTGATATCTTTACAAAATGACCCCATGAACATTTACTAGCCAGTCAGGCCAGTGTCTATGGAGATTTACTGGCCCGCCTGGATTTTTACCACGGGCTAGCAGGCCAGTGGTTATTTCAAACACTGATTGTATCAAATAATTTGTGTTTTCAGCTTCTGTTGGATCTAATGCAAAACTACCCTGGTAAATTACGAAAAATAACCCTTAGTGAAAATAAGGTGAAGAAGAGCACTGTTGCAGCCATCAAATCAATCCTGCGTATTAATGTTCCGGATGGTGCCAGTACTGATGCCAGTGAGGACGACTTCCTGTCTACCACTGCCAGTGTGAGCTCCTCACAGGGGCCCATTTCCTGTACCAGTGATGCGATGAGTGAGACCAGCACCTCTGCAACTGAAGTAACAGACACTGAGGACAGTGTACGAAGTGAGACAAGTACTGTGAAGGATCTGGTGTTGACGGATATCGAAGATCCAATTGAGAAAACACAGGCGGAGAAAGTTGATGCTTCTAAGAAGAAGAAGAAGAAGAAAGTGAAAGATGAAGAAGACGAAGATCTTGGGGAGGAGCTGAAGGAGGTGCCAGTATTTTGGTGATTTTCCTTTCAGGATTTGGTGCAGTTTGGTAGCTTAGTGGTTAAAACGGGGTTGATTCCCCACATGGGTACAATGTGTGCAGCCCATTTCTGGTGTTTCCCACCATGAAGCTGCTTGAATGTTGCTAAAAACATTGTAAAAGCCAGCTAACTCACTCACTTACCTGGATTCTGCCAGCTTTTGAACTTACTTCTGCTGATACATATTTTATCAGTGTCACGAAGCAAGCATTTTCATGCAAAACATTTATCTCAGAATTAACACGACATATTTTCTGGAAGTGTCTAATCACTTTATGAAATTGTACATGTTTCTATGCTACACATGCTGTGTAATATGTCTAAGGAGGCACAATGTCAAGCAGTGCTGAATATTGTCAACACAGAGATGGTGTTGCTGTGGCTCTGTAACAGGATTATGGTGTGTTGATCCTCATATTTATAACACATCAGGTCTTATGTCACGTAAGCATGTAATTCTTCCATGGTTGTGTATGCATAAATATGTACATTTAACATTGAATTTGAATCAAATCAGTTAGAGAGTTGTCAAATTATGATACAATGCCTCTGATTCAGATGACCAATGTGGTGACCTTTTTGCTTCCAGCTGTACTCCCTTGACATATACATAGAGAAATAAACATGATAAAGGAACACAGGAAAATTCAAGCGTTCCTTTATTAATTTCCAGTTTTCATCACCACAGCGCTATTCAAAGCTGGTGATGAAAACATTAAAGGAACACTTGAATTTTCCGGTGTTCCTTTATTTGTTTCTCTACGTATATTTAAGAGCAACCTCAACACCTGTATCTTTAAGACTTTCTGTAACTTGGGAGCACCCCTGAAAAAAGCTGCCAATGACTTTTTGCTGTGACATTTTGTTTGTAGCGCCATGAGCAAGCACTCTATGCCTGGAGTTTGGTGCAGTATAAGTGCACATATTATTATTCATTCTACAACTCGTCTCACAATTTTGCCTTGAGGCCAAGTGTCAGAGTAGGCTACATAGCTTTAAATACCTACCTTTTTTCTAACATTCTGTGAGAATGTTTCCTAAATGTAGGAAGGCTGACAAATATGTCTAATATATTACAAATCTTGTAAAAGGTTTATCATGTTTGTAAATTTATAACAACAAAAGGTGTTCTGTATTTCTTTCACATCTATGCTTTGGTACCACTTTTGCAGTTCTATGAATTGAGAGCAAGAATGAATTTAATTAGATCTGAACCAGATAATATCTGAACAATCACCTCACTGCCATGTTGTCTTCATGTAAGATTGTGTTCAGTCAAAAACAGGCCGATACTTCCAGCATTCACAGTATATATTTTTTACAGGTTTTTGGCCAATTATCAGAGGCTATTTTACATGTTGACTTGCACAGTTGTTGCCTTAATGTTGTGAGATGTTTGAACCACCATAACAGCAGCACAGTACTTACCCAGCCATGTTCCATGGGAGTTGTTATTATTCAACAATTCTTGTGAAATGATCACTCTGTAGAACAGGGTCCTTACAATATACACTGATATTTACACTTCATATGATGGTGGTTGTTCTGTTATTTAATTGAGGAGCATGGTTGTTACCGTCACATCACAGAGGATTATACACTATGCAACAGCTAAATATCAAATATGGCTCTTCTCCCACACAAGACAGATGTTATTAGAATGTCTGAATAACATGTAGTATTTGTTCATGTTTACTAACTTTAGTTGTGCCAAATTATTGTTATTTCTTACGTTTTTGTTTAAATACAATGTCTTTGTATATCTATGTTGATATATCAGGGACAGAATAATTCTGTTCATACATCTTCTCAAAGTACTTTGTAATCTTTCTGCAGATAAAACTGTGTCCATATTGATGTTTATCCAGACTTGTTTTGGAGACTTTTATCTTTAATCTACCAACAAACTGTACATCTCTGTTATCAATGTTCCTTACCATATGTACAAATATTCCTCTCCCAGGTCTAGAAGTGATCATTAATATTTCATCATCTGATTTACATCAAGAATTCACTTACTATGATTCTTTCGTCATTATGAGACCTTCTTAAAAATTCAATGGTTCCACTGAATCCTAAAAATTAAAAAGGGACAAAAATGTTATAAACTGTATTGATTGTAGTTAAATTAGCAAATTCTTGAACTATTTGTGTACTTTATGTACTTTAGTTATAAGATTTTTAGTTTCCTTTCTTTCACAGATGGAATAAATACTCATGTTACAGCAGCAAATGTTTGTTGATTTGACATCGGTATACCAAATGATGAAAAATTCCATTTTAGCTTGCTATGCATTAGTTGCATAATGTTCAGGCTTGCTATGCATCAGTTACTTAATGTTCAAGATTCTTGCACTTAAATAGACATGTGTGCATTTACACTAGTCTATACTAATGCTGGTGTTGGTCCACTAGAAAATCCATACCACAGTTTGACATAGATAATCCATGCTGATACTGTATACTAATTTCCAGCAGACCAGTCCCTGTTTAGTCTGCTTACTGCATACCTGTGAAGATCTGGGTAAGAATTTGTCTTCAGCAACCCATGCTTGTTGTAAAGGCGACAAACGGTATCGCGTGGTCAGGCTCGCTGACTTGGTTGACACGTCATCATATCCCAATTGCATAGATCGATGCTCATGCTGTTAAACACTGGATTGTCTGGTCCAGAGTCGATTATTTACAGACCGTCGCCATATGGCTGGAATATTGCTGAGAGCAGCCGGCAAAAACAATGGTATCTGAAAGCGTATTTTATTCATATCTCTTAAAAAAACTAGGGTCGGCACCAGAATTCAAGGGTCCGGTCAGGTAATAGAACCCCAACATTTGTTTTTTCGGCTTCAGTATAGGACCATGGTGAGAAAGTCAAAGTCATGAATTGGATGTTATTGTGTGGTCAGTCTAATCTCGTCGCAGTGTCTGATAACACAAACAGTGGAGATCCTGGCCGCAGTGCAACACTGAAACATTTGTGGAGATATAATTATACATGCTATCACATCTGGTATGTTGATATGAATCGGAAACAAAGCCATGTTTACAAAATGACAGAGAAAAGGATGTTATTTATTTTGTTTAAATTTGGAGTGATAAATAATGTGGAGAATCATCATTTTGGTGTACCCTCCATGTTGCCTACAGCTGTTAGGTGTACAGTTCCCAAAAGAGGCAGGTGTTTGGCCACGTGTCTTGGAGGAGCTGGTGTTGAGTCTGTAGTCCCTGGAAAGGCTGGTGTTGGGCCAATTGTCCCTGAAGACGCTGCTTTTGGGTCTATTGTTCAAGAGGCTGGAATTGGACCCAGAGTTTCAGTATAGGCTTGTGTTTGGCCTAATGTCTCCGGAGAAGCTGGTGTTGAGGCTATAGTCACAGAAAACCTGGGTGTTGGGCCTATAGTTCCAGAAGAGGTTGGTGTTGGGCCTATTGTCCCTGAAAAGGTTGCTTTTGGGCCCATAGTTCATCAAGAGGTTGGAAATGGGCCCAGAGTTTCAGTGTTGAGTCTATATTATCGAAAAAGGCTGGTGTTGGAACTATAGTTCCAGAAGAGGCTGGTATTGGGCCTATATGCCCAGAAAAGGCTGGTGTTGGAACTACAGTTCCAGAAGAGCTTAGTGTTGGGCCTATAGTTCCTGAAGAGACTTGCACTGTGGAATAAGTGCAAACACCACATTCCCCATTGTGCCCAGGCAGTGAAAGGAATGTCACCAGTTATCAGAAGAGTTATCTCCCATTTGTTAGTTGCCAGACTGAGGTGGGTGACAGCACTACACACTTGTAGTAACAGATATATAACAGGACATAAGATTTGCATATGCCATACTGATAACCTTCATAGATTACTTTCATTGAAGTTTGGATTGACAATGTCATTGTTCCCCAATAAACTGCCCCTCGAATGTACAAACATGTACAAACAGTAAAATGTTATCCCACACACAACAAAAACCTTCCCATTTCACTGATTCATCTCAATAATATAGCATGGTGACAAATGTTTTCTAGCATCTGACATAGCCTAAGTCTTCCTTGGTCATACCATACTAACATATATTGGACTGAGACAGTATTCTACATAGGTAATCAATTACAATGATTGGTTGATTTTAGCTTATTGACAATGGCATGACTACAATATGGGAAGATACCATCCCTAATAAATATTATCGATATAATCACATTTTAATTTTTGTCATCAATATACAATGACAATTTCAATCAGTTCATGTTTGTGCATTGTGTACATTGCGCAACTAAAGTGTCAATAATCATATTTGAGCTTCCGTGGTTTCATAAAGAGCTTAATCTCATCATCTGTGATCTTGGCCCTCCTTTCTCGATGTTCTCCAATAATTTTCTGTAAAAGTGTGATCAGCTCTTTTTTCAGTTCCCCTGTCAAAATCTGACCACTTGTATAACCCTGAAAGAGGAAACACCATTGTCAAAGTCATTCACAAAATCACATTCCAATTAATTAATATATATGTTTATGAAATAAAAGCAATTATACAATTCAGTAAACCTCATTATCAATGCATGTCTACTCAATGTCACCAACGGCCATATTCTACACTTTGGCAAAGATGTTGAAGAACACTTGATTCGGACAATAAACTAAAGTAAGATGATGGAATTGGGTGCTCAGGGTTTTACCTTGACTTACAAACATGGGAGTGAGTGAGTGAGTTTAGTTTTATGCCACACTCAGCAATATTTCAGCTATATGGTGGCGGTTTGTAAATAATCGAGTCTGGACCAGACAAATCCAGTGATCAACAACATGAGCATCGATCTGCGCAAATGGGATACGATGACACGTGTGAACCACGGTTCACAAACATGTCAGTCCAAGGACCCCGAATTATTAGTTTTAAGGATCCTTGCAGGCAATATGAGGATCCAGTGAAGTAACAGTTTAGAGAACTGTATGTTTTGATAATTTCTTTAGAGCCTGGAATGAATCATTGATCATGTGGACTGATGGATGAAATGATGCAAGTAACTGCTTTGAAAGAAACAACCCAACACTTAGTAAAGTCAAAGATGTGTTGGGGGTACAATGAATAATATTGTGCGTCCCTCCGGACATAGTGAATTTTTTTCTGCGCCCATTCTCTACATTTATGCATACTGGACACACAACCCCTACCTTCTTTTCAGTACTATGTACAAAAGGGCTTGTAAAGAATCAAGTCTGGCCAAACCAGTGCTAAACATGCTCAATACATTCAAGCAGTATTTATCTACACAGTGGCCGCTGAAGCCACACAATCCAAAATGATCAGTCTGCTCCTTAAACCATATCAATGGGGTTGGACACCATTGGGGTAGCCTTGTGGTTAAAGCGTTTGCTCGTCATGCCGAAGACCTGGGTTTGATTCCCCACATGGGTACAATGTGTGAAACCCATTGCTGGTTTCCACAACATGAATATGCTAAAAGCATTTCAACAAACAGAGAATTGCAAATATGCATGTCAAAACCAAGGATACTTACTTGTTTTATTTCTTCTAGCCTGGCATCATCTTCCATGAAGAATGTGAGGTACTGGTAGGACACATCAACACTGCAGTCGCCTCCCTTTTCTCGATGCTCCTCAACAGTTGTCTGACCTCCAGAGAATGCATACTTGTTGATCTGTTCATGAGGAGAAAACAAAACCATTTACAAAGTGTGACAGCAAAAGCAATAGATTATTGAAACTCAAGGAGTTCTATCTAACCATGCTAACAGTTATAACGTACATTGATTTTTTGGCATCAAAGTGGTGATTTACATGTCAAACAGTTAGGGCTGGCCATCGATATGCTAATCGATTATCGATAAATATCGGAGAAGTAACACTGAGCAAAAATCTAAAATAAATCAACACAATTCACATCAATGGTGAGAGGTGACATATGTAGGCTTGGATTACCAACATAACGCCATGCTGGACATGCATTGTAGGAGCAGCCCATGAATAAAGAGCTAACTTTGTATATTTTCTGAGTAAATTCATAAATTATTTCATCACAATAATTCATGTACAATATTATCGATTATACAATTTTCATATCGATAATCATTCCCATCAACGATATCTCTGATTATCAATCTTTTTAGCCAGCCCTACAAACAGTAATAACATTGTTCCTCAGTGTCATGCTGTATGAGAATCTCCAGCCATATTTAATGATATTTTCAGATAAGGAAACACAGCGTCAATTTCATGAGGTTCTGCATTCTGTCATGCGACTAAGTGTAGCTAATCCAGTAATGTGAATATGGATTTTTAGATGGATGTTTCGTTGGGGCAATGACATTGTAACATCACCAGTTACCTTTGTCTTGATCTGTTTATCTGTGTCAGTCAGGAATATCGATGAGTTGGTGTCACTGGCACTCATCTTGCTTTGAGCTCCTTGCAGTGCAGGGAAGAAAGTGGAGTGCATCAGAGCTGGCTTCATGCATCCCATCCTTGGTGCTACATCTCTTGTCATTCGGAAATACGGATCCTGGCAAAATATTAAAACATTTTGAACTTCAAAGGATGATGCTGGATAAGGTTCACATAATGAGAGTTGTGGAAAACTGGAAATGTTGGAATACAAATTGACTACTAATGATTGTTGAACTGTAAAGTTGAACTGTTATATCTACATCTATGATCAATCAGTTTGGGCAACAAACATTTGAATATCCTCAATAAGTCAATAGCACAGTGGATCAGAAAGGGAGAATTCACTTGGTCAATAGCACTGGGTCAGACCTGGAAGATTCACCCGGTCAACAGCCCAGGGTCAGACACAGAGAATTAACCTAGTCAATAGTCCAGGGTCAGATATGGAGAATTCACCTGGTCAACAGCCCAGGGTCAGACCTGGAAAATTCACCTGGTCAACAGCCCAGGGTCAGACATGGAGAATTCCTGGTCAATAGCCCACGGGAATCAGACAACTGTTGAACTCACCTGGTCAATAGCACAGGGGATCAGACAGGGGATGTTGTTCCTCCCATTGAAGATGTCTGGGAAGGAGGAACTGAAGCTGGGTGCAGCCTGGATGGAAGGGAAGCAGATCTTCCCAATGCAGTCGCTGTCACCAAAACCAAAACAGCCCTTCACCTGGTTGAATGTCACCAACTTTTGAAACTGACACATGTTCTTGTAAAACCCTCTGCTGTTTCTGTGGAAGAGAAATTATATACATTTGAATTGGTTTATCAACTTGAGGGACAAAACGTGAATAAATAAAACTGATGCCATGACCTTGAAAGAAATTTGACAAATTTATACAAATCCAAGACCTTTCTTACAAGTGAACACAGAATCATCACACATCGATACAGGCTACTACGATTCACTCACATATTCAGTGAATCAAACTGTATTCTTTCTTGAATTCAATTTGATTTTTACAATCACTGGAATTGAATACTAATGATTTTTTTTAAAAAGTGTGGTTTTTACTTCAATATGTTCAATTTGTCTGTCTTTTATAAAAGCCATATATGCAAGATGGAACATATCAAAAACAGGCAGGAACAATCAACACTTTTCATTTGAAAGAAACATGGCCAAAACATATATAATTCATTTTGTTATTTTTTTCACTGAAAATGATGAATACACCATCAACTGGATACATTTTATGGCATTCATGAAAAATATTAGCTTATTTGTGATATGTATTGCATTTGCCTCATTATGGATTCATTGCAGCCCTAGTGTATGTTGCATCTTGTTCAAATCCCATGTTATGCACTCAATAACCTTAAGCTAACATAGCAGTTGACAAAAACAAAGAAACTCTTTCATTATAATTACTAAGCAGGCGAGGTGAGGTGAAATGGGGTTTAACGTCGTACTTACGATTATTTCACTCATATGACGACGTGCATGCGTGTGTATGTGTGGCTGCTTGTACTAGCCCAGACCTAAGCTGGTTTTATAGTGCTAGCCCACTGAGATACCATGCCACAGTTAAGCATGAATACCCTATTCAGACACATTATACTGATTCCGAGCTGACCAGTCCTTGTTGTACCCATTAATGCTGAGTGCCAGGCAGGGACCAACAAGTACCATATTTTAACGTGTTTTGTTATGACGCAGTTAGGAATTAAACCCGCGACCTTCCACTCTACGGGCAGACACTCTAACCACTCCACCACAGAGGCGGTCCATTTTATTACTAAGGAGTATAAGGTAAGCACAATTACCCAATGTACTCAAAATCACTGAAGACAAAAGTCTTCTCTGGGTCAAATCCACAAGCTATAATGTCCTTTGTGTTTTCATATGATAGCCTGATCGCCTCTTCAATTGAGAAGTCCTTCCACAGGAACTTCTCATCATCCGTCATCTGTATGACTAACGGGACATCGAAAGTCTCCTGTAGCCACCTAAACACACAGAAAACGAAAGAGTGATATCCAAGCAAATGTAAGGGGATGGGACATAATGATTGGGCTGATACAAATAAATATAAAAAAGATTAGGTTTTCAATCTATCACATGTTAATTGGGTATCTCAGAAGGTCATCAAATCCAGACTAGCAATACAAAACAAACACCTTAATAAACCACTATGCTACCACCCACACCTGAATATTATCACTATCATATCAACAAAATGAAATAAAACAGCCCTTGGTACAGGTACAAATTATCCACTTTGAATTATCCAACTGTATGAGTGAGTATGGTTTTACACTGCTGTATGAAATTATAGTTTATACTTACTTTGTAATGACAAATGGAATAAGATGTCCCAGGTGCATGGCCTCTGAGGAAGGTCCACGACCGGTGTACAGGTAGAACGGCTGCTTCTTCTCATACATGTCCAGTATTTGGTGCAAATCCCTGGAATTATGAGATTATACATCTTAAACATTCACGAATACTCTCAAGCATCCAATGCTATTTTATAGTTGTTTTAAATCGAACAAAGTACATATGACTTACGTATAACATATATATGTTGTCAATTTTCAAATATGATATGATTTCTGAATAACAATGGTAAGATGGTAATTTTATGATAGCTGTAAGTATATAATGACCATTGTGGTCGAAAGAACTTCCTATCAGCTGATTGATAAAAAAATACACATACTATTATGACGACAGCAGTTGCCATTCGTAATTATAAATTACTGGGACAAAAAACATGTGCCAATCTCTTGTTATGTCTATGATTAAGAATAAAACATTTCTGAGTATGTGTAACAATGGATGACATATATATTTATGAAAATCTATCATCAGCTGATCACACATCCTGAGATATCTGCTTTTACCTGTGCGAGAAAAAAATTCCCCTTCGTATAAAATGATGGACTGGCTTCCCAGTTACTCTCTCCATTTTGTCAAGGAGTGCCTGGTCAATCTTGGAGCTTCCAAATCTTACTGCAAAAAGAATGCCATTGAAATAATCATTTAGAAGAAGAAGAATTCACCAAGTAAATGGGAAACAGAGCAGATCTGTAGCAAATATCATTACAATTTTCAAAGAGTAATTATAGAAAAAACATTCCATGTTGATATACTACACCAAAAACGATTAGGAATCACAAACTTTCGGGGGTACATGTTTTGTAGTGTAAACTAACTAAATAATTTCATAAAAATATCCCCCAAAATATCTGTAAAGAACTAACTTGTTTTATGACTAATCATGCTAATACTAGTAATAGCTAACATTATGATAAGTAAATATAACCTCTACTGGCCTGAACATATGTATAACAAGACAAATAAATATGAGTTTTCATGATTCGTTATATGTTACTGCATTGAACACAAAATCAGAATACAATGTTTAAACACTGAATTTAGGAAAATACAACTTTAAATTAATACCCTCTTTAAAAAAAATAATGACTGTTTTCCAATTTGCTTGCCCGGGGCTCTTAGTATAGAATCCTGGACAAGTCTATGTCATCGAATACACCAAGATACTGTAGTAGGACATGTGTGGTAGATACCACATTACTGGTCAGATGACGTGTGGTCCCACATGATCACTAAGTCTCTCTAATCATGATCTCTCATTCTACATGTTCTAAAATGACTTCAGTAAATACTGGATTGTGATTGGTTTATTAAATTCATTCATAGGTATATATATAATCACTTTATATACCTCCGATTTTCAACACAGTATGTATTTTTTTTAAATCATAATAACGTGGTTATGGTAGAATGGAGACAAACATACAGTTGGAAAATAGCAGTATATAACAAAATTACGCGTCAAATTTCGAGCTATTATAATTTCATTATATATCTCTGATTTTCCAACAGAGTATGTTTATCTCCTAATAACATAAGCCCCCATAATTCTTATGGATTCTAATAGTCAGTTTGGTAAACTGAACAATTAATAATAACATGACAATTCAAACAAATCAATAATTTCTTTTTTTCAAACTGACAGTCTTCCTAATTTACTGTACTCGTTGAGATGGTTGGAAAAGTGTTGGTCATTCTGACACAAAACACGGAACCCCTCTGGATTTTGACTGTCTATGCATTCATAATCTAAAATGTATTAAAAAAATAGGATGTGCCATCATGTGGTCTTTTCCGGTCCTTCGATTTCATATCCTATGTAAGTATGTTAATGCCGGTTTGGATATCAATGTATTATAATAACTCACCTATCAATTTATCATAATCGATGCCTTTCGCAGATGAACTTGCAACATTCCACGGATCAACAAAATCCTCTTCTTGGGTCTGGCCATCACCAATACTCATGTTCTGAACAGCTGCGGATTGTTCATCAGCCATATTGGCTTTTTGCTCACGCAAACAAACTAAACAGTCTTTTCGGTATGAGATATAAAAGCGTAGCTCACTTTCTTTTCACAACTGTTCCGATCATATATTGAACACCTGTCTGATTCATTTATATCATTTCCGATGTTGAAATAATGTAGGAAGTATACTTAGCGAACCGGTACTGACATATCGTATACACGTGTTGCATCATTCGTGCAGACGATGGCGACGCCTGTAACACGCACTGTGATTGGTAGGTCACGCCTATGAGATTTGTGAACTGTATCATCATTGGTTATTAATAGGCGGATTTTCAAAATGGCTGCGCCCATGATGTTTCTCATTTCACGTGTAATGATCACGTTTTAGCACGGCAGTTTGTAACAAGGACGTATATACGTCTTTGGTTGTAATCAATGATGAAACTTGCTGGCAATGTTTAAAACCTCAATCGTAGGCAACAGTTTCAATCGATATCAGCTGAGCTTTGTTTTCGAAAGTGAGTGTCCATTCGCTATATGTTACTGCATTGAACACAAAATCAGAATACAATGTTTAAACACTGAATTTAGGAAAATACAACTTTAAATTAATCCCCTTTAAAAAAAAAATAATGATTGTTTTCCAATTTGCTTGCCCGGGGCTCTTAGTATAGAATCCTGGACAAGTCTATGTCATCGAATACACCAAGATACTGTAGTAGGACATGTGTGGTAGATACCCAATTACTGGTCAGATGACGTGTGGTCCACATGATCACTAAGTCTCTCTAATCATGATCTCTCATTCTACATGTTCTAAAATGACTTCAGTAAATACTGGATTGTGATTGGTTTATTAAATTCATTCATAGGTATATATATATAATCACTTTATATACCTCCGATTTTCAACACAGTATGTATTTTTTTTAAATCTTAATAACGTGGTTATGGTAGAATGGAGACAAACATACAGTTGGAAAATAGCAGTATATAACAAAATTACGCGTCAAATTTCGAGCTATTATAATTTCATAATATATCTCTGATTTTCCAACAGAGTATGTTTATCTCCTAATAACATCAGCCCCCATAATTCTTATGGATTCTAATAGTCAGTTTGGTAAACTGAACAATTAATAATAACATGACAAATCAATAATTTCTTTTTTTCAAACTGACAGTCTTCCTAATTGTTAAATAATAACTCACTACGGTACTCTCGTTGAGATAGTTGGAAAAGTGTTGGTCATTCTGACACAAAACACGGAACCCCTCTGGATTTTGACTGTCTATGCATTCATAATCTAAAATGTACTAAAAAAATAGGATGTGCCATCATGTGGTCTTTTCCGGTCCTTCGATTTCATATCCTATGTAAGTATGTTAATGCCGGTTTGGATATCAATGTATTATAATAACTCACCTATCAATTTATCATAATCGATGCCTTTCGCAGATGAACTTGCAACATTCCACGGATCAACAAAATCCTCTTCTTGGGTCTGGCCATCACCAATACTCATGTTCTGAACAGCTGCGGATTGTTCATCAGCCATATTGGCTTTTTGCTCACGCAAACAAACTAAACAGTCTTTTCGGTATGAGATATAAAAGCGTAGCTCACTTTCTTTTCACAACTGTTCCGATCATATATTGAACACCTGTCTGATTCATTTATATCATTTCCGATGTTGAAATAATGTAGGAAGTATACTTAGCGAACCGGTACTGACATATCGTATACACGTGTTGCATCATTCGTGCAGACGATGGCGACGCCTGTAACACGCACTGTGATTGGTAGGTCACGCCTATGAGATTTGTGAACTGTATCATCATTGGTTATTAATAGGCGGATTTTCAAAATGGCTGCGCCCATGATGTTTCTCATTTCACGTGTAATGATCACGTTTTAGCACGGCAGTTTGTAACAAGGACGTATATACGTCTTTGGTTGTAATCAATGATGAAACTTGCTGGCAATGTTAAAAACCTCAATCGTAGGCAACAGTTTCAATCGATATCAGCTGAGCTTTGTTTTCGAAAGTGAGTGTCCTGTGGCTAGTGTGCTTATCCCCCAGATAGCATTCGGACGTTGGCAATGTTGGCAAAACCATTGCCAACGTTGTATTGGGCCAACGTCTGAATGCTATCTGGATCATTGTCACCCGTGAAGATCCGTAAGAGGCGGCTAACGGGATCTGGTGGTGAGAATCAAGTCATCGTATCGAACTGCGTTGATAGATGCTCATGCTCTTGACCACTGGGTTGCATGCCCTCGATTATTTACAGACCACCGCAATATATAGCTAGAAAGCTGGTGAGTGCGTTGTTCAACAACCAGCCAACCAACTTATTTACATTCCGTCCCATATAGCAGGAATATTGCTGAGCATGACATAAAACAGAGACCATATACCGATATCGGTATATGGTCTCTGCATAACACAACAAAAAAAAACAACACTACATATGATAGAAAAATCATTAAGTGACACTTTTCTAGTTTTCTATAGGTGTTTGCCCCTATATATAGCAGGAATATTGCTGAGTGCAATGTTTAACAACAAACAAACAACACTAGATACATATGATAGAAAAATCAGTAAGTGACACTTTTCTTTTCCATAGGTGTTTGTGAGAGGCATATCATCACCAGAATGGAACTTCTTCAGTCATATGATGTCAGTTCTGGAGAGAGTGAAGAAGATAACGAAAATGTCAACAATAATAAATTAAAGTGTGAAGCAGAAATGAAGAAGGGCAATGTTCAAGAGATTCAAAAGGATACCAACTATTTTGGAATAGAACACAATAGCAGCTACAGCGATGACAGTTCATGTGATGGCAGCAACAACAAAGATGGAGAGTTGGAGATTGGTGGATTGAGAGTTGAAATACCTGATAGTGATTTCTGGAGAGAACTTAAAGCTGAAGATGTCAAACAAATAAAGTCTGATGCAAGCAAGATACTGTCACATCTACCATTAGAAAAATCTGAAAGTTCTCCTGCAAAATGGAAACAGGTTGGGTTGAATAAAAACAGTCAGACAGTACGTGAACAATCTTCAAAGGAGACAAAACTGGATTATTCCTCCAAATCAAATGAAACTGTAAGCTTGCAAAGAAAAATATTTTATATTCATTCAAAAATCCAACCCAAAATGCATACCCTGTCATCCAATTTCCCCCCAGAAAAACTGGACCGACACATTGATGCTCATGGGGGTGTTGTAAACAGAGTGAAGTGGAATGTTCCATCATTTAGTCACCTTTTCCTGTCAACAAGCATGGATTCCTGTGTGAAGATCTGGAATGCATTCTCTGCTGAAAGTGCCTGTGTGAGAAATCTGATGCATCATGGGAAGGCAGTAAAAGATGCAGAATGGAGCCATGATGGTCGGAGCATACTCAGTTGTAGTTACGATAGAAGTGCTGTCGTCACCGATGTTGAAACTGGTAAATATGAAACTTTTTTGTTTAGGATTATCAGTTCTCATGGAGCATTTGTTGTCAATTTTTGGTCTTTATCTTCAGTATTTAGTTATCAGTGAATGAGTTTGGTTACTATCATTTATTTGAACAGTATTGAAGTCATATCGTGTCATTCTGTGTGAGGAAAGCTTTGATGATGCAGGTCTTAAAGTTTTACCATTTTGGTGCCGACAAACCTAAAAATATAATCAGGCGAAAGGGAATCGAACTGGCAATCGTATATTTCTGGTGTGCCCATGAAGTGACAGCTCTGGAGAGGAAATAGCAAGACTTCTGATAACTGGACCACCCATGACCTCCAGTGAGTTATTAAAAACATGATCATAGTTTTAGGTCAGTTAACCCCTCAAAATTGTCATAATGGAATTGAGTTTTGAGAAGTTCTTTTCTCTTGCAACAAAGGTGATGCTCTTCGTCCAGACACCTTCATGATTTGACCTTTGACCTGATCACAAAAAGTTGATTGGTTGTTGATATCATCCTCATATTAAACACTTAGAGACTAAATATATAAAGATTCCTGCATCTGCTTCTTGGCAAAGACCGAAGACCAGCATATCGTTTCTTTTTCTTCTGCACTGAGCTCACTCTTACTTCACTGAAAGTTTGAAGAACTTATTCTTTGACATAAATACAACATTTAGTATGAATGTCTTCTGATCTGAGATTTTTTTGGCAAATCAGCTGGTTAGAGTGATTGCAGCTTCATGTACCAGATTCAGTTCCTGATGTATTCTCCAAGGGGAGCTGAGAATGAATAACCATTATAACTATTGTCTCCGGTTATAATAGTGTATGAGTACCAGGAATATTCAACATGAACCAGTTCTTGAAAGACATTGTAGCGTTGATGTTCCTGAAAACTGACTCTTTGTATCAGATCCTACTTTGCAATTTCTTAATACTGTACATAATTAAAAGAAAATATCTCAGTTTATTACTCTGGTGTTAGTCTGTCTCACAGTCCCTGAACCATATCATTTTCCCTACAGCCTAGCCCTCCCTGCAATGCTAAAGCCCTAAATGAAGCAAGTATAGAATTTCTCAGGTTCTGAATGCCTGGTCTCCCTGGAGCTTAACACAAATGAGTGTATTTGTTGGGTGTATTTGTTACTGTCAAAATTATATATATTCAGAGACTAAGCGTTAGTCTACTCTGGTGTACATATATTCAATTAATATTTTGACAAAGTCTTGAAACATTTGGGGGATGAGTTCTTGTTCATGAGTTCTGATTGGTTGTCAGGGAAGCAAGTGTGCAAACTGGAGCATGCTGGGTATGTGACCTGTGGGAAATTCAACCCTGTGAGGAGAAGTCAGGTAGTTACTGGCTCGACCAACAGTCTACAGCACTGGGACATCCGAACTCCTCACACTGCATGTAAGAACTTCCAGTACCATGATGACTTGGGGCAGGTACATATATTGCATATTACAAATCATGCAGTACATTTTTACTTTTCAGAAATATTTAGCTAACTGATAACTTTACACAAAGGCTCGCTGACTTGGTTGACACATGTCATTGGTTCCCAATTGCGTAGATCGATGCGCATGCTGGTGATCACTGGATTGTCTGTTCCAGACTTGATTATTTACATACTGCCGCCATGTAGCTGGAATATTTCTGAATGCTGCGTTAAACAGCAAACTAGCCAATCCTCTTGCTTTCACAAAAGCCGAATAGTGGGGATAGTTCTTGGATAGGAAACAGTGGACTGTGGTACAAATGATTGTTTATCTTTGTATTCACATAGTTTTGTTCAATTTGTGCTTGTTGGAGTATGTGGACATAATGGAAATTATCAGGTGATGTTCATTGTTCCTTTTGGAAGGCGGAAGGTGGGGTAGTCTTATTCGTTCATCACGTTCACATCAGTTTTGATTCCCCACATAGGTACTGTGTGTGAAGCCCATTTCTGGTGTACCCTGCCATGATATTGCTGGAATATTACTAAAAGTAGCATAAAATAAAAACTCACTCCTTATTGATGTGTTATTTATTATTCTATTCTCCAAGGCAGATGTTACCTTCAGTTAGTGACTAAGGACATTTGTGCCACTGTTATCTATAGAAGAGTTTTGGACAAGTGAATGGTTTGACCATTAGGTCCTTTCGAGTGTAACCTGAAATAACAAAAACATTGTCTTTCTCAATTACATTCATACTACTACCTTTTCCTGTTCTATTTTATCTCACTCAGGGATAGAAATACTTTTTTTTCTAAGTGTGCCTTAGGGCACCATGTAAATATTTTAGGTGTGCCTTTCAGAAATCAAGTGTGCACACATGTGTTTAGAATAAATGACTGTAGCAAAGATGATGATCTTTTGAAATTTATTGTCAGAAAACAACAAATGTAACCAGTTTTCTGTTATCACTGATATGTGTTCTGTTTAAGATGGCTTTCTTATGTTTCATTTGTTCTGCTTTCCCAGCACCTTTAATAGCTAAGAATTGTGTGAGAGGTTCACTTTTTTCAATATATCTAACATACACAATTTCCTCTTCAATAACTGAACTATCAGTACTCCCAACACTCTAAATGAAAAAACAACCAGATTTCTTTACATGAACCATCATAATTCCAGTGATTTCCTGGGCGATAAAGTCAATAAATGGTTTTACTTGGTTGTCATTTGCATAAAGTGTTTTGTTTGGTTATTAAGTGACTAAAGGTGTGTTATGTCTTAGGCGTGCCATAAGGGCACCGAGAACATTTTTTATCTGTGCCATTTTGATATTTACCGTGCCATGGCACGCTAATATATGGGGTATTTCGAACCCTGTCACTTTAACTTCGCCATCAGCAGCTAGCATGAGCGTATTGTGTTTATATTTCTTGATCAGTGCCATGGTTTGACTGCCATGTCCATACCTGAATGTGTATGACACTGTGTGCCTGGTTGTCTCCAGATGCAGGATGTACTGTTCACTAAGGATGGGAACCAGTTCTTCTCCTGCAGCGATATGGTGACGCGCGACTCTGCTGACCGCAACGTTATGGCCTGGGACTTCAGCTCGGGAGTACCCCTCTCAAACCAAATATACCAGGTATGGAAGTTTGAAAACAAGACGTATTACAAAGATATTATTGATAAAAATTAGAAAATAATGTTCATAATCTACTGAAGTCTACACTGTAGATTTCATGTTCATATTTTTACATTTTTAACCAACATCATGGCAGGTTCGTCCATTAAAAAATATGGAAGCTATTATTTGTTTGCTAGTTTGTGTTTGTGATCTGTAGGAGCGGTATGCATGTGTTCGACTGAAGCTGCATCCTACAAGTAGCCACTTCCTGGCCCAGAGTCATGGGAGATACGTGGCCATATTCTCTACAAGCAGACCCTACAAGATGGTCAGATCGAAGAGGTTTGAGGGACACACCGTAAGTCATCCAACTTAAACCTGTCTACTGTCTAGTAATAGTTACAGTGATTGCTACTTGGGTTTGTATAATATTCAGTGTAGAAATCATTTGTCTATGTGACCAATCCAAACAAAGTATAATATTTCTATGACCCTCAGAGACATTTTTACTTTTGTTTTAATATTTTGGGGTGATTCTTTCCTGAATCCATCTTGACACCCCACTTCAACCACCGAATAAATTATTGCTCCCATTGAGACTTTACTATAATTGACTGAGTAATCTTTATGCATAAATTCCAGATTAAACAGTGTCCTATCTAACAGCCACATACTGTTTTGTTTGTTGGGATATGACATGAGTCAACCAAGTCTGCGAGCCTGACCACCCGATCCCATTAGTCGCCTCTTACAACTAACATGGGTTGCAGAAGACAACATACTACATACTGATGATTATTGTACTTCTCTTTCAGTTGCTAGGATACAGCATAGGGTTTGATGTGAGTCGTGATGGCAGCCTTGTCGTCAGTGGGAGTTCTGATGGCAGGATTCACTTCTACGACTACCAGACCGGCAAGCTGAAGAAACAGCTCACTAGTGGCCTTGACGTGTGTATGGATGTGATGTGTCACCCTGTCTTAGCCAGCACAGTTGTGTGTTGTAGCTGGGATGGAGGCATCAGGATATTCCATTAGATGTGACCAGATTTATCCCATTTTATCATGTTGAAGACATTAGAGGTTGCAGGGAGCTCTCAGGGAATGAACAATGGCAAAATGTGGACTGAATATGTTGAGAATCTCTCCCAATGTCTTCTGAGATCAAATATGTCAAGAAGTGTGGATAGAGGTTGCAGACAGCTCTTAGGGAAATAGCAATGGCAAAATGGTGAGAATCTCTCCCAAATGTCTTCTGGGATGTGAAGAAGTGTTGATAGAGGAGGTTGCAGACAGCTCTCAGGGAACAAACAATGTCAAAATGTGGACTGAATATGTTGAGAATCTCTTCCAAAAGTATTTGGGGATCAAATATTAAGAAGTGTTGAAAGTTCAAATATGCAAGAAGTGATGAGATGCCTTCACTCTTATCAATGAGTCTATTGTATTTGAACTTGGAGGACGTTGGGATGTGAGATTCTGTTTATAATCTTAGTCATGGCAAAATGGTGAGAATCCTCCAATTCTTTGTAAACTGTAATCACCATAATCTTCAGTGTGAATAGTGCAGCTAGACTGTGAATAGTGCAGCTAGACTGTGAATAGTGCAGCTAGACTGTGAATAGTGCAGCTAGACTGTGAATAGTGCGGCTAGACTGTGAATAGTGCTGCTAGACTGTGAATAGTGCTGCTAGACTCTGAATAGTGCAGCTAGACTGTGAATAGTGCTGCTAGACTGTGAATAGTGCAGCTAGACTGTGAATAGTGCGGCTAGACTGTGAATAGTGCAGCTAGACTGTAAATAGTGCGGCTAGACTGTGAATAGTGCTGCTAGACTGTGAATAGAACAGCTACAGCTTCGGTGGCCGAGGGAATAGTGATGTCATTTCATTGTGATACCATGGCAACTGATGATGTCACAATGGTCAGTTCAGCAATGTCTCATCCTACAGATACTGTGGATGCAAGTTTGGAATATGACATCATTCTAAGACATTCTTCAAGATCAAAAATATATTTGCAAGTCAACAGGACTTAACTCAACCTGAGGACAGTTGGGAAGGTTACAAGTTAAGTGTTCACCCATCATACCTACGACGTGGGTTCCATTCACCACTTGAGTCCAGTAAGTAGTTACAGTTTTTGACATTTTTGGTGCAGTCCCTGCAATGAGATTTCCTATATACTGTATAATTGTCAACCATCCCCGTCAGCCACCTTCCGATGACTGATGTCAACTAGTCTATATTTAGATATAATCGATACAGAATGCCTCTGATTGGGTGAAATTATAACTGAAAACCAATTGCTGTGATGCCCCCTCAGTCACATGATCATTTTGGACCAATCCGCGGATGCCAGGTTTTAAACAGAGTCATCCGATTGGACTTGGATATTATAGGATATGTTATGCTTTGGGGAATGATCCGGATATTTACACGTTTATTCTAAGCAAGAAATCATCGAGGGTATCTATTACTCAGACAGGCTAAAACACTCTCTCATATTCCCGATCAATGACACCAACGATATACATTATATACATTTTATGTTCCAAGTGCATGCGGAGGGAATGTGGGTTGGGGATCTATCCCACGTTCACTCTTACAATAGATCAAAGAAATATATATATATATATATGTACAATCACAACATTTCACAAAATCAGATGCTTTAATCCAAGAATTGAATTTCTTAGGCCAGTGAAGCCATTTACCGTAATGTTGTTCATTAGGTCCTTTCCCCTGGTCTTCAGTATGGTCTCCACCTTTTGAAGTTTGGATTGGTAGAAGGTGCCCTGAATTTCTTCATTACTATAATCTTTGACACGGTAGACCGGTAGCCATCCACGTAATAGCTTCAGAGATATAGTGAATATTTCCCCAGTCCATTTCTCATCATATTCTCTGCTAAAGATGTTCCTGAGATGACTCAAACAAAACAAAATGGTTTAGTCTCTTTCACAGCCTGTTGCTTGGGTTAATATGTACGCCATTAAATAGTGGTTTCTTTGCCTTCGGTCACTTTAGAGGGTGTTATACCGATGGTTCTGTATGTTTCATTATAACTTTCGGCAAGAGTCTGTAGTTTATCTGTATACTCGTATGACTGTTTGAATGAGAAATATCAATGCAGCCTCATTTTTATCATCTTTAGAACACGTTCAACCACTGTCACTTTGGTTTCATTGTTGGTTAAGAGATGCCGAATATTTCCATCTTTCAACACTGTCTGTACTTCTTTAGCTCGAAACTCTTGTCCTCGATCAGTTCTTATTCTGGTGGATTGTCTCCCTTTGCTGAATATGTCTGTAAAATTTTGGGCTATGGTACAGCCTTGTTTTTCTTTCAAAGGTCTTAGCCAGAGGTATCTGGAGAACACATTGATGACTACCAAGATATAAGTGATTCCACTGTTATATTTAGGACACTTGACCATATCCATGTGATCAGCCGACCACTGATCGTCTATACCAGTCACGATGATTCTGTTTCTAGTGAAAGTTCTTCTCACAGGACATTGAAGACTAATCTAGCTTGTTTGTGAGATTTCCTGATTTCTTCTATTTCTTCAAGAGTTGATTGTCTCTTCAGTTGGTACTGAAGTGTCTTTTTGTCCTTTCTTTGTTGTTCAAGGTAAGTTTCATACATGCTTCTAGCACAGGAAGCACTAACAAGTAGCTGACTTGTAATTGTAATTGGCACATTCATCACTCAACCTGCATTTTTCACATGATCACAAATTATTCTCTGGGCTACTACAGATTGGCCATGCAAATTTTCACATTCAAGCTCTTTGTTTACAGAAAAGCCTCGCTCTACTGTAGCTTGCCCATGAGACAACACAAGCAGGATCTTTACAACTGTGAACAGCTTCTCATACTTGGGAGTTGACATATATTTCATGTAGAACTCATCCAGTCTGTCTTTGTACTGCTCAAAGTTCAGAAAATGCTGAGCCCATGACTGGTATCGCATCAACAAACATGCCATATTGATTCAAGATGACATCACAGTCACCTTCATTGACCCTTTTCCTTTCGAACAGAAGTCGAATGAGCTTTTTGAACCTGAGGAGGCCAAGAATCTGTGAATATTGTCTTGGATAAGATAGCCATGCAATGTAGTACACAGCTAGCAAATGGAAGACTGACTTTCTGAATGTTGGGCATGATGAGAGGTTCACATTATCAGCTTTTACAAGAGCATGTGTTACTGCATCATTGTTCACAAACACCATCAGACGTGGGGATTGTTTGTTTGACACAGTTTACAGCTTTGTCTACTTCATCAGATGAAAGATCCTGAAAAAAATGATACAAACAATACAACAACCCCAATGAGTTTGTTTGGCATAGTGTAAATTTTCCAAAATATATAAAGCGTATATGTATATATTTGCTTTCATTATTATGACCCCTAAATGAGATTCTAAGTGTGCCTCAATTTGCTGTGCAGAACTGTATAGTTCTTAGAACACAAGAATTCTGTGGATTGTAATCTGGATTCACACTGAATACATTTCTAGGTTTGTCAGCCCCAATCCGTGCTTTTGGGTTTAATCCTACTCCCGAATTAATCTGATATTCCCTTATAATTCGAATGCTGTTCAGCATGGGTTAAACTCACACTCTTAAATATGATGGGTCATAAACGAGACAACAGCTGAAGTATATTATTACTTACGCGGTGGACTGTTAAAATAGAAGCAGTTTTTCTTCCCTTTCCCCGGTCATATGCAGTTTCTTTTTCTATCCAAAGAAATGAAGAGATATCTGCCTTCAGACCCTGTGAAAGGAAAACGTATTGCCATTTAGAACTTTTAACAAGACCATGGGATAAACACATTACACGACAATACTCACTGCTAAGATGTCCCATTACCTATCTCCATTACCTATCGGCTAAAAGGAATAACCAGAATGTGGCGATCTGATAAAAAGTCTGATTTTCCTTTTACCATCAAGTTCATTATGATCATTACCTTTGGAGGTGCTGAGCTACTGATTTCATTAACTTTCGTACATTATACAACACACTTTTGACATACCTCCTTTTTATCTCCCTTCTGAAGTGACCTAGTGATATCAAATAGAGAGTCCAAGTTTTTCTGGGCATTTGTCCATATAACATATCTTCCATGTTTTGTTGAAACATATTCAATGGCTTTTCAGTTCTCCAGAAACGACACCTACCCAATTTCAGCAAGGTCTAACTTGTTTCCATTCCAACAGGGAAAAATCAGATTTTGAAATATATTCCAAACACGCAAGGGCACCACGTCAGCCTTTGTTAAATGTACCATGTTTGCATGAGAAATCTGTCATGGTTTCAAGTTGTGCTTGAAATCCGTGTGTCATGTCCAAGTCGTTTCCATATAAATCAAGGAAGCTAGCAATGCCCAAACTCTCTCAATAACAAAACGCTTCAGGTTCTCTTTGATATATCTTACAATTGTTTTTTTGTCGAAATAAGTAAAAATAAATTAATTATGCCCTGCCAACAACATGATGACAGATGCACTGACGTAGGGATGGAAACTTGCAGACACAGACGAGGTGTTCACTGCATCCCTTACATTATATAGTCCATCAAGTTATCTGTCACTCGTCATCAACAGTGGTGTGTACTCCTCTTCCTGGAACTTGACTGGCATCAAATTCAGTGGACATGCATTCCAGGTTTACTTCTTCATAGGGACCGCCTCCGTGGTGTAGTGGTTAGAGCGTCCGCCCGGAGAGCGGAAGGTCGCGGGTTCGATCCACGACTGCGTCATACCAAAAGACCTTAAAATATGGTACTTGTTGGTCCCTGCCTGGCGCTCGGCATTAATGGGTACAACAAGGACTGGTCGGCTCGGAGTCAGTATAACGTGTCTGAGTGGGGTATTCATGCTTCACTGCGGCATGGTATCTCAGTTCGCTAGCACTATAAAACCAGCTTCAGTCTGGGCTAGTACAGGCAGCCGCACATACATGGTAATTATTCATTATTATTATATTAATCATGCATACCCAGCAAGATGTCCACCTAGGAATCATGTATTGATTCAACATAAATACCATAAAAGTATTCTTACATCATGTGCTTTAGTGTCAAATTTTCAAGCCTCTTGTCCACTTTGCATTTGAAGAGTCGTAACATCCCTGAATATATCCTCCTGTTTGAAAAAAGAAATCCAATTTTTACATAATGGTCAATTTTTGGTTGCATGTGTATGTACCATGTGGCGAAGAACATAGGTGATACGTTGTGATAGTGTCCCGGTTGTGTGTAACAGCATTCAGGGCTCCAGATAATTTTTCATGATCAGGAATACGCACTCCTTATTTTTTCAATATAGGAGTACTGGAAAACCTTAAAAGTACATTTAGAGTACTGGGCCTAGATTTTCGAAGCTCTCTTATCGCTAAGATAGTAGTAAGTGCCATACATTAACATTAACTTACGACTATCTTACGAAAATCTAGGCCCTGAATGGAATTTAATGGATTATCAGTAATCTTGTGTTTCGTTTCATATATGCACCACAACATTGCTACTCTTGTGTAAACAGGTAAATAAACAATGAAACAATACTTTTTCAGATAAATACATCTGTAAACGATTCTAAGACCGTACACCATTGCTGTAGTGCGTATCTGCTACGTTTTCTCAATTATTTCCTACCGTATCATGTATATTTTTAATCCAAACATTACGCCGATACGGCCCTTATCTGGAGCCCTGAACATTTATTCAGTCAATCCCATCATTGCGCTTGAATCACACAAACAATATCTATCATGGGTAGAACACTTTATATGTAATAGCAGTAATACTACCAAAGTTTCTTTTATAAAAAGCAGATATATATCATTTGCTGTGAAGCCAAATACGTAATCATGTTCATTCCTCTGCGATATCCTGTTAAAAGTAACACAAAAAGAATGCTATCAGGAATTTTGTGTATGTCACAGAATATATTTATTACCGTGTATCTTTCAGCCTTGTTGATGTTAAAGTTGAAGTCAGGTACAGCAGCATCTTTGATGCATCTGAAAGAGCAACAATATATGAAGGAAAGGTTAAAAAAGGTAATATGTATGGCAATGACAGAATTATATACATAAATAGCAATTTCCTATAGTCTTTATGTTTGAAGCAGAAAGTAATTCTTCCAGTTAAGGGAAATAGAATGTACCAAAACATTTCCATAAACATCACAAATATCTACACACAAGTGTAATGTGTACAAGTATTACAATATAAGAAGCATGTTATGTTAATAATCACTATCAACAGACAGTCTTCATAAAAAGAGGAGCATATCTCAAACTACATTGTATTAACAGTATACCGGTATGTCACAATAGGCTTTTCAAACGTTACAGTGTGATATCAACACCTACTTTCATTCCCTCTGAAGCAAACAGCAGACATACCTCTGAAGTTTTCCATTGTAATTAATTCAGCAAACAGCAGACATACAACTACTTTAATGTAAAAATAATACAATACAGAAACACTCTAGTACAGAATGTAAGGAAAAATGAATTTCATGATACAGACAGTAACAATTGACTAATTTCTTTTATCACAACCATTACAGTTATTTTTAGCTAATTCACGGTTCGCATGAAGCTCTAGACTACCAGGATATTGCATGCTGAATTCATCATCTTAACCACCATGGATTTTTATGTGATATCATGAGCAAAGTTTGCAGAACTTCAACAACTGATCCACTTAGTCTCCTGGTATTGCTTCCGTGTGTTAGTTTCAATTACACTTCAGTATTATCTTGTGTAGAAGACACATGCTGACATGTATCAACCAAGTCCACAAGCTTGTCAATCACCTCATTCTGCTCGAAAATGCTGCTGTGTACAATTTTACTTTGGATTTAGGAAAATATGAAGTCTTTGAAAGCCACTTACACAGGCACAGTTCTGAGAATTCAACATTTTGAGAGAGCAACTATAAACCTCAATTAACATCAATCCAAAGTCGTTGAATAGTTTGGCAGTTTGAAAATAGATATTGGTGACGGTAAAAACAGGTGTTTCTTTCCTTGGAGTGATGCAATGCAAAAGGAAAGTTTGTCACACAGTAGGGAATTGGTTTCCTTGCACTGTTGCAGTTCCAAAAGAGTTGCAATAAGAAGCTGAATCACATAACAGTACTTAGATGTTTTATAATCTTCACCTGCTGCTTTCTTCAACTTTTCAAGTGCATATCTCTTCTTATCCTTTTCGCTGTTGAGGGCAATAGATTTTTCACTAACCAATGTGAGGATGTGCTTGATCATTGGAATCAGTTCAGGTTTTGAAATGTGAATACTTTCACCTCGTCTGAGGACATCAATAATGGATTCTGTTTTCTTTAACTGGTCCATGAATTCTTTGTTGCGTTTTTCCAGAGTGTCGCCCTTTTCTTCCATGCCAAGCAGATCAATATCACCTTTGTTCTTTGTGAGACCTGGTGTGACCTTTTTGCCATCAAGGGAAAGGCAAACACTGGTATCACTTGTTCGTTGGGACAAAGTTTGTGCCACCTTCTCTGAAAATCCAGTTGGTATCTTCTGTGGCCATTCACCATTATATGGGTCGAATTCTCGCAGAGTGTCTTCGCTGGGAATTGCTAATATGATATCTGCCAAGTTGGTGTCGATATGACCTGATACAGAATCTCCCGTCAGCAGTGACACCATACATTTCCAGCTGCTTAAAAGCCTGATAGCCATTCCTCCGCACTTTGTCAAAACTGTTTCCAAAAGCATTTCGATCTCCACGAATATCTCACTTGGTTCAGAGTACTTGATGACAGTGCACTTACTGTTTCAGATATTATTGCATAAGTTAGTCCTTCAGTAGGAAGCCTATCTGAAAGAACAGCAGTAAAAAGATTATGTAGGAAGTCGGAATCTCCCTCATGAGCAAGTTTTTTCTGAACTTTGAGAAACATGTCAACCAAATCATTTACATCAGTGTCAGGAGGGGCATTTTCCTTTGCAGAATCAATGTCAATTTCCACATGTTCAAGTGATTTCTGTACGCTCTCAACTAACTCACCACATCGGTCACAAATTAGGGTTCGACTCAGGTTATGATGTTCACATAATTCAAAGTTATTGTCATTCTTCCCACATTTTTGACACAGCATGTATCCAAACAAATTTCGAAAAGAGCATGATGCGCATGAAATGTTTGTTTCCCCAAAGGTATGTTCTTGAGCTTCTACAATGTTTGAAATTGACGTTTGATTGAATGAATATTGTCTTTGATGGGTGATGCATCAACTTCACTGTCACTGTCCACTTGCAGTTCCTTCAATTTCTTGCAAGGGGTGCTGTGCTCTGGCCTTGTGTTTCCATGCACAGTAAGAAATGTCCTCTTCTGTGAGCTTTTAACCCTGTTCAGCGTCAGTCTATACATTTTACGTCCCATATTTCACAATGATAAGATCTGAAAAGGAAAAGGTATGTTAAATAAGTTTAATACAAGAGACAACCCAAACGGTACAAATAGGACTTTAACCCCCATGTCTAACTGAAACACTCATCACATTTGTCTGTACAGCACATCCCACAGCTCTTAAGTAATTCAAAATTAAAATTAACAAGATAGCCTGTTATCCCTTTGTCACCTGCAAACAGACGTAAACGAACATTCCCGATATTCCCCATCACAACTGTACTCGTGATCTAAACAAAATACTCGTTCACTGCTACATATCTTAGGCACAAAATTTTAACACTGAACAAATAAATTGGTCTACCAAATCGTGAAATGGAGAAATCACCCTCGCATCGATTACACCCTGCAACACTTCTTTCAGACAACCCTTCGAAGTTTCACTTGAGGCTGAACGACGAGGCCGAAGCATGGCGAAGGCTACCAATTTTTTTACGGTAACTGATCCAAGAAAACACGCATCCCACATCAAATAACAAATTCGGATGCATATGCATGTTGGTTGATCTATGTCGTGGATGTTAGGCATTAAAGTCAAATCTTCAACCCAGAATATACAAATGAAATGACTCGCCTCGTCGCTTTTTTGTTTTGTTCCGCCATTTTGTTGCACGCGCTGTTTTTCCGGAAATGGTGTTGTCACTCGACTGCGATCGGTTCTTGACAGATATAGCCGAAGTTATTCCGTTGCATTCTACCGAGTTTCGCATAGCGGCTGTACACGTACTCCACTAACGGCCTCTGTCAAATCTGATAGTACCTCTTTTTGTTCGTATAGTAAATGCATTAGATTGCAATACGGAAGTTATGCTACCAATGTGCCATCATTATAATCCCATTCAATGCTTTTTCGTCAAATAGATGAGGGCCTGTATATACATACATTGTACCAATAAAATCTGTCTGTCATATGCCTGTGATATCTCTGGTTGTAGTGAGTGAGTGAGTTTAGTTTTACGCCGCACTTAGCAATATTCCAGCTATATGGCGGCAGTGAATAAATAATCGAGTCTGGACCACACGATGCAGAGATCAACAGCATGAGCATCGATCTGCGCAATTGGGAACCGGAGACATGTGTCAACCAAGGCAGCGAGCCTGACCACCCGATCCCGTTAGTTGCCTCTTACGACAAGCATAATTGCCTTTTGTGGCAAGCATGGGTTGCTGAAGACCTATTCTATCCCGGATCTTCATGGGTCTCTCTGGTTGTAACAATGTGTTGCAAATCAAACATGATATGTACAATGTACAACCTTTGTACAGAAATACATGAGCATGATGGTTACTGTTCAATTGTGCACCCAAAATAATTATAGCAAGCCTTGCTTAACTTACATAGCATGTCCATATTGATAATTCTGCACAACCAACAGTGTTGGACACTGACCAAAACTTGTCTGTGGTGTCCAATTGACCAGCCCAAAGAAAAGGTATATTGGTCCTGCTGGCCAAAAAGGCTTAGGAAAGATTTATGCTAGTAGCCGCCATATATTTTTTAATCATTCTATGCCTAAGAATATAGGCCTACGGTTTTCATAAAAACCTAGCTCTAACCCTAAACCCTCAAAATAATCATAACAAGAAGACAAAGTCATCAATATCCCCCGCAACGGCAAAATACTCTTTATGAATATGTCTGCTAGTTATGATTATGTCAAATGTTTTGGAGTGTATACAGCAAAGTGGCAGGAGCGTATTGGAAGGGTTTTTAAGATCTGCTCCAGAAAGGAGCACTACCACCAAATTCAGTTGAAGCCTTACTTGTTGCCATGGAAATGCAACAAGATGACATCGTAAGTCATGTTTCCATGGAAACCACAAAAAATATAATCCATATCTGTGTCTAACCCCCAAAAGGCTCATCTAGGGGTCATACTTGATATGTGTACCGAGTTTGATTAAGCTAGCATGTATAGTTTGGAAGATCTGCTCCGGACAACATGACATCCTCATAGCCACAGTCTAAGTCATGTTTCCATGGAAACCGCAAAAAAAAATATTCATATCTGGGTCTAACCCCCAAAAGGCACATCTAGGGATCATGCTTGATATGTGTACCAAGTTTGATGAAGCTTAGTAAGCATGTGTATGAAATACACAATTGCCATTTTAGAAAGTGATGAAATGTAACATATGTTATATTTGGGATTACACTTTAGTAAAGTACAGATTCTACTACTTTTTGGGTTGAGTCCCATCCGGGATTCGAACCCACACCCTCAGAGTCGGGCACCTAATCGACAGCACACAAAGTCAGACGCCTAGACTGCTCAGCCCTCAACATATTTTGGTGTTTGGTAATCAATGCTTGGTCTGTGTCATGTTCTTTAGCAATAAACTTGAAATATATGTGTGCTTATACAGTAAGCATAAGAAGCTATGTATACAGGATACATTTAGTTTACCACAGTTTACTAAAGGTAAAACATACTAATGTGTTCATGTGATTTTTAGACATCAGACGTTTAAGTAAATGTTTGGTACATATTTATAAAATATAAATAAAGTGTGAAATGAGAGGTACAGTGAAGCCCCGTTAGTCCGGACTCCGATAATCCGGAAGTCTCGCCTCCCGGGCGATTTCAGCTTGTTACCAATCTATGCCTATATAATTTGCCTCGATAATCCGGAAATTCGGTTTCCGGAACCGGACGGTAAGTAGCTGTCACCAATCAGTAAAATAAACAGTAAATTGCTTCACAGTCCGGACACTGTAAGTCGTGTTCACGAACCGTAACAACACCGCCCGGCGATGTTTACTTAATTAACTGGCCAACTGGGTTGTTGTTTTAATTAGACATAAAAGCTCCGACTGAAGATACTGTACATTTACACTTTGATTGACACCACAATACAAAGGCGTGGATGACAAGTGAACTGTTTTGTGATTGGTTAATGTACTTTGACAGACAGATCGGTCCGTGGACTAAAAGTGATTTTGCTTTACGACAATGCTGCAAGTCACAAGTGTGCTTAAGCTAACTTTGCGAAATGTAACCAAATACCCGTCTCATATTCAACCGATGGATGCAGGAATAATTAGGACATTCAAGGCATACTACAATAGATCGCTTGTTAGACATTACCTCACCTGTGCTGAGGAAGGACGTGATCAGACACGTCGGATCAACATGCGGATGTCACTCGGTAAAATTATTGATGTGATGAATTAAGCTTTACATTAAATGCTTATTTGTTTTATCCAGATTCGTGTCGTTTTTGTAATTCTTAGGGAAGCAACTTGGGTCTTGATTCAGTAGTCCGGACTATTCGCAATCCGGACGAATTTACTGAGAAACGCAACCGTCCGGATTAACGAGGCTTCACTGTAGTTGGTTAAGATGCTTCTATCAGCATCATGCAAGTCACATAACAATCAAGGGCATCCACTGTACACATTTGCATAACTTAGGGACTCAAACCAATATCTGTCGCATCACAAGCTAATCCTTGTAGCACTATCCACTGCCCTGCATTTATGTAAATAGATACATTATAAAAAGTATTACAAACATTTATGTTTGTTTACATAATTGAAGATGAAGTAGATTTCACATTGGCTGTTAGTATGTGAAATATAAGGTCACTTTAGCACATTGGTGCAAATGTGATGAACTCTACCAAACTGAATATAGGCATGCATGTTCAATGTGTTCATGTCACAGTGCATACTTTGTGTCAAGTCCAACTATACAGATCCGTGGAATCCTGGTGCATTCAGCTTACCAGCAAAAACTGCACATTGTCACATTTCCTCATAAAATAGGTAAAATGACCAACCGTTTTTTTGCTGACTTTTTAAATAAACAACATAATAAACATTTGAAAGTCAACTTGACACCGGTACAGTGTGATATACAAATTTGCTTGCCCGACAGAAACAACACTGGGCTCGGACGTCGGGCAATGGGTTATTTCCACCCCAGCAGCAAGTAGCAAAAAGCACTAGTTAGGTTATATATGTATAACATATCTTCCATGTTTTGTTGAAACATATTCAATGGCTTTTCAGTTCTCCAGAAACGACACCTACCCAATTTCAGCAAAGTCTAACTTGTTTCCATTCCAACAGGGAAAAATCAGATTTTGAAATATTCCAAACACACAAGGGCACCACGTCAGCCTTTGCTAAATGTACCATGTTTGCATGAGAAATCTGTCATGGTTTCAAGTTGTGCTTGAAATTCATGCCTCATGTCCAAGTCGTTTCCATATAAATCAAGGAAACTAGCAATGCCCAAACTCTCTCAATAACAAAACACTTCAGGTTCTCTTTGATATATCTTACAATTGTTTTTCGTCGAAATAAGTATAAAAAAATTAATTATGCCCCACCAACAACATGATGATAGATGCACTGACGTAGGGATGGAAACTTGCAGACACAGACGAGGTGTTCACTACCTCCCTTACATTATATAGTCCATCAAGTTATCTGTCACTCGTCATCAGCAGTGGTGTGTACTCCTCTTCCTGGAACTTGGCTGGCATCAAATTCAGTGGACATGCACTCCAGGTTTACTTCTTCATAGGTCTTGTTCATCACATCCATCAGAATGAATATGATTGCTTCCTTCACCCCTACATACATCAAGTAATCTTTGGCATCTCTGAAGTACCAAAAAATATATAAGTGTTACTTTTTGTTCTTATAAAACAACTCACACAGCATCATGAATCAAACTGCAACTGCAACGGTATTGTATATTAAGTACAAATTGGAAGTGAAGCATAAATTGACTTGGAAGCACCAAGCATATGTATGGTCACTGGAACATTTTCATATATTTTATTTCATTACAAATCTTTCCCCCCCCCCCAAAAAAAAATGCACTATCAGAAACCTGGATACAACAGAAAGGGGCGTCACATATTGTACCTATGTGGGTGGTGTGTAAAGAGTAATTTGATTTGGTAGAGGTAATACACAATGGGACAGTTAGTGAATGAGTATTGTTTTATGCCTCTTTTAGCAATATTCAAGCAATATCACTGGGGGTGGGGGGAGACACCAGAAATGGGTTTCACACATTGTACCCACACATATTACAAATACTATATAACAAGTTGCAATTGCTTGCACACCACAAGGTGAACTACCACATATCTTTCACCTGCACAAACCTTTTTCTCGGGCCATTGGAATCAGTGTCACATAGTGCAGTTCACAAGGTGTCCGATGCTTGTTACTGCCATGTTGTCTCTCTCTTCGGTTGGTTTAATGAAAATGGGTTCATTTGCAATTGTTGTGATTACCCTGATGGTGATCTTATACAGGTCGGCTGTTGCCTGTAAAATGATATTGTCACCCCATTCTCCCTCCATTTTCATTTTGGTGACGTAATCCCGGAATGTTGGGTAGTGCTTCTTATCCAGAAAGTTTTTGAATGTACACCGCTTGCCCTGCAACAAGTTCAGTTAGTGTGAGAAATAGGCGAGTACTTACAGTCTTTTACTTCACTACATGGGGCGGTGGGGTAGTCTAGTGGTTAAAGCGTTGGCTCGTCACGCCGAGGACCTGGGTTCGAATCCCCACATGGGTACAATGAGTGAAGCCCATTTCTGGTGTCCCCCGCTGTGATATTGCTGGAATATTGCTAAAAGCGGCATAAAACCAAACTCAGTCAGTACTTCACTACATTCAAACATACACAGCAAGTGCATTGTTAATGTTATCACACATGACACAATTTTGTGTTATATGTTCTGTCAAGTTTTACTATTTATCGGCTTTCAAGTAAAAGGAGCCAGTTGAACTACAAATGACACCAAACACTGACACTGTCACTAGATACTAGTTTGCATAAAGTTCCTTTTCTATAATGCACACATAAAAGTACTGGTATTTAAATGTATAATAGCCATATGCATACATCAACATTATAACTTCATCTTCATGAGTGAAACTGTGGTATACATCAACTGTGATATATGACTCAATGGTTTACGGTTTGTCAAACCCTGGAAGCAGTCAGTTTCAAGGAGATAGTAATAACCTATTTTTTAGTCATTACAAACATAAAAACAGAAATAGTGAGTCAGTTTGTTAATATGTTACAGTGAGTGGGTGTATTGTATTTTACGCAGTGTTTAGCAATAGTCCACCAAAATCTTCAATGTATCAACCACAAAGAAAATTGTAAGCATTCCTGATCATTTACTTACCTGCACATACTGCATAACCTTCTCCCTCAGATGAATGTAGCTGATTGTCTCAATATCATGAATTTGGAGTTGTTGGGCCAGTGCAATGAACATGCAGTTACCCTCCCCTTCATTGTTTACAATTTTCAGATCGTAAAACGAGGCCTCGAGCTCCAAATCTCTTAACGTTGGTGTCTTGTGTCCTGCAAGTACACATTATCATAGTGTCACCAATATTCTTCAGTGCATGTACAAATGTAGCATTTACCAACTGCGACAATTCAGAAATAGATGTGAGGAAATGTCATGTCTTTAGCTGTGTGAGAAGCTGACACAACCTAATATGGAGCATTTGCATACCAAGTCATTAGTATTCATCTTTATGCAGTTTATGAGTCTCATATATTATACCAATCAGCTAATACCTTTCTTGGTTTCATTGCCTCCACTCTTGTTTGAGGTTTGCTCTCCCTTTCAGGGGTGGAAATAACTTTAAAATTGCTAGTGTACTCCGGTACAGTGGCACAAGTAAAATCACTTGCCCTGATAATTTTTCCACTATATTGGCCAATTTTCTTGTTGATTTTTTAAAAAACAACATAATTACCATTAGAAAGTCAACTGGACACCAGTACAGTGTGATATACAAATTTGCTTGCCCGACAGAAAAAAACACTGGACTGGGGCGTCGGGCAATGGGTTATTTCCACCCCTGCCTTTCCTGTAAAGTAGAAACAATCATCACCAAGTGCAAACATAACCCTTTATCATAAAGGAATGCTTCACATTAGGCTTATTTTGAATTTGGCACCTTACTCCTGATCTAAGATTTGTGATGGTAAAATATACATATAATTTCAGTCAACAAAAATGCTTTTGGGAAAATTCTGTGTATACATAGACCCATTTCATTTCCTAGTTCATGAAGCCACGAGAGTGAAAACATGTCATGTTTTGGACATTTACTATGTTAAACAAGTCATCAGAACATCACAAATCCACCGTCCCCAACAAGTTCGAAAGAAGAAATCATTTGACAGTTACTTGATGATCCAATGAAAGGCACCAATTGATATATCTGCCTAGTCTTGTATACAAATATTTGGCGGTTGTATGGATATTGGTATGCCCTGAAAAAATTCTATCCTTTTTGGAGACCAAATTATTTCCATGTGAATTGATAAAAAGAACTATACTAAAAATCTGTATAGAGCCAAAGGTACCAGGTTCTTTTTTATATATCCCCCAACATTTGTTGAAATATCTGAATATATGCTCCAGAAACGACATCATGATGCACAGGCAGACTGGCACTGACTATATACACTATAAAAGTTTCTCAGATTGTAATACCTTTTGGGTCGTGTGTTTTCCCTCTTTTGGCTGACCTCTCTTCTTTGGCATCTGGCGTTGAGTGTGCTAGAAAAAACACATGTGAAAAAACATTTGAGATATCATCAACCAATCAATCTTCTTTTTTGGCTATATGAGTCGAAAGTGCTACTATTAATCTGACATTCCCTTCTAATTGAATGCTGTTCAGCATGGGTTAAACTCACACTCTTAAATATGATAGGTCATAAGCGGGACAACAGCTGGAAAGTATATTATTACTTACGCGGTGGACTGTTAAAATAGAAGCAGTTTTTTTCTTCCCTTTCCCGGTCATATGCGGTTTCTTTTCTATCCAAAGAAATGAAGAGACATCTGCCTTCAGACCCTGTGAAAGGAAGCGTATTGCCATTTAGAACTTTTAACAAGACCATGGGATAAACACATTACATGAAAATACTCACTGCTAAGATGTCCCATTACCTATCTGGCTAAAATGGAATAACCAGAATGTGGCGATCTGATAAAAGTCAGATTTTCCTTTTACCATCAACGTTCATCATCTTAACCACCATGGATTTTTATGTGTAGATCAAATATAAAACAGAATTTTAATTGACTTGGAAGCAGTGTATGGTCACTGGAACATTTTCATATATTTTATTTCATTACAAATCCCCATCATACACACACACCCTACCCTCTCGAAAAAGCACTATCAGAAACCTGGATACAACAGAGGAAGTCACATATTGTACCTATGTGGGTGGTGTGTAAAGGGTAATTTGATTTGGTAGAGGTAATACACAATGGGACAGTTAGTGAATGAGTATGGTATTATGCCTCTTTTAGCAATATTCCAGCAATATCACTGGGGGTCGGGTGAGACACCAGAAATGGGTTTCACACATTGTACCCACACATATTACAAATACTATATAACAAGTTGCAATTGCTTGCACACCACAAGGTGAACTACCACATATCTTTCACCTGCACCATAAATATGTCTATTTAGATCACAAACCTTTTTCTGGGGCCATTGGAATCAGTGTCACATAGTGCAGTTCACACAGGTGTCCGATGCTTATTACTGCCATGTTGTCTCTCTCTTCGGTTGGTTTAATGAAAATGGGTTCATTTGCAATTGTTGTGATTACCCTGATGGTGATCTTATACAGGTCGGCTGTTGCCTGTAAAATGATATTGTCACACCATTCTCCCTCCATTTTCATTTTGGTGACGTAATCCCGGAATGTTGGGTAGTGCTTCTTATCCAGAAAGTTTTTGAATGTACAGCGCTTGCCCTGCAACAAGTTCAGTTAGTGTGAGAATAGGCGAGTACTTTCAGTCTTTTACTTCACTACATTCAAACATACACAGCAAGTGCTGTGTAAATGTTATCACACATGACACAATTTTGTGTTATATGTTCTGTCAAGTTTTACTATTTATCGGCTTTCAAGTAAAAGGAGCCAGTTGAACTACAAATGACACCAAACACTGACACTGTCACTAGATACTAGTTTGCATAAAGTTCCTTTTCTATAATGCACACATAAAAATACTGGTATTTAAATGTATAATAGCCATATGCATACATCAACATCATAACTTCATCTTCATTAGTGAAACTGTGGCATACATCAACTGTGATATATGACTCAATGGTTTTTGGTTTGTCAAACCCTGGAAGCAGTCAGTTTCAAGGAGATAGTAATAACCTATTTTTTAGTCATTACAAACATAAAAAAAAAGAAATAGTGAGTCAGTTTGTTAACATGTTACAGTGGCGGGTGTATTGTATTTTACGAAAGTGTTTAGCAATAGTCCACCAAAATCTTCAATGTATCAACCACAAAATTAGAAGCATTCCTGATCATTTACTTACCTGCACATACTGCATAACCTTCTCCCTCAGATGTATGTGGCTGATTGTCTCAATATCGTGAATTTGGGTTGTTGGGCCAGTGCAATGAACATGCAGTTACCTTCCCTTCATTGTTTACAATTTCCAGATGCCTCGAGCTCCAAATCTCTTAACGTTGGTGTCTTGTGTCCTGCAAGTACACATTATCATAGTGTCACCAATATTCTTCAGTGCATGTACAAATGTAGCATTTACCAACTGCGACAATTCAGAAATAGATGTGAGGAAATGTCATGTCTTTAGCTGTGTGAGAAGCTGACACAACCTAATATGGAGCATTTGCATACCAAGTCATTAGTATTCATCTTTATGCAGTTTATGAGTCTCATATATTATACCAATCAGCTAATACCTTTCTTGGTTTCATTGCCTCCACTCTTGTTTGAGGTTTGCTCTCCCTTTCAGGGGTGGAAATAACTTTAAAATTGCTAGTGTACTCCGGTACAGTGGCACAAGTAAAATCACTTGCCCTGATAATTTTTCCACTATATTGGCCAATTTTCTTGTTGATTTTTAAAAAAAACAACATAATTACCATTAGAAAGTCAACTGGACACCAGTACAGTGTGATATACAAATTTGCTTGCCCGACAGAAAAAAACACTGGACTGGGGCGTCGGGCAATGGGTTATTTCCACCCCTGCCTTTCCTGTAAAGTAGAAACATATATCACCAAGTGCAAACATAACCTTTATCATAAAGGAATGCTTCACATTAGGCTTATCTAGAATTCAGCACCTTACTCCTGATCTAAGATTTGTGATGGTAAAATAAACATAATTTCAGTCAACAAATATGCTTTTGGGACAATTCTATGTATACATAGAGCCATTCATTTCCTAGTTCATGAAGCCACGAGAGTGAAAACATGTCATGTTTTGGACATTTACTATGTTAAACAAGTCATCAGAACATCACAAATCCACCGTCCCCCACAAATTTGAAAGAAGAAATCATTTGACAGTTACTTGATGATCCAATGAAAGGCACCAATTGATATATCTGCCTAGTCTTGTATACAAATATTTGGCGGTTTTATGGTTTTTGGATGCCCTGAAAAAAATCTATCCTTTTGGAGACCAAATTATTTCCATGTGAATTGATAAAAGAACTATACTAAAATCTGTATAGAGCCAAAGGTACCAGGTTCTCTTTTATATATCCCCCAACATTTGTTGAAATATCTGAATATATGCTCCAGAAACGACATCATGATGCACAGGCAGACTGGCACTGACTATATACACTATAAAAGTTTCTCAGATTGTAATACCTTTTGGGTCGTGTGTTTTCCCTCTTTTGGCTGACCTCTCTTCTTTGGCATCTGGCATTGAGTGTGCTAGAAAAAACACATGTGAAAAAACATTTGAGCTACCATCAACCAATCAATCTTCTTTTTTGGTTATATGAGTCGAGTGCTACTTTTCCATCTAAGCTTTTGCTCAAAGATTAAGGTGCAGTTAACTACATCACCCTCCCTTTCAATATGGTGCCGAAAATCACCAGAAGTGAAACTGTAAGACAATACTTCATTAAAGAGTACAAATGACATAATTATCAGTGACACTACACCAGTCACCTGACTCCCTTCTCTGAAAGATTTCAATTCCTTGCAATGCCATGTATGAGCAATTTACCAAGTCTTATGAGCCATTTATTCCTTGGAATCTATTTCAACCATTAAATACAACACAATTTTGCCTGTTTGCCCAACTTGCTACAAAAATTTGCCAAATCAAAACACCCTGAACAGAATATGTACTGGTTCACACCCTGACTGATGTGCACCAAAACATTCACAATAACATACATGGTATCTAAACCAAACATATTGTACCATTCATTTGAACAAAGGTCTTTACCATTATTATCATATCTACCTTCTGATGTCTTCTTTTCTCTCTTCTTTTCTTTCTGTCTGGTCAAGGATCATTCTCGAGGGTATAATCTCTAGGGTATACATTACAATCACTCTCCATTATACCCTGGATGCATCCACGGCTTGGGGCGATGATTTTATTACCTCCCTTTGCTGGCTTTTATCCAGTCAGGTGCCTACGTGAGGAAGTTGAGCGTAATAAACATGTGAACTGTCTAACACATTGATTCACTGAACATTAAAGTGACAAACATGTCCTCAGCCCAACATATTGAAATAATCACAAACCTCCAATGATTCCTGTCTGATATCAGACTATGGCATATCCTGTTTGGAATTTTAGATCAATGAATGGTGGTACCAAGGATTCCAAATTACATCAAGAATATTTTTCTTCATATCAAGCATCTGGACCAGGCATCTGCATCTGTCACCATTACCTTGCACATGAGCTTTATAAATCACACATCATATTTTATTTACATTTGTCACCTACCTTTCCTTGCGATTGGGGATGGTGAGCACTTTGTGGACTTCCCCATCCATATTCGAAATATAGTCTGTGGAGTTCTAAAGCAACTGAACTGGCACTTTTGCTTTGAAGTGGGTGAAGCCATAGAAATCTTGTGAACACATCAATCACTGACAGCACGTATAGAAATGTTTCCCCATCAGTTCCAACACATCCCACTGAGGTCAACCAGGTCAACCTGGTGCCGCCCCATCGGCATTTTTGACAAGTCTTTATCCGATCTGTCTTCACGTGTCATCTTCTTCCTGGCTTTGTCTTTTTCTCTATCTGCTGACAAGTCTTTATGTGATTTTTGTTGACGTGTCAACTTCTTCCTCGCTTTGTCCTTTTCGCAGTGTTTACACTCTTATGTTGCTTTTTCTGGGTGTTTTGTTTTTCTTGAAACATGAAATAACTGTTCATTTGGTTCTCAGATTGTTTCAAAACACTAGCATATGTACGGTATGGAGTAGACAGAACAGGTGGCAATCCTGAAAAATCTCCTCCTAAAGTTCCTTCATACAGATACTGACGCAATCGGGGTTGATCCAGTGTCACTGTTGTAGGTCTTTCACCTGATAATACCAGTATGGCATTGCACATTGCAAAACAAGCACAGTCGGCAGTAGAACCTTGAATTTGTGGGACAACATATCTGATACTGCTTAAATAGTTGGGGTTATTTCTTAGCCTCTGATATGTTAATAATAGCTGGGATGAGAGTTGTGTCACTCGGTTTGGATTCAGAAGAGAATCAAAGACAGTTATACCACTTGCACTTTGACTAGACATCACATAGTGATCATTCACAAAATGAAGTTGTACAGCAGTTTCTTGAACTGGTACAGTGTCACTGACAGGCAAACATCTGTTGCCCTCTGACATTGCAAATAAATATGAGGGATTAAAAAGCCCATAATGTTGATTAAAATGAACACGTATCAGTGTTGATATATAGTCAATAATGTTTATATCTATATATCCAGACAACAGATTCTCTGGTTGAACATCTAGTCCATGAAGTGGTTGACTATCTGTGACAGAAACAGCCGTTGACGTGATCAATGCACATCTGTTCTGGGAGGTGGATACACTTGTCTGTTCACTAGATACAGGTGTGTTCTTGGAGGTGAAAGTGGAAGTACATGTTGCAGCTGTCCTATGACAAGTTGCAGGTGTGCTTGTGGAGGTGGAGGGGGGTGGTTGTGCTTGTTCTTTAGGAGGTAGTGTTTTTGCATCTGTCCTTTGATGGGCACCAGGTGTGCTCTTGGAGGAGGTGGTGGTGGTGGTTGGGTCTGTCCTTTGATGAGCACCAGGTGTGCTCTTGGAGGTGGTGGTGGTGGTGGTGGTGGTGGTGGTGGTGGTCTTGGGTCTGTCCTTTGATGAGCACCAGGTTTGCTCTTGGAGGGTGGTGGTGGTGGTGGTTGCATTGTCCTTTGATGGGCACCAGGAGTGCTCTTGGAGGAGGTGGTGGTGGTTGGGTCTGTCCTTTGATAAGCACCAGGAGTGCTCTTGGAGGAGGTGGTGGTGGTGGTTGCATTGTCCTTTGATGGGCACCAGGTGTGCTCTTGGAGGAGGTTGGTGGTGGTGGTGGTTGCATTGTCCTTTGATAAGCACCAGGTGTGCTCTTGGAGGAGGTGGTGGTGGTGGTTGCATTTGTCCTTTGATAAGCACCAGGTGTGCTCTTGGAGGAGGTGGTGGTGGTGGTTGCATTTGTCCTTTGATAAGCACCAGGAGTGCTCTTGGAGGAGGTGGTGGTGGTGGTTGCATTTGTCCTTTGATGAGCACCAGGTGTTCTCTTGGAGGAGGTGGTGGTTGCACTTGTCCTTTGATAAGCACCAGGTGTGCTCTTGGAGGAGGTGGTGGTGGTGGTGGTGGTTGGGTCTGTCCTTTGATGAGCACCAGGAGTGCTCTTGGAGGTGGTGGTGGTGGTTGGGTCTGTCCTTTGACGAGTGGCAGGTGTGCTCTTGGAGGTGGTGGTGGTTGCATTGTCCTTTGATCGGCACCAGGAGTGCTCTTGGAGGAGGTGGTGGTGGTGGTGGTTGCATTTGTGCTTTGATGAGCGGCAGGCAGTAGAGCCTGTGGCGTGGGAGGAGAGTACCTTGCCATAGAAAGCCACAGGCGATGGAGGCCCATAACGGCCGACATCATTTGGCAGGCCGACGACCTGATAGAGTCGCGCGCCAGATGTGATTGGACCTCCATCAATTGTTTTGCCAAGGTGGAGGGAGACAAATCTTCCTCGACCCCACCCACATCCAGTAGTTGTCTCTGCAACACTGAGATGTAGGCGGAATGTATAGTAACTTTGAGGCACTGAACCGTGTTCCGGTACTGCTCCTCAAAGGAGGCGATAGAAGGAAGTGCCATGGCGTTGGCTGTGAGCAGCGGAAGCCTACAGCCTTGCTTGGCTGAAGCCAGTGGGTTACCAGGCTAACCCCCAGGGCAACTGGACGATAGACACAATCGTCTACCACTGGGGGATTATATAGGCCAACCTCACCCATGAGGTACCGACAGTCCAGAGGCAGGACCGAGGCAATACGCTCCCGTACCTGTCTCAGGGACGCTCCGAGTGAAACCGAAGGTGTACCCAACCCTCCCGACCCCCATCCTCCTCCATAGCCTCCTCGAATCGATCCTCCAGGAGCGAGGTCTCTGTAACCAGAGAGAGCTCTGAGGGATCATCCGAAGGGTCTACTGAGAGGGTCAGAGGCTCGAGCAGAGCCGAGTTGCCTGGCACACCCGACCCCCCGTTGCGAAAAAGAAGGAACCATACATACAGGATTTGACTCTTTCTCACTCATTTTCTCTATCGTAGTATCAGGCGAAGACGTGTCTTCTCTTGACCATGCACGACCGAATAGGTCAACGACAGCATGAAAAGTGAGGTACGAGGTACGCAGCCAGAGTTACCTGTTCTTGGCTGTAGGGGGTCCTGTGAGGGGCCCTATAGGAGTGGTCTCACTAAACATAACGAGTTTTTTGTTTGGTAAAATATTTTATTGAAATATTGTTACAACTGTCGTAGGTTTTTAAAATGGACATTTTAGTGCTTATATGTACCCCAAGGAGGACTTCTTCTGAAAAAGAATTAATATGTTCGGCTATGCCAAGGATCAGAAAAACTACATGTAAGGTAAAAAGGACAAAATCCACCCCTAATAAATTCCACCCTAAGAAAAAACAAACTAATGACATGTTTAGTCACAGAAATGAATTTTATTCATATCAGTCATTCATAATCGATAACAAAAACAACCAAAATACATATGTGAGCACATTTTTGCATATATAAATATGACAATTGCACATTTTCACATTTATGAATCTTTCATGCATCAATACATATATAAATATGACAACAGCATATATTTTCACACATTCAGACATATCTATGACTAAACATCTTGCCACATTTCAACAACGCAAACAACGACCGACGCCGTGGAGAAAGCCCTCGAGTGTCTTTGTCCTTCGCTGCGTAGGTCTTGCACAGACCTTCAAGGCGTTCTTGGAGACGTTTGGTGGTTGTTCTGGTTCTTTTCTTAGGTGGCTGACCTCTTTCAGACCTGTAGATGGCTGTACACGCCAGACCGTTGTCTTTTCTCAGACCATGGTAGGCCATTCCATCCTCGACGTCGCTGACAGGCAAGAAAGCAAGCCCATCGATCATAGCACAGAACTCTCTTGCGTCTTCATTGTTGCGATAATGGGAAACTAGACCTAAGGATTGTATCTTACGCCACGTACTTTGGGTGAGATGATAGAAACACCCATGAACATTTACATGCGAACCTAACACAACAGATACAGCATTGATGGCAGCCAACTCAAAGTTTGTTACCATAACTGAAGGATCTGGTTCGAAACCGAGTTCGTTACATTTATCTACAACTGCTTGAAGTACTTCTTGGTAGCTAGTTTGAGTCTTATCGCACACCCTTGTTGTTCCGTATCACTTCCATGATGTATGGTGAATTTGCATTTTTGACACAAACTATATATATACTATAGAAGCCTTTATCTTAAGTAGATGACCTCAGACTCATTTAAAATAAACAGGATGATCTCAAACTCATTAAAAAGTATGTTCTATCAAAACATGAGCATAAAGGGCTCCAATCAGGTTTGAAAAACATCTTAATTCTTTAGGGGGATTACGTAATGATCAAAGTGTGAGACTACTTAATGATACATGTGTAACAGGAGGATGCTGTTTCAGGTCCTCAGGTCCGCAGGATTCAGGGGTTTAAAGTCATAATGACAACCAAACAGAAGATTTTGCAAACCAAATAAATTAATTTCCAACTCAACTAATATATATCATAAAATCAACAATAAACTAAGTTAAATAAACAACAAAAATAATAATGCCTCCAAGGATCCTGTGAAAAGTGAAAACCCTATTAAATATACCTATACTATTGCCCCTTATCCCAACTTAATTCCCCAAAATAATGTTCCCTGCAAAATAAAATAAAAATTAACTACCTAACATTATCTAACCAAAACTTTATTTCTTCTTTAAACTAAAACTTTAGAAACTTAAAACCCTGTTTGCCTAGTCTACTGAAACAATAGTGAATTTCTCACTTTTCTTGCCTCTGTAAGACCCCAGAGTGCAGAGGAAAAAATAATCTGCCCTTTTATACCCCTAACCTATAACTCTTACCCAATAAAAACCATGCTCTGAAAATTACCCAATAAATGCCTACAAAAGAAATGTTCAGTGGACTGATCCCTCTGCTCATGAGATGCTCATGCACTTGCCCATCCCATTGCATAACAATAGGGAAGAAGCATACTAGGCACTTGCCTAGCGGGTCCTTACCCCTCAAGAGCTAAATGGACCAGCCCACTGAAGGCGAAGCCTGGTGTGTTACTTTTAGCCCAGCCTATGCCTACCTGTCCCCACCCTAAAACAAGCCTAATTTCTACTAAAAAAAATAACCCTACCATTACATTCCCCCCTTCTTAAGATCTTTGAGAAAAACCACAACCAACAAAAAAACAAACAAACGAAACAACAACAAAAACAAAAGCAACTGGATTGATAATTTGTTTTGCTTTTCTTTTCTTTTTTCAAAGTCTCTTCTTCATTTACCACATCCACTCCTCATATTCAAGATGGAAGTAGTCTTGATCATAGGGATTAACAAGGGGAGGAAGAGGCGGCATTCTTCGCACAATACTGATGCACTTATCAGTTCCATCAAACAGAGGTCTAACCTCTGTGTCCCAGGGTGTCCCAGGCCCAGACGGGGATCAAAGGCTGATCCCTTGCCTTCTTTGCTATGTCCTCCCTTGATAATCGAGCTACTTCTCTAGATGTTAGGTGACGGTTGACTTCTACCTCTGCTGTTTCTTTCTCATTCGTTTGGATGTTATGCTTGAGCTTCAGGTGCCGATGGAGATCTGTTCTTGCCGAAATCTCCTTCCACATTCTAGACATGAAAACAGATGAACAAATGTTGCGTGATACTTTTTCACATGGCCCCTCCGGGCCCTTGCTGAAGGAAATGGTCCAGCTTTGCAATCATCACAAGGTCGGGAGTCACGGTCCCCTTCAAGCTCATCAAGCTCTACTTGAGTTACACCAATATCTAGGATGTCGATCATCTGTAAAGAAGGGATGGACTTAACACAAGAAATTATGTCACGGGCATTTCTTATTCTGAACACGAAGTTCTATAATGCTATACCCCTTATGAAACCTGTTTCAGTTTCTCTACATGAAGAAGGGGGCAAGAACTAGCCCATAAACGTTGTGAAAAATAAATCAAGAAGTTGTTATCCATAAGATTTGTCTTGTATTACTACACCAACTTCTAAATGCCTTTGAAGAATTTAAAACATAAACTGTTGTCGTCTTCTCATTAGGTGTGCTCTCATCCGCATAATCCGGATTATCCTCTTCTAACAACTCGTTGATCCTTCATTGTCCTCGTAATCCTTTATTAATTGGCAAAATGAAACTAGTCTCAGGACGCCGATATTTTTTTTGCTCTCAACCGTGAAGATTGGTCGAAAGGTCGACGTTATGAGCCTGAACCGTGTATACATATAGAAATAACCATAACAACACATATCACAGATACAAAAGGCCAGAGACCAGGACAGTTTCTGCCCCAGTTTCTGCAGCAACCTAAGCTTCAAAACAAAATCCAGAAAAGTCTGGAAAAAAATAAACTCAATGAGGGGTAAAAATAGGAAACAACATATTCCAACTATTAACAACAATAGAAACAAGCAAAAAAAGCTGAAAACTTTGCCAAACAATTTGCTTTAGTTAGCAGAACTGTAAATTACAGTCAACAATTTCAAAACAAATCTCCAAAATCATCAGCCTACAACACACAAAAACCCCAAATGCATCTAACCTACAATAAACCTTTTACTGAAGCGGAACTGTACCATTTAAGCACACCACAAAAAAGGTACAGCCCCAGGTCAAGACAATACCAGCTATATTATGTTAAAAAATGCCCCTAAACCATTAATAAACCAACTAATAAAACTATATAATACAGCTTGGATGAACGGTGAAATACCAAAAGCCTGCAAACATTCCCTCAGCGGGTCTAATAAGAGTGGTAATTGTCTTCTCTGTAATGGTAAAATAACTGGGTGGCTTTTGTCCTAGGTGGCTTTTGTCCGGGTGGCTTTTGTCCTGCTCCCCCCTCAGCATACCCATACACAAACAAGGCCAAGACGTAAACAAAGCCGAATCATATCGGCTAATATCTCTAACATCTAACATATGGAAAACCATGGAGGGTATGGTTAACAACCGCCTCACACAATATCTTGAAACACAAAATCTATATAATACAACTCAATCAGGCTTTTGCAAAAACCGCTCCACCATAGAGCATCTAGCACAAATTCACAACTCACTCAGAACTGCACAAAATACACCAATCTTGTTAGATTTCTCAAAGGACTTTATTATGCTCTGGAGACCGGGTGTCATTCAAAGGTTACAAAAAAAAGGTTTAAAAGGGTCACTTCTAAATTTTGTATCAGCCTTTCTAACAGACAGAAACTTTAAGGTGTCCATAGACCATCAAATCTCCCAAAAGTATATACTAGAAAATGGCACAGAAATTTATATGATGAGACTATCTCTAAAGGCGTTCCATTTAAAAAGAATTTTTCATATTCCTAAGTCTACCTTTTTTTCTAAAAACAATAATTTTAGTCTTATCAATGTTTATTTTAAGTTTCCATTTATTGCAATACATGCTTAACTTATCAATTCTCTTCTGCAGCCCAAGGACTGTGCCATCAAATAGAACAATGTCATTGGCGAACAGCAGAATAAACAGTTCAATAAAATCTAAATCGATACACCTCTGATTATCGGCAGACAAATATTTAAGTAGGTCATTGATAAATAAGGAGAACAAAAATGGAGATAGTTGACATCCTTGGCGTTCATTTTCAACATTTTTTGAATAACATGAATTTTGGCTGTTATGTCAGAATCACTTATTGAAGGAAATTTGTCTTTCAATTCTTTCACAAGGGCCCCATATAATCTCGAATCAAACTGCGGTTTGGCCACTGTTTTTGAATTGGATGCCCTGCCTGAAACACTGTGGGTCAATATATAGGATTGGTCGAAAAGCTGAAATGAAACAATTTTGGTGGCCTGCAAAAGTTTATCACACACTGATACTGAGTCTCTAAGGTTATCAATGGTGTGGCCATTATACAGAATTGATGGTGATGGTGATGGAGAGTCAGATGTTGGGGCATGATCAAGGGCAGATCCAAGGAGAGCCAGAGCGAAGTCCATAGGCTGAGCCAGAGGCTGCTGCTGGTGAGATGTTGATGGTGGAGGCTGCATTGTAGTTTGGTTTAGTCTTTTGCTGATGACTTTTTCTTCATGTTTGAAACAACAGCTGCAGCTGCCTAACATCATTTAGAAGTTTGTCAAACTCTGCAAAAGTAACAAAACACAAACCAAACCTAGCAAACCTTAAAGCAAAAGTTATAGAAGAATAATAGCTTTGTCCTCATTAATTGGTATTTTATGAAACACACATCACAGAATGGAGAAGACAATTTAAGAAAGATGTCAAATATACACAACACTTCAAAATTCTGTACATGTGGTCCTTTACCGGAAATAGTTCAGTAGTGTAAATGTGGCCTTTTTATTACTTTTGTTTAGATGGCAACCGAAATAAAGTGGAAAAGCTTCAAGCTTCAAGACAAGTACAAACACACCCTTACAGTATGCGATTGGTGGAGAGGACATGCCTTACCCAGACACATAAAGCTAGCCGTGTGTGTTGGCATTGGGATTTTAATTTTTATCATAATCCTTATTTTATCCTTAATATATTTATCTGCAGGTTCATACCAAAACTAGTAAGGATTCCCCTGGGTACTTCAGATATACAAATCGATGATTCAGCTCGCCTTTGCTGTACTACTCGTGCACAATCGCCTTGTACTGGGCGAAATCAAAAACTTCTGTTGGTAAACTAATTTGGGAAATTCCCAGTAACCAACAGTAATGGGTCTTCTCACCGCCGGAGATCATAAGCAGGTTGATGTGTTTTTCAAATCGTTGATTAGTGATGATGGATGGGGTACATGTCCTTCTCAAAGCCAAACACATTGATTGAGATGTGATTCTGTGACCCAAACTTGGGATTGTCAGCAATATTTTCTGGGAATTCGAGGCCCGATATATCAAGATGATCCATATGTGTTGTGTAGTGGAAAACATGTTCTGCATCTCGTTTGTGAGGATATGCAGAGAGAATAGGACGATATAAAACACCTCTTATCTTTGGCTTTACATTGATAATTGCGTGTTTGGATGTCAAACTTGATTGGTAGAGTGATGCAGCTGGATCCTCTCAGTTATTGATATTTAGCCATGTGCATAGTGAGATCCAATACTTTGTTTTCTGTCTAGTTCCTTGCTGCTTCCTTACTCAACAAAGGAAGTGTATATCTTCTTGATGGATTCTCTCAGTTATCGATATTTAGCCATGTGCATAGTGAGGATCCAATACTTTGTCTTCTGTCTAGTTGCTTTCCTGTTGTTGATACTCAACGAAGGAAGTGTATATCTTCTTGATAGATCCTCTCAGTTATCAATATTTAGCCATGTGAATAGTGAGATCTTTAGTGTCCCCAGGCCGGGTTCCAAACACAAATATAACTTATCCTTCAGTTATCCTTCAGTCTCTTGAACAGGAGTTCTACATTGTCAAGATGTCCACCATCACACTATGACCAGTAGAGATCATATCGTCAAGTAGGCACTCTGTCATTGGTATACCCTGAAGAACTTGATCTATAGCTTTCTACCATATAGCAGGCTGAGGCTATTCCAAAAACAAGACGGGTTATATTGAATTAGTCCTTGTGGGTGTTGATTGTTAGAAGTTCCTTGGCCAATCATCACTTGAATCGGTCAGAATTTGCTACAACAAATTTCCTGCTATTTTCTTCTTAATAAACAGTTCATAAATATTCCCGACTATAAAATCTCAGTCTCTAATGCCTGTCTACCCGAGCACATGGTATAATGCATGGGGAAAAAATGGCTGGACAGCTGAATTCAAACTTCAGAAATATTTACAAAATTACCACCCGGTGCCGGTCTTGTGCTCCAACGAGTTAAGAGCTGGCTTACGTATCTGTAGTGTTCATCCTTGTCGCCACTTTAGTGTCCCCAGGCTCGGGTTCCAACACAAATATAACGTATGTGCAAGAGCTATCACAAACACTACCAAACACTCGGTGGTGGCAGGTACTAGACAAGTTTATTACTGGAACTGTTGTATGACATGCGCCGCCAAGGGAGATAACTCATTACGCTATCGCTAAGCTTCAGATAATGATTTCAGATTCACATACATAACAAGATCCAATACTTCGCCTTCTGTCCAGTTGCTCTCCTGTCGTTGATACTCAATAAAGGAAGTGTATATCTTCTTGATGGATTTCTCTCACACCTCCATCGAGATATTCAAATTTCAGAGTAATTTGACATTTCCCTCTAAAGAACTGTTCTGCTGTGTCTGTCTCCGTCACCTCCGGTCAAATTCACTTTGATAGCCAGGTACCATTTCAGGACTTCTTTCTCCTTGAAAATGGTTTTGAGGATAGATTTCACCTCTTCATAGTTAGCCTTGAGGACCCGCATGGGATCAGATTTTCCGATTCCTTCTTCTGGGATGATATTGAGGCTGATGGTACCGCTTCTAAGCTTGGAAGGTTGATTGTCTTGGTCCTCCACCCACAGCCTGTATGGGGCATGGGCTGTCTAAGAATCATGTGAGGTTGCCAGTCATCCTTTCTGGTGAATCTCAGTTTACAATGGTCACAGTAAAAATTCTTCCTGTTGAGTGGTTCGCTTGTGTCGCAGCAGACTTGACTTGTGGGCTAATTCTTGATCACACTCATCACAGTTGTAAGACATAATGAGATTTCTTTTCTTGGGACTCCATACACCTGAAGTATAAACACTGAAGTATAAACCATTGTCTGATCATACACACCTAGCTGGACTTTATGTAAAGGTATGAATCACGCTCCATGAGAGCACCCTTGGATACGTAGACAGTGACTGAGTGCCCCTATTCTTAGATGCACAGTGAACATTGAGGGTAGGGTTCTGTATCTAGAACAGAGTTATACTCTCTCATTTCTAGGACTACCTAACGCTATGAGGTGAGCTTAAGTTGACCTCCATGTGAAACTTGAACAACTTCCTATAATCTTTAATAGTTGAACATTAAGTCACTAGTCAATGCAGTTCATAAGCAATGTATATACAATAGTATGTTAACGATACCAGAGAACCAAATAAATACACCTAGTGGTCCCCCTCATAAGAAATAGCTTAAAAGTGACAACAAAAATTGATCGCTTGTTAAACAAATTTTATATTCTGGTGTCCAAAATTATGAGACAAATCATAGAGTTGGTCTGTCGATTTCATGTGACTGTGCAAAATTTGGGTTTGTTGCAATTATTAGATTTTGTGTTAGTGAGCAATTCATCGGTCTAAAATGAAGTCAAACAGACTATAAAAAATTACGATTACCCAAAACTGATCCACGGTATCTTGACACAAGTCTTCCCAAGGTACAATCAGTGAAATGTCCAGTTCTATATAACCAATATAGGGTATCTCCAAACCATTGGCTGCCTTAAGCATGAGCCATCCCTGTTTTTGGAGGAGTTCAATACCACGTGACTTGAAGAAATGGTTGAAAAAATCTTCTGTAATCGTGGTTACCATCGACCCTGTATCCAACAAACAGTTGGTTTCCACTCCACCCATGGAGACTCTAACTACTGGACAATCAGACACAATATGGGAAAAATCTTGGAGTTGCAAACTGCCAGACATGGATGAGCCTGTACCACACCCTTCTACTACCCGACTCATGGTAGTAGAGGGTTTCAGTTTTCCGGCAAGTGAGGGGAAGCCAGTCCTTGGTTACCATGCAATTGTGCTGGGTGCTGATTCCTATTAGCCCCTCTACTTTGCTGGTAATAGCGACCTCTGGCACGCCCCCTGCCTCTTGCCCTCTGTTGCCTTGGATTATCCGGGCAATCACGAGTAAAATGCCGTGGGTCATTACAGACATAGCAGCCTTGCATTTGAGGTGAAGGTTGCTGAGAACTCTGTAGCTGTTCCAAGGTCTTGTGGAACATAGAAGAGAGTTGATCTATCTGCCTCTTATGTTCTGCGATGGAATTCTGGACTTCATCTCTTAGATCTTGGAGCTCCTTTTATTGGTCACCTCTGCTGCTACGGTCCTGCTAAATGACTCAGATTTAGCAGAATCGTCCTCACTCAGCTTCAAAGCCTCTTCCCGAAGCTGTAGGAAGGTCAGCTTTGGTGACTGACGAGCAAGCTGTTTGAGTTCTCTCCGAAGCCAACCCTCCCTTACATTCTCCGAAAATTGATGTTTCAGGGCTAGGTCTCGGTCGGGTACAATGGCTGCATTTTTCTTATAGACCCTGTCAATGAGTTCACTGAGGGAATATGAAAAATGTCTCAGAGACTCACCCTTCTGCTGTCGTCTGTCAAAAAAACATTTTTGAAGCTCATGTACTGAACATGTGTCTTCAAAAACATCCTGAAGTATTTCCCAGATCTGATTGGGGTCTTCTTGTGCTTCTCTAGGTCTAATTCGAAGCTCCTCTTTGGCATTTCCCTCTAAGTGCGCCAAAAGAAAATTAGCTTCTTCCACAGGTGAAAAGTTTGACTGTTTTACTGCTCGATTAACCTGTTCTTTAAAATCACGAAACCGGATGCCTTCTTCTGTGCCAGTAAATTTACTTACCTTGATATCCTTACCAAAGTAGATTATCCTATTTCTTTCCTTACCTTCCTTTCCTTCTTTTCCCTCAGTTCCCTTCCTCACTGCCTGCAGATCTTCAAAATAACTCTGTGACCTACCTCGTTCTTCTTCTAATGCTTCCCTTAATTGTTTTATCTCATCTTTCAACTTTGCCTCAGCCATTTTAAGTTAGGATAAATTCTGGGAAGTCTAACTAAACAAGGGGATAACAGGACTATATTGATAAATTAACCTTATCTCAACTCAACATAAACAACGTTTGGTTTGGTTCTTTTCAAGGTGATATGGTAAAGGAAATTCATTTAGGACAATCTTTTCCACTATTCCCAAAACAGCTCAGTTTACACAATTAAATGACTAAATAAATTTCATTTTTGAGATAAATCACTTGCCCCAACTTGATTCATTTAAACCAGATGCGCAATATACAAGACTCCACTTCCAGTCAACATTCACCCTCCATGTGCCTCAATACAAACACAATGTAAACAATACAATGATACACACAATGTTGACATTTTATGAATTATAACTTTTTATAAAGTCACTTTCTGAGCATATTGTCCTTGTTTGGCACTGCTAGGGTCAATAATATTCACATCCCAAGTCATGAATGTCTCAGAAACTCAGAAGAAAGAGCTTTGGGTCCTTTCTCCTTCACTGTCCATCCACAGGAAGTCAGCCATCTTGTCATGGCACTGGTGTATCCAGTGTCACTTCCTCTTGCTCCTTGTCCAGTTACCAGTCTCCAGGGGGGATACAACCATCTGGGGGGAAGGGTGTGCTGGGGGAGTAGTGTTTCTCAGGGGCAAGCTGACTCACACTAGCCCATGTGTCTTAAAGGAATCTCCTCATTACCTTAAGTATTTAGGGAAAGATAAACCCTAAACACCCTGTCACATGCTGTTTTCTTCAAGTGTACTCTGTTCCCTCGTAGGATGCCATTTGGTGATTCAACGTGATAACGTCTCTGATCAAGTCTGTTTATTACTGTATCTAGACTGATTCCACTACTAATAGAAGCTATAGCAGATACTGCTGACCGAGCTGTGTTTAAGCTACTGTAGCTAAGTCCCTGCTCATACAGCACATGTAAGAACCCAAGTAAATCTGTTACAGTTCCCTGAAGGGGATCAATGCTCCTTTCACTACAGTACTCTTCCCTCTTGTGTCGCTGTGGACTCAGTACTGTCGCTGTGTTGAGTCACGCCACGAATTGCGAGATCTTCCCAATTCTTTCGGAATGCCTCAGATTGCAAGGGCTTACCCCTATAAGCGCATGCCATTAGTTGTTGCATTTTTTCCAGCGGGTGCAAGGAGTTGTTGTGCAGCAACATCAGAAGATCCATCCTGCGTGGCAGAATTCGAGGATGGTCCACTAGCATCCTCAGCACTGTGTCGTACCAAGGCAGTGTTGACCAGTTCGGCAGGATCATGATCGCTTCCCCTTCCTCCTTCCTCAGCTTCTGGAGGCACTGGGTTATCACACTGAATGGAGGAAACATATACACATATAAGTTTCCCCATGTTATTGAAAATGCATCTATGGCTTTAGCAGATGGGTCTGGTTTCCAAGATACATGTGGTTCAAATTGTTTATTTAGCCGGTATGCAAACAGGTAAAAAATGTGTGATTCTCTGTCGTCTAGAATGTTACAAGCGCCAAGTATATGGCCAGCACTAACACAAATGCTCCTTTCTATGCACCACTGCCAAAGTTTCTTTACAGTTTTGTTACAGTCATGTGATTTGCTGCCTCCCATTGAGTTTATGTATGCAATAGCTGTTGAGTTGTCCAATTGCAATTTCATATGACAATTGTTTTTGTCCTTACACAATGCTTGGAGAGCGAGAAAACTTGCTAGTGTAACGGGAACGGCCTTAACGACATATGACCATGATGCTTTGCGTTGTGTTTTGTGTGTTCTGAATCAAAGCCGTCCCGTTCCCAGTTCATGGATGCAGAGGAACAATTAAAAAACAACAAATTTCTCAACTCAACATAAACAACATAAACAATAAGCCAAATCTAACAAATTCCTGAGAACAAAAGATATACAAACACAATTACTTAAAATATTTTATTAATAACCTAACCTACTTTCTCCCAACCCTCCCAAACTACACATAAACCACCCTCTTAAAATAGCACTAAATCCTACCTACAGTCTACTGCACCTACACTAATATACGAAATTCCTACTAACTGGCATGTTCCCTGGCATGAAATCCACCCGGCCGGACCCACTAACAAATTTACCCCGAAATATACAACTTTCTATTCAATTTCTCTTTATTGGCCGAAAAATAAACTAAAACCTAACAGGGAATGGAGTCGGGACTCATTGTTCCGTCACGGAACATCTTGTTGTCCCATCACGTGACATATTGCGGTGGATCACCTCACCTCTGATCGGTCGCCGATCATACAGACACTGAACAATTCATATTACGTGCTTAAATACCCCGCAGCTGCCCTACATCTTACATAACAACCTCGACACAATTGGCCAACCAATCTGCCCACCACCAATCAGAATTGCTCATACCAAACAACCTGACTGCAACAGAAAATGGCGGCGAAAACAATTCAACCACTGTTGTGTACTTGTCCGTAGACCCTTCGATCCTGAACTACTCAGCGATAACAAGAGACAAGATCGGTTGACATCGTTTACTGGTCGCCATCTCACAACAGACAAAAACGCACCGTTTCCGCTCTCCTACTTCCGTGATTAACATACGGACAGTACTAACTTAACAGCCGGGAAATACCATGACACATTACAGACCAATATCCTACATCATCCCCTCTATTTTCTTTTTACTATTTCCTCCGAGAGGTACAAAATAAAAAAAACTAAAATTTTCCCTCTTAAGACCAATAAGTCCTCTGTCACCTTCTCAAGTAATGTAATGTCCATGACATCAAAAGGAAATGTGCATCTGCACTTGAGAAATTAGAGTTCAATCTGTAGCACTCATATTTGAACTTAATACTGTTCACTGGCACAATATCTTGCAGAACACAATGAATGAACACATTCACACTTTTAGCGTTCAATACACTCTTTCATTATTACAAGTCACTGAATCGGGCTGGTCTTCTCCGATCTCTGGGAGGGTTGCGACGGGGTTCTTCAACAGCAGTTGGTGTCACAGCTGGCTTCCCACATGGTGCAGTCAAACTCTTCCCCTGAACAACTGTTAGAGGTGGTGCTAGGTTGCTCTCTGCCTGCTTTGGCTGGTTGCTAGATAACATGCTCTCTGACCTTCCTCGTTGGGAAATATCTTGGTCCGGAATGTGTGGAATGAATGGATCAAGAGGTAGTCTACATCCTGTAGTTATGTCTCTTGACCTGAGTTGGTCTTCATGTCTTTTCCACACTTGACTTCCTACAGAAACCTGGTAGTTTCTGTCCCCTAGTCTTTCAACTATAGTGCCAATTAGCCATCTAGCACCGTAAACACCATAGTTACGGACAAATACAGCTTGTCCTACTTCAAAGTATCTGGGCGCATTGTCGTGAGGGTCTTCCTTCACAGACATATCATTCACTAGTGCTGACCTGAGTGCGGAGAGTCGAGTTCTCAAGGTACGTTTCATGAGTAACTCTGCAGGTGTTTTTCCTGTTGACGAGTGAGGAGTGGTGCGATAAGAGAATAGGAATCTCAGTAATTTATCTTCAATGTCACCATCCTGATTCTTCATGGCTTGTTTGAAAGATGCTACTGCTCTTTCTGCCTGTCCGTTAGTAGCTGGATGGGCAGGTGCAGTTGTGGTGTGTCGTATTTTGTTGCGACGCAAGAATGTTTGGAACTCCTGGCATGTGAATTGGGTTCCGTTGTCAGAAACAATATGGAGTGGCAGTCCACATGTAGCAAACAATCGGCGAAGATGCTTGATCATGATCGTAGCAGTGGTAGACCTCATCTGATATATTTCCAACCATTTGGAGTGAGCGTCCACAATTACGAGAAATGAGTGTCCAATGAAAGGACCAGCAAAGTCAATGTGCAGTCTAGTCCAAGGAGATGATGGCCACTTCCAAGGGGTAGGCACGACTGATACTGGATGATTGGCTTCCTCCTGACAATCTAAACATCGGCGAAGATGCTTTACTTTGTCCCCATAATTCTAAATCTAAATCCCAAATAATACTCAACTAAATATACAAAGTAACTAAATATACAAAAACTCAACTATAAATAATATTTCTGTGGAAAACATAATAATTAACACAACCAAATAAACACATTTACAATAAGGAGTCCATCAGTTCAGTCAGGTCTGAAGTAACCAAATAGTTCATCTGCCCGGCCTGGGAGGACATCTCTATAAACTGCTCATGGTTCTCCCGGAACATCTCCAGAAAATGGTGGTGTGGAACAGAATCACAGTAGCATCTTCTTTCCTCGTAGAAGGTAGAGTTTGAGCACGCTTGAAAACATGTGTCTGGCTTGTAATCGATCTAATTAGTACTCACCGCCAGGTTGCTGGGAGAGTACTGGAAGATTTTCATCATTCCTGCTGGCCTGGGTGGGAGGACATCCCCGGGATCCCGGTATTCCCTGTTACAAGCTGCCACCTGGTGGTATGGGAGGACGCGGTACCGCTGACATGGTTCTTCAGATGAGATCTGACAGTGGGTTGCCCCCGCAAGCAGGAACCGCGACAGGTCAATCCCAGGAACTTCTTCCCACATCCCTCACACTGGTACAAAGTCACTGTCACATACCAAACAACCTCCTACATTTAGACTAGATGATTTGATGTAGGTGAAGGCGACTGCTTGCCAATCATCAAGTTTTTCCAGCATTTGGAAGGTACCAGCCAGACCCACTGTCCTTTCCTTTCAAATTCTCTTGGTTTCAGATTCACGTCCACCTCTCTTCTTAGACAGGGAAAGAAGTTTTGAAGTCCTCTAACCAGGCGGTGGCATTCACAATTTGTTTAATTTGCTCCCCTTCTGCATCAGTTCAAAATTAGCCAAAGTGGGATGAATAGTTGAATCAGGAGCTCAATGACGCTTTGAGCTTGGTCTTATTTTTCCTTCACATGTTAGCTCTTATCCATTAGTCTGAGTCACCTTGCAATAATGTCTTTCTAATGAGTGACAGTGTTCTCGGTCTAACTGATGCCGTATCATTATCCTCCACAATTTGAATCCTTGTGTAGGCACCTTGTCCATGCCTTGTCCATAACAATTTCTTCCACAAGGTCCGGGCTGTTTTACTTGTGGAAGGCTCAGTGTTAGTTTCATGGCCAGTGTACTCGTCCTCGTATTCCTTGTCTTCATAATACACATAGGTCTCCTCTGTATCTGACACCTGAGCATTGTCCTTGATTTCCGCAAAGCCTTGGGTAATTGAGGACTTTTGATCCGCCACAGTACTAGCCAGCAATTGGCCTAATTCCAGTAAGTCACTACGAGAGGTGCTTGTATTTTTTGAGCAGGAGAATTCATGGGCGCCACCGTCTTGGTTGCCATATTGGGAGCTGCGCCCCCTATTTACCTTCCATCACCTCTCAAAGGTGGTTGAATTGCTATGGAAATCTTTTATTTCCCAGGCTCTCCACTTGAACGTGAGGATGCCAAGGGCACTTCCCCCACCTTCTGTTGGGCTGACATGGTCCCCTTACTGTCGACAGAAGTGCTCGCACTCGCGCCTCTGTCTGCCATTTTGGCCCACTTATGACCCTTCCTTGACAGGTTAAAGTTCAGACCGAATGTTAACAACTTGTTTATTGTAATGAATTTATTGACTAATATTTTTCAGGTAATGCTTTAGGGTTACTTTTTAGGTGTATATGTATCTTATTGAATCGATACACGAGAATCGTATCGATATATCGTATCGTGCAGCTCTAGAATCGCGATTATTCGCGTATAGATTAAACGTCACGACTCTAGTGTGAGTTATTATAATAAGAATAAACGTATTAAATTACAATCAAACATCAAATGTGAAATGACAGTAATTGTTGCATGTCAATTGTCATGTTAGCAAAACTAAATCAATACACACCCGCCCCCAATTGTTTATGATGGTCATACTGTAGCCATGGAAATTCTTCTTTCCACTCCTTATTGAATTCATGGATTTTGTTTCACAGATTGTGAGCATTGCTATCTGATACATTATAGCCTCACACCAAAATGCCTCTCACATGATAAACATCTGGGTCAAAGTTAAGCAAAGCTTCAAGCCTATCACAATACTCGTCAGGGGTTGTTACTTAAAATAGACAGGGAATTGCATACATGTATCGCATATGGTGCAGATCGATAAAAATTATTTGGCAGTTTCCTTAAATAGTTGCTGGTAATTTTCATTGCCTATTTGGTAGAAATAATTTAACCAGGTAAATTTATTGCCGGTCCCAAGGACTTGTTTGCCATGAATATACCGGTCCTTTGACCTACGGGCACATGCCGGTACTGTGACCTTTGTCAAACCAAGATCTCATGGACAATTGCAATGAGATCTGATTGTCCTGAGGTACTGCAGACTTCCTCACAGCTGCCGATCGAGACAAATCACTCTCTTGCACTAACACCGACGGACATGTTGCTGTGTCGTGGCTAATGCTGGCACATCAGTCACAAGACCTACAGTGTAGGCCAGAAGTACAGGTTGTGTAGATCCTGATAGCGGGGATCTCCCAGTCAAGATGTATCCTCCTTTCAGATAGTGCTGCTACGCGAGCAGCAAAGCATTTGTGGTATTCGTAGTGAATGAATCCACCATACAGGGTATGGAGTTCTTCAACTGTGTGTTCATGTTGTTCCAGTTGGTTTCTTCTGTTTGGCCACACTTCACAACAAAAAGACTTTATATATTTTGAATGTTCTAGTAAATTCAGGAAAGTTCAAATTCCTGCTGAGTCGGGGATCAGACTTCACATTCCTACACCTTCTTGATTCTTCTAACACTCTATAATCCCAAGCTTCTTGTGCTGGTAGCAGCATTGATGCCGAGTTGATGTATTTTCCCTGATGTATTTTCCTTCTTGTGCTGGTAGCAGCATTGATGCCAAGTTGATGTATTTTCCCTGATGTATTTTCCTTCTTGTGCTGGTAGCAGCATTGATGCCAAGTTGATGTATTTTCCCTGATGTATTTTCCTTCTTGTGTTTTCGTCAACAAAGTTTTCATAAGGAATGCTATCTGACGAAACGAACTGCACGGAAGGGGATGATACAATATTGTCATTAGACTTACCACTTGAATTCAATTCGGGGTGGGGGTGGGGTGTTGAGTTGATGGAATGGCTGATGATCACTTGAGTTGCTGTTGCAAGAGGAGGAAACTGGAACAGCCTATAATCTGCTTTGCCTCAAAGTTCTCTTTGTAAAGTTGAAAAACTGTCTTTCTCCCCAATGAAGAAGGTACACTGACAAGAACAGCTTGCAGTTTCTGACGCAAAACAGCTGTGGTCAAACTTTATCTCGCAAGTTGCTTTTATTCTTATGAACACTTGGAGAAGAAGGATGTTGTGAGGATTGTGGGAAGTAAACAAAGTGTGCGCATGCGCAAGTTATATAAATAGATAATGGCATGCTAGCTGCTTGAGAATAATGAAGCCAATTGATGATAAATGAGGTTGCCTGACATAGTAAAATATTAGATGAGAAAACATTTATGTTTGCACAAACAAAAATATAGATTATCATACTTTTCATCTACAGGTAAGTTTTCTCAAGTTGTCTTTTTCCAATAACCCATGCTGGCCCTTGCACATTGCCTGACATGGCCAGCGGTGTGATGAAAGTTGGCTCTAGCGGAGGGTTGATCGTGGTAGTGCTGGCTGCAGTGGAAGGAGGGTCGTCTGGTGGGAAGGCCTGACTGATCTGGGGGGCAGCGTTCGTGGGGACTGCACCAGATGCGAGTGCCCTCCTTGCCTGTCGCTTGCCCACCTTGGCCCTTCCCTTTAAGATGCTTTGGTTTGTAGCAGCTTTCCTCTTTGGTGGCATGGTTTTCTTACTAGATTAGAAAACGACTTTAAAAGTGAGAACAACAGAGCGGAAAGCGATCGTGACTTATAGAGGAAAGTTCATACAGAATTTAGACACGAGTTGAAAGGTAATGCGAGGAAAGTTAAATTTTTAGTGGAGAGAACTTAGAACCAAAAGTGACAGGTGTGTGCTAAGAACAAAAAGGAAGCGGAAGTGACATCACCTAGGAAGTGACGTAGTTGTTATGGTTTGTGAAAAAAATGGATGGTTGCTCTAGGCAGAGGAAAGCGTATACGCTTTTATGAACAAGCAGCTATCAACTGTCTTCCACGAAAATTTAGATGAACCTTAAGCAAAATCAAAAGCAACCAATCAAATTCATCATCCTTATCTTTTTCTTCACAACATCTTAACACTTTTGATGTGGCATCTGAAAGTAACAAATTTCGAATGTAACAATTAACATAATGGTAAGTGTAGCATTTCAACCTGAAACCACTCACAATCTTCTTTTTGTTCTTCTCCTGATGAACATGCCTTTGTTTCTTCTCTTCTAGTTGTTTTTTGAAAGGCAATGATGTAACAACTGTTGCTTTTTCTTGTTTCCATTCGTTCTTATGCGAGTTCACTTGTGGTTTTGGAACCAGAGAAAGAATTCTTATCCGTTCCTTGAAGGTCGATGGAAGAACAATTCCAGATTCTACTGGTTTCTTCTCTGATGATGTTCCCTCGATGGGGTCAGAGAAGTCCTTTGAGCAATCATTTGCACGAATGTTCTCGACACCTGCGCCTGGCAGCTTTATAGCGCTGTGAAGCAAGGAGCGATGGTTGTTTGGAGTGAATGAGATTGAAGCAAACATCAGATGTTTGTGGACAAAATGTTTTGGAGATCTCTTTGATAAACACTGATATTTAAACTTATGCTTAATTGTCGGTTAAGCAATTAATTTAATCACAAAAGCATGAGGTTATATACATTGTATATATATATGCTTAATGTACATCAGATTTTATGTGGCATTGTGTCTTTCTGTAAGGATGTACCCTCAAGGTAAGATTCTTAGTTCTATGTTATGATGATTTGGATAGCACGATTATGTTTGAATTTCAAATTTCAATAGTAGATTCATATTTTGTCAAATAGCAGAGACACCAACGCTCATAATCATATGCTAATGGTTATCCACTGATTTGAAATTATAGATTCTATACAATCATGATATGTTAGTAAAGTAGTGATGACATGGTGTGATGTATTGAAAATGTACAATGGGGATTCACTTACGATTTAATAGTAGATTTTGAGTGACTATCAATCGTAACAACACATCTGTTTCCAACAGTGGCTATGCTCTGATTTGAAGTTAACAGTTAATCAGCAGGGTATATTAAGCAGAGTTTAACCATTAGGCCTGTCTGTAAGACAGAGACCCAGAATAAAACATGATCTGCCCTTATATACCCTAACCTTACAACTCTAACCCACTGAAAACCATGCTCTGTAAAAATACCCAATAGATGCCTACAACAGAAAGTTCAATGGACTGATCAACTGAATTTGATATCTGCTATTAGTTGATTGGTTCAGTTGGTATGGTACGATTGTGATTTGATGACATCACACAAATTGATCGTATCATGTGTCCAGTCAGATGACTCAGTTTAAAACTTATCTAACGTCAGCTATATGCTGATTGGTCCAAAACAATCGCGTGGCTGAGGGGGCATCACAGCGATTGGTTGTTGGTAATAATTCCACCCAATCAGAGGCATTCCGTATCGATTATTTCTAAATATAGACTAGGTGACGTCAGCCATCTGAGGGTGTCTGACGGGGATGGTTGACAATTATATACTGAACAACATTAGAAACGCACCACACTAAAATGCACCGACGATGCTCAGATTATCGTGGGTACATTTCAGTCTGACGGGAATATTTCGTATTATATGGGTGGTGTGTTTCTAATGTTGTTCAGTATATATTGGAAATCTCATTGCAGGGACTGCACAAAAAATGTTTAAACTGTAACTACTCCATTTGTACTCACTCACTCACTTGTCTTAGCATCTGAACACAACATACAATGCAAGAGGAAGAGATTTCTTACTGTTATTGGAAAGGTTTTGTTCTTTTTAAATGTTATTTATATTGTTACAAAATAAATTTATTACATTTGAGAAAAATTGTTGTGTTTTGTTTACAAAACTGTTAAAACAACAACAGTCAGTCATGGTGGTTCTGTGTAAAGTATGAAAAGGTAACTGTCCTGGACTGACTGAGTTTGGTTTTACGCTGCTTTTAGCAATATTCCAGCAACATCACGGCGGGGGACACCAGAAATGGGCTTCACCCATTGTACCCATGTGGGGATTCGAACCCGGGTCTTCGGCGTGACGAGCCAACGCTTTAACCACCAGGCTACCCCACCACCCAACTGTCCTGGAAGATGTAAAGAGAGTGAATGGCCTTAATCCTATACCTAGTTTTGGGAATCGGAAACCAATCCACTATCGATTGGAGGACTTGTGGTGAACAATTATCAATTATAATCAAAATATATACATTTTTAATGTAGTCACCAATTTTAAAAGTTTTCCCAGGTTTTTTCTAATTAATGTTTTTTATAACTAATGCTGTCATGCAATGAAATGCACACATGCAAGAAAGACACTGAAATTGTAATTAAACAATAAAAGTGGTTAAAACTTCACAATGGGCATAACTTTATGCTGTTGAGCGCATGTTTTTTGTGAATGTTCGTCAAATTTAATGGTTAGTTTACGTCATTCAAGTATATTATACTAAAACAACAAAATTCTGATTCATCGAAAATATGTTTTTCACAATCGATAATCATATGTTATCCTTCTTTCGATCGATTTTCAATTATACCCTGGTGTAAGTGGTCTATGCTCACCCTATCAACCACTTGTCTAGACTCAGTTACAGAGTAGAACCTGATTCACTCTCTTGCAAGTACATATTCTCACCTTTGCCGTGTCTTTAATGCCGGTTGTAGTCATAATTAGACAAAATGGAATTTCTCCAAGGAACTTTTATTACTTTACGAAATACACAGCAAAAACGTACAGACATCTTAACCAATTTACTAAATTCTGGTCATCTTGTCACATTTTGTTTGTATCGACAATTATATACATGTGCAACTATGTATAAATGCAACAAAAATAAAGAAATAATAAACAAATTGGTGATCATGACCCAGTGTCCATCACTGAACAACTGACATCTGCCACCCAGACTTGTGATAGGCCAAGGATCATATACTAATGTTCGCTGACTTTATTAATGCATGTCATCATATCCCAGTTGCATAGATAGATGTTCATGTCAAATTCCAAGTTGTCTGATCCAGACTTATTTACTTACAAACTTACAGAATATTGCTGAGTTTAACGTTAAACAACAGCAACAACTCACTGTACACAGGGTACAACAGGCACTGGTACCTACCAGTTTCATGGAAATGTAAAAGTTGGTTAGTTGGTTGGTGTTTTTAACCCCTACTCAGCAATATTCCAGCTATATGGCAGACTTCTGTAAATAATCGAGTTTGGACCAGACAATCCAGTGATCAACATCATGAGCATCGATCTATGCAATTGGGATACGATGACATGTGTCAACCAAGTCAGCGAGTCTGACCACCCGATCCCATTAGTCGCCTTTTACGACAAGCATGGGTTGTTGAAGATCAATTCTAAACGGGTTCTTCAGCAATATTATTTTGACTCAGTATTTAAAGTAGATGCACACTCGTATAGCAAAAGACCAAAAACACCAGACACTCACAAGCACAACTTTATTTACAGAGATGTTTGCCTCCATGCAAGATAATGAGATATCTTCTTCAATAAAGACTTGAATAAACGTGACATGAAACTGCATAGGAATAGGGTGAAAAAATCTGTACAGTCAACTAACAAGGTCAGGAAGAGTTTTAAGAGTTGTTGTAGCACATCCTAGCTGTCACAAACTGCTTCTCAACAAAAGTGTATGTGCTTTTGGCATAGGTAAGATACATAGCGTATCTTAGCTAAGATACGTAGCGTATCTTAGCTACTTCTGGCAGAGATCAATGTATGTATTATAAATGTGGATATAATGTAAATGTAGAAAGAGTAATATTTTCTATCAAATCATAAAAAATATAATATCATCTACAATTTGTAAAATGTACATGACAACGAAAACACACATTAATTACTTGAAACAACTTCAACAAGAACAAGTGAGACTACATTAATTTTATATTAAAATTGGTCTGCCATATGTATTGCACCTTCCCGTCTTAATATGCATATGGGTCGCCATTGTTGAAGGTCTGACTGGAGAGTGACAGGCCATATTACGTCCTAGCATGCAAAAGGGTCGCCGTTGTTGAAAATCAATATATACCAACGTAATAGAATGGTGTTCACTCTATCAACCACTTCTTCGTCAAGTCTAGACTCCGAGTGGAACCACTCACTCTTTTACACAAGAAGCTTGTCAGTATTGTCTATCTTCTGTGTCAGTTGTAGCTGTTTCTATTGAATTACCATCCATCAGTCGGCAACAAATATCCTCTTCGCCCTGTGGGGGGTGGCTGGTGAGGGGGAGGGGACGAAATGGGGGTCATGTGGTTTGTAGTTGTATAGCTGGGGGGAGATACTGGGGCCGTTGCAGCAGAATTTGTAGAAGCACAGACACGTGACCAGGAACCCCACACAGAACGCCACTCCACACACGAGACCAATCACCACCGACCGGGACATATTGTTCGACTGAAAAGAAAACATGTCAGAACTTTGCAAATGGAGACAAAAATATCACCTAAATATATAGCGGATATTTGCGTGTGATTAAAAATATCACAATGTATAGCTTAAAGAATAAGAATATGCAAAGCTTATGAACAATAAAACCGCATATTTTCTTATCTTGACAGATATTGGAAGGTCTGAGAAATGATAAAAAATACATTTAGCAAAATCAAATATGGCTGCCATTGTGCCTTATTTAAAATCGGATGAGATTATTGTGATATCAGCATACAACAAATTTCACGTTAAAAAGCTTATAGGTTTTGGGAGAGAAAGCTAAGTTGATTCTGGTAATGGTCGGAAAAGAAACGCTGATGCTTTAGTTACCCACATGTTTAATATCACAACATGAGGAACGCGAGGCGCTGGCAACGTCAAAAGTGGGCACAATATATGTGGTTTGCAGCGTTAGTGACGTTTTGCAATCAAAACACTTTTCAGAATATTTACATTGTCTTTTGGAAAATATTCCCAAAGCACCTGATGTGTACTTTCTTTTGGGCATTAGTTTACTTCAGCATATGTATAACTTCCTAAAACTGGTCATTAAATATTGTAAGGAGCCATTTTTTGTGGACTTTAGGCCAACCTACCTTTTTCTTAGTAGTCGGTTGTGGTGTTGTACTGAGCCCTTGGACTACTGGTGACGTGCCTGTCCCTGTCCCCCTGTCCCCCCTTCGTTAGTCCGATCACCTGTCCTCCTGTTGTGCCAGAACCTCCCTCGCTTCCTGTTTCAGGTCCAGATGATGTGGACCCGGTGGATCTGCCAGGTGCAGCTGTAGAGTCCCCTGTGTTGGATCCTGATTTCAGGGTCGTGTCGTCTGTGACAGTACCTTCTCCCCCGGCACTGTTCCCAGTACCGTCAGATGTCACAGATGACAGAGATGCGGTATAATCTGAAAATGCCGTCTCAAGAAACTCTGAGCTGCTAGACACAAACACTTTAGGAGGTACTGTAGTCTCACAGAAAACTATAGACCCTGAGAAATTGTAATAAACAATCATGGTCGGGACTTCAGATGTACTCGACTGTAGATCTGGTTCTGTACTCATAGTTCCGGTTGGAACTACCAAAGATAAGTCTAAAGGCGTTGTTTGCTGCGGCCATTGAAATGTGTTGGTTATGTTTGTAGTAGTCCCAGTGATTGCTACTGAAGATGGTGAAATGCAGTCTGTACAATCTATATCATTAGTCATCAAAGTTGATTCCAGCGTCTCCGAGAAGCTAGAACTTAGACTGTCTGAAACATTGGTTGATGATACGTTGTACATTTTTGAAACAAATTCCAGTGTTGCTCTGTCATCAGCAGAAGATGTATAATTCACCGATGAAACATTCAAACTATCAACTGCAGACGAGTATGAGGTCATCGTTTCGGATGCTGTTGACCCAGGTATAATTGGTTCAGATATCACAGAACCCTGGCTAAAAGAAAGGCTAGCATCTGTGGTGAAGGACATGACCTCGCCCGTTTCAGTCGGGTCAAGATCTGATAGGTCGTTGAATTCAGACCGGAACCGGAAGCTGGCACTTTGTTCAATCTCAGTGTAGGTCTCAGTTGGAGTTTCACTAACGAAGCTGGTTATTGACATCGATTCAAGTAGAGAATCCAAGGCTTGAAGAGTGTATTTCTGGATGCTGGGTAGGTCCTTGTCTTGCCTTTCTCCAAGCGTCATACCAACTGCTAACAACGTCTGTGCACTTTCTATACGAGGCGTTGGGATCAAACAGCCGCAGGATGTAATCATTGAGAGATAGGGATGAACTGCTGGAATCACTCCAAGTTGGAGTCGCGTCAATGACTTTTGTTTTAGTTTGCAACTGGTCGGTCTTTATCACGGAGTCGGTTTGGAGTGTCAGACCTTCGCTGTGTTGACGTGGCTGGCGGCGCTACGGTAACGCCGTCTGACGGTGATTCTGATAACGAAGCCATTAAGGAGACAGATGTCAGGAGGTCTGACGCTTCGGGTGATGTCGGAGATTCGGACATATGCTGCTCACGTAATGTCTCTGTCTCAGTGGCCAGTGTGAATCTCGCACAGGTTCATCTTCACTTGTCTGAGACTGACTGCTCGGTGCTGATTCATCTTGACTTGTCTGAACCTGGCTGATGAGGGAAGAATGTAAGACAGGTACATCTTGACTAGTCTTCGTCTGACTGATTTTGGAGTCACTGACTGAGTTTGGCACAGTTTCATCCTGACTCGTCTGTGCCTGGCTGATCAATGCAGAAGCTGACGCAAGTTTGTCCAGGGTTGTTTGAAACTGGTTTAAGAGTGTAGAATTACCGTCGAGTGTGGAGTCTGCGGGTGCCCCACAAACCTGCGCGACAAGGAACATCAACAGGGTGGAACAGATCGGCATTGACCAGGCTGAAACAAAGGGCGTAGAATATAGTTTTCCACACTTCAAAGAGTACAAAGTGTTGTTTTCATTGATTGATATACTTTATGATTCTATGTCAGTACGATTTACATATTTAAAGAAATAAGTCAAACTGAGGGATCGCCCTCAGAGAGTCTTGTTTGCAAGAGGTTATGCGATGTTAAGACAACAGATATTACGCCGATTTAGATTAATATAGACTCTGGATATCCCACGGAGACTTGTCCGTTGTTAAAGTATATACGACTGGAACAAATGACAGGGTAATTTTATCAAGAATGGTGTTCCATGGTAGAGACGTGACCGTTTCTGTTTGAAGATGGCACGACTGACTGACTGACTGACTGAGTTTGGTTTTACGCCGCTTTTAGCAATATTCCAGCAACATCACGGCAGGGGACACCAGAAATAGGCTTCACACATTGTACCCATGTGGGGAATCGAACCCGGGTCTTCGGCGTGACGAACCAACGCTTTAACCATTAGGCTACCCCACCGCCCCGAAGATGGCACGAAGGAGGAGGTTCGTGCATGTTGACTGTGTCGAGTGTCAGCATGACAAGGAGCAAATAGGCACGAGAGCAATCCAAATAATACTGAGTTAGTTAGATACATTCATAAAAGTACGTATTCTGTATATCTCACTATAGCGAGTGCATGTACATTTAGCATGCTCATGGCATTCATAAACACGAATGATTTAAAATAACCGGCTGTGTGTATATACTATGCAAACTGTTTACGACTTGCCATGCTTAAGTGCATGAACATTCAACATGGAATAAGAGTGAGTGAGTGAGTATGGTTTTACGCCGCTTTTAGCAATATTCCAGCATTATCACGGCAGGGGACACCAGAAATGGGCTTCACGCATTGTGCCCATGTGGGGATTCGAACCCGGGTCTTCGGCATGACGAGCGGGCGCTTTAACCACCAGGCTACCCCACCGCCCCCATGGAATAAGATCATGTATGACATTTTCAACCCCGTCCACTACCAAACGTCTCACCTGACATTATTGTTTTGTCCCTAAGTACATCCGGACGAAGTAAACCCTTAAAGATATTGTTCGTTACTTGTTTGTTTGTTGTTTAACGCCACACTCAGCAATATTCCAGCTAAATGTCGGGAGTCAGACAATCCAGTGATCATCATCATGAGCATCGATGTCTGCCGATGGGATACGATGACATGTGTCTACCTGATCCCGCTAGTCGCCTCCTACGACAGGTATGGGGTGGTGAGGTGAAATGGGGTTTAACGTCGTACTTATGAATATTTCGAACACATGACGACGTCCATGCGTGTGTATGTGTGGCTGCTTGTACTAGCCCAGACTTAAAGCTTGTTTAATAGCGCTAGCTCACCGAGATATCATCCCGCAGACAAGCATGAATACCCCAGTCAGACACATTATACTGCCGAGCGCCAGGCAGGGAACAACAAGTACCATATTTTAACGTCTTTTGGTTTGACGCGGTTGGGGATCAAACGCTCTAACCACTGCACCACGGAGGCGGCCTACGACAAGTATGGGTTGCTGAAGACCAATTCTAACCCGGACCTTCACCGTCCGTTCACTTAATGAGATACATCCTATACACCATACAACCGAGCATTTATGCTTCAGATAAAAGACGACAGCTAAATAAATTGTTCAGGTTGTAAAGATATTTAACAAAAGATATATACAAATAATTTGAAAGAAAATCTAATAATTATTTATTTTATTTTAGCTTATTATGTTTTAGATAATTTTGTCTCTGGTTGACTAATTCGTCGTACTTTTCCTACTGCATATATCCCTACAACTTGTATATGAACAACATGAATATATGCTGTTGCTATAATACAAAACCCAAGCAGCATCCTCCAGTGCTTGTCAACAACGAGGCAGAATATTGACACATAGCCTGAAGTGTCCAATCTGTATCAGAGCTTGGAATCAACACGGAATGATTAATTTCTTCTATCAGACCAACTGCGTGTAAACATACAATCGGTTATATCACCGACACATAATCCTTGTGAAAACATCCCAACTTATAAAATTCAAACAACGTGAATTAATATTTATTTATAGTAACCTCCACAAGCATCCTGATTATAATTCATTCATAAGTGTCACTTGACCATATTGTACAAAGATTCATTGTGATTATTTCACGAAATGACAAAAGAGAAGGAGTATATTAGAGATACCTCGGACGATAATAGTCCCTGGTGCATATGATACCTAAATTGTTTTCAGATAAGTTATAACACTAACGCCACCCACCCCACCCCAAAAAAGAAAGAAAATAAAAGCGTTAATCTGTCTCACAGTCCCTGAACTACATTAATTTCAGACGAGCCCTTAATGCAATTCAAAAGCCCTAAATGAAGCATGTCTAAAGTTTCCTAGCTTTAATCTCCCAGTTAACTGGAGCTCCTTTTCAAATTGAATTGAGTTCGTTTTTTATATCAGAATTATACATATTCCGAAACTAAGCGCTATACTACCAAAGAATATGTGTTCCCACACACAGAGACTCGACGCAACAGAACGGATACGTGGATGCTCTATTGCCCTAAGAGTTTACTACTGTTAAAGCCATACTCACATGCCAAGGGAACCACTTCATACATCCTCATGACTTCACTGTGAGCAGTGTTATCTTGTATGTTCTGTAAGTAGGTGGTCAACTCTCACTCTGGTATATCATGACGACCATTTCATTGGTTCCGCCTCGCAAAGTTGCATATCAGATACAAACAAAACACGTGTAAGGTATTGCGCTTCAGATGCTGCTGTTTCAAACCACCCGGTGTTATACCCAGTACGCACTACACTACCCCTCTATATCAGCGTTCTTGGCATCAAAGAGCAGTGTGGATTGTTCCAGAATATGTACGTGTTGACCATATATTTTCACCAATGTACCCACGCATCACCTATTTCTGGTCGGCAGTTTTTGTGCGCTAGGCCGACCGTGGAGGACGACACAGACAACGTTCTTTACGACTGTCAGTGTTTGTTTCAGTAACATCAAAGATGACATTTTAGAGAGAGAAAAAATATCTGGACTTAAATGCGTGGTCCTAATTACTGTACGAGGCCTGTAGACGCGTAGACGGACAACATAAACAGTGGCACATGAGACATAGGGCGATTAACCCTTTGCAGTTCGAAAACAACTATTGTTTTGTAAAATTGTAACGTTTTTCACATATATCGGTCTACTTAGAGGTGTCTTCGTGTAATCAAACGATACAGTCTAACATTCTGCAGGTAATAATCAACCGGTGTCTTCGAGCAGTCATGCAATTGTCTGATTATCTGCAGGCGATATCCTTCAACAGTTTTCGTTTTGCGGTCAGATTATAGAGTCTCATAACCTACAGTGTCTTCATGCAGTCTATCCACAGAATCAGATAATATCCAGGCACTATTCAATAGTGTCTTCATGCAGTCTATCCACAGAATCAGATAATCTCCAGGCACTATTTAATAGTGTCTTCATGCAGTCTATCCACAGAATCAGATAATCTCCAGGCACTATTCAATAGTGTCTTCATCCAGTCTATCCACAAAATCAGATAATCTCCAGGCACTATTCAATAGTGTCTTCATCCAGTCTATCCACAGAATCAGATAATCTCCAGGCACTATTCAATAGTGTATTCATCCAGTCTATCCACAGAATCAGATAATCTCCAGGCACTATTCAATAGTGTCTTCATCCAGTCTATCCACAAAATCAGATAATCTCCAGGCACTATTCAATAGAATCAGATAATCATCCAGGCACTATCCACATCAGATCAATCTATCAGAGAATCAGATAATCTCCAGGCACTATTCAATAGTGTCTTCATCCAGTCTATCCACAAATCAGATAATTTCCAGGCACTATTTGCAGTGTCTTCATCCAGTCTATCCAGAGAATCAGATAATTTCCAGGCACTATTCAACAGTGTCTTCATCAAGTCTATCCACAGAATCAGATAATCTCCAGGCACTATTTAATAATCAAGTCTATCCACAAAATCAGATAATCTCCAGGCACTATTCAATAGTGTCTTCATCCAGTCTATCCACAGAATCAGATAATCTCCAGGCACTATTCAATAGTGTATTCATCCAGTCTATCCACAGAATCAGATAATCTCCAGGCACTATTCAATAGTGTATTCATCCAGTCTATCCACAGAATCATATAATCTCCAGGCACTATTCAATAGTGTCTTGATGCAGTCAGATCACAGCCTCATTATCTGTCGGTAATATTAAACGGTGTGTTTCGTGCAGTTAGATCAAAGAGTCCGATGATATCCTCATATATTCAACAGTCCCTCCATGCAGTGAGAAAAGAGAAACCTGATAATCTACCTGTAATATTCAACAGAGGCTTCATATCGTCACATCTTTCAGTTAGATATATGAGTAAATGGTCGCCACCGTTTCCTTGTAGACTGATGTAGCCCAGTTCATGCTATTGATGATCGTCGCCCACTTATCTGCAGAGACAAACAACCTCCACTACTCGTCCTTCAGAGACAGTCCAAAGAAAAGGTCTGGCGTCAATAGTTACCGTTATTAGAAATGATTTATACCAATATTAAACCACAGTACGTGTGACTCTCTACATCTGCCACCAAGGGTCCGTTAACTGTTTATTCCAGACAGTTGCTACACTAATTAGCACACGTCAGTGGCAGCTTGTTAAAAGCAGGTGCCATAATGATATAAAATCTTTTTACGGTAAAGTCCGGTGATTACCTGAATAATTGATATATAGGTATTGTATATACCCAATAAAGTGAAAATACACGGATCTCATAACGAAGCATTACAATCACAATCTTCATCGCCTAACATTGATGTAAAGTTCCCTTGCGTGCTCTGCCATAGATCATGATCGGTTATGACTGAAACAGCGCCAAGCCTGACTGAATCTCAGCTAGCCTGTGTGTGTTTTCCTGTCAGGGCTAATTAAGTATAGCAGTTATGCCCCGGAGAATTCCGTGCTTTCATCCATCAGATAAAACGTCCTGATTACGTGGACACACACAACCGTCGACAAGCGGACATCAAACTGCAGGAATTGTAAGGTGCGTGGACGTCAGTACCCATGTATAATATAATCTTTTTAACATTCTGAGAATTATATTTTCGGTTTCATCACGGTATTGGTGGTGATATGAGGAAATGAGATCTATCGAAAATATCCCCTGAATGGACATCAGTGTCAGGCTGACAATATGACATTTTCGTGTTGATAACTATTATATCCTTTGTACGTTTCAATGCCACTACCTGACCCAATGATTAGGTGAATATTTATACGAGGGACAGTCAAAAGTAGTCGGCCTGGACCTAGTAAAATGATACAAATGCAGCTGTTTTTATGTTTTATTTTTCTACATATTATCTGTCAACCTCAAGCAAATTGGTTTTGCTACGTTCCAGCCTTTACGATCCCCATTTTGTTTGAAATTTTATCTTGGTACCTCCCAAAAGCGCAAAATCTGCAATAAATGCACCACAAACTTCAGGTAACAAAATATGCAGTGTTTGAGATAGGTAGACGTCCGCTAGAATCAAACGTAGATATTAAAGTGCATAAAAAAATTGAAAGTACAATCGCTTGTTAAAGTGATTTCCCTTCATGTTTACTTAAACAGCTTGTTTTGGAGACACTGCCCACCCCTTTCAGACGACGAAATCATAAGGACATAACTTATTCTAATGTTTTCACTTTTTCACACATGATGCTAAAGGTTCAAAGTAAATACTGAATGGTCACACAAGTGTCAACTCTCAGTATATTGTAAACAGGGCCAGCTTGAATATCTGGACACAATGTTTTTGAAAGACTAAAAGGGGGCGTCCTTAAAAGAAACAGCCCCCGACTAAATATGAATCAAGCAATCCAAAGCTTTGACTCTTGATTATGACGGGAAGTCATCCAATACTATACTAACATATTTTATATGACATTATCTGAGGGCATACCATTATCCAAGAGGTACTAAATGACGGATCGTTTTTCATTTTCTGCATTTTTTCTAGAAATATTATACCCCAATGTGTTGTGATGACTAATATCTCGTTAATCACATTACCCACATATGTGAATTTTTTTATACGGCTTTGCTAATGATTCCTACAAACTAAAATGGAAGCTTTTCAAACATTGACATCGAGAATATAGTTAGGACGACTACTTTTGACCGACCCTCGTACACCACATATTATATTATCACACTCTCAAAGGGAGAAGGGGTGTGGGTGAGTTTTGTTTTACGCCGCACTCAGCAATAATTCCAGTTATATGGCGGCGGTCTGTAAATAACCGATTATGAACCAGACAATCTAGTGATCAACAGCATGAGCATCGATGTACGCAATTGGGATACAATGACATGTGTCAACCCAGTAAAGTCCGTCAGTCGCCTCTTACGACAAACATGGGTTACATAGGCGGACCCAGAAGGGTGTGTTGTGCAGGGTGTGCGCACACGCACGCACGCACGCACACACACACACACACACCACCACCTTTTACCCTGAAAGTTTGTTCAATGACCATTGAAACTCGGTCGAAAATGAAGTGTGCACCCACACACATAGTTTTCGCGCGTAGTGCACACCCCACACACACACACTCAAAAGCTGCATCCGCCCCTGGGTTACTGAAGATCAATTCTTACCCGGATCTTCACGTGCAGAGAGAGGTAGGGAAAGAGAGTGAGTGAACGGGAGGGAAGGAGAACGAGTATTGCAACGAACAAGCTCATAACAAACTGGTGGATACAACGAACTGATTTTCCCGGACACTTCCTGTATATTTCAGTGAAAATGCGTAGACCGAACTACGGTTATAACCAACTAAATTAGCGTGCTTATACAGTAAGCTACGGTTATAACCAACTCCAAGCTACGGTTATAACTGATAAATTAGTTATACAGTAAGCTATTATAACCGTAGTTCTGATATACACATTTAACCGACTAAACTATACAAGTTGGCGGGACCGAAAAAAAAGTTCGTTTTACCAGTCAGCGCATTTGATCGTGTATATACTAGGCACAATTTATTACCCACGTGGTCAACGTATGGGTAGTTGCATACTAATCTCGTACGTCACACGTGTGTCGTATCGCGTTGACCTGTGTCGTAACGACTTGACCTGAGATTCTAACGATTTGATTGGATAACCGATGACCTCTCAATTAGGTCACATTCTGACGTAACTATTTTTTCATTCATAACAAACACGTGAATTCATTCATTCTACAACTTAAATGCATTGTGGGAATGTAAACATTGCGAACGTTGCCGTGTCGCTGTTTAATTGTGAGTCGAACTGAGACATTATATCTGTCGAAAAACATAAACGCAATGTTTCCACCAGTGATGTTAGCCGAATGAAGCAACTGGAAACCAAGAAACGAGGTGCAACGGAGTAGTTTACTGTAGGAGGCTGTACGAGGCGATGACAACTGACATGCATCGTGACGTCGGTTACCATGGCAGTGACGTCATTAGTGTGACGTCATGCAAATATTGTACTACAGTACAAAACTCTTCCTCAACCTCTTTATGAAACCGGTTTCGGTTTGAAACCAAAACATAACAAAAATACGCTTTTTGTCAATTTAAATGCATGTAAGACGTGGGTAATAAATAATACACTCTCGTCTCATTATTATATTATTATACGAACTTCGTGATCTTCCTATATATCTGACCTCGCTTCGCCTCGGTCAGATACCACAGGAAGGACACTCGTTTCGTATAATTCGTATGTAATGAGACCTCGTGTAGTATTCTCTATAATAAACGGCTATTGAAACGCATAGCATGCCAAGGCTCGCGTCTGCACAACGTCATTAGGCCATTGGGATGGTCCGTGGGGAATGTCTCAACGACAAGTGGCTGCACATTTCCACCGCCACTGGAACACCATTTCTGCACTGGTGAGACGCTACCAGAAGACAAATGACGTCATCGATCGGCCACGTTCTGACGTCCACGTGTAACAACGCCAAGACAGGACAGATGGATAAGGGTGACCCATCTTCGCCACAGGTTTCAGACTGTAGTGATGACTGCCGAACCATCCCAGGACTTCGCCGTATCCATCCCAACATAGTTCGACAACGTTTACGTCATCACGGGATCAGACCACGACGTCCCGCCATACGGCCTATCCTGACACAACGTCATCGACAAGCCTCGCCGAATGTCGTGCCGAAATCATGTCCGCAGACCCTTTGTTTTGGTGGAGAAATGTTGTTTTTACAGATGAGTCCAGGTTTAACATTTCCCATAGTGATGGACGTCAACGTGCCTATAGACGCGCGAGAGAACGTTATGCACAGGCCCGTGTCTTGGAGAGGAATCGCTTTGGTGGTGGTTCCGTGATGATTTGGGGTGGAATAACAGCACGCCAAAGAACTCCTTTGGTGATTGTTCAGGGCAACTTAACTGCTGTGGGCTACAGGGATCAAATTCTTCGACCTGTGGCAATTCCTTTCTACAACGTCATGGCCCTGGGTTAACATTCCAACAGGACAATGCCCGCCCTCATACGGCAAGGGTTGCTATGGATTTCTTTGCAACACCACAACGTTGACTTACTGTCTTGGCCTGCAAATTCACCGGATCTCTCCCCGATAGAGCATGTTTGGGACGAGATGGATCGACGTCTACGCCGTCTTCCTCATCCGCCAGATAACATCCTTGACCTTTGCAACAGAACTTGAGAGAATCTGGCGTGACATCCCACAAGCCTTCCTTGCACGTTTGATAGGCTCTATGCGTCGTCGATGCACTGCTGTTCTCAATGCCGATGGTGGACATACCTGTTATTGAGCTTGTGACATGGTCGTTTGACCCCTGTCCCGCTTGTGGACTCGTGATGTCATTGTGATTGACTTTTCAATTGAAATTCTCCTGATTTGTTATGGTCTCATGATCCCTCCATTAAAGTTTATATGTACCTTTGACATTGTTATCGTAATTTATCAACTGGGATAATATCTTGACAATGCACATTTTCTTTATGTGGCTAGTATATATTTTGCTATATCGTAGAAACAAGTAAGGGTACATGACAAGCACATTACATATATGGTGTGACAAGCACATTACATATATGATATGACAAGCACATTACATATATGGTATGGGGAGCACATTACATATATGATATGACAAGCACATTACATATATTGTGTGACAAGCAGATTACATATATGATATGACAAGCCCATTACATATATGATATGACAAGCATCTTACATATATGATATGACAAGCACATTGCATATATGGTATGATTAAGCGCATTACATATATGATATGACAAGCACATTGCATATATGGTATGACAAACATATTACATATATGGTATGACAAGCACTATTACATATATGGTATGACACGCACATTACATACATGGTATGACAAACATATTACATATATGGTATGACAAGCACATTACATATATGATATGACAAGCACATTACATATATAGTATGGGAGCACATTACATATAACGTATGAAAAGCACCTTACATAAATGGTTTGACAAGCACTCTTACATATATGATATGACAAGCACATTGCATATATGGTATGACAAGCACATTACATATATGGTATGACACGCACATTACATATATGATATGACAAGCACATTACCTATATAGTTTGACAAGCACTCTACATATATGATATGACAATCAAATTACATATATGGTTTGACAAGCACCTTACATATATGATATAACAAGCACATTACCTATATGGTTTGACAAGCACTTTGAAACTATTATATTTCGTTTCCACACCAATCACAGTAAGTATATAGCTTTCAGTTTAAAGCAGTATTTCATAAATCATCGTGTATGCGCCTTATCTGTATGCGTATTAATACACTCACTCTCAATAAATCACGAACATGTACAAACTCTATGACGCATTCAAACCCTCCCTACAAAGAGAAAAGTTCAAATTTCCCGTTGACCTTGAATTTCAGTAGAGACGAGATTTTAGGACACGGTTTTACTGCTAACCCTTTAATTGGCTTGTCCCGTACAGTCGGTAGCTAAGCGTTGAGAGGTGTAAGCTTGCAGACTTGCAACAAAGTCGGTGGAAACGTTACGTCGCTCATGTGAACACGGCAAAGTGGGGAGTAGCTCCAGAACGCAGGTAAACGCTTTGATTATTGTAAAGGTGAAATCTAGTGGAAGATCTTAGGGTGTAACATACTCATAGCATGGGCTAGCGCTCCTGTGAAACAATGCTGGCTTAGCGGGATTAAGAGACTGGTAACGCTTCACCTGTAATCGACATAGGTTTCTCGTGACTGCAAGGACAGGCTAGCACTAGTCAGAGTATCAGCTGCTCGTACAGGTGTCTATGGGGGCAAGACAACAGCTGGAAGGGTGCTAGGTATGTACAGGTCATATATTATCTCTTTTTAAGGTATTGTATACACGGATCTCTTCACAATGTGTTTTAGTGTCAGAATCAGTACATTCCAGTAAAAGCCACAAGCCTTCCATGCAACCCTTTTGGCAGCATCTGTGTGACATGCGATATATTATGTTGAATAACAACATACAAATACATAAATTACATTTTTAGTTTTTACTGATTTGACTTCGAAATGAATTTACTTTATTGATACAAGCAAATATTATGCAAAAATAATCTTGTTTGTCGTAGCTTACACGTTAACAAGGGACTGGATTGCAAAATATTTATTCCTAAATGGTATTTGTACCGGAGATCCAATTCTCTCAAGGAATGGTCCTTCCTGCGAGTCAGGGCACGCTATACTCATTCTCAGTATAAGAGCATTGAACCTTTGCGTATTGAGCAATGGGAGAGTTTAAATGAGTTTAGAATGAGTGTGTGTATTTGGTTAACACATCTCGATCTTCATCATGAATATATTTGCAGTAAATGAAGATCGGATTTGACAAAATACTTTCAAACGAAAATCAATATATGTAAGTCACGCTCCGGTACTGAGCGTACAGTTAAACATATATCACGAAATTGTCAGCATAACTCATGAAAACATATTAGTCAGCACACGATTTCCAATAAACACATGGAGTATATCTACAGCCACGTGATCAGCGAGGTAAATAAACAAACATTCAGAGAGATTCAATTTCAGTAACAGAAACCAGTATGTTTTCTTAACTGCACCATTAATTTCACTCCGGGCAGATAATCCATAAATACTGACATGGGATTCCTGGAAGGATATCATGTATCTACCGTGTGGATATCCAGGACATACGTCTGACTCGGAGATTGATAGAAGGTGATATCTGATATCTTATGATCAATCTTAAAACATGGACGTTTGACACGAAGGACGTCTGGCGAGACTCGAACATCACTAGGCGATTGTTTAACACGTAAACAAGCCTCACGACAAAACACCAGAAGACAGGGTGTGTGTTTACATTCTATCTTCGTGGTTGCTAGCATGGTTAAATTAATGGGTGAACAAAAAACTAGGACAGTGAAAAATACGAACGCCTGTCTAATGTGTCATATATACTGTCACTTTTGTCCAGATCGTTACAGTAACTAACAACGCGCTATAAAAACACATAAAAAACAAATGGGTCATGGTCGATGTTGTTGTTAGAGCAAGCTTTCATCATAATAATCAATCTGTCTATTCAACACGTATATGGTATATTTAAGATGTTATACTGAAATCTAGGTAGGGCTTCACATTTGGCAAATTTTCAGAAGTAACACAATATATTAAACCGTCGTGACAACAAAGATTACATTCATATTGGATCATGGTTTAAACTGAACCTAACAGGAAATGGATGTTCGATAATGATGTATTTCGTATGGGTATCAGTCAATTCATGTTTTGGACCTTCGATTTGCACTATTCCGGCGACTGTTTAAGCCTAGAAACGATTGATAACACTTGTATGTTCTTGTCAACTTGTTGCCCGGCAGTCTATATACCACAAGGCTAAGGTATGTGATTCTACATTAATTTAAACTCAGCGAATTCATGCAGCATAAAATATGATAAAATAAGTAAATAAATTGACATTTTATTACGTAGCTTTTGACTATGAAAACAGAGAAGCTACATTTCTATATAAAAAAATATTATTGCCTGGATTTGCCAATGACAATGCCCCTTTAGATACGCCATTTTGTGTACTTGCAGATATTATGGTCTGTTCTGGATTTCTACTGGATACAATATGGACACGGTTTGTTTAGAACAATGCAAAGATGGCATGGCCACCTCCAAGACAGCCGAACCAAATCCTGTGATAAGTGGAATGGAAGCGAACAGACAACCAGATATCCCTACAACTTGTGGACAAGGACGCGCACAGCCTTCTGAAGGCGCCTCAGCGGAAAAGCCATCCATTATCCTCGATGACGAAACATACAAATCCAAACTGAAATCCGCTCGTGGAAGATTAGAATCGTCAAAGGCCAGCTTCAATTTTCAAAAGTCTCGAGCAACAAGCAGCAATCACCATGTTAGCTTCACTGGGTCTAAGAGTAAGACGTTGTACCAGCTGCCGGTTGTCTATTTTGTCGTCAAAGCGGACAAAATGCCTTGCCTCCCTGAAAACTATCCTGATAGGTGTCAGAGAGAATCGCGTAAGGCTTATGCGGCGAAAAGTCGTCATCAGTTTCTTACAAGACGGAGGGAGAAGAAACGTCAGCACGACGCTAACGTCAAGCAGGTGAAAGCCCTAGGGTCGCAGGTAGGGCTTAAAGTTGAGCAAATGAAGACAAACGCCATTCAGTCAATCAGTCCTTGGCCTTCGAGGCAACCCACTACTCCTTTCAATTCATTATCTGAGAGATCAGATGTTAGATCTCAAGAAACGGTGTTTGTTAACGGTGATAATCTCTTGGACGATGATGAGAAATCTCAAGCATCTGGGGTTGATTCGGAGGGCTTCAATAGGTCTCAAGGGTGCCATGGGAAACCACACTTCTCAGCCTATGACATTGAACTTCCAGATCTCAAATGTAATACAAATAGATCAGATTCGCCCGATAGTTGTTCTTCTAAGAAAGTCCATTTTTCAAAGAATGTTTCTGGAGCCAAAGGTTGCAACATCCAGCTTCCAAGGGTAGATCAGAGTGCCGAAGACTTTATAGGATCTGCGACCAAGCAGCAAGAGCAACTCAAAGAACCAACAAGAAGTAAACTAGAACCCAACATGGTCCTTGACACAACGTCATCAAAGCCAAGACGCGCGACCAACCCTCTCAAACTTCCTAAAATCGACATGCTTTCTCCAATATACGACGAACTCATCCTGAAGACATTCCAGACCTTTATGACAAAGAAAACGCCTTTATCTGACCGAACGACAAGAGCCCTCCTCCAGAGGGTGACTGCCATTCTCCATCCAATGGATGATGACCCACCCCGCGTCCCTGACCGGAAGACTCCCAGTACAAGACCACAGACCAGACAGAACAGTTTCTTCTCCACAGAACCTGAAGCGTGCAACTCCCAGATGGGTTACATCGACGTGTCCAGCAGTGGCATGACAGTCGACGGCAAGTCGATGTCCATGTTGCTACGGGACGTGGAGTCGAGACAGAGACGGCTTCAACTTCAATCCACCTGCTTCCAGATGGTTCCTCCAGGCCTCAACCGGGAGCACTCGGAATCCATGCAGACTCTCGTGGCCTCTGACAAAAGACCTGAAATCTACATCCCTTCATGCTAAGGGTCTGTTTCAGGACGCAGAACATTTGCCCATATCCTTTCCTTGATTTCGGGACTCTTGTAATTCTGTGTCTTGTAGTCCACTTACCGTTCTTGACTTCGGGACTAACGTGTGCAAGCTTAATACCTTTAAGTGCAACGTGCGTTCATATACTGATCCTAGTTTCGAGACCTAAGCGTGTATCTTGTGTCCACATACGTTTGGAGTTAAATGTGCAACAAGTGTCCAATACAATTCCTAATTTCGTGACCTATGACATGGGCAACATGTGTCCACGTTAAGTTCCTGATTTCGGGACCAATGGTATGTGCAATGTGTGTCTACATACAGTTTGGTGATTTTGCTAAATCACGTGGCCACACGCTGTTCCTGGATTCGGGAACCATACCTACATACCTCTAAATACCTACCGTCGTGATAATGAATGGAACAATGTGTGATTATCCTTACCAACCAGTTTAGCCAAGAATACCCAGAAGCCTCTTTACCAATTTGAACTTAACACCATGCGTTTATGTACAATATTAACTCATATGAGATAGTGGTGTTCCGATTAATGGAAATAATCGAAGATTGGTCGAAGTGACCAAACGACCAAGCAATCGATCACATTTTCTCATAATCGAACACAAACGATTTTGGAACTGCTGTTTTAGTGTTTGAAACACTTGACGATGGAACATATTTTCGAAGTGGTCAGGGCCTGAAAACTTGTTAAATTCTTAGAAAACTCACTTCACTTTCTGAAAAGTCATGACTGAATATTTCTTGAAGACTCCAGAAAGTTTATGTTCATGATATATTACTCAGCACTTTAAAGTAGCAAGTTGCATCATGTTATACATATCTGCAATAACAACCTTGGTAGGAAAATCTGAAAAATGACGCTAACCAATTTTTTTCGATGATTGTTCGTTGGTAATGAAGCAATCATCAATTGTGACATTTCAACCAATTCCCAACACTAATATGAGATAGTATGTACTAACAGTGCGTTGTTAAAGAATTTCATTCCAGTGGCGCTGAACGGCATCGGCCATGTATGTTGTATGAGATCATATTAACAGGAGTTCCGTTATCAAAATCGTAGTACTGAAGACAGTCACTGAAACACTGCAAAAATAAGGTAAAAACAAATATGGTACACTTAAGGAAATACATCACCGCTGAATAACCATTTCTGGTTTAGTTTCATTGTTTGGCCACCATCATACACCTTGTATACTTGCTTTTGCCGACAGTTTAGTTCTATGTACTATGTTGCCGAACGCATGAGCTGCAAGACTTTGGGGGACAGTACCCAGCATAAGCAGTTACCATCAATGCGCCGTACTGTCAGGCTTCATGTCTGTAGAGGACAACTGATTCCAAGGCATTTCCGATATCTGACCGATTGTTTACGGTAATGGGTTAAGCGTTCAACATAATTATGTACACACTGATATTTATTGAATCTCTGCAATAAGTAGTTTGATGTTAAGTGGATGTAGAGAGGTCTTGTGTTGACATTCGATATCAGAGAAAGAATAAAATGTGATTGTTCTTGACCCAGTTTCCTACTTTTTGTTCGCCCTCGCTGACAAGCAAGGTTGTGCAGCTGTGTAGCTCACCCGGAACTTTACATCAGGTCAGGTGGGAGTAAAACTGGAACGAGTCACGGGGGCAATATTGTGATCACATATTGCTGTGCATACACTGAAGTTTATGTACCCAAACAGTTGACTTTGTGCCATGGTTTGCTGAAAGACATGTTTCACTCACTGTTCCTGTGATCATCATGAGCTGAAACAGGTATGGTTTTGTAAGGAGTTTTGAATATTTATTCACACTTTCTATTGCTACGTATGTCCTTCAGGTAATAAATATCTATTTTCGCATGCGCGAGTACCAGCCTTACTCGGGCAAATGCTGCTTTTCAGGGATACCATCCCTCACAGGCACATCAGGCGGACTTGTTCTGTTACAATAATACCACGGACCAGGCAATTAAGAAAATGTACACCAGCTTTTAAAGTCTGTAGGTTTGACACTGAAGATTAACCCCCTACACACTCTCCAACTGGGTTAGAATTGGTCTTCAGTAACCCATGCTTGTCGTGAGAGGCGACTAACGGGACAGGGTGGTCAGGCTCGCTGACTTGGTTGACACATGTCATCGTATCCCAGTTACGTAGATAGATGCTCATGCTGTTGATCACGGATTGTCTGACCAGTAGATTGTAAGACCGCCGCCATAGAGCTAAAATATTGCTGAGTGCAGCGTTAAACAACAAACCAAACCAACATACACTCTCTCCAGGCATACTGATTGACTGACTGAGTTTGGTTTTACGCCGCTTTTAGCAATATTCCAGCAATATCACGGCGGGGGACACCAGAAATGGGCTTCACTCATTGTACCCATGTGGGGATTCGAACACGGGTCTTCAGCGTGACGAACCAACGCTTTAACCACTAGACTACCCCACCGCCCCCTAAGCATACTATCCACTAGACAGAGCATGTTATTTTAACTACACCTGGAGGGGAGTTGACCGATATTAGTTCTTAGTTCGCAATCAACGCTGGATAACCACTCTAGCAGATCCTGGCAACAAAGGGAGTCAACTCAGATAATTTCACCCCAACACCAAGGTTCCTTGTGCCCTGACCCGATGTACACAATAGCACAGACAGCCTAAAATAGTACTGGGTTCACTTAAGAGTACACTTGGCATCGGATGGTGAGTGAGTGAGTGAGTTTAGATTTCGCTGCTTTTAGCAATATTCCAGCAATATCATGGCGGGGAACACCAGAAATGGCCATTGGATGGTACTGGTAAAGATAAAACTAGCGAAGTGAAAAATTACAGACGTGTTTCGTTTCATATATCTTTTATTTCAGCCATATTTTGCATGTACTCCAGGAGTTATCTGACCCGTGCTTGAGAGTAATTTTAAACATTCTTACGTTTAGCTTACATGGTTTATGAAAATGACTCCACTAATTAATAATGTACATCCATATTTCTCACTTCACTAAACTATCGGTAAGTCGGTAAGGTTTGTCCCAACAATAATTCTGGAAACATGAACAAAAAATAACTTGGTGAACCAATCAAATACCACAGAATCACAGGCAGTTTATTTCTTCATCACAAAAGACAGTTGGAGAGAGGGTCATGGGTTCACTGGTTGAAGTGTCCATCTGGACAGGGTACAGGTAGACCAGAGAGTTCAAGGAAACATTGAATTATCTGTCCGAGGTGAATAAATGGAGAGGGACAGTATTTAGTCAGTGAGGTTATAACTCTGAGGTTATTCTCTTCATTACCCACTGACCTTTCAGGCAAGAAAATGAAGAAATAGGCATGGAATGTGGACACTATAGAGTTGTATGGATAAATTTGAAGAGAGTCTTTTGTTCAGTTGATGTCATATAATGAATTTGTGAGATCAAGGGCAACTGATGACTTCTCAAAAGCGAAGAACTGTGGTGAATGATGGCTTCAACCGGCCAATCAGCATCAAGACTCGCTAAAATACATATGTACAAATATGGGAACGTTAACACATTATCACATTTGCATTGTGGGTAAAATACAGGGAATGACATATGCAACCATCCTCTCATCAGAACATCACGCTTCACACAACATACAGAGTCAATTTACACACAACCAAACACCCTGTATCTGAGGTAGATGATTCATCCACTGACAAATCACTTTACTTATGAGGTGTGACTGTACAGTTCAGAATATGAGATGACATTTCTCTCCTACAGCCTTCTGTAGAACTTATGTTTACTTCAGATGGTGCTGTGTTCATGTACACCCGTAAACATGTCAATCCTCATTCACATTTTCATTGAACAAGAGTAGCATTTCACTATTCATCTCCCATGATAATGGATGATGCTACAAGACGTATTATTGCACATGAAAGCAAACCCGTGCAGCTTCCTCTGCAGTGACAGTTTCACTCAGTCTAAGTAAACTTAGGCTCAGTATTATTTGTTACACTGCTATACTGAGTCTAACAAAACCTAGTAGAAGGTCACGTCAGCTCTTTTGGACTGACCAATCACAACACTGCTTACCAAATCACGAAAGTTAACATTACCGTTTGAACCTTTACCTAAAAAACTCGAATGATTCCGAATGCTATTTTCCGCACGATTGCTTCCGAGTGATCCACGCAATGAGTAAACAGTCGCTTAAAATAGTGTTTTTGTCAATACTCAAGGATGTCATCTTGCAAAAATATAAGCAAATAGTAACCATGTCATTAGAAACCCATAAGCGTATATACTGCAGGTCAAATATCTGTGTTTTATGCGGATTTTCGTTTGTTGATAGATCAGTGTCAGCGACCAGGGAAGAGAAAATCCAAAAAACGTTTTGTAAGTCCCGTCGAACCCAAACAAGTAGTCGTTGTCTGATTGGTTAAATCCGTTTGGCCATCTCGCGTTTGATTGGACGGTCATTGGTCGGTCATAGGTCGCTCAAAGGTTAGCTGACGCAACCTTGCAGTGTAGACTGCAGTATGAATTGTTGTAAGAGAAGACTAACAGGATCAGGTGGTCAGGCTTGCTGATTTTGTTGAAGCCTGTCAATAGTGAAGACTGGTGCTCATGACGTCAATCACTGGATCATCTGGCACAGACACAATTACTTACAGACTGTTGTCACATAGAATAACAATACTAAGTGTGACATTAAAACATGAACAAACTAACAATATCACTCAGTGGTCTCCAAGGAAACAGTCTTTTCATCCAGGCACCACAATGGACTTATGGAAGGATGGACAATGACTCACAGGACCTGAAGCCCTGGGTGTTTGTATGTACAGGCATGAAGGCATTAGTAAACAAGGCAGCTGTGACAAGGGCAGTTAGATACTTGGATATCACATCCTGCACATGACAGGGGAGGTAAGTCTGAGGGTACACATCAGTCAGTATTAAGAAGATGTCTTTTCCAGCAACACGGATACTAAGTATTGTAGGTCACATGACTGGGGAGGTAAGTATGTGGTTACACACGAGACCTTGAAATATGATCCAGTTTTCTCCAGCCACACTGATACTGGTAAGTGTAAGTCTTCAGACAGGGGAGGTAAGTATGTGGTTACACACGAGACCATGAAATATGATCCAGTTTTCTCCAGCCACGCTGATACTGGCAAGTGTAAGTCTTCAGACAGGGGAGGTAAGTATGTGGTTACACACGAGACCATGAAATATGATCCAGTTTTCTCCAGCCACACTGATACTGGTAAGTGTAAGTCTTCAGACAGGGGAGGTTAGTATGTGGTTACACACGAGACCATGAAATATGATCCAGTTTTCTCCAGCCACACTGATACTGGTAAGTGTAAGTCTACAGACAGGGGAGGTAAGTCTGTGGTTGCACATGAGACCATGAAATATGATCCAGTTTTCTCCAGCCACACTGATACTGGCAAGTGTAAGTTATTCAGACAGGGGAGGTAAGTCTGTGGTTGCACATGAGACCATGAAATATGATCCAGTTTTCTCCAGCCACACTGATACTGGCAAGTGTAAGTTATTCAGACAGGGGAGGTAAGTCTGTGGTTGCACATCAGTCAACATCAGGAAGATCCAGTCTTCTTCAGTAATACAGACACTGGGTAGTGCAGGTTCTCGTCGTATTCTCCATGGCCTTTCAGTTTCATCTGCAACAAATCTTTCTTTCATTCTATGGTTGTGTCAAGATGCACTGTAAACCAGCAAATCTTACCTAAGTAGTCTGGAACTGAAGCTTCTGAACAATTGCAAGTATGTGTATCATACAAAGGTGTACTTCATAGTTTCAATGTTTCTTTAATCTGGGAAATTTGTTTATCTGATCAATATTTCAGGACAAAGTATTATAATCCACTCCAAAATATATATAAACTTAAATTTGGAGATTCAAGCAAAACTAGCTCAATAGACACACACGTCACTATTTTATTTATTACAGGTACAAGTCTCATGAAATTCACAATAATCTCACGAGACTTCATAGCATGAAGGGGAGCATCTCATGAATGATGTGGCAAGCATTTACACAATAACTGTTAATACAGATCAGTACAGATTAACAGGGCATCATTGTAAAGTGATTTCCATGCTTACTTGCATCATCAATCTGCATCAGCTCTTCACTTATCACAGTACTTGAGACATTAATGTTCTCCCTTGAATATTGCTAAAACTGGCAAATAATGAACTCACTTAATCACTCTCTAATGCTCTCATAAAACATAAAACTTAAACTAAAAATATTCTTTTGATAGACATACCTGAACATCACTGATGTCCTTTCACATTGTAGAAACATGCAATAGAATATTCACTGACATTATAACTGATGAAGACGACATCTGAGATTTAAAACAAATAACAAATCCAAGGATTATTATGCATTATTTTGACACATAGTTACAAGGTTACCTGTTGATGTAACTGCCAGATTTTGTCATCGTAATTATCTGCAACTGTGATATCAAACTTGTCCGAGGCAAGATCAACAAATGCCTGTAACGTTGGTCCCCTGTGAGGAGCAAACATCACAGCCTGACCCCCAGGGCGGAGCAAGGAATACACCAGACCAACAAGGTCACTGCGACCCTCGTCAAAGAAAAAACTGAAAAAGAATGGAAATTGGATGTTTTGCAAAGAAGCCCCAAAACTTCACCCTAAAATTTGCTTATAAATAGCTTCTCATCAGGAATCTTGTAATTTATCTGATAAAACTTCTAGATTGTTTCACAGATGAGCATACATAAATATGGTAACAGTGAAAATGTAAACAAGACACAAGATATAACATGTACTGTAAGCATGTTGTTTTTTATAAAGTCCTTTTGTCAGATGTTCTTCCCTTCACCTGCTTGCATGTGAAGAAGATGAAGTGAGGTGCTACTGAGATACCATGCAGCATGCATACCCATCTCAGATGTAGTATACTGACTCAAAGCTGACCTGGCGTTGTTTATTCCACTTAATGTTGAGCACCAGGCAGTGATACAACAAGTACCACCTTATAACATCTTCGCTATCAGATGGCCAGGGATTAAACCCTTGACACCCACCTTATAACATCTTCCTTATCAGATGACCAGGGATTAAACCCTTGACACCCACCTTATAACATCTTCCGTATCAGATGACCAGGGATTAAACCCTAGACACCCACCTTATAACATCTTCCGTATCAGATGACCAGGGATTAAACCCTCGACACCCACCTTATAACATCTTCCGTATCAGATGACCAGGGATTAAACCCTCGACACCCACCTTATAACATCTTCCGTATCAGATGACCAGGATTAAAACCCTTGACACCCACCTTATAACATCTTCCATCTTATCAGATGACCAGGATTAAACCCTTGACACCCACCTTATCACATCTTCCGTATCAGATGGCCAGGAATTACACCCTTGACACCCACCTTATAACATCTTCCGTATCAGATGACCAGGGATTAAACCCTTGACACCCACCTTATAACATCTTCCGTATCAGATGACCAGGGATTAAACCCTTGACACCCACCTTATCACATCTTCCGTATCAGATGGCCAGGGATTAAACCCTTGACACCCACCTTATAACATCTTCCAGATGATCAGATGACCAGGGATTAAACCCTTGACACCCACCTTATAACATCTTTTCAGATCAGATGACCAGGGATTAAACCCTTGACACCCACCTTATAACATCTTCTTCAGTGACCAGGGATCAGATGGCCAGGGATTAAACCCTTGACACCCACCTTATAACATCTTTTCAGTATCAGATGACCAGGGATTAAACCCTTGACACCCACCTTATAACATCTAACATTTTGACACCCACCTTATAACATCTTTCCAGATTGTATCAGAGCCAGGGATTAAACCCCTTATGACAACCCACCTTATAACATCTTCCTCGATCAGATGACCAGGGATTAAACCCTTGACACCCACCTTATAACATCTTCCGTATCAGATGACCAGGATTAAACCCTTGACACCCACCTTATAACATCTTTGTATCAGATGGCCAGGATTAAACTCTTGACACCCACCTTATAACATCTTCCTCGATTATCAGATGGCCAGGGATTAAACCCTTGACACCCACCTTATCACATCTTCCGTATCAGATGACCAGGGATTAAACCCTTGACACCCACCTTATAACATCTTTGTATCAGATGGCCAGGGATTAAACTCTTGACACCCACCTTATAACATCTTCCGTATCAGATGGCCAGGGATTAAACCCTTGACACCCACCTTATCACATCTTTCGTATCAGATGACCAGGGATTAAACCCTTGACACCCACCTTATAACATCTTCTGTATCAGATGACCAGGGATTAAACCCTTGACACCCACCTTATAACATCTTCTGTATCAGATGACCAGGGATTACACCCTTGACACCCACCTTATAACATCTTCCGTATCAGATGGCCAGGCATTAAACCCTTGACACCCACCATCCTGGCGGATACTCTCTCCACTAGACCAGTCACAGGCAAGTAAGGCACTGTTTTCAACCTAGCTGGCACCAATGATAAAATCAGCCATGGTGTTGACATGATTGTGGTCACAAACATAAAATGTATGATGTGGCCTAATTTCAAATCTGAAGTAATTGCTTTGTAATGGACCTATTTTATGGCTTGATATATCAACACCCTTACCAGTCAGCACAAAGTACACAGTCGAATCTGTCCTCCAGATCTTTAGCTGCCTCGTCTGGGCCCCAGCGGAGTAACCTGGATAAACCATTATGGAAGTAAGAAGTTTGCCATGGATACAACAAAACAAGACGAACAATATTGTCCTGAGCTTAACGCACCACCAAACAATTCTTAATGTGGTCTTCTAATCACAACATCAATGCAGACCAAACATTCCTTGTTCATTCTAATAATATCAACAACTGTTAATTTCAAGACAGCTTGAATCCACAGTGTGTTTCAGTGAGAGAATCAATAAGACAGGATGAAATACACAAAAATGCAGTAGGCATAAAATGTGTAAGTCCACACTTACTGCACTAATGGACCCAGTTGACATGACAGCTGCACTAATGGACCCAGTTGCCATGGCAGCTGCACTAATGGACCCAGTTGTCATGACAGCTGCACTAATGGACCCAGTTGTCATGACAGCTGCACCAATGGACCCAGTTGCCATGACAGCTGCACTAATGGACACAGTTGTCATGACGGCTGCACTAATGGACACAGTTGCCATGACAGCTGCACTAATGGACCCAGTTGCCATGACAGCTGCACTAATGGACACTGATGCCATGACAGCTGCACTAATGGACTTAACCTGTCATGCCAGCTTTACTGATGGACTTAGTTGCCATGACAACTGCAATGATGAATGTAACCTGTCATAATGGCCACAGTACCTGGAAGACACGGTCGTGGTACCAAAGCTGTCCTTGTTCTCACTGATCATCAAGTCTAGATCTAAACCGAAAGGAAAATAAACTTACCATAGGGACACAGCAAAATAATGAAACTAAAGACTTGTGACAACACTTAAACTAGAACTAATACTTTTCATAGATTAAGGAATAAGAGAAAAATCTTTCTCAAAATGTAGCACAAAGTATAAAAAAATATAAGACTACCTCTTCAACAAAACCAACTATGATCTTGTCAGGTTATCAAGTTTATTGATCATGACAGTCATAAATTGCCCATTTGGCTTTGAATGTTAAATGCAATGGTTTAACACTGCACTCTTCAAAAGCAAAAGGGACCCACCTTAAGACCTTAACAGTGTACTTGATGTTAGGTGCTTCAAAACACATGATTACATTTTTGCCTCGAGGTATATTTAGTTGCTGAACCATCCATATACATAATTATATATCTTGATGTGGCACATATGTATTCTCAATAAATTACAGTTGGAATTCATTCCAAGCAAATACTTCTACTTTAAACAAAATGAAGATACGTAAGAAGACTATTTATATCTAAAATATAGTAAGTAGTGCAGTAAGTAGAGACCCGTGAAGATCCGGGTTAGGATTGGTCTTCAGCAACCCATGCGTGTCATAAAAAGGCAACTAACAGGATTGGGTGGTCAGGCTCGCTGACTTGGTTGACACAATGATCAATGCTCATGCTGTTGATCACTGGAGTGTCTGGTCCAAACTCAGTTATTTACAGACCGATGCCATATAGCTGGAATATTGCTGAGTGCGGCGTTAAACAACAAACAGAGAAACAAACAAAACTAAGTTCAACTCACTTGTAACCGAGTCTCCATTACCATCCGTGAGCACAACACAAGACGCTTCAGTGCAAGCAGCCACCTGCAATTAAACACATGTCAATATAAGTCTCTGTATCATGTATACATGAATCTCCTCATCTCCTACATCTGAGGCATTTCAGTGTCAGTGAAGTATGAAGTTTTAAACACTGACATAGCAATGTTGAAATATTAAAAAGGTCAACACGGGCATAAACTTGTTTGCCATATCTGAGATTCTACTTACAGCCATACCTGCCAGGCATGTCATCCCTCCTCCGAGTTCTATAACACTTTTATTCCTGGAACAGGAATAACCAAATTATGCCACATCAGCAAAACTTCAGCAACTCAACAAAAGGAAGACAAATGCTACTTACTTTCTGTCTATTTCAGCCATTTTTCCTTAATTAATTCATGTTGATCATGTACCTGTCTATATAATCATATAATACTCAACATAAGATAGGAAAAACAAGTTATGTAATTCTATCTAAATATATACTTTACATCGGATGACAATCAGTTTGGGCTATCAATGCAAGATACAAACATCACTATCAAAAGTGTCCTACTGACAAACAAGGATAAGTTGGACCGAAGCAGAGAATGCGCTTACAAGCAAACCAATTTGGTTTGTGAAAATGTAGAGCAGAGGTAGTCTAGTGCAGGTGCATTGCATGACGATGAAATTGATTCTGCGCATAGCTGCACACGCCTTGCTCATAAGACTCTCACGTCGGTGTAGCAAGCCGCACTAAACTTGATCGCAGACAACCTGCGTCCCCTTCGCTAACAATGGCAAGCGCCAGTATGCGGCACTCATACATGCTAACACAGGTCAATTGTCAGGTCGGTGCTCAACGTATCCTCGTTTGCCAGTAGTACATAATGAGTTCTAACCTGGGGGATATCTCTTACCTAAACCAGTTTACATCCTTGAGACAGTGATGTGTCATAACTTCTTCAGAAGGCCAGATACCTATCAAAGAACAAACAGTTACAACTCACATATTGGCAATAAGAGGCTAATCTTTAAGAAAGGCCTTTGGGGTGTGGAGGCAGGGGTTATGGGGGTTGGGTGGGGAAATGTACCATAGACAGTAAAATAATCACTGTTTCATTTAGTTATATAATACAGGGGCGGATACAGCTTTTTGAGAAAGTGGGGGTGCACACTTCACGTGAGTTTCAATGGTCATTCAATAAACTTTACGGACAAAGGGGATTGGGGGGTGGGGTGCGAACCCCTGCAGCCCCCTCTGGATCTGCCTATGTAATATATTTTTTATTAATTGTTTTCTAAGATCAACAGAACAAAAAATCCAAACTAAATGTCACCTTTTCATTTTGTCACCTGTGACTTAGCTGGGTCTATCTATTTTCAAGTTCAATTTAGGTTTTCCAAAATATTAGCAAAATATTAGTCCCCAAAAGCTGATAAAATATTAACAAATGTTTTCAATGTTTGAATTGATCTACTGTATTTAATGACCAAGTAATATATATCTGTGAACAAAAATGAAGAATGAGACTGTATTATGTGCTTTCTGAATGACAACTTACATATATTGCCTGTGTTGTTAAATCCAAGAAGAGAATCTAGCTTCACCGTACTCTCAGCTCGCAGTTGTCTGAAGAAAGAGTCTTTTGTCATTAAATTGGAATCCACAAAACCTTTCATTTATACTACTCAACTCTTGATATGAATAAACCTATGTGTCAATCTATCTAAATATACAATTGACATATTATGAAAATCACTTTTGCGTCTCCAGGCAAAATTAAAAATATCACTATAAAATTGTAGCTGAATGATCATACTAAACAATCTGGGTTGATAAACAAATTTTATTTCATACCAAAATATTCCAATTTTCGGCAACATTCCAGCTAATTTTGGGGCACAAGTGGCCAATTCATACATTATGCAGAGTTACATCCCTTAGGCACACCAGACACCTAAGACTGTGGGTTCAAATCCCAGTTTGCTCTGAGGTGAGGTGAAATTGGGTTTAACGTCGTGCTTGAGAATATTTCGCTCATATGACGACGTGCATGCGTGTGAATGTGTATGTGCGGCTGATTGTACTAGCCCAGACTTATGCTGGTTTTATAGTGCTAGCTCACTGAGATACCATGCCGCAGTGAAGCATGAATACCCCACTCAGACACATTATACTGACTCCGAGCCGACCAGTCCTTCTTGTACCCATTAATGCCGAGCGCCAGGCAGGGACCAACAAGTAACATATTTTAATGTCTTTTGGTATGAGGCGATCGGGGATCGAACCCGCGACCTTCCGCTCTCCGGGCGGACGCTCTAACCACTACACCACGGATGCGGTCCAGTTTGCTCTGACTGTGCTCTTACTATTGGAGTGCTCTGCTACTCTGTGTACAGTCAAGTTTTGGAAGCAAGCGACAAACAGTGAGTGAGTGTGGTTTTATGCCGCTTTTAGCAATATTCCAGCAATATCACGGCAGGGGACACCAGAAATGGGCGGCAAACAGTGATGACATGACACAATTTACCTGATGATTAAGTTTAGTTTTTCAAAATCATGAGATGTGTACGTGAACCAGTCAGCATCAGAACTCCTGTCTTCAACAACTTTGGACTGGAACAGGCCGAAGCACTGGAACCTTCGTACTGAGAATATCCGGTCATCTGGGTCACTTGATCGGTCACCAACCAGAGCCTGGATCAAGGTAACAAAATTACACATGATGTTACCAGAGGTTGATCAATATTCCAAAAGATACCTGAACACATAAACAACCAACACATAAAAGGGTAAGTGTTCCACCCATAACCCCCACTTGAAATGTATTTTATTTATTACGATTATTTCGAGGGGTTAGGGTTTAGGGTTTAGGCTTAGGCTTTTTACAAAAACCATAGGCCTATATTCTTAGGCATAGAATGATTTACAAATAGAGGAGTTACGGGTGGAAATCTTTCCCATTAAAGTATAGAGTTATACTAATATTGTCACTGAACAATAGATCACATTAATAATAACTGGTCAGGGATGTCATGTTGGTACCCAGGTCCAACTGTGGACCATCTGACCCAAGTACCAATGAGCAAATGTCCTACCACATAGTTTTCCGGAAACTAATCACCAAATAATCATGTGGGAAAAATGGCATAAACAATATCACACGCATCTGCAGGAACTATACATATGAAATGACATTTGGAATATAGTTTTTCCCTTTATTTCCTATATTTCTGGAATTCAGCAAAATATCGCGATTGTGTGCTGTTCAACTGGCAGTAGTTTTACTCAAGTCAGTAAACGGTTCAAGATAAGTAAATTGTGGCTACTAGTGAAAACGTGTTGGATTTATGCAAAAAAAGGCATTTGGAAACAATAAAACACTGTCTCACTCTTGCGAGTATTTTCCACCGGTGTTTGGCTGCAGATGTGTTTGTGGTAGGTATCACAGTTCCGTTGGTGCCCATCGTCCTTCCCTTGTCGAGATTCGTAAACAACTCACTCGTCTCCAAGTTCAACAAACAGAATCTTCAAATCATGAGAATTTCAAGGGAGGTAACTCCGTCGTTATCCCAAAACGCGCACCTGCTCTATTTTAATTCTGTGGTAGACCTCACGCCTTACTGGGCGTTGACTTTGCAGACGACATAATGTTACACCGAGTTACATACAAAGTATGCAGGTTATAGTAAGATAGATGCAGTATCCAGTACGGTATAATATTTAACACTAGTTCTGTGAGTGATTGAGTATATTACGTCGCTGTTAGCAATGTTCCAGCAAATTCAAAGATTGGACCCAGGCCTACTTCATCATACACTACAACTATTAGGTCACCATCTCAAGAAGCCTTGGATTCATTTCACTCTTGAGTTATACATTTTCCGGTTAAGGACAATGCAAAGCATCTTTTTGAAAGATAACTTTCTTATCCTGCTTTACCATAAAATCAAAGTGTCTGTCGATTTCCTTATAACTTACATTTCATCGTCTTTTTGTGCTACGGATTTTTCTTAAATATTCATTGACATGATTTATTTCCACACCAGTCTGTAATAAGTGTAAGATGGCCACAACAGTTAAAATGACAACTAAACTGTTCGAAGCTGACGGTCAATCAGTGTTGGTGCTGTATTTCGCCAGTGTTGTTGCTGTATTTCGCCAGTGGTGATGCTATATTTCGCTTACTGAATGTAGAGCTCTGTTTGTTAGGAAGAGTGAATGAGTGAGTATGGTTTTACGCCGCTTTTAGCAATATATTTCAGCAATATCATGACGGGGGACGCCAGAAATGGGCTTCACACATTGTACCCGTGTGGGGAATCGAACCCAGGTCTTCGGCGCGATGAGCGAACGCTTTAACCACTAGGCTACCCCAACGCCCCGTGTGTTATAGTTAGGAAGAAGGCTGTTGCAGACTAAGAGATGAATTTTTTAAAAATATTTAAAAAATACTTATTTCCGTCAAATTTCTATGGTCTCTCTATTAGAACCAGTGTCCATAAGGAAAAATACCAGTCAAAATAAGGACTGATATCATTTTTGTCGCTGATGCTTCAAATTTCGAAATGTCCTCCATAAATTTAGACTGAGGCCTTGTTGTGACATCTGGAAGAATGGTGTACTGGTAGGTACACTTGCAATAGATATAGCTGTCGGCTGTCTTGTGATGGTGCCTGTTTTGGTCGTCAAGCAGTTCGTCCACCAGTGACACCACGTCATAGAAAGTACGTTTTCTGTTGTACCGACGTAATCAACATATGCAATCAACGGCATCCGTCGTCATTTCTGTTCTTTACAAAAAGCAGATTCTAACTCTCCTCCTAATTTACAGACGGCGACGCGAACGTTTAGAAGATGCAACTGAATTCTGGAGGGTTCCATAATGGCCTTTGTGTGGTATTACATTTAATGCAGGGACACAGTCAAAGAAATGAGATGGTAGCCCCAGATTCACGATACTATTCATGAGGTCTGGGCATCACTGTAGGGTGCTCCCATTTTCTAGAACGATAAAAGATGGTCCACACCTTGGAAATGTGCTAGTCAATACTCCACTTTGTTTAGCATTATTAATAAAAAAGGTTTTTGTGAGAATTTTGGAGATTAACTTGTCCGTTACCACATATGAACATTTCGCCGGATTTGTATTAAGTGTATTTTGTTGTTAGACGGCTAGAGATCGAACCGCAGATTATATATTCTCCGGGCATTCACTAGACAATGGAGGTGACCTTCATAGGTACAGTGCATTCAGTGATCGTGCGAGACTGAATGATATAGTATATCCTAAAGATTTGCATTACGTTTTTACCCTTAGATCCTTCCGTAAAACGTATCGCAACTCCCATGATTTTACTGACCGTCAAATTTATTGTCGTAGGTAAGAGTGCTTCGTTAAACTGGGCCCTAGATATTCGGAAAGATGCATGTGTTCAGTATAGTGTAGACTCGTGCTTTGAGAATAAACATTTAAGCTCGTTATTAACCAGGAAAGGTTGGTGTTTTTAGGGTCATCCACTGAATGTTTTAGGTACAGTACAACCAGAAATTATTGAGAATTTAAAGATTGTACTTTTCAAAAAAAAATTCACTCATTACTCACGTATTAAATGTGAATATTAGCAGAACATAACTCCAGATTCAAAGACAGGTGAACAGTTAGTATTTTGTCAAGTCACCATAGGCAACAATGCAGGTTTCAATGCGGCGGGGCATACTACTGATCAAAGAAGTTAGAAAGTTGTGGTCCATGCTGTCCCAATATCGGACCACCTCTTCTTTCATTTCAGCAATATTTGTCAGATTTTTCTTATTGACACTTTCCTTCATAAGTCCCCAAACATTTTCTATTGGATTTAGGTCAGGGCTATAGCTTGGTCAATCTAATAATGTCATATTTTGGGTCCTAAACCAGGCCTTTAAATGCTTTGAACGATGTTTTGGGTCGTTGTCCTGCTGGAAAATCCAAAACTTTCCATAGAACACGTGAGCAGATGGAAGTAAATGTCCCCTTGAGAATATCTGTGTACCGCTCACTGTTCATATTCCCTTCAAATACACAGAGGGGCGTTGCCCCTAACACAGATATGCCACCCCACACGTTAAATATCGGACTGTACTTTGGGCGCTGATAAAAGGTTTTTCAGTTTGATCCAGAATTTCAGTATATTAGGAAACAGCCACACAGAAATTTCATCTGAGAAATCACATTGTCCCAGTTACAATTTCTATGCTGTAAGCACCAGTTCAACCTTCGCTCCTTTTGTTCAGGTTTCATGATCGATGATGGAATTCCTCGACTTTTCTGCCACCCATTGCATGCAGCTCAGTTCTAATTGTCTCCTTACAGACAGCCACAGTTCCTCTATCAATCATATCCAGCCTTAGGTTTACTAAACTCCTTCGTTTGTTTTTAGAAACAAGAATACCAAGCCGCCTCCTGTCACTGACAGTCAATTTTCTGGGCCTACCTGCGCCTCCATGGTGCTCAATGCCATATCCATTTGCAATATTTTTTCAAAACACGATACACAGTGGACAAAGGGATGCCTGTTCTACTTGAAATCACTTTAGCTGATCTGATGTCCTTGTTATAATACTCTAAAATCAACTTCCTCTTCTCTAAATCATCCTTACTGAGGATCAATGAAAATGTCGACTGCTAGCAAGTAAACAGAGGGATAACTCTTCACAAACTAATGAAAAAAGATTAACGGAGTTGTCTCTCTTGAATGAAACCAAGCACTTGATAGCTGGTCAAGGTTGTTTAGAATAGAAATCCAAGTAAACAGATTCCTAAAATTCCCTATAATTTCTGGTCATACTATAACAGTCCACCTGTGATAATTTGAGAGTAAATGTACAATGAACACTATTTCAGTACTTCAGGGTGTACATATTGTGTGAAATAGCCAAACATGAGAAACCACGTGAAAAGGGAGATAACAGACCACTGATCATACGATTATTGCCCCTATCAGCAGATCCTATCATAGCTAAGAGCTGTAACTCTGCATAGCGCATTGCAACACCTTTGAACACTGCACTATCCCAGCAATGTACTTATCAGAAATTAACTTCCTAGTTGCAACACATATACAGGATGACAGGATCAACTGTCTCTGAAAGCCAAAGTATCTCCCTGACACAATTTTTCTTATTTCTAGTGACCTAGTTAATGCATGTTGCTCCATCAACATCGACTGATCCAGGAATTTTAAAGGGGGGGGATACTACCTTGAGCATATATCTTGCATCTAGGTCAACCACCATACACTGATCAAGCTAAACTGTGAGACCACCATTGCTTTGTTTGAATCATGTTACTCAAGATCCAGTGACTACAACTGCTAATAAAGTGTATACTAAATGGGATATTATTCCATAACTTCACTGGGATATCATTCTGACTGACAGGACATCATGAGTGACTGAGTGAGTGAGAGAGTTTAGGATTACGCTGCACTCAGCAATATTCCAGCTATATGGCGGTGGTCTGCAAATAATCGTGTCTGGACCAGACTATCCAGTGATCAACAGTATGAGCATTGATCTGCACAATTGGGATACGATGACATGTGTCAACCAAATCAGCGAGCCTGACAACTCGATCCCGCTAGTCGCCTCTTACGACAAGCATGGGTTACTGAAGACCCAGATCTTCACGGGTCAGGACATCATGCCACTTTTTCCCACCTCTTATTGGCCACTGGTATGGTGTGGTCATTTCTGAAATTTGATAGTCAACTATGATTATAACAAAACCCAAAGGGACCACAATTTTATGTAGTTAATTACAACCATAGTTCATTATACACATTTTAAAAATATTGTGTATTATATACATCAGTTCCTAATAAGAGTGTTTCTTATAACATGCATGGACACCAATGCAAAATCTTTAATATGATTCTTAAATATGTTCTGAAGGTAATTAGTATGGCCAGTTATAGTCTGTCATACAGACCCTGAAACAAATATATTCAAGAAAGTCCAAGCAAGTCTAGATTATGTGGCAAGTCTAGATTTCCAGTGTTTCAGGAAATGAAGAAAGTCTCTGGACTCCTATTTTATTATTTGTTTGAGTGACATTCTAGAAGTTGGTGGTATAGAGATGACAAAACTATCATGTTCATGGATGATCAACTTTATTTATTTTGCGAAACGTCATTGTCAAAATAAAGAAGTTGATCATCCATAAAGTCTTGTCATCTCCTTTACATTATATTTAATGATTATAATTTAGGAACTTTTTTTCTGTAAAATATGTTCATTTCAGAGACTAAATGTTAGTCTAGGTCAGTTACTGAGTTCACATCATAAAAACATTTACTTTACAGCCAGTGAAGTCCATGCTTAATACTTACTTTACAATATGTGAACTTCACAACAAAAATTACTTTACTGTAAATTGTGGTCATATTCAGCATGTTCAGTACTTTATTTACCTGAACTTGGTCTTTGGGTACCCAGAATCAAAATGAACACACAGAAAGGTACACACACACACACCAAATTTATTACATGTACCTCATACATTAACAGTCAACAGTTTGTATATTATTTTTTTAGATTCCTCTGAAGTCCAACAGCATAATCAAACAGCTCTGTGTTGTGAAAGATTCCTTGTTTGTCCAAGAGAAAATGGAACCATCTGTGTTTCACCTTCATCGAAATCTGTGAAGAAGAGCTTGTTCGTGACTGTAGGCAGGAAAGATGGTTTAGCGGAGCTGAGAAAGAGCGTGTTTTACCAAACCAGGAGTAAGTGGATATCTGAACTCCTTGACCTCCCTTCAACAGCCACAGCTTGTTAACAGCACGCTGTGGGTAGATCCAACAGATGAACAGCACCATTGAGCCTGAAAAAAACAACAACTTTATCTATTAACAGAAGTTTATTAAATGCTTAATCTTTAACACAAAACTTCAGAAGGGTCTGTAGCTCACTTCAGTATTTCTGGAACACTGTGTTAGAATCAGAGGTGAGGTGAGGTGAAATTGGGTTTTACGTCATGCTTGAGAATATTTCGCCCATATGACGATGTGCATGCGTGTGTATGTGTATGTGCGGCTGCTTGTACTAGCCCAGACTTAAGCTGGTTTTATAGTGCTAGCCCACTGAGATACCATGCCGCAGTGAAGCATGAATACCCCACTCAGACACATTATGCTGACTCCAAACCGACCAGTCCTTGTTGTACCCATTAATGCTGAGCGCCAGGCAGGGACCAACAAGTACCATATTTTAACGTCTTTTTGGTATGACGCAGTCGGGGATTGAACCCGCGACCTTCCGCTCTCCGGGCGGACGCTCTAACCACTACACCACGGAGGCGGTGTTAGAATCAGAGTGTTCATTGCAGGATAAAGACTAATAAGAACATTCACATACATATAAGATACAAAACAACATATCATACATATTTTAGTTGTTATATATGCATTTGCTCTAATACCAAGTGTCCATGACACCCAAAAAGGTTTGTCATGGTCATATCCTTCAGTGTGATATAGGTGTGTTGATTATAAACATAATTTACTGTACATCAAGTGAATAGATTTGGTATTCAGCTCTTAATCCACTTTCACTGAAGCTGAAGGGGTCGTTGTTGGCACAGGTACTACAGATACGTACCCCAGGTATGTTTCTGTTTACAGGTATGTACCCTAAACAAAGTCAAAATACAGAAACATACCCGGTACCTTAAAAGGCGGACAAGTCCATATTCCGTAACCCAAAACCGAAACTGTATGTAGTTGTTCCCATTCAACTGATTCCAAGTGGTATCCATGTGCATCCCGAAATGTCCGTTACTGTGTATTCTCATTACTTACATAACGCAATCAAATGTATCTGATACAACAGTATGACAGTTCCGGTCAAGAATACGACACAATGGGAATGGAATCGTCCTAGGGTATGTTTCTGTATTCTCATTATGGCCTGGGGTACATATCTGTAGTACCCGTGCCGACAACGACCCCTTCAGCTTCACTGAATGTCAGTGTTTCCAGCAAATCATGGTACAGTTTATACTTGACATAAACTCACAAGTACTGTTATGGTACCGACAAACTAAGGACCATAAACAGGCCAATACTGAGATCTGAACCCACTAGCGGCAGGTAGTTAATTGATCTGAATACACACCTACGCTCAGGAAGAGGAGGCCAAGTCCTGTTTTGTAAGAGCCTTTAATCGGCATCAGTATCTTAAAAAACCAGACTATCTTCTCGTTTAATGCCTAACTGTTTGTCCTCATCTTCTTGTGAAATGTCTTTCAAGCTGCTGAATGAAAATATTGACAAATACATCCAAAATATGAACTGAGAGGCACCAAACAATGTGATTAACTTGTAGAAGCGACTTCCACTGAATGAATACACAAGCACATCTTTCGACACATTGGTATCGATTTCGTAGGGTAATTGGGACTTTGGTTTTGCTTTGTACGACTTGTGTCTCGATATGATCGTCCTTGGTAAGGTCTTGGGTAGAAAGTCAAATTTTCCACCGAACTTTTGTAAACTGTTGAACATCAGACGCGTGTGACATCTTTGGATGTGATTTCCTAAACATGATATTGACAAAAATTGTCGTTTAATGTCTATCCTGCAAAACAACGCATAACTGCGTAATCGGGAGGCAACGCTCTGATTTTGAACAAGTTTCAGCAACCGCATCGTGCTTTTTCGCTTTTTTTCAGCTGGTCAAACTGGGGTCATGTCTCTTGTCGCATCGTCGACTGGGTTCCTGTCTATCTAAATGATAAGCTGGGCCCCGTCTCCCACATCACAATATAGCTTGGCGCAAGTATACGACGCGCAAATGAGCTGGGAACCAGTTTATCTAAGCGCGAGCCACTGAGCGGAGGATCCAGAAACCAGTCAAAAGCTAAACGCAGTAAGCTTTATGCGCGAACAATTAGTGGAACTAGTCTAAGTTTTATCATAACTTCATGTCGAAAGAGTTCTTGGTAGGGATCTATCGTTGTATATTTCTGTTTTGTTTTGTTTTTTCATTGTATTTTAAATTTTGGAGCACCCATCTTATTAAAATATGATTATAAATGCTAGTACGTGTTCTAGAAATGTCTTAGGTAGAATATATTTTCTGTAACACGTTTGCGGAATCACGTTGTAATCAATATATTAAACCCTCCCGCATTCCAGGGAAACGCACACAGTTTGTTTACAAGCGAGATGGACGACGAAGATCTTGATTTCCAACCCACTCCTAAGTCAAGGGTAAATGCATTTACATGATTAGATCACGATTATGACATTTAGAGATAATATAGTTTCATAAGGTTAAATTTGCCATGACAACACCATGTTCTCAGATTTATCAGTTTATGTCTTTCGCATCCCGTAAACGACGCCGTAAAAGATGATCAGCAAGCACTCTGATTATCAGACAAACATTATATAAATGATGAATAAGATTTCTTTCCATATCCTTTGTATTGACAAAGAAAACACCCAGCCAATCTAGGTAGTATTTGTTGGCACAGCAACGTTTCTGGGCTGGCAAATTTGGAAATGTATCAGCTGTCAATTAAGTTATCAGGGTGTTATGGGTTTTCGGATATGAACATCATTTGTTTTCTTGCCAACCACATGAGCAACTATGAAACATGTTATTAACTTTCAAAAGCATCATTATCTTATACACAAACCATCATCCGAGTATTTTCAATGTCTGTCTGTTACAACACATCCAGCCATAGCGCGAATTAACTTCAGACCAAAAAATATTATCCAACAATACATCACTATGGCCATCTTCCGAGTATTTTCAATGTCTGTCTGATACAACACATCCAGTCATAGCGCAAATTAACTTCCAGACAAAAAACCTATAATCCAACAATACATTATTTCAGAGTGCAAAGCAAGGTCGTAGAGCACAACGCAGTGCTCCTGCTGTTGAAGATGATGGAGCAGAAGAAGATGTCCCTGTATCACAACCTCCTTCAAGCAAGGTAATCCAAATGCTATATCAGCAACAATGCAGTGTTCCTAATGGTAGCATTGAGAGATATATCCCTGATCCGGGTTGTAGTCAAATGAGCCGAGTGGGTCAATTCTGGACCAGACAATCCAGTGATCAACAGCATGAGCATTGATCTGCGCAATTGGGAACCATGACATATGTCAACCAAGCCAGCGAGCCTCAGACCACCCGATCCCGTTAGTCGCCTCTTACGACAAGCTTGGTTACTGAAGGTTCATTCATTCAGACCTTCACGGGTTGTTGGAGCATGACGAGGCACACGCTAATTAGCACAAATGGTAGAGACAGCAAGCGAGTGACCTATCCCTGCTGTTGATTATCCCTGATTAGATCAATTAACCTTGTTGTTATAGGTGAAAAAAGCTGCAACACAAGACCTGTTCAAGTCTGCCAGGTCCATAGCTGAGGATGTTATTGATATTGTTATGATATTAGGTTTTAATGCTATATATGTCAATAAAAAATGAAAAACATTTGTAAACTTTTTTTTGTTCAGCCCATATGACTAAGAATAAGGCCCTTTTGACATTTTCTCATGGCCAATTTGACTTTCACCATGACCCATTTGACTTTTTCCATCGGCCCATTTGACTTGGCACTTCTCGCCCTTTGTCCTTCGGCCCATTTGATTAGATCCCCCTGAGCCAAGGTAACGGGGGTTATAAAGTTATAACTATAAGTTATTTTGGTTGTAATTATGATATTTGCATTCTGGTTTCATTCATTGGCTGTAGCAGGAACGCTTGAGGCCTGAATGGCCTCAGTCAAAACTGTTCCATAGATACAAATTATCTGGCAATAGCAAGCAATTATTCCAAAGTGCTATTATTTTTTATCTATATCTGTGAATAAAACTATGTCTACCAGAATGGCAAATACCATATGAAAGATAGATTGTGATGTCTAGTGGTAATAGATCTCAGATTTAATAATTTATGAAGCAAGTTTGTTATTACCTGTTCATTTACCTGAAATCTCTGAAGGGATACTGTGTTGTTTTTTTACTGTACAAAGTAAGGAGGTTCGTTGATAGCATCACACTTTAAGTCTTGTAAGCATTTATCAACAACCAAAACATGTCAGTTTGCCCCACCCTAATTTTATATCCTTTCTTATGATAGACGGTTACTCATTCTTCGATCCTCTGAGAGATGTCACTTTGCACAGCACACACAATAGCACTGAACACAAGTAAAATCTGCCGAAACTATAGTCCAGTTGAAGCAAATTTGTATTCTTCAAAGAAATAACCAATGCATATTTCAGTTCTTTCAAAGTTGGAGTTTTGTTTCCCTTTAACCTGTTAACAATCCTGCGAGTGGGTTGTGAGGTAGGGTATTTGTTGACTATCTCTTTTAACCAAATCATCCAATACAATAATTAATTTGAGGAATTTCAGTACAATGTTTGTCAAGTTTCAAGCTACATGGAGAAAATGATTACAGCAAGAAGTTTATCAACTGGGTGTTGATTACTTGTTGAGAATCACAAATTATGGCAAATTATTGGCAAATCAGGGTCCCTGACTGGTTGATAGTATGTCAACACGCTCAAATGGCATGGATTTATCACTGATTTGTCTGGTCAGGACTCAATTTTTCAGCAGTTGTCAAATTTGGCAAGTCGATTTGAAATAGTAATGATAATAATAAATAATAGCATATTTGTACATTGCATGTATATCCATGCCTAAACATGCACAAAGCACAGTCACAGTCTGATTATTATTACCCCGGATAACCCAAGCTGCCCGTGAAGCCCTAGAAGGTTAATAGTCACATGACCACCGGGTACCCATTTTCTGCTGGGTGAACAGAGGCAATTTTGAACAAACTCACTTGCTTAATATGAGACCACATGTATCACATGTGCTTCTTTGTGGGGCAGGACTGAAGTCCTAAAAACCAAACACGATCACCCATCCAAGGACTCTCTGCACTCAACATTGCTTAACTTCAATTGATTGAGCTCTGTGCACAGGACCACACACCACCACATATAGAAGAGTTTTCAGATTGATTTGTTTTGTGTCTCACAGGATGGTCCCCCAGGGCGTCCTTCAAAGGCTGTTTCTGGCTGGGGAGAAGAGGCACCTAGAAAAAACCGGTATAGTACTTGTTGCTTCCATGGCAACATACTTATAGCTGCAATGGGCTTTCATTGTTGTAAAGCCTGCACAATTATTTTTTAATCTTATTCTCTTTTAAATTTTAGTGAGATTGAAAAATCTTGAACATTTTGAATGTTGTAATTTATTCTGGAATTACATAGCATGCTTAACAAAATATTTGGAAGATAAGTTTATGATCATCGTTATGAAATCTATTCAGGCTTTTGGTTATATTGATGCATTTAGTTTTACCATTATCTCATCAGTATTATCAAATTCCCGAATATATTTGATCATTGCCTTGCATAATTTTAATAATAATATATTATAACTGCTATGAAATGATGGTCTTTGACATTTTTAATACTATGATTGATATCATTCTGGACTGAGTGATGCATAGACAGTTTATATTTGCATATTGGTATCTTGATTATCATGACTGCATGTGCAATAGCTGAAACATATTCATGATACAGTGTACAATACAACGCACACTTACAATGCTTATAACATGTTTAATGTCTGATGGTGATCATGTCAACAGTCTGGAAAATTGTTTTTATATATTTGAAATAGATTATTTTTTCTAATTTTATTTAGATTGTTTCATCCTTCTTTTGTACTAACTCAGATACAAATATTTATTATTGCTAAAAGAATAACACTGATTTTATACTACTTCAGTAGACTGATTCAAAAACAATGTGGTAGACATTTTAGAGATGTGTGTCTTAATTTTTCAGTTGGTGAATCTTTTCGGTCATACCACTAAAACAAGTTTCCTTAGCTGATAAGGTTGTCATGTTTATCATTGGACATGTTTTATCATATTATTTAGAATATTGTAGCGTTGCTAGCTGAGTGTATGTTTGCATGTTTTAAAATTGTAATGCCATTTTCACGACATTATGCTTCATCACTGATGTGGAGTGTTCTACTCACTAGTCAGAAATTGGTCACAAGATATATTTTATGTCACTTGTGAAATTTCAATTTTGCATCCTCACTATCTGCATGATTCATAAACATCAGGAAATATTTCACTTCAGAATTTAAGTAACATTCTGTCTTATAATTTTCAAAATTATTGTATTTGCATGTCTGCCTCTCTGAGTACCGGGGTACTGTATTGAGAACAGCAAGGCCCCAGATACCACATCACCACACTGTCACCAGTATTGTCTTCTTCTGATTATGATGATGAAAGATCACACCAAAGCATGCTCATTTGCTTGACTGCACTCTCGATGAGTTCATGATCTGTATTATGTGACATATTTTGTTTTCTTAAAGAGAGGAGGACAGTTGCCTCAACATTCACAGAAGCTGTTTGTACGACCAAAAATTATCATTTGTGCATGCCCACTCACAAACGTTTTCATGAAGATATATATATACAGGTGTTATTTATAGCTATTATTTCTTTACATTGTGTGTTTAGACGTATATTTGTTGAGTGAGGAAATTACAGTGATGAATCATGTTGTCTGTGACGGGAAACTAAATGCATTGTATGCGGTAATGGTGACGCATGTTCAAGGTGGTACAAAGCTCAAACGGTCAAGTGATCCACAACGGTGTATCATGTTTAGGTTACACATACCCTCAAAATATAATCACTGTTTTGAAATATACTGTGATGTAATCAGAAATTCTTGTGATGCTTATTTATTAAGAAACATTAAAAAATATTTTCCAAAAAATCATTATTGAAAACAAATCAGCAGATGCATTGCATAATACATAATGTACATTCAGTGTTTCTTTTACATAAGGGCAGTGGGGTAGCCTAGTGGTTAAAGCGTTGGCTCGTCACGCCGAAAACCTGGGTTCGATTCCCCACATGGGTACAATGTGTGAAGCCCATTTCTGGTGTCCCCCGCCGTGATGTTGCTGGAATATTGCTAAAAGCGGCGTAAACCAAACTCAGTCAGTCTTTTACATAATTTCTGAAATGCTCATTGACTGATTGTGATGTATATCTGATAAGAACAAGGTTCATTTGTATGAGTGTAAAGTTTATTCACAAAATTTCTGAAATGCCGAACAACTGATTGTGATATATATCTGATCAGAACATGGTTCATTTGTAATAATGTAATTTTTTTCAACATAATCAGTAAAATGCCGAACAACTGCTTGTGATTTATATCTGATCAGAAAATGCCTCACTTGACCGTTGTTCCACCTGGAGAGTGTAGACTTTAGATACTGACTATGCTGACTGCTTGTTGTTATGTTATTTCTTCCTCCCCCGTTCCCAAAATGGACCCTTCCCTTGCTGTAAATGTTGTGATGGTGACCAATCAGCTCGCGGCAGTTGGGAGAGGGATTTGAGCAATTTGAAGAGTGAGTATATGCACATAATATGCTTCAGAATGTTCCACTCAGTGAAAGATGATACAATTGCACAGAAATATTATAATGCCATTTGTTAATTTGATTTGCATGTCTGATATACACTGTTGGAAGACACCATCTGCTTATGAGTATATACCATGTATTCAGTAATACAAAGCTAGGGGTGTCACTCATTTGAAAGTTTGGTATCAATATGTCATTTTCAAGCAATTTCAAGACATATCAGAATAATGATTTAACCAAAAAGAATTCCTGTATATGTGTAGATTTTGCAAAAAAACAACCCCTATCTACACGGTCCAGCTCTGAAGTTTAATCATAAAGAAGGCTGAATATGAACAAGGCTCATCCATTATGTGTTTAAATTTGAATTAATTTTCTGGCATCTTTTCCATTGTAATCTCAATAAATGTTAATGTTTCTGTGGCAGTGAAACAATTTAGTATTGATAATCATAAGTTTGTGTTCAAACATTCTCATTAATAATGCACCAATATCACTATGACATCCTAATACAAATGTCTTGTTAAGATAAGCATATTTCTTGTTTTAACATCTTAATTCTTTGGCAACTATAAAATGTGGGACAATTCTGGGTTTGCAATTAGGAAGCAATGCTTTTTCTGACACGCACAGCACAAAGTTGACATATTATACAAATGGTGGTGTATATTACTATATATCCGAGGACAGGGGCTGTAGACATATAGTCACACTTGTTTACACATGTCACCCAGTGCTATTGCTGCATGCATGCTTTGCATGGTATTATAATGGTGCATTGTTTGGTATGGTATGTTATGTCATTTATGCTTTCATGTTTTCTTTGTTCTTTCCAGGTGTTATGAGAAATAAGACTGACATTTGTGTCTTTTGTTGTTTATCAACACAGACATTTTTATAATTAAATTGTTATGGAGAATGGGCCAGGCTGTTTTATATTTCTTTTGTAAAGATTGTCAAGGTTATTAGGGCTTGTTCTGGGAGTCTAATTGTATATCAACCTATCGAGGAATTTTATGTTGTGTAATTGTATGATATCAATAGGAATTTAAACACTGATAGCATGCATAACACTCCATAGTTTCAATAGTCATAAATTATCTGTCAGAAAAATCAGGTTTTACCACTTGTCATTTGTATTATGAAGAAAATGTTATGGCACATTCAGATTAGAGTTACCTCCCTTTGGTTTGATTGGTGACATTTTTAGGATCAAAGTAATTATTTCTTTTTCAGTATATATTTAATTTGAATAAGCAATAGTTTAAGGCTGTGTTTGTCTTTAAAAACAAGAAAGTATTTTGTTATGTTATTTTGTGGGCAATTTCAAGGAAGAAAACCTGCAAGGTCTCCATGATGGTGGTTCTGATGAGCATAATACCTACTCTTTGCCTGGGTTTTTGTTGAATGCTGCCACATTAATGCAAGGAATCCTTAAAATGTGAAGCCCTAATGATTTGCCATCTTTTGCATTCAGCGATCTTCTATTTGACCATGTTGAGCAGAGTGGTCTCTTTGGGTAATTGTGATATCTGACCCAGTGTGGCAGTGCTCCCTGGCTCAACTCCCCAACACTTGCACTTGTTTGCAGTTTATTTGCATGACCACATCATCACACAAACCCTTGCTGCATGACTGGATAAACTTCTATAATTATTACAATATTACCCATAAGGGAGAGTGATCGTTTTTCGATATTTGAACATGTGCATTTTAGCTGATTGATCAGTTGAAGCCATAATGCATCAGAGTGCTTCATTGTTGAGGAAACAATGACATGACCTCATCAGTTGTTCATGATGTCACAAGTTGATTACATGACTACTATAGACTACCTTCAGTGAAGTTTCTCCGTAGGGTTAAAAAGAGGAGATAAACATACTGTGTTGGTAAATCAGAGGTATATAACGAAATTATAATAGCTCTAAACTAACTTTTGACTTGAAGGTTGAGAGGTTCACAAATAATAAAAAATTTAGAGCTATTATAATTTCGTTATATACCTCTGATTTACCAACACAGTATGTTTATCTCCATTCTACCATAACCACATTATTAAGATTTTAAAAAAATACATGCTGTGTTAGAAAATCAGAGGTATATAACACGATTATACACCTCTGAATGACTTTAATTGACCAATCAGAATCCAGTATTTACTGGAGTCATGGTAGAACTCGTATCTAATAATATGCTTTTTTAAAATGTCAATGAGTAACATATACAATAAATAAGTCAAAACTGTCCCTCATGAATGAATGCTGAAAGTCTCTCACAAAATGATCGGGACTTACACAATTTATTCACTTCAGACAGATAATCCATAATTCCTTCTAGCTCTTTGGTTTTTCTCTGAACAAGATAAATAGCTCAGGATACAAGTATATGTTGATATTTGTGTGCAGATTCCACTATTTATGAATGTTCATTTATTCTAAGCTACATTTTTTGCATTTATGTCTTGTGGTTTCCGAAAGTACTATTTCTGCCTAGAAGTGTTTTGGTAGTGATATCATGGATATCTTTGTCGCTATGTTTTGTTTTCTTGATTCAAGATGATTACGTCTTTCATGTTTTTGTGTCTCTGGGACATTTGTCGCAAGTTTTGTTTACATTTCAATGCCACCGCGTGTGTTTAACCAGTTGTTTCAGTTGACTAACAATCACTTCTTGTCTCCCCACAACCTTGGGTGGCTTGTGAAGGAACAGTGGGGTAACCTCGTGGTTCAAGCATTTGTTCTTCACACCTTAAGACCCAGGTTTCATTCACATCCATGGGTACCATGTGTGAAGCCAATTTCATCTGTCCTCTGCAGTGATATTGCTGGATTATTGCTAAAAGTGGCATAAAACCAATCTCCCTCACTCCGCTGTGTATCACCTGAAAGGTTAACAGAGGCCCAGATAAGCTGCGTATCCGGGTAAAATACGCATAGAAAATTTCCAATTACGCATTGAAAAATAATTGTTGCATACCAATTACGCATCTAAAATGTTAGATACGAAAAAAGTTTAAAACAAATGCGTACGGAATATATTTATAAAAATCACTTGCGTAATGAAAAAGACATCGATTGCTATCAAGTTGTACTGTTAGTATAGGACAAGTGTTGTACTGTCAGTATAGGATGAGTGATTTTTTATGAAATCATTTCCATTATATTTAAGTTGGTTTTGATTAGGTATGACATGAGGCAGAACATACCTGCTTAGTAAACTTACTCAATGACATAATACTTAGGTGAGTAAAATGACTGAAATACGCACATATTTGAAAGCAGTGGGTAACGGAAAATGAAATACCCACTCAACATTCATAATACCCACTCCAAAAAAATACAGCGGGTACAGTACCCAACATGAGCTAAATCTTATCTGGAGCTCTGGGTTAAAAGAAGAGGCAACTATTGTTTTGAAGTGTTAATGGTATGGCTAATTGTATGTATCGATCATTTTGACTATTTCAGTATGTCTAACTTACATTGAGGTAACGACCTCGTGAAGGTCCGGGTTAGAATTGATCTTCAGTAACCCATGCTTGTCGTAAGAGGCGACTAACTGGATCGGGTGGTCAGGCTTGCTGACTTGGTTGACACATGTCATTGTATCCCAATTGTGTAGATCAATGCTCATGTTGTTGATCACTGGATTGTTTGGTCAAGACTTGATTATTTACAGACCGCCGCCATATAGCTGGAATATTGCTGAGTGCGGCATAAACCTAAACTCACTCACTCACTACATTGAGGTAACACATATCATTCAACACTGTCAAGACAATAATACCTCAGCCATGATGCATGAATAGTGTCATGAGACTAAGAGGCCACTGATGCTCCTAGTTGTCCATATTGTCAGTACATGTTTGCTGTGTTACAGTGAGAGACTACGACCAAGGAGCCCAGAACAACAGTCTGATTCAGATCAAGGTATGCACTAAATACTATCTCATTTCACACTCTGAACACTCAATACTTATGCGTTGTTAGAATTTATATTGGATCAGAGGTCGTCATTGTTGTCATGGTAACTGAATCTGGGGCTCCCTTAGGTTTGTAATATGAGTTTTGTTTTGCAAGGACCCTTTGGTTTTCTTGCCTAATATTTAACACAAAAGGTGTTGGTCAATATTAAGTGAAGAAATGCTTGATGAATTCCTTTATTTCATGACTCTGTGTTTCATGCTTGTATTTGGGTGGTGGGGTGTTGGGACATGTGGATGGAGATGAAATGTGGTTAAATGGTGTGATCAACATTATCTCATCTCAGGGCTGTGTAGTGTTTATAGAAGGTGATGTTGGTGTTGTGAGTTACATGTGTGTACATGGTGTGGTCTCTGCTGCAGACATCCCAGTGATTCCGGAGCTGGAGGACCAGCAGGAGGAGGACATGACCACTAAAGTGGCTGTAGCTCCCAAGTCAGTTGTCTACATACCCTCTTCTACATAGTGGTCTTAGCTCTGAGATGATCTTAATTCCTGTACTTTAACAAAGTCGTGCTTCATTCTCTAAGACGTGGAACATGGTCCTGACATCATAACCAAACATCAGCATTAGTAATGATCTCAAAACCTGCTGACAGACATATCTAAAGAAAATATTATCTATCAAGTTTAGCTGATATGGTCAGGGAAATAGTAACTATTTATCATTACTCTATGTTGAACTCACTAGTTTGTGTTCTGAAAAGTCAGTAAATAAGATAACTGAACAATATCTGTTTTTATATACATGTATGTAGTTGACTGTTTTCAGAATATCGCACTGACTATATACTAATTGTGTATTTCAACTTTACCATGTGGACATGGGCTTTCTAACTGAGCACAGTATCTGACCACTGAGTGTTACTGATTCCAACAGTGTTGCTGTCAACCGCGTGGCCACTTACAGGGAGCTGGACAATGATCTCCTGCGACAAGCAGCGTTCCTTACACTGGTATGGACATTTATTATGGAGCTAACATGGCTGACCATGTATATAGGAAACTGGTAAATTTTCCCTTAGAATATCTTTAGAACGACTGGCAGCATTCAGGTTTTCATGAAACATTGCTAGTTTCTGAGGCATGGAATTATGTTTACATTTTTTGACATAACCAAGTCAGATGCATTTATTTCAAAGGTCAAGGTCATATTTGAGGAAACACAACATATTATCATGTTCTTTTAAATATTGCACAAAGATTATTGATAGTGGATACAAAATTGCTTAAATATAACACAATGAAAAGACAAGACAACAACGGCAAATATTTTGTGATCATTTGAACTCAAATGCTTATTATGAATGTGATACTAATGTTACAACATACTCTACATTATGCGAATTTCTTGTGCTATGAATAGTGAACTGTTGTCATGATGGGGTATGACTTGAATTTAAACAGTTTCAAACTTAGGCTGTAATCACACTAAACATCTAACAAAAAGCTGGAGCAAACTTTGCATCCAGTGTACAAGGTAAAACTTGATGCTTGATGACTTCAGCTGTAGCTATAAACAAGGCACATTGTAGAGTTTATTAAACTTATTTTTTTATAATGCTATAGAAATTCTGTGTCATACAACTGATGTTATATGATCTGTTGGAAATATTGTAGTGTTGTTTTTCGTTTGTGTTTCAGGACGACATAGATCTCAAGTTATTAACAAAGGCTATTTCACCAGAACAAGACTTGATAGAGGTGAGTGTCAGATGTAGCGTGTTAGGCATCCAAACCAACCTGCTGTGTGTGAATGCATATTGTTAACAATATTTTAAGGCAGATTGGTCTGTATACTTCCTAGGGAGCTGAGAATGAAACATTGGATTACACACTGATTCATTGACTGGGGTAATAATTGTCTGTGCACATTGATCATTATGTTCAGTGTGGAAAACCGCCATGCAAATTGACTGTTATTATGACATTAAGGACCATTCATAATTTATGGGTGGCGGTGGGGTAGTCTAGTGGTTAAAGCATTCGCTCGTCACGCCGAAGACCCGGGTTCGATTCCCACATGGGTACAATGTGTGAAGCCAATTTCTGGTGTCCCCCACCGTGATATGGCTAAAAGTGGCGTAAAACTAAACGCACTCACTCACTCATAATTTATGGCTAGGGGGTGTGATGATGATTTTCTTCATGGACAGTTGACCACCCTAAAATTTATGAACAAAGTAAATGACACCCCTCTAGTACATGTGCACAAAATTGATGACCTCCCAAGAACAAAATTGGTGACCCCCCATCATTATCATCATCATCATCATCATATCACACACGCACTCACACACTTTAGCCATAAATTATGAACGGTCCCTTATTATGTAGTTAATCTTGTGTTTGTGTTTGTAGGAGGACCGGCCATGGGACTAGGATCGGCTGTTTACTGAGGTGACAACGGTCCCTTATTATGTAGTTAACCTTGTGTTTGTGTTGTAGGAGGACCGCCCATGGGACTGGGATCGGCTGTTTACTGAGGTGACAACGGTCCCTTATTATGTAGTTAATCTTGTGTTTGTGTTGTAGGAGGACCGGCCATGGGACTGGGATCGGCTGTTTACTGAGGTCACATCAGAGATGATCGCAGATGTGGAGAAAGAAGAAATGAAAGAACACGAATCTATTAACGAAGTTGTCTGATCATTAAAGTGAATATTTGAGATTATTGTCTCCAGTTGGGTCTGGAGAATTGACTCCATGTTGTTAAACAAAGCAACACTGAACCATGAACCAGGCTGATAAGGAGATGGAGGGAGGATGCTCACCATGTGGAATAGCCCTGAGCACTGACGACTTGCTGTTTCTGTTTCAATTGAACAAGATTACTGAAGACCTACATATCAAGACATGTTTGGAATATGGACCTACACTGTTGACCGTTTTAAGTTCTGGGGAATTCTTCCTTGGCATAATCTGAATTTACCCGGAACTACAATACTTCTGTAAAAGTTAATTAAGCTGGACATTGGCAAATAGTACACTGACCATTTGGACAAGTCTAACTGGTCATCTCAGCAGTGAGGGTAGCCTAGTGGTTAAAGCGTTGGCTCGTCACGCCGAAACCCAGGTTCGAATCCCACAATGTGTGAAGCCCATTCCTGGTGTCCCCCGCCGTGATGTTGCTGGAATATTGCTAAAAGTGGTGTAAAACCAAACTCAGTCAGTCAGTCTCAGCAGTGAAATGAAGATTCCTCACTGATTGGCACATCAACTAAAAAATGTGATAGACCGAAATAAATATTGCTGACTTTGCATTAAGTCAGTTCAGTCAGAAATTGACTGGAGTGATGCTGATAGTAAAGATTACCTTCCTCTAATGTTCATAACTTCTTTTTCAATTGCAATTTTGTCTTGGTCTTTTGTACGATGACTTTTACAGCTTTCCCCTCTCAATATTTCAAGTCATGGCCACTATTTCAAATGACAGTCCAATAACAAATTGAATTCTGAAGATGGTCAAGTGATTAGAATGTTTGGTTGTGATCAGATCTGTTTGTGAAACACAGAATGGTACAACATATAGACAATAATACAAACACACTTTATACTGTTGTCACATACATTCCGTCCAATGCATCATGGTGTATAATGGGTTATGAAATAAATTGCATATCATATTTGCTTCGTGTTTTTCTGTTACATTTCAGTAGGAACCGACATTATCAAATACGTTTTCCTCCTTCAATATTTCAGTATAAAAACATAATTTAGTTGACTACATTATTTCATGGTAAGACAGATTAACGATAGTAAATGAGAACAAAGTGATTCTTAAAAAATTATTTTTGTTTATAAACAAATTGACGCATTAAAGGTGCATACATGTGATTTGTAAGGTTGTTGATCCTGGAAAATGAAGAGCTGTTATATATGATTGCTTGACGTTTTAGGAGTCAGCTGATTTGGTGTAATGGTTTACCATGTAGGGAATGGAGATCTTGATGGAGGTTGAACCTGGATTTAGGTCAGGTTATTTAGGAAGATAATAGAGTAGCTGCAATAGTTCTGTTTGGGATGGGTAGTGGTTCGGGTCTACGTTCTTCAGCGGTTCAATTTTTCTGTATATTTGTGGAGTAGATCTTCTTCGCTCTTCTTGTTAAATGTAGAGATGCTTCCAATGACTGGAGTGGTAGTGGATGTACTGATCTGTGTGGGTTGGTTTTCTGTTGGAAAAAGTAGGTCGCATGACAACTTAGTTCAAGTTATTTTAGATCATCGATGGAGCTCCTATTCATATGATGGCAAAGGTGGTTGGTTCTTCTGTTCCATCATGAATCTGACGTAGGGAAGTTGGTTGTTGAGATAGGTGAGAAGCTGGATAGGATCATGGATTAGGTTGGAGGATGACAAAAGTATCATATACTTTTCAGTACCAGCAGGTTGGTTTGAAGGGTGCAGTTTGTAGAGCTTTCCCTTACAAGTCAGTCATTACATTTTCAGTTAGGACTGGGGGCAAGGGTGAGCCTATAGCAAGTCTTGTCAATCAGTGTTGTGTGATTATGTCACTGAAGAACACAACCACTATAGTACTGTCGGAAATAGAAAAAAACTGTTGTTATGCTGTTACTCTGTATCCCTAAAATTGACACAGTTGCAAATAGCATATGTCGAAAATAACCCACTTCGGCCTAACTGGGCATTCAGTGGGATGCGTAATACGATATCCAGAAAAGCATGTTTACTCGTAAAATCGGGCAAAACAAAAAAAATACGAATAGCTGCTGAAAACAATAGATCAGAATAGATGGCAATTAGGTCGCTCAGCCAGGTATGTCGACTCACCTGGCATGAAATGCACGTGCTGCCTGCAGGCACAAGGGGTCATCTCAAAGATATTTTGTGCTTTTTCATGTGTGTTGACTATGTCTCATCTACTGATTAACATTTTACGTGTCTTTCTTTCATAAAGTTTATGTTGAAATATGTAAGAGAGTATGATACCCGAAAACCATAGAAACGCATCGTAGTATATAGGTGGCATGACCACCCGAAGATCGACAGGACTGGACATTATTTGTAAATTGTTATGACGTGCCGTGTACCTCCCTAGTATTATTGCCCTAAAGGATTATCTTATCTTAGCTGATATCTCTATCCCCAAGCCCGACCCCAGGTTTTGCTTTTGTGGCGACCCCTCCTATCTGTTTCTTTTTATAGTGACAGTGAAACTACATCCTTAATAGTTTCGGCATAAAAGTTATTATTTTTTACGTCTACATCTAATTTCAAATTGGGCATTTAAAAAGTGTCCTTTGTAATACAATATCGTCGCACACTAATTTGCATAAAGCCATGGTCTGTTCCAAATAAGTCTTTTTGGACTTAGAAAAAAACCGCATTGCTCATTTCTGCACTAATTTCCCCTCAGTAAAGTCCTTTTTCTCCGTTTTCTATCTCTATACCACTGAGACTGTAGTTAGGCCGAACATAGTTTAACAGATCTTTCACACTTTCACATATCAACTACATAAATTGTAGAGATAAATTAGAAAATACAGTTTTTTTCTATTTCCGACAGTACTATAATACAATGTTTGATTCAGCTTCTCAGTTACATTCGGCTGACCAAAGACCCCAGTAACTAAGTCATCTGTATTTTGTTGCCATCAAAAAATTAACTTCTCGGAAATCACGGACTGGACCAATTAAGCTGAAGCTTTGCATTCTTGTTACACTATGACACCAGAATTCTGAAAACCGTTAATGTTGTGCATGGTTAGGTCTCATAAAGGTCACATGACACTAGTACTTCTTGTCTCTTCTGAAGGTCACATGTCTAATTGTTGTGGAAGTGTCATATGATGGTCACATGACTGAAATTGTTCTGGTTGTCATATGATGGTCACATGACTGTAATTGTTCTGGTTGTGTCACATGACTGTAATTGTTCTGGTTGTGTCATATGATGGTCACAGAACTGCAATTGTTCTGGTTGTGTCATATGATGGTCACATGACTGTAATTGTTCTGGTTGTGTCATATGATGGTCACATGACTGTAATTGTTCTGGTTGTGTCATATGATAGTCACATGACTGTAATTGTTCTAGTTGTGTCATATGATGGTAACATGACTAATTTTTCTGGTTGCCTGTAATTGTTCTGGTGTGTCATATGATGGCCCATGTGGTGAGGTGTAAAAAAAACCCTTGGAGTCAACTTTGTGTGCAGACTCTTTCAGTGTTGTCACAACCCCTAGTGTACAGTACACAACCCTGTGCACTTAAAAGAACCCACGAATCTGTTGGTATATGACCAGATGGTGGCCACATGAATACGTGCAAACACCAAGTAGCGGGTACAGCAACGTGCAGTGAACTTGGACAAAGTACTGTGACTATGTGTATCTGTCCACCCAGCTGTGAATGGGTACCTCGTTAGGATGAGATAGCTACAATAACTCGGCGCACCTGGTGGCAGCAAGAGTTGTATACTCCCCAGGGAGTTGAGATTGATAATAAGATGTGCCGCTGAGATTGACATCCAATGATCAAGGGAAAAAATACCAGCACCTTGAGCATGCACTAGTTGCGCGGATATGTGCGTTATATAACTATCCTATGAATGAACATGACTAATTGTTCTGGTTGTGTCAAATGATGGTCACCTGATTGTAATTGCTTTGGTGTGTCATATGATGGTCATATGACTAATTGTTCTGGTTGTGTCATACGATGGTCACGTGACTAATTGTTCTGATTGTGTCATATGATGGTCACCTGACTGTAATTGTTCTAGTTGTGTCATACGATGGTCACATGACTAATTGTTCGATTGTGTCATATGATGGTCACATGTCTGTAAATGTGGTCTAGTCTTGTCTAGCTCTAGTTGTGAACAAGTTTCAGTACAGCTCCCCCGATGTTTCACAAGATGAGGTTGAAGTTTCACGAAACCGATGATTGTGATCCTGAACAAGTATCTACCACACCACACAAGTTTCATTCCCAAGTTTATTGCATTTATAGCTTGTGGACGGAATCATGAACAAAAACAACTCGAACATGGTCACTGATGATATACAATATTCACAAGCATTTATCTATCAGCTTCACAGATATCAGTAGAATCAACAAAATCCAGCCTTGTGAAATCGTGACATCTGTATAAAATTCTACCTTCTAACTTGAATATCAAACAACAAACACTAAGGCCTAATTTGATGGGCAATCAGGTGGCTTAATTAAAATCAATTTGTGATAGGTCTATGAATTACGCTTACATATCAAAACAAACAAGAAATTAACCAAACAAAAGTATGCCAGGCAACATTGTAGACATATTAATACTGTTTGATTACAACGTTTACATCACAATGGTATCAGTTTATACTGACTAAATATTCAATCTGGTAAGAAGACATGCACTAAAAACTATGTGCAGTCTCACACCTGTATCTTCACTACAGACATGTCTACATATGTGAGAGTATTTACATGCTTTATACAATTACATGAATGGATAACACATTCAAACATTTTATCATAGTATCTGGACACTGCAACAGCCTTAAACAATTGCTGACATACATGTGTTTCGTAACAGCATTAGGCTGGTTTCATGTTCTAAAGCTGATTTGTATCTACATATGACTTCAATAATTGTAAATATCACATTTGGTTTGTTTATCCACATACAAGTGTTCGTGCTATACCTGGCCTTGTGAATATGTGTCATTGAGCTTGTCAAAGATTGGAACCGGTTGTACAAGAGTCTTGAAATTCTGAAAAGGAGAGGAAGTCACAGTGTTAGCAAAATACAGTTCTACAGTATCCTTAGGAAAACTAATCATATGCTGAATCATGTTCCAGATAAAAGTTAGTTAACTGACTATGACAGTTCTGTTGATATAAAAACATTCTGCAACTAATCAAAATCTGCTTGGCAGTTGCCATTTTGTTTACAAAATCATTGTCAATTCCATTACATGGTTTTGACTATGCACAGACTTGTCAGTTGAGCCAAAATATAACTTGGATATTCCAGCCTAGTTTAGCCACAGTGGATATTTACTTAATGGTCAGTTAGCTTTCCTTGGAAAGATTGTTGAGAACATCACCAACTTGGCTTTTGATATTAAACACAATATTAACATGGGTCCAGCTTAAAACTTCAAGGATTGCAGAGTCAGAACTTTCAACAACAATTGTGACATGTTTGATATCAAAAGGCATTTTTATCTTCTCAAATCATTCATTCAACCTTTTCAGTTATTAAACAGTAATAACAAGTGTCTCAAGTGAAAAAATACAGCTAATGAGCTTCAGTGTCTGAGAGAATATTTGATGCCATCACATTGGCCTGCAAAAGCAATATGATGAAATTTCACTGAAATAATATCTCCTGTTGAAATCAGTTCTGGATCCTGTATTTGCTTAATATGCAAATAAACAAACAAACTGATGACGAACCAGTGATGTGACTCATGTATAGTATTTGCTTAAAACAGCTTTTGATAAGCTTTGGGGTATTTAGCCGAGGAGTTTAATTTGGAGTGGGATTTGCATGGATACTTCAAGGAAGTTATCTTTGGCAGTCAGCTTCTGTTGGTTTCCCACCCACAGAGGAGAAATCATGATCCTTACCTGATTAGAGACATGTTTGTCCAAGAACTCCTCCCTGAAGAACTTGGTGCCATACGGCAGGTGGCCGAACTTGGAGGTGGTGTGTAACAGTGGTTTATAAGATGTGTGTCGTCTTGAAAAGGGTACGAACCTAATACAAAGAATACAGTATGAGCCAGTATATTTACAACAGGTTAATGGCTAACATTTCAGTTTTGATAATCTTAACAGCCAAATACCAAATAAGATGATTCTTTGATCAACAGATGCAACTCATATAATGCTTAACAGTTCAATATTCAGATTCTTAAAATTCAAAAAAGTTAGTAAAATTGAAATAAGATATGTGAAGAACATTTCAACAAAAATGTTCATGTGAAAAGTGTGACATTGATGTTTTACAGTCGAAAAGATGACTCAGAATTGTATGAAGAACAGTCTGAATATTTATCATCGAGAAGAGCCCACTCACACATCATCGTTCAAACGGGTGACCCACTCCTCGCCCTTCATCTGTTTGCGAGCATCCTCCAGCGAGTAGAAGGAGGTGGCCACTCTCAGTGAGGGCTGGAACGGCTTGTATCGCTGTTTCTGTACATCCTCAGGATCACGGAATGGACCCTTAAACAACGAACATGGTGGCACATAAAATCAATTCCTTGTAAGAATACCACCACTCAGGATAGAACTCAATTAGCAATAAACAATGAATGAAGGACTATCAAAAATTTGCTTCACAGTAATACTTTTTCAACATTACATTCTCTCTATAACAATCAGTGAGGATGAAAACCTATTGTGAATATATTTTGCCTCATTATAAACATATTTAGCATCAACCTCTTTCAAAAACATTCAGCTTCCATGCAACTTACTTGAGGTTTCTGGTGTAATGGAGGAAGTGTATCTGGTCGCGGCAGGTTATAACTGGCCCATGCTGGATCAAACAGGTGTCCCTTTTCTTTCTTCTTCTTGTGGACAAGAGGTTTGATACTACGTAGTATGAGTTCCTGCTCAGATGGATACCTGAATCATGGTATCAGATGAAGTTAAGAAATGTAAAACAACAAAAACATACACTGAAAAGGTTGGGGCCCAATCTACAAAGCATTCACCGAGGATATGACACCCTGATAGGCAGTAATAAAGGATATGATTCCCTAATGGGCAGTAATAAAGGATATGATTCCCTAATTGCAGTAATAAAGGATATGATTCCCTAATTGCAGTAATAAAGGATATGACTCCCTGATGGGCAGTTATAAAAGATATGACACCCTCATGGACAGTAAGTAGTAAAGGATATGATTCCCTGATGGGCAGTAAGTAATAAGGATATGACACCCTGATAAATGGGCAGTAAGTAATAAGGATATACAGCACTGTGGGCAGTAAGTAATAAAGGATATGACTCCCTGATGGGCAGTAAGTAATAAAGGATATGATAAAGGATATGACACTCTGACACCCTGATGGGCAGTAAGTAATAAAGGATATGAAGGATAATAAAGGATATGACCCTGATGGGCAGTAAGTAATAAAGGATATGACACCCTGATGGGCAGTAAGTAATAAAGGATATGATGAGTAATAAAGGATATGATTCCTGATGGGCAGTAAGTAATAAAGGATATGACACCCTGATGGGCAGTAAGTAATAAAAGATATGACACCCTGATGGGCAGTAAGTAATAAAGGATATGACACCCTGATGGGCAGTAAGTAATAAAGGATATGACTCCATGAAGGATATGACACCCTGATGGGCAGTAAGTAATAAAGGATATGACACCCTGATGGGCAGTAAGTAATAAAGGATAATGAAAGGATGATTCCCTGAGATGGGCAGTAAGTAATAAAGGATATAGCACTGATGGGCAGTAAGTAATAAAGGATATGACACCCTGATGGGCAGTAAGTAATAAAGGATATGACACCCTGATGGGCAGTAAGTAATAAAGGATATGACACCCTGATGGGCAGTAAGTAATAAAGGATATGACACCCTGATGGGCAGTAAGTAATAAAGGATATGACACCCTGATGGGCAGTAAGTAATAAAGGATATGACACCCTGATGGGCAGTAAGTAATAAAGGATATGACACCCTGATGGGCAGTAAGTAATAAAGGATATGACACCCTGATGGGCAGTAAGTAATAAAGGATATGACTCCCTGATGGGCAGTAAGTAATAAAGGATATGATACACCCTGATGGGCAGTAAGTAATAAAGGATATGACACCCTGATGGGCAGTAAGTAATAAAGGATATGACACCCTGATGGGCAGTAAGTAATAAAGGATATGACACCCTGATGGGCAGTAAGTAATAAAGGATATGACACCCTGATGGGCAGTAAGTAATAAAGGATATGACACCCTGATGGGCAGTAAGTAATAAAGGATATGACACCCTGATGGGCAGTAAGTAATAAAGGATATGACACCCTGATGGGCAGTAAGTAATAAAGGATATGACACCCTGATGGGCAGTAAGTAATAAAGGATATGACACCCTGATGGGCAGTAAGTAATAAAGGATATGACACCCTGATGGGCAGTAAGTAATAAAGGATATATGACCCCTGATGGGCCCTGAAGTAATAATAAAGGATATGACACCCTGATGGGCAGTAAGTAATAAAAGATATGACACCCTGATGGGCAGTAAGTAAATAAAAAGGATATGACACCCTGATGGGCTGATGGGCGTGTAAGTAATAAAGGATATGACACCCTGATGGGCAGTAAGTAAGTAATAATGGGCAGATATGACACCCTGATGGGCAGTAAGTAATAAAGGAAAGACACCCTGATATGACACCCTGATGGGCAGTAAGTAATAAAGGATATGACACAACCTGATGGGCAGTAAGTAATAAAGGATATGACACCCTGATGGGCAGTAAGTAATAAAGGATATGACACCCTGATGGGCAGTAAGTAATAAAGGATATGACACCCTGATGGGCAGTAATAAGTAATAAAGGATATGACACACCCTGATGGGCAGTAAGTAATAAAGGATATGACACCCTGATGGGCAGTAAGTAATAAAGGATATGACACCCTGATGGGCAGTAAGTAATAAAGGATATGACACCCTGATGGGCAGTAAGTAAGTAATAAAGATATGACACCCTGATGGGCAGTAAGTAATAAAAGATATGACACCCCAATGGTCTCTAAGTAATAAAGGATATGACTCCCTGATGGGCAGTAAGTAATAAAGGATATGACACCCTGATGGGCATGAGGTAATAAAGGATATGACACCCTGATGGACACTAAGTAATAAAGGATATGACACCCTGATGGGCAGTAAGTAATAAAGGATATGACACCCTGATGATGGGCAGTAGGCACTAAGTAATAAAGGATATGACACCCTGATGGGCAGTAAGTAATAAAGGATATGACACCCTGATGGGCAGTAAGTAATAAAGGATATGACACCCTTTTCCCTGATGGGCAGTAAGTAATAAAGGATATGACACCCTGATGGGCAGTAAGTAATAAAGGATATGACACCCTGATGGGCAGTAAGTAATAAAGGATATGACACCCTGATGGGCAGTAAGTAATAAAGGATATGACACCCTGATGGGCAGTAAGTAATAAAGGATATGACACCCTGATGGGCAGTAAGTAATAAAGGATATGACACCCTGATGGGCAGTAAGTAATAAAGGATATGACACCCTGATGGGCAGTAAGTAATAAAGGATATGACACCCTGATGGGCAGTAAGTAATAAAGGATATGACTCCTGATGGGCCCTGATGGGCACCCTAAGTAATAAAGGATATGACACCCTGATGGGCAGTAAGTAATAAAAGATATGACACCCTGATAAGTAATAAAGGATATGACACCTTGATGGGCAGTAAGTAATAAAGGATATGACACCCTGATGGGCAGTAAGTAATAAAAAGGATGATAGCACCCTGATGGGCAGTAAGTAATAAAAGGATATGACACCCTGATGGGCACTAAGTAATAAAGGACACCCTGATATGATAAAGGATATGGCACCCTGATGGGCAGTAAGTAATAAAGGATATGACACCCTGATGGGCTAAGTAATAAAGGATATGACACCCTGATGGGCAGTAAGTAATAAAGGATATGACACCCTGATGGGCACTAAGTAATAAAGGATATGACACCCTGATGGGCACTAAGTAATAAAGGATATGACACCCTGATGGGCAGTAAGTAATAAAAGATATGACACCCTGATGGTCACTAAGTAATAAAAGATATGCACCCTGATGGGCAGTAAGTAATAAAGGATATGACACCCTGATGGGCAGTAAGTAATAAAGGATATGACACCCTGATGGGCAGTAAGTAATAAAGGATATGGCACACTGATGGGCAGTAAGTAATAAAAGATATGACACATGATGGACCTGATGGGCACTAAGTAATAAAGATATGACACCCTGATGGGCACTAAGTAATAAAGGATATGACACCCTGATGGTCTCTAAGTAATAAAGGATATGACACACCCTGATGGGCAGTAAGTAATAAAGGATATGACACCCTGATGGACAGTAAGTAATAAAGGATATGACACCCTGATGGGCAGTAAGTAATAAAGGATATGACACCCTGATGGGCAGTAAGTAATAAAGGATATGACACCCTGATGGGCACTAAGTAATAAAGGATATGACACCCTGATGGGCAGTAAGTAATAAAGGATATGACACCCTGATGGGCAGTAAGTAATAAAGGATATGACACCCTGATGGGCAGTAAGTAATAAAGGATATGACACCCTGATGGGCAGTAAGTAATAAAGGATATGACACCCTGATGGGCACTAAGTAATAAAGGATATGACACACTGATGAGCAGTAAGTAATAAAGGATATGGCACCCTGATGGGCACTAAGTAATAAAAGATATGACACCCTGATGGGCAGTAAGTAATAAAGGATATGACACCCTGATGGGCATTAAGTAATAAAGGATATGACACCCTGATGGACACTAAGTAATAAAGGATATGGCACACTGATGGGCAGTAAGTAATAAAGGATATGGCACCCTGATGAGCACTAAGTAATAAAGGATATGGCACACTGATGGGCACTAAGTAATAAAGGATATGGCACCCTGATGGACACTAAGTAATAAAGGATATGGCACCCTGATGGGCAGTAAGTAATAAAGGATATGACACCCTGATGGGCAGTACTAAAGGATATGACACCCTGATGAGCAGTAAGTAATAATGGACACAATTCTCAGTTGGGCAGTAAGTTACATCAGATATATGATTCACAGAAAAACAGTAAGTAAGAAAGAAGATAACTCACGGCTCGAAAGGGGAATTGTAGATTCCAGGGATCACCTCGGTACTCAAAAGATAATGATTCTTCCTGGCAGCCTGGGCTTGTTGTCTGTGTTGTTCTTGTTCTTCAATTTTCCGTCTGATCTGAGCCTGTCGTTCAGTGAAATCAGCCAGTTCCGTTCTGTTAGGGGAAGAAAATCATGATTCTAATAACATATAATACAAAAGAATGTTGTACAAGACTTGCACTCATCAACAGACACATATTTTTATATCAGCTTGTTGTCAGCTATTGTTCAACATTAGTGACGTACTGAATGAATATTTGATTTTCCAGAGTAAAAGTGACTTTGTCCTGTTGGTCAAAATGATTCTTTTATTCTGTATTTTATGTACATTTTGTGTAGCTCCTTTGCTTAACATGTATTTTAGAAACATGATCCCAGCATAACCCCTTATATAATACAATGTCATATCAAGCAGTGAGACCTACCTGAAAATCTCATTCTTCACTTGCAATGCCTCAAGGTACCGTTTACGGCTGTAGTAGTTAAAGATGTATTTCCTGACATAGTATCCTCGCCACACCTTCTGAATCTGTAACCATGGTACCAACACAAAAAACATATTACAGTTACACTATATATATGTAGCGGCCATAAAATTTCCGAGTCCCGTGCTGGGATTCGAACCACGGACCTTCTGGTGCTAAGTCGGACGCCTTGTCCATATGACCAAAGAGGTTAACCCCATCAGCAAGCTGACAAGGTAAGGATGTCATCTGTGGGATGACTCTACGCCCTGCTACATACTCCCCCGTCAACAGAAGGCACGTCCCGGACCACATAGCAGGGTACTGACCCTATTTTGCTCAAATTTCATATGAACATGCTCAGCCATTTGGCGCCAATGTAGCGGCCATAAAATTTCCAAGTCCCGTGCTGGGATTCGAACCACGGACCTTCTGGTGCTAAGTCAGACGCCTTGTCCATATGACCAAAGAGGTTAACCCAATCAGCAAGCTGACAAGGTAAGGATGTCATCTGTGGGATGACTCCAGGCCCTGCTACATATACAGACCATTTCAAAATTCATTTGCCTTTTGAGCATCATTTTCAGTCAATTTTAGTTGTTATATCATTTAAACTTACTAGTCCCAACATGGTGGTATTAGACTCAGGTTCCAGATAGGTAATCTAATTTGCAGACTGTCCATGATTTAGCGTACTCATGGAACACCATGAGTACATTGTAATAGACTATTTTTTCAAAGAGAATAATTTCAATAGAAGAAACAGTTGTGATGTTGTATTTTAAAACTCAAAATTATGAACAGTCACTAAGCAGTTTTTATGAAAAAGAAACAATGTATAGAGTAATTACCTTGGTGGCCATCGCATTGTACTGATTCAGCTTCATGATGAACACACTGTTCTGAGAACACAAAACGTAATGCAATTGAATCTTTGTTTGTCATAGCATTTTAAAAGATTCGTCAAAGCGTAACTTTATTAAAATACAATCTTGAAAGTGTTTGAAATAATTGACTATTGTGGAAAAGCTTTATGAGACATTAAGGAGTGAGTGAGTATGGTCTTAGCAATATTCCAGCAATATCATGGCGGGAGACACCAGAAATGGGCTTCACACAATGTACCCATGTGAGGAATCGAACCGGGTCTTCGGCGTGCTGAGCGGATGCTTTAACCACTAGACTACCACACCGAGACATTAAGGAAGATGAACAAACAAAGCATAATCACCTTGACAAGCAGCCGGTAGTACTGACGTCCAAGGTAGCCCCTCCATGATTTTTGTACAGCTGTGGCACATTTGTTGAGGAAACTACAATTTATAAAAGAAACATTAGGCAAATGTGAAGGAACATATTACATTATTCATAACATATCTATTATTTGCTTCACACAAATATCCATTGCTATTTGATTGAAATGTCACTTCTTTGATTGTTTCATAATCTAAATTGACAAGACTGCAGTTGACACTTGCACTGAATTTCAGTTAAACTTCACAATTCTGTTCACAGGCTATTTCCTTTTCAGTTAAACCAAACTAAAGCAACCAATAACTGAAATATGTTTATATTTCTTAAGCTTGACCCATAAACATGATAAAAGTACTCTCAAAACCATTACGTTTGATAACTAAGTGCTAATTTTAACACATACCATTAAAGATATTATAGTTTGTACTTTAGTTTGTAATCTGTAAAAAGAAATTTAAAAAAATGGTGCAAAAGAATTCACCATTGATGACCCAAATGATTCTAAAGAAAATGTTCATGTCTCATGGTTGACAGAAGGTACCTTAGATAGCTCCGTGATCGTGTTCCTCTAAACCAAGCTTGAACTTTAACAGCTGCCACATATTCCGCTTCTCTGTTCTCTTCAGCCTCACTGTAAAAGGAAGTAACTAATTAATATCCATGAGCAGTTTTGGGGTAGCCTAGTGGTTAAAGGTAGCCTCAAGAGTGGTTGAATCCCCACATGGGTACAATGTGATGTTGCATTTCTGGTGGAATGATGTTGCTGGAATAAAAGCGTGAAAACCAAACTCAGTCAGTCATGAGCAGTTGCAGCATAGTTCTTCTCATCAGTTGTTGCAAGAGGCAACAGGTGTCAGGTGGTCAGACTCGCTGACACATGTCATCGTACCCCAATTGCATAGATCGATGCACGTGCTGTTGATCACAGGATTGTCTGGTCCAGACTCGATTATTTACAGACCACAGCCATATAGCTGGAATATTGCTGAGTGTGGCGTAAAGCTAAACTCAGTCACTGTTCGTCAGTGAAGTATATGAACATGCAAAGGACAATACATGCCTGTAATTTGTAATTCAGGTGAATCGGGATGGGGGATGCTCACCATCAGAGCATAACAGAAAGTGGGGAAGTCAATTGTAAGTGGTTCACTCGCACATAATGCAAACAAATAGTCTAGGGAGGACATTCAACCATAAAGTATGAACATATTTAGGGGGGGAGTTTGGTGGTGGTTTAATGTCACTTTGGGCAGAACTTAGACATCTTTCGCATTTTTGTACACCATAGGAATGGGTATGGCACTGGCAGCCTCTATCCAAGAAACACTATCAGAGCAAACATGGATTCGAAAACACATGATCGTAGATTTCTGTCTACCTGACAAAAATCTACACATAGAACTGATATGCCTTTGATAACTGATTCACATGCACTTCCAGAATGTGAATAAACAATTCATAGTCATCATGTAACATTTAAATTCCGTGCAGCTTAAGCTGGTTTTATGGACACTGCCAAGTGAAGCTCTCACCGTCATTAAGACATAAGTCCTTGATGTACCCATTAATGCATATTTTAACGCTCTTTTGTTTACTAACTTTTGTAACCAAGGACACTAATCTCTCACCAAGACAAAAAGCGCCATTGTGTTGTTTATTAACTTTAAGGCTCCTAAAAATTGCTCATTCTCATACTTGCACTACTATTATAGCATATTCAAATGAACCAGAGCTGCAAATTCCTACTTTCACTTGGTGTACATTTTGTAAACATTCTGGAAAGAACTTCTGTCCAAAAATGAGTACAGTACATAAATATACACATTCAAAATCTATCCAGCATTGTGTAACATAGAGTTATATTCCTCATCTATGTTATTTCCTACCATAGGACAAATTTAGATGGTTAACACTGGCTAAACATCACCTCTCAAGCATGTGAAACACATAAGGTGTGAAGTAGGTATAACCATGATAATTATTTTGTTTAATCTATTTGTGTGTTATCCCATTTTATCATCATCGAATCATAGGCTTTCGGACAGCACTTTTGCTCAGGCCATAATGTGTGGTGTTGGATCATATAATCGTCGTTCATAGAAAGATAACAACCAAAGTGTCCTAAAACCCATAATATGAGTATATATATCGATATTATGTTGGACAGGGAGAGGCAAAGTGCACAAATAGAATAGAATAATACTTTAATGCCTTTTCAGGAATTTGTGTTACATCAGCAGAGCTACTGACACATTAGAGAGATACAAAACATATTTACATAAATTCTTTGATTTAGGTATCTTCACATTTGTTTAAGAGAGATATGGTACTTGGAATAAAGGATGTATGGGCTCTCTTAGTTTTCACAATTGGAACTTTGTAGCAGCGGCCTGAAGGGAGGAGGTTGTATTCCGAATTTAAGTAGTGAGTATGGTCAGATATAATTTTGACAGCTTGATTCACGATTTGCCCCTCATATATTGATGATAAACATTCAAATCTGACTCCAGCGATTTTACTTGCAGTGTTAACAATTTTGTCTATTTTAGATTTGAGATGAACTGAGAGAGACCCGTACCAACAATTGAAGGAAAATGTTAAAATACTCTGAATAAATGCTACATAAAAAGATGACATCACAGATGGGTTAACATTAAAATATCTCAGTTTAGGCATGAAATGAAGACGTTGTTGACACTATTTGTATAGGGCTTCAGTGTTAGAGTTCCAGTTCAGTTTAGAGTCAATGAAGGTTCCCAGATAATTATACTATAAACATGAATGTACCAACAGCACAAAATAAGTAAGCAAGGCTCCCGTGAAACAGTTTGATAGCCTGAACGAACTGCACTGTTTTGTCTTTATGTAGCTAATATTTAAGCATATGTTGTTACATACAGTAAAACAGTAATACAGCCCAGATAGAAACAACAACAATCACTGTTTCCTCCTTCCCTGACAAAAATCGAAAATAATGAAATTCCTACTGGTGTTGATAACTCACAATATACAAATTTCACGCACAAAATTGATATTAAACTTACTTTTTTCGGTTATAGCATTCTTCTATAACACCATCAATTTGTCGCATCAACCTCACCATCGCAGCCATTTTGTTTATTGTTGTCAAGTATGGCTGTCACTTCCGCTTCCGTTTCTAGGGGCGACGACATGACAACAATATGGCGGCTTCCGCCTAATGAAAAAAGTGTATGGCACCTTTTTGTAAATGATAACACCATCGAAACAAACATAACACGATGGCAACTTATATGCCACCAATAGCGCGAAAGAAGAGAGTTCCCGAAAAGTACAAGTAGGTGTTAAGTTTAATTTACGACTGCTTACATTATATTAAATCAATGCAAAAGCCGTGTTCATAATCTCAGTGAAGTTCACTCATTCATGCAGGTGTTTTCCACCAATCGATCATTAATGAATAATGACAGGTATAAATCAATATATGCACATTGCCATTGGTAGAGCGAGCGTAGGAACAGTTGTTTACAAAACAAATGTTCACAAAACCAATAAGTAGAATGTGGTTAGCGGAGCACTAAGGCCTAAATATAGATATGTTTACATGACCTACAGTTCAGACTGAAATGTTTTGATCAGAACGGATAATTTTCTGTTATTGTAATTGATTTATTTTTTAAATCACTGTACCCGGGAAGGCCTGGGTTAGAATAAACCTTCAGTAACCCATGCTTGTCGTAAGAGGCGAGGAACGGGATCAGGTGGTCAGGCTCGCTGGCTTGGTTGACACATGTCATCGGTTCCAAATTGCACAGATTGATGCTCATGCTGTTGATCACTGGATTGTCTGGTCCAGACTCGATTATTTATAGACCGCTGCAAAATAGCTGGAATATTGCTGAGTGCAGCGTAAAACTAAACTCACTCATTTTAAATCAATGTACTGTAGTTCTTTTCACACAAATGTTTTGCCCCCTTCCTGTTTCTTTTTCAACAAGTAGCAGGACCAAAACATTTTTTTGTTTCAGATAAAGTATGTTTTAAGCCTGACCCACATCTGTGTTATGTTATTATTGCAGTCCCGACTCATTTAGGGTTGTGAGCCTTGATGCTGAAAATGTCCATCCAAAGTTTCAAGATGCAGTCATAAAACCTGTTTATGCGTCTGATCCAAGGCCAGCCAGAAAATTACTTCCAGACATAACCATCAGAGAGACAAGAGTTCTACCCTACACAACTCCAGATTTCCGGGCTCATAATCCCCAACCTATGAGCTGTGGCTTTTTTGCGACATGATGCGAGACTGCTGAATGAACCTGTATGCACAGTATTTACAAGGAGCACCTACCCAGACCAACATAACTGGTGGCCATCTCGGACAAGCTCTGACCCTCTCAACATACCTGAATACACACGTGACACAACACAAAGAGCTGATTTTCAGTTCTCAAAGGAATCAGCTTCGTTTGGCTCCACTCGACACCTTGCTAATCCAAATAAGGAGCCTGCTTTAGGAACAGGTTAGTTTACCAAGATAATATGAGCGACAATTGGAACCTCAGAGCAAGGCCTTTTACTGATGAAATATACATGAATGTCATTTTACCTGTGTTGAGATTAAACTTTTAAGGGACCCAAGTTGTTGTTAAATACAAAGTTTGAAAGAAAAAAACCCTTGGGGCTTAATCAGCAGTCGGCATCTTTAACTTTATAATAGAAACATGCTAGTCAGCTAAGCTAACTGTATTATGACATAAAAATATTGCCAAGTTAATGATAAGGGACATGTCAGTTACTGATTAATTGTTCATTGATTTTATCACTTGCATCTCAAATGTTTTTTCTCAACTACTGTCATTCACTTTCCAACAATTAGTTCCCGTGAACTTCCTGCGCTCTCGATCTGGTGACCAGAGATTGTACAAGGAAGGTATTTCCTTTGAGCATCAGTATGACAGTCGGGCAGATCCAAACTATCCGATCAGGTCCAAGGTAAGGAAAACAAAGCCATCCTTCATTGATATTTCATCTTCCAAATTTACATAGTGGCAAGCTTCATTATTTAGAACAGACTTGTTGTTTAAACTGTTCTGCAAATAATGAAATAATGAAAATATCTTTTCACTCTCTGACAATTGATATTGACCCATCATTACTGTGCTAAGGGATAGATGTTGAAAATTTGCTTACTGTATTGAGAATATTTTCTTCTTCCTTTTTGTTTAGTCAAATTTGTTTTAAGCATCGCCCCAGCATTAAACAAATAAGATTCTTACATCCAGGAGTGGATTTTTTGCTGCAACAGAAACTTAGAGAAAAGAATATTGTTTTAACATGATCAGTTTGATCATGATCAAATCATAAATCATATAAATTATCATATTACTATAATCCCTCTAAATCATATACTGAGGGATGTTTTTTCTCCAATTTTCACCCACATTGCAATACAAAGCTTGCAAAGAAACATGGTAAAAACATAGGAGCACTTGATCATTTATGTGTTCCCTTATTTGTTTTCCTCAGTATATAGTTTTTAGCATAGTAATTGTTCATAACTTCAGTAAAATCAATCCAAATATTTTTTCAGCGCCATGGTGCATTTGTATGGGATCAAATGCGTCCTGACAAAGCTCAGCTGTTGATAGACTACCATAAAAGTGTTGAAGCAAAGCGTGATGCAGAAGCACAAGAAGCCTTAGCTCCAACACCACCACCTGGTTCATGCTTGCCACAGCCCCAGTCCGAGATGATGTATCCTCCTGCAGGAATGTCTCCCCCAGTACCAGCCTGTCTTGAAACACCCACAAACATCCCACAACCCCCTGCAGGCCCCATATCACCTCCTCTGTGGACACTTCCTGTGGGTCAAAGTTCATTTCCTCCACCTCAGACATCTCCTCAGAATGAGGTACCTGCCATGGAGAATGAATATGCTGAGCCAGAACAGGAGCAGTATTTTGTGCAAGATGTAGGCACCTCCACCGCTCATGATGGAATGCAGTAGTATTCTCTCTGAATATAACATACTTTTGTACTTTCACTGAACTGCTGTGCTAGAAAATGCACATCCCTGCAGTTATGTCCGTTACAGCATTACAATGTCATGTGATCTTTCAATAAATTACCAGTATTCACTTAAGTGGACCTTAGAAAGCCAAAGTTATTCATTCTGGTGGAATGAAATAGTACTGTCATGTATTATTGTTATCATTGTTATATTAGAATGATTTCTTCCAACAAAGCTCAAAGTGTCTGTATTATTATCCTTCTCGTATCAAACAGTGAACCCTTTGCTCAATATGCCCAAGAGATGTTGTATATTTTTAGTGCCTTTTTTCACATATTTAAGGAAATTATTTTTATATTTCTTGGATCACAGACTTTTTGTGTGTGTTAAAATCAGAAGTTGGAGAAGGTATAAAAGTAATTACAAAAAGCTAAATACAGTCTATGAAATAAGCCAAAACCCAGCCAGACATCAGGACTGGTAACTTCAAAATGTTACCAGGTCAAAATGGACCAGACCAGACAATCCAAAGAAAAAACTCAATTCTTAGTTAGTTAGTGCTTTGAGCTTGCGATACGATAGTTCAACGTCAAACAGTAATTGTCAAGTGTAAATGTAACGCTCGATTTGAAGAATAGATTTCAAGATATGTTGCATTTACTCAGATGTATGGAAGTGTTATCCAAAATTTCTACCAGACCAGCGGGCTGGCTAGCTGTAAATTTAGGCTGTCCATCAGAAATCTAGCCCGTCTCGGGCGGTCGGATGGGCCTTATTTCATACACTGCTAAATATCATGTCATGTTGATTAGTTCTTGCACCAATGCTAAGATCAACCATCTTTAGATGTTTGGCTGGTATCTCCAATGTTTTTGTCATTTTTTCTTAGCAGACAAAGGGAGGTAATTTCAGCTACATGTATCAGAGACAAGAGACTCAGCTCCAGATTTATTATGCAAGGAATTCCACTTATGACACACTGACTCAACAATTTGTCAGAAAGTTAATGTCAAATTGAGCATCATACGTTTTAAAGATGATTTTTCTAAATACTGAGAAATCTCAAAATAATGTGTTTATGACATGTCAGAAGAAAAATGTAAACGTAAATTTGGATTAGATTATATTTCCAATTGGGAGAGCCTTAATAGGATATCTGTGATCCAGCAAATAGAAAAATACTAGTAATGGCCCAAGCAGATGAAGTTTATTCAATAAAAAAAGACATATTATTTACCTCTAAATTACCCAATATAAAAATGATATGTTGTGATGTATATATTCGTTATCCTAACCACAAGGTCAAATATACAATGTACATGATACTATTGATTACTTAACTTTTAATAGGGATACGAAAACATGTAAATCTTGTGTACATAACATCCATGAAATAAGTTTGATGTATCCTGGAGAGATGACAATATCCCTTTCAAAAGATGTCAGTAGTATTTTTACTATAGAGATGTATATATGACTGCAATATATTGCAATATTCGGAGTTTACAATTTTAAAATTTATGGATTATTAGGTGTTGGATAACGTTCAACCAAACATTTTCCAAGCCCTACATTACTCTGGGAGTACTTTTATCAGTTAAATGGTATCATCTGATGGTTTTGTTATCAATTGTTTTATACGAGTGTGTGTGTATAATAGTATATTTACATTACAGATTAGTATAGACATCTGTCTCAGGATGACAGTTCTGTAGATATTTATTAAACAAAGTAATATTCATATTTTCTATCAGATAAGATTCATGTCTATTTGTAAAATATTTACATCTAATAGATATATTTATCAAAACATGCCACACAAAACTGTTCTTCACACTGCACTGACCATATCATAATTACCTCATAGATAAGGTTTTTACGTTTTACTAAAATGTGTTAATTTGCTTGTGTCCAGAGCTTTAAAATAAAATCTCATCTGAGCCATGTTGTCATGTAAGGGCAGAGATGCCAACCCTATTTTGGGCCTAAGTGTAATACTAGAGGTCAAAAAGTGTAATTTTGACCTAAAAAGTGTAATATTTGTTTGCCGATCGCTTCAACATGGTAAACGTTTTCACGAAAGGAAGATTCTAGACAGAAACACATGTGACCAATCATTATGAGGCTCCATACATTGAAAATTGTTGGTCATGTGACTCAAAATACTTTAATTCCTTGCAAGTTCCTTGGAATGAGTGCATTGCTAAGAGTAACCAATTCCTATCGATGCAAGGCCATTTCTGCACCCCCGCACCTGTGCGTTACAAAACACTTCCCTGTGAAATTTTACCCACTTTATTGATTTTCATAAAACGAGTAGAAAAGTGTAATGTTCGCCCATTAAGTGTAATGGCGTAATTTACTGGTCAAAATCGTAATAATTACGCCTAAAGTGTAAGGGTTGGCATCTCTGCAAGGGTATAGGTGTGTGAAGTCATATTTTTCAATTTACTGATTGTGTATTATGTCTGAATGTTATACGATATCCGACATTAATGAAGTCCATCCCTGCAACATCCTGGGTAACAGTACTAGTGCTGATTGTTGTCTGTTTGACATGTTGGTTGTCTGTTATTGTTAAGGTATCTGTTCCTACCATACTTCCTCGAGTGTTGTGCTCACATTTTTACGAGTGCACTATACATAAGTAAATAGGGTATTAAGTTATTTTATTGTGAACCTAAGATTCACTGTAGCTTCATGGTTGATTTTTCGACATGCATACTGTCTTTATCCAAGATACTGGTTATTAGTGGTGTTCCGATTAATTGAAATAATCGAAGATTGGTCGCAGTGACCCAACGACCAAGCAATCGATCACATTTTCTCATAATCGAACATAAACAATTTTGGAACTACTGTTTTAGTGTTTGAAATACTTGACGATGGAACATATCTTAGAAGTTGTCAGGTCCTGAAAACATGTTTAATTCTTAGAAAAGTCACTTCACTAACTGAAAAGTCATGACTGAATATTTCTCTAAGACTCCAGGAAGTTTATGTTCATGATATATTAGTCATCACTTTAAAGTAGCAAGTTGCATCATATTATACTTTTCTGCAATAACAACCTGGATAGGAAAAATGACGCTAACCAATTTTTTTCGATGATTGTTCGTTGGTAATGAAGCAATCATCAATTGTGAGATTTCAACCAATTCCCAACACTACTGGTTATAGAATGTGGAATTTGACCTTGTAAAAAATACCATGAGAAAACCTTGAGCCCTTTATAAAATGTCAATCTTGTTGTCTTGCGACTTTAGTATGGTGAATTCTTTCCAATTTTGTTCACATATTCTGAAATCTGAATATTATAATAATATTCAACAATTCCATGAAAAAATAAATCACAAATTTTTAATGAATGTTTGGTCACACAATTTAACTGAAAAGTATCTGTCATTACTGTGAAAGGAAGATCGACATATACTACCAAAAAAATGAAAGAACACCAAGCTTTTTTATGTGACTCCAATTAACCAATCATTTTCTATTGAGTAGTATGTTTGTCAGTTGTTGATTGTTTGTACTTGTTGTAAACAAACGTTTTGGTAAAAATGCGCAGTATTAGGGGACAGAATTTTGTGATCAGGGTGCTGTTGTACATAGCGATCTTAGCACTAAGGTGACTAAGACTAAGGTGACTGTAACTCAGATACCTTAACTTCGTACAGTGGTACCCAGTACTTTTTGAGAGCATTTGTTACCATGGTCACAGGGCATCTTAAAGTATTATGTATGTTATCAATGTACACACCAAGCTCAAGCACTTCCCAAATTACAGTACAATTGTTTAAACTTTTTTTAAAATATATGCATTGTTATAGAAATTTAAGCAGTTAATTTATTTCCTTGAGTTTATCTGCCTGTCCCAGTGATGATTGCTTGTTTTGATAATACCAACATTTATGAAGTCTGTCAAATAAATCATTCATCAGATGACTCCTGTTTTCTTCACAAGACAATTGTGTTTTATACAAATCTATGCATTTATTCCTTAACTGTGGAATGTACACACAATAAACAAGTAAGGAGCCCCAGTAAGATTGGAAATTCTTGCTTTATTTAGGGCTTAGCATTGCAGGGTGGGCTATGCAGTAGGGAAAATAATGTGGTTCAGGGACCGAGACAGACTATAGGGTGAGTGAGAATGGGTTTAAACAGCTTTTAACAATATTCCATCAAAACCATGGCCAGGGACCACAGTGAGTGAGTGAGTTTAGTTTTACGCCACACTCAGCAGTATTCCAGCTATATGGCGGCGGTCTATAAATAATCGAGTCTGGACCAGACAATCCAGTGATCATCGTTCTGCGCAATTGGGACCGATGACATGTGTCAACCAAGTCAGCAAGCCTGACTACCCGATCCCGTTAGTCGCCTCTTGCGACAAGCATGGGTTACTGAAGTTCAATTCTAACCCAGACCTTAACGGGTATCCAGGGACCTCAGAAATGGGCTTTACACATTGTACCCTTAGGGGAACTGGACCTGGTTCTTCTCATAGAGAACAAACACTTTAACCCCTTGTGTCCTTATCTCATGTCCTTAAGCCATTGTCACCCTGGCCTCTGACTGACTGACTGAGTTTTGGTTTTACGCCGCTTTTAGCAATATTCCAGCAACATCACAACGGGGGACACCAGAAATGGGCTTCAAACATTGTGCCCATGTGGGGATTCGAACCCGAGTCTTCGGCTTGACGAGCCAACGCTTTAACCATTAGGCTACCCCACCACCCCCCCTGGCCTCTTGACATGGCAATGCAAATGCCATTTGTGGAATAAAAAGTGCTATCCTGTTACCATGGTAATTGACCAAAACTGGTGTACAATAAGATGACTTGTTGCCTGTTCCCCAATATTTGTTTGTATGTGTAATTGCCATGTTTTCTCTCAAATCAACAAACCAGCATAAAAGACACAAAATAACATGATCATTTCACTTCACAAAAAAGGCAACCGTGAGTGGTGGTGATGGAATTGGGTTTAACGTCGTGCTGGAGAATATTTCGCTCATATGATGACGTGCATGCGTGTGTATGTGTATGTGCGGCTGCTTGTACTAGCCCAGACACAAGCTGGTTTTATAGTGCTAGCCCACAGAGATACCATGCCGCAGTGAAGCATGAATACCCCTCTCAGACACATTATACTGACTCCGAGCCGACCAGTCCTTGTTGTACACATTAATGCCGAGCGCCAGGCAGGGACCAACAAGTACCATATTTTAACGTCATTTGGTATGACGCGGTCGGGGTTCGAACCCCGCGACCTTCCGCACTCCGGGCGGACGCTCTAACCACTACACCACGGAGGCGGTCGGCAACCGTGAGTGAGCTTAGTTTTACACTGCACTCAGAAATATTCCAGCTATATGGCAGTAGTCTGTAAAATAATCAAGTCTGGACCAGGCAATTAAGTGATCAACAGCATGGGCATCGATCTTCGCAATTGGGATACAATGACATGTGTCAACCAAGTCAGCAAGGTTGGCCACCCGATCCCGTTAGTCGTCTCTTATGACAAGCATGGGTTACAGATGACCCCAGGTCAGAAATGCAACAGCAGGTAAGTGAATTTTGATGTTAGAGGAAATTCCGATGCTGGTTTCAGTCATATACCACTATCACACAAACACAGGCAGGGATAGAAATACAGTCAAATCCCGATGAGTCGAATGCCGGTGTCTCGAATATTATGCATAACTCGAAGTACCTGTCGGTCCCGACCATTCCCTGTTATAGTTGTCATCATTTGATTTCCGGTTACACGAATTCGTCTCATAAATAAACACACGATGACTCGAGAAGTAAATTTGGTCCCATGAGATTCAAACAACAGCAATCTTGTATACATAAGCCGAAGTCAGTCAATGAGAAGTTGATTGGTGTAGCAAACTGATCCAATTAACAAACCAGCGCAGCTCACACCTTTCCGCCTTTGACGGGTGAGTTCAAAAGGCAGATTAGTGATTTTACGGAAATCACTGTCTGTGCTAATCAGATTGAACTGATAAGGTGCCCCTATTAGTGATAGGGAAATCATTAGATAAACACATGCTTAGGCGGAGGAATTAGGACTGGATCATATTTTTTTCTACCCTCATAGACATACCTATGTCTCGAATACATCGATAAGTCGAATTTATTACTTGGTCCACAGAGATTCGACTCATCGGGATTTGACAGTACTTTTTTTTCTAAGTGTGCCTTAGGGCACCAGGTAAATATTTTAGGTGTGCCTTTCAGAAATCAAGTGTGCACACGTGTTTAAAATAAATGACTGTAGCAAAGATGATGATCTTTTGAAATTTATTGTCAGAAAACAACAAATGTAACCAGTTTTTTGTTATTACTGATATGTCTTCTGTTTAAGATGGCTTTCTTATGTTTCATTTGTTCTGCTTTTCCAGCACCTTTAATAGCTAAGAATTGTGTGAGAGGTTCACTTTTTTCAATATATCTAACATACACAATTTCCTCTTCAATAACTGAACTATCAGTACTCCCAACACTCTAAATGACAAAACAACCAGATTTCTTTACATGAACCATCATAATTCCAGTGATTTCCTGGGCGATAAAGTCAATAAATGTTTTTACTTGGTTGTCATTTGCATAAGTGTTTTGTTTGGTTATTAAGTGACTAAAGGTGTGTTATGTCTTAGGCGTGCCATAAGGGCACCGAGAACATTTTTTATCCGTGCCATTTCGATATTTACCGTGCCATGGCACGCTAATATATGGGGTATTTCAAACCCTGACAGGTATTTCACCAACAGACTTATACACACAATCAGGGGCAGACAATTCAAACCCACAATCACAGGATTCTGGCATGCCCAAGGGACACAAGTCTGCACATGGTAATATGGTGCCATTGATGCCTTGTCCACCAATGTCCTCAAATGAAACAATAATCATAACAAGGACTCCAGGTTCAAAATGAAGAACAAAAATAATATGATGAAATAAAACTGATTTTAACATCCATAATTATATCTGTAATATTTATTCAGTATCTTATTGTGAGTTTGACAGAAAATGGACAAATCACAAGCCAGAATGTTTTTCATTGAAGCATAAAAAAATTATATTTTTACAGTTACAACAGCTTGAAATGCACCATTTTACATCATGAAAGTGCTACAAGCTTCTATTTATCTATATTGCCCTGATTACCCACCAGGTTACCATGGTAACCATCCCACTTTGATAACTGTGTTGTTATGGCAGATCATATCCTTGATTTAACAAAGCATTCGTACTCATGAGTTAGGACTTAGTAAGATAGTAATCTGCCATCAGAACACATATTTCATATGTCAGCTGAAAACATTACACTCCCTGTAATCTATTATTACCCTATTATAACAAATGTAAACACACTGATGTTTCAAAAATATAATGCCATTTAACATTTAAATATGATGGCAATATCCATGAAGAATAATATTCAAATAGCATTGACCTTGAACTCATTTGCCCAATCCATTTGACAAAAACAATGATAAATGATTATATCCATAAAGCATTTTAATGAGAGAATGTGGTTTCTGATTTTTATAGTCAGTGAATTGGGTTTAATGGCTGCTCCTAACAATATTCAAGTTGTGTGGGCGATTAATGAGGAAGAAAAGCCAGAATTGTTGCAGGTTTCAAACATCTACCACCTTGGTGAAACCTACTGTGGTACAGTGCTGAAAACCCCAGAAATATTATCAGCGCAAACTGTGATTCAGACCCAATCAGGTTCTTGGTACCTGGAAAGCCCAAGGGAAAGAACTCTGCAGTATGAATCTGCAGAGACAACAGAGTCGCATGTGCTCCTCCTGGTTTAACAGAACAAGCATTAGAATGATATTCAAACCAAATATAAGACATTTGTGATAACAGGTATAAACTACAGGCAGTCGCAAGTACTTGGTTCAAACAGAATCAGCCCCTATATTGCCATTTCCTTTATAAACTCTTGTAGCTCCAGTAGAAAAACATTACTTTAAAACACTGACCCAAGTTCTAACAATTACCTAGTTTCAGCACTGAAAATATACAAGTGCAACGGTGACTGACATTGAATGTTTGTTGTTTAATACCTCAGCAATATTTACAATATGATCGCTAACTGTACATAATCAAATCTGGACCAGATAATCCTGTGAATGTGAACAAATATCTATGGCATCAAGGGGTATGATGACATGCTTTCAAAGCACCAAGCCTGTTCACCAGTTCTTTTAAATTTCCTGTTACGACCAGTATTTGTTGCTGGGGACATTTCTTAAACATTAACACTCACAGAGTAGGAACAAATAGAACTATCACATTTCAAAATAACCTCAAAGATAACCCTGACCTTTAATAGACATGGTGGCAATATTTTATGTGGTAGGATTTGTAAATGTACACAAAAATATACTTTAATTGCTATAGAAAACTAACATTTTAAAACAAATGACCTTGACCTTTGACCAAACCCTTTTCAAAGCAAGATACACCCTAGAGAGGGTATATAACAATAATTGTTACTATTAAAATAGCTGTTTCATTTTACACTGTGAAACAACAGAATTGTTGAATACCACTTGTCAATGACAGAACTCTTTTTCTCTAATATTTACCTTGACAAGAGAATGATTTCCCAAACCCACAGCTTCTAATTTCAGGTGATGTGACATTTTGATACAGATTCTTGTATCATGGTCAAGCATGAATATGAATCTGTATCAAAACATCGAATCACCTGAATAAAGAATTTGTTCATCCATTAAGTTTGTCCTTATCTGACTCTCAAACTTCTAAAAATGCCACTCAAAGAAGTTAAACGTTTCAGTGATTAGCTCTTCCTCTGCGACTTGCATTCCATACCTCAAGGCACCAAAGAGGATGGACAATGTTGGTCCTCATCAAAGACATGCTGTACAAGCATGGCTGACGGGCAGGTGCCTGCTGTATCTCTATGAACTTCCAGCAAAACAGTCTTTCCTGACTATATCACCATATGTTTATATCACCATGTCTGTATATCCTCCAGCTAGTAAATAATTAAAGTTCCCAATAACTCCTGGTAACCAGTCGCCAAACTTCTGGTTCATCGTTGTCATGGCGACTAGTTCTGGTTCCTTGTTGTCCTAGCACTAGTTGACTGGTTAATTTTCCCGACAGTCTTGGTGACAAGGTGACTAGCTAAAGGTCCTTAATTGTCCTTTCCTTATAAACACATAATTGTATAACACAACTTCTGTTCCAAGAGATTGGCAAAACAATCCTCAATACAACTTTATGGATAATACAATACACAGTGTGATTATGTACAAGTTTTCCAATACAATACAACTGTCACATGATATATACAACAAAGTTGAGAATTAAGAACTAGTATACCACATATGAGTTGTTTTAAACATTTGTTAAAAAAATAGAAATGATGTATTATATATTCAGTTACCCAAAACTGCCATAGACTTTTCAGAAAACACACATTTCAAACTGAGTTTGAGAATTTGAAACAGCTGAGTTTCTAACTCGGTTCTAAAACAACAAAACTCACCAAAACAACCTAACTACAAAACTCAAATGGAATTTTTTATCAATCTAAGTTTACTAGTATTTTGGGAAATAACACATTTTGCTAATTCTTTTTTCAAATTTGAGTAAAAACTGTTTTGAGAAATCAGGGTCTGATGTGAAGTAGCAACAGTGATTCACGTGACCTTTGATATTCACTGTTCCGCTACTATATATTTTTCCAGTTTAACTTAATCAGTCTTTTTATCAAAATTGTGCAATTACTTCACAAGTGAATAAATCATGGGAAACTGAAATCTGGTAAATTCATAACCTGAAACTATTGGGTACTTATTGTTTTTTATATATTCTAACTTACTACTCGATGTCATAATGTGCTTGCAAGCTGATTTTACTCTCCTTCGGCCTTACATACTCAGTCAATGTTAAATGAACACCTTTGCATATGGACAATGTAAAAGATATATAGTACAGTAAATGCATGTTGAAGATCTTGAGGAAGTAAATGCATGATATAACCCTGCATAAGCCATCTAAACCTAACTGCAACAAAAAACTTGCCATGTAACTTGCATGTATATCAACACATATATAACAAAACACAAATTCTGTCAAAGCTTGTCACAGATAACAGGTCATAAACTGCCAGGACAGGAAATGGAAGTCTGATTATCTCCCTTGAACAGCTTGGGCAGAACACACCCACACAACATTGGTGGTTGCTGGTTGTACGTCTCAACATAATACAGATCTATACATGCTTCAGGCAGTGGCAGAAACAAAAAACTAAATGATTAAAAATGAATGGAGCAATTTAATTAAGCATCATGTCATGAAATCATTATGTTAAGGGAACATTTGTAATTTATGGCTAGGGTGTGTGATGATTATATGGAGAAGCATGTACAATGTTAATGATCTCCCTAACATTTACCGGTATATACAAAGTAACTGACAACCCCCCACCCCCCTGCATGTCATGTACAAAATCAATGACATCTCCCTAGTACATGTGTGCAAAAATTTATGACACCCCTTCCCCGAACAAAATGGGTGACCTCCCCTTAAAATCATCATCATCCCCTAGCCATAAATTATGAACGGTCCCTAAGCCTTCACATATAATATGTTCCCATTCATATCAGACTTTCTAAAGCTTTAGGTTCTTAGAATGACAGCTTAAATACATCTTTACCTTGAAGCATATGACTTGACTGAAGCAAATACGTGGATAGACAGACTCTTGACAGTCAGTGTGCCAATTACCACATTTCTATATAAATTGATTGGTATTGTCCAACTGTAGTACTTTGAGCATGTATTCAGTGAATGAATTAAGTACACATTATTATCATTGTTGCACAGATCTAATATTTAGGTGATGCTAAAAACTGAAATTGACTTTACAAAGCATGTCCGATGCATTCGAACATGTTAAAGCTGCAGATAAAATGGATAATTGCATACTGGAAGTAAATCTGTTCCATGTTTGACGCTATGAAACAACCTGACAGTCATTATTATCTCACTGACATTTTTGCTTGTGTGTTGCCCAGATGAGAATGTTTACTTTGATGATAAGCTGACTGCAATCTACGGTACAAATAAACACTCTCACACACCTGGACCCGATTTCTTGAAACAAACTTAAGTCTGAGTTTTGACTTAAGTCAGAGTTTTTACTCAAATTTGACAAAACTCATTTCCCAGAATGAACTGAAATCGATATTAAACTCAAACATAGTAGACAATTTGTCTTTGGTGAATAGAATACTTAAGTTTTTTTGGCTTTTTTATTTTCAAAATGCAGCGGAGTTAAAAATTCAGCTCTTTCAAATTGTCAAACTCAGTTTGAAATTTGAGTAAAAACTTAATTTTGTTTCGACTGACTGACTGACTGAGTTTAGTTTTACGCCGCTTCTAGCAATATTCCAGCAATATCACGGCGGGGGACACCAGAAATGGGCTTCACACATTGTGCCCATGTGGGGAATCGAACCCGGGTCTTCGGCGTGACGAGCCAACGCTTTAACCATTAGGCTACCCCACCGCCCCCAATTTTGTTTCGAGAAATCAGGGCCTGGATTCTGACATATACTCAATATTTGAAAGAGACACTCTGAGAGTAACATGGGGGATAAATCAGAGGAGTTATTTGGAGATATCTTACAGTCTTTTACCCAACAGAAATTACAGCTTGTATGTCGCCCAGATGAAAATATTTACTTTAATGATAAGCAAAAGCCAACTGATGATAGTCAACCACTCACATACACCTAGATTATGATATATACTCAAAGTTTCATTCTGAGAGTGACAAGGTTTTCAGGAGGAAGACGGTCAAACAGTATGCCACTAGGGCTGGTCCTGATGCTTGTTAGGCTTCATTTTATACTACTTGAGTAGTGTAGCTCAGTCATAGCTTTCTCCCTTTAGTCTCTACAGATACACATGCTGCTTAAACTCTGCCATACCCTTTGGTGAAATCTTCTAAATCCTTTGACAATAACCCATACATTTATAAGACTGACTGACTGAGTTTGGTTTTACGCCGCTTTTAGCAATATTCCAGCAACATCACGGCGGGGGACACCAGAAATGGGCTTCACACATTGTACCCATGTGGGGATTCGAACCCGGGTCTTCGGTGTGACGAGCCAACGCTTTAACCATTAGGCTACCCCACCGCCACAATGATGAAGGGGCAAGGAATAGCCCAGAAACATTGTGTATACAATAAAGAAGAAGTTGACATCCATAATATTTTGTCTTTTACTTGAATACCAACCTCTATATGCCTCTGAAGAACCTCGACCCATACATTACTTGACACTACCAGGGATAGTAACTGGTAGGATAGATGTCATGTGATAATATCTCGTAATGCCAGCATTAAGAATTGAAGCTGATATGTTATATCACTGTTAACCTAACTCATCTTCGTCAACCTATTAAATTATATTTAAACCTATACGTGTTTAAATACGAACTCCCTGATGGCTGCCATTGGAAACTACAGACTACAAGACTGAACACGATATCTAGGAGTTGCCATAGCTGGCTTAATGGTATTTATAGTGATGGTGAAATACTTTATTCAGTGTATTGTAAGCTATGATGGGTCCCTTGTTTGTGTATCCCTTCTCTTCAATCTCCTTGATTGACCTTTCCTGAGTGGTCTGACGGTTGACCTAGGTATTAGCTGACTCTTCTGGACACCTTAAATGTCCTGGGACTACCCAACTGTCATGTGATGATCTGAATGTCCAGGGCCCACTTGCACAGAACGATCTTAGCGCTACAATTATTGTAAATCCATAAGATCGCGATCTTAGGCTTCGGCTACAATCGCCATCGACTTGCACAAAGCGATTGTAGGCTAAGATCGTTGTAAGTTACAATCGAAACTTACAATTGGTCCGGACCAATTGTAAGGAGCTAAGATCATTGTAGTCTGTGACAAAATGGTGTTCAAGTTTCACGCAAATAATCAGCTTTACGTTTGGAGATTGCTTTTATATTGCATAAAACTGTACTGTATGATTCGCCTCGACACTTCAACAACACGGATAATGCACAACCGATTAACGCCGGATACATTGTTATTTGCTGTAGTGAACCACAGAACTATTGAGTCGATATCACAAAGCACTATTCCCACCCGATTCAATGTTGGAATAAGTGTGAAACAACATACCTTTTTGATAATCAAGGAAGGATACTAGCAAATGGTGTCCGCGTGCGATTAACAATGGCCGTGACCTTTTCATTAACTCAAGAGCAGATAATTTTAGTTTATGGGCAAGATGGGAGTGGTTTCCCCTGGCCTATGCCGTTGCCGTAGAGTCTGTCATGCCCAATCACAGAGTTCAAGATATTTTCTTTTCGGTGATGGAGTGATTTTGTCTTAGTTAATCATTAAAGTAATCAAAAATTAGATACAAGTTAACGTGCAAAATCAAGATTCAATTTTAATTTCACTTTTAGAAAAATATTTATCAACACAATAGGGTCATATCATTAATATACTGTGAATGAGTATTTAACAACTGCTCTCTCAATATATTATTTGATATTCGTATTTCCCCGTCATGAATTCTTTACAACACTTCTGTAGCCATATTACATTTTCTTGTTATATTGTGAGAAAACCAATACTTCTAGGGTATATTTAGGATTTTACACACACAAAAAAACAAAAAGGGAAAAAAACAGCTGTGCATTAAACAATGTCTCATTGACAACCAGTGGCAAATCATGCATTTAGGTGTTATATCATAAGTAAATATTGTCGATATTTGATATATTATTATAATTTTCATAATTATTAAGTCACTAAATCTAGACCCAAATTTATGAATGTATATTTTTGCAGTTCAATATTTTCATAAAACATGGGTAGGTATTTCCGTGGTTGAAATATCACATTCTCAGTTCATAAATCAAGACAGTTAAAATGTAGAAAAATATATGCTATCATCCACTTTAATCGTTCTTCAAGATTTCTTGGAATGTTTTTCATGAAAATTCTGCAAAGTGCGGGGACCGATTGAGGGAGGTATGTATTATTGTGCAGGGACCAGTATCAGCTCTCTATTTAGATCAGTATGCTATGCTGACTTGACTTGCAGAGAACTGTAGACAGGAGTCGAGTTTAAGAAATTCGCACCTCCACCGTTGAAGAGTGCGATCTTAGCTAAGATCGCGATCTTAAATCCATGCGGTCTTACAATCGCGCTAAGATCGGCTTCGTGCAAGTGGATTAGGGCAATTGTATGGTGATTGTAAAGTTGATTGTAAGGCCCTAAGATTGATTGTAACTAAGATTGCTCTGTGCAAGTGGGCCCAGATCAGCTGATTGTCCCTTGACTTGACTGTCCTGGAAAACAGCTGACCATACTGGGACCACCCAATTGTCATGTGATGAGCTGATTGGCCAGATCAACTGATTGTCCCTGGACTTGACTGTCCTGGAAAACAGCTGACCATTCGTGGTTTCACATTAATTTTCGACTCGTCGTGGCATGTGAGCTGATTGGCCACATATGCTGGAGAGCGTGTAAAAAATATATCCACGGGCCAACTTCCGGTTTGGTCGTAAGCTTTACCGATAGTGTAAACACACTCTATAGAAAGCAAAAATCAAAACAAATATATGGTTTTATGTCGAATTTAACCTATCTCAATTCATTTATGAATGGAAGGGACCGGAATTAGTTAAATAGATAGCTTAACGTTTGTTAACAAGCTCTTGTATAAACACATCTCACCACCACCCATCCACCGTCCTTCCTGCACATTCCCTTCTCACAGGTAAAAACACATCTCTGATGCAATGCCACCAAAATAGGACATCAATTATTGAAAAGCATAGGCAAATGGATGTATGTACTCAACTATGAACAGTTGTCACGCGTAAATAATATTCATACAGCATTTATTTGAGTGTGTTTACAATATCGCTAATACGACCAAACAGGAAGTTGACCAGTGGATATTTTACACGCTCTACGCATGCACACAGCGAGTCAAAAATTAATGTGAAACCAACGAATACTGGGACCACCCAATTGTCATGTGATGAGCTGATTGGCCAGATCAACTGATTGTCCCTGCACTTGACTGTCCTGGAAAACGGCTGACCATACTGGGACCAGTCAACTGTCCAGCAATCAGCTCTTCTGGAGATCAGCCATTTGTCCTCAGACCTGACAATCGTCCTGTGGTTCGACTGGGGACTGAGTAATATCTGAGAGCAGGACACAAATTATAAAACTCTTCGCATAACCTACATGTCTAGTATGATGATAGAACAGGGCGATGAAATAAATGTGACATACATACTAGAACATGTGGAAGTAACATGGTATTCTGGCTGGCAACATCCTGAATCAGCACTTTCTGTTCCTTCCTGAAAGTTTCACGGGTTTACGTATTTTGAATATTGCCTCTTGTACATATGACAAAATAACACAGTAACTTTTCAGTACAATTTGTAGTTCCAACTTGGAACCCTCCCACTATTGAATAGAGTCATTACTTAGTTGATTTGACTGAAGATCTAGCACAAAATGTCCCAAAGATCCAAACTCTGTGAAGCGAAGGTATTCCTTGATTGTGGAGGGCAGTGGAATGGACTCAAGGGTTTTCTTGTTGAATTTCCCGTATGAAGCCAATTCTAGAACTATTTTCCGCCGGCAAATGTGAGCAAGGCTTTTTGTGGAAGCTGAAACAGAAACCATCTTAATCTTCATCTACATCAAATATCACTGAGATGATGAACCAAAATATCAGACAGCATTGTATATATCAATGTCAAAATCAATGTCATAAAGATCAGATTTTAGTGCAAACCAATGAGCTGAGGTCATAATGACCTTTCACGAACTTTGACCGTCCAATGAAATGACTAACAGGAAGTTGATATTCACATGCATGAACTCCACACATCCATAAAATTCATACTGTGTCAAAGAGACAAAGTGGTGCTTCGGGTTCAGAAGTAATATTGGTGTACATGCAATGTTTCCTGTCAACATCTTCATAGATCGACCGCCTCCGTGGTGTAGTGGTTAGAGCGTCCGCCCGGAGAGCGGAAGGTCGCGGGTTCGATCCCCGACCGCGTCATACCAAAATACGTTAAAATATGGTACTTGTTGGTCCCTGACTGGCGCTCGGCATTAATGGGTACAACAAGGACTGGTCGGCTCGGAGTCAGTATAATGTGTCTGAGTGGGGTATTCATGCTTCACTGCGGCATGGTATCTCAGTGGGCTAGCACTATAAAACCAGCTTCAGTCTGGGGTAGTACAAGCAGCCGCACATACACGTACACACGCATGCACGTCGTCATATGAGCGAAATATTCTCAAGTACGACGTTAAACCCAATTTCACCTCACCTCACCTCTTCATAGATCAATAAAATCACTAGAGTGTGCTTTAACATAACAACCAATCAGCGACCTCGTAACGGATAATTTAACAATAATAACTTTATGTAAATTGAAAGAATGACTCTCATTGGTCAGTATCTTCTTGCTGTGTATGTCAACATTATCAGCAGTCCATGACATTTTATGCATCTAAACAACAGTAAATAACACATGAAAACAATTGTCATAGCTTAGTCTCAAAATACTAACTTTTACAAAATATCATAATGGCTGGCATCCCTTTAGCTTTAAACATCCTAACCAATGTACCAGGACTACTCAAGAAACCTGAAGTGTTTGAATATTCATAAAGACATCTCTCTAGAAGTCCTGATGAATATTGATAGCTACCCAGAGTAGCATAATGACGTCTACACCTCAGTAACATTATAAGCTCACAGCTATCTACCTGATATCCTCTGCAACGTTTTGGCATCCTCAGGATCAAACAAATCACACACATCACTGGAAACATCCACAAAATGGCAGAAGAAGAGCAGGAAGCCAACAATTGGCAAGGAGCTTTTTCTGTCCTGTGTCTTGAGTAGATGGAGAAGACTAATCCTGTCCCCCGTCTCCATGTCACTGTCTATAGAGGGGGAGGTGAACAGGGACACTGCCTCCCCACCTGCTACCAGCAGCGGCCACAGGTACTGCAGGTGGGTGGGGCACTCATACGAACACTTGTCTGTCTCCGCCTTGTGGATATCATTTCTCAAGGCCAACAGCATTGCAATATTGCCTACTATATTATCATGGTAGATACTGGGGTTGGCGCCGTGCTCTAGCAGAAGTCTGTAAAACTGGAAGTTCTTGTTCCACAACATGACTAGTAACGGAGGCAGGTCTCTTTTAGTTTGTGAATTAGGAGTCAGTCCTGCTTTTAACAACAAGCTGACTCCATCAAGTGGCCAGTCATCCTTTACATGACACAGAACGGATGCATGTGTGGCGGACGCTATGTCTGTTGCCAATGGCGACAGCTCGGCAAGTTGGTCTGCATCAAGGGGAAGGGACAGTGACGGATCAAACCCCGAGGTGAGGAGTGTCTTCAGGATGAATGTATTACTCAACTTGAGAGCAAGGAGGAGAGGGTGCATGTCAGAGTAGGTCTCTCCGGAACACATGTAGCTGTGTCACTGGCAACAACCTCTTCACACATCTGAAACATGACATATGGTCATACAGACAAATGTTTTGGGGATTTCAAGTGATCTTTACTTCTGCTTTGAAAAATGATTAAATCCTCTCAAAAAGAGATTTTATGTTGGTGTTACAGAGATTAGTTTCAAACAGAGCTCCAATGATACCACATCGTACAAGATGTTATTATGGGTATGAGATCAGTATTTCTATAAATCATCATTTTACCCAATGTGTCCTTTATACACGGCATACTGCAGGGGACAGCATTGATGTCTCGGACAGACATGTTGGCATTGGCCCCCGCCTCGAGCAGCAGCTGCACACACTCCTCATGCCCCTCCTGTGCCGCTATTAGCAGAGGGGAGGCGTTGTCCTCCGCACCTTCATTCACCAAGTCTAGCAGGCCTGGGTATAACATAGTCAACAGTATACATATAGATGGAACATTCTTCAAACAATCAGCATGATGAAAACTTCCAGAAACTAGCCTTCTATTACTGAACAATGTGGTTCCGTGGCACCATATCTATATGTCCCAGTTATAGTTGATTTGTATCATAAATATTCAAATTAAAGAATACATATGAAGTGGGACTTTGATTTTCAGCATGCTCTATAAGTCCAAATTTATGTCATTCAACTGCAAATACACAGAATATATTTGATGCATAAAATTGCATACCTGCTTTTTAAACTTACTCAATGACACCATCTTAGGTGAGTAAAATGACTATCATTTGAAAAGTGGGTGAAAATGCATGCAGTACCCACATGAGCTAAATCTTATCTGAGCTCTGCTAATGGCCAAAATGCACATGAAATAATGGCAGCCATGTTTAATGTAGGACTGAAATTCTGCAAGTATGTTCTAAAGACATCATAGCTGAATCGGGGCAGTGGGGTAGCTTAGTGGTTAAGTGTTTGCTCGTCATGCCGAAGACCTGGGTTCGATTCCCCAGATGGGTACAATGTGTGAAGCCCATTTCTGGTGTCCCTTCATGATAGTGCTGGAATATTGCTAAAAGCAGTGTACAGCCTCACTCACTCACTCACTCATGGCTGGAATCTTTCACACAATGGACATAGGTTTCAGCTAAATGGGCCTATTAGTTTCAGATGAGATATTGAAAATGTAAATTTTACTGACAGATAACACACCCCAATATAAGCTCAGTTGACTTTCACACAGATCAGTTAAAATTTGTGAGTTTCAGTTTTGGTCATCGGTTACTTGTTACTATTTGGAATCTGAAAACCAAGTTAAGGAAACAGTCTCCCTACTAGTACTAGCCTGAAAATGACAACACAGGATATCACTTGTCTACAAGCCCCCAGAAGACTTTCATCATGAGACAAACGGACTCGGACTAATTGTAATTTCCTTACTTTTGCTCTTGGCTGCCTTGAGGAGGCATCTGAGACTACCAGTGCGACCAAACTGAGCTGCCAGGAATATGGGTGTGAGATGATGGTCTGCTAGGACATCCAGCTTGGCCCCATGATTGAGGAGATATTCCACCAGGTTGTCCAGCCCCTTCTCTACAGCTAGGTGAAGTGGGGTGTAGTTGGTGAACATCTTGGTGTTGGTGTCAGCTCCTCTACGTATCAATAATCTACAGCACTCATAACATTCCATTTTTGTTGCTGGAAAAACAAACATAGACTATATTTTTATGGGACAACGAAGATGTATGAATAAAGATTCACTCAACTTACACGAGTGACTGACTCTACAACATCTACAACATCACATGTAGAAATAACCAAGATGGTGCCAACCACATGTGATTGAAAAAACACCTTTATTTTTTATCAGTTAGTTTCAATGTAGGTGGTTGTACAAAATGAGTGAGAGAGTGAAGTGAGTTGGGTTTTACGCCGCTTTTAGCAATATTTCAGCAACATCACGGCGGGGGACACCAGAAATGGGATTCACACATTGTACCTATGTAGGAAATAACCGGGCCTACATCGCAGGTGAGTTCAAAAGGTAGACGAGCGAACACCTTAACCACTAGGCTACCCCACCGCCCCATTTACAAAATGAGTTTAGTTTTATGCCGTTTACAGCAGGGGGACACAAGAAATGGGCTTCACACATTGTACCCATGTGGGGAATCGACCCCCGCGAGACAACACCTGAACCACTAGGCTTCCCCATCTCCCCTGTACAAAAGTTATTAAAAATGTCAACTTCCAGATTAATTTTGTTGCATATCATTTTAGAATCAAAACAACAACTGTTGACATTAGATGCTTGATTAGAATATGCTATTTGATGAACATAAAGAATTTTCTGGTTTTCATCTTTTCGTTCTTTGATACAACATTTCAGGGCCTATTCCAGCCCCATCGTCAGGTCAACTGTTCACATGGCAAGACAAAGGAAGATTGTTTTACATGTTAGCTACCTTTTCTGGCTGAGATGAAACTTTGTGCTTTAATATTTCATCCCATTGTAAAACAGTCAGACAAAAAAGTCATTTATTTCTTCTTTTCTTTCTAATTCAGTTGTTTTTTCGTTGGTCAGTTTCACATACCAAATTTTAAAATTATAAGGCCTAATATTAGAATAACATATGGGTTTAACATGACACACAATCAGTCACACCTGCCTTTAAATGAGTTATTAAAAAACAAGCATGGTGGATCTGGGGCATAATCAGCCCTATAATCTGAGAGTATGTAACCTGCCACAAAACAACATTCCAGTTCCTGTTGCTCTGTTGCAGACATTTCTTTCTGTGATCATCTGCATGATTACTGTTTTGGCACAAAACAACAAATACTCAATCTTTGCTTTAGTAGCCACTTGAGTCTTTTGTCTTAGGAGGTGGGGTAGCCTAGTGGTTAAAGTGTTCACGCGCCATGCCATGCCACGTTCGATTCCCCACAAGGCTACAATGTGTGAAGCCAGGAATATTGCTAAACGTGGCATAAAACTTAACTCACTCACTCATCTAAATTAGCTTATCTTAAACTAACATTGAAATTCTTTTGAGGCAGTAACATTGTAGCAACAATCTAAATGTTTAACAACCTTCCCAAAGAGGTGTGAAGCCTTCATTTGTAGCGATGTTTGGGTCTGCCTGGAAAGACAGCAACACACGCACACAATCCAGATGGCAATGGCGGGCTGCCAGCAACAGTGCTGTCTCCTCAGCAAATGACACCCAGTCAGGATCAGTCTCATCTAAAGAAAAGAAATAATTCCATGAAAAGAAGAAACAAGACTCACGGGACTGTAGCTCAACTAATCATTTTGTATTAGCAAAGGATAAAAATTGTAAACAATTTGAAATTATTACTTTAAATATGCTGACATCCACCTTTTCATGATGTCACCGTCTAGCCCTCAGGCTTTAAATATTTAATCAATCTTTTGTAGAATCAAACTTATAATGTGTCCCATACACATTAACCGGGCATCATATAACTCATTCATTTAGACATGGCCAGATGTTACAATGACATAAAACACTCCAAATAGAGCCTTTTCTCAAGGTTAAGGACACTGATAACAGTCAACTAAACACACAGGAGTCTTTAGTTCATGTGAGCTACAATTGTTAAAAATACAACATAAGATATTCATGATAGGTTCAAAGCTAGGACTGGTACAACCTTGTCTCAGAAGAAACTCCAGGCATCCAGGGTGGCCATAGGAAGCAGCCTCGTGGATAGGTCGCCATCCTCGGTTGTCACGCACATCAACAGGTCCACCTACAAACAAGTGATGAAATAATTGACCATGATTACATAGAAATATTTCACTTCCAAATATATTCTGTATACTCTCTCAGGCCTACAACAACCAGTCAACAAACAGTATCATTTTCAATGGTTTGACAGACTTTTATTGTTCTACAGAAGTGGTAAGGTTGTAATAATTTGTGCACAAACAGTCCAAGTTTGATAACCTTTTTGTTCAATACAAAAGGACTGTTTAGAATGTGAAAGTTACCTTAGCATTTAAATGGAAGAAAGCCACACACCACTTAAAAGTATCAACAGTGTGGTTGTGGCTGCAGATTAACATGCTGAGGCCTTTAGCAAATATTTACAGTTCATGGACCTGATATCACATGTTCAAGTTAAGGATGGAAACAATAAGTGATTAATTGTTTACTCGTGTATGCCAGTCCTAGCAGTAACAACAAAAAGATGAACAAATACTTTCCACATTTTAAGGGCTAATGATGCAATAAACCATCAACAAAAACTATAATGTCTTTTCTAAATATGGACACTGGTAATTTCATCCTAACTCATGGACAATGATATTACACGACCATATATACTGTATAAGTAACTTCCTACCATGATATTTTACTACCATGATATTACACGACCATATATACTGTATAAGTAACTTCCTACCATGATATTACACGACCATATATACTTTATAAGTAACTGAAGTGGCTAGCCTAGTCTCTTCCTACCATTCCAGACCAGTTGCTGAAGTGCCATGAGATCTCCTGCCCTGGCTGCGGCACCCACAGTGGAGCAGGTGTGAGCGTAAGCCTCACTGAAGTTCATTGCTCACATGCATTCTACAGAGAAAACACAAACATTACAGATAAATTGACTCAACATGTACATATGAATAAAATAATTATGTAAAATATACTTTTCTTGTTTTTTTCAGGCACCTATATGTTAACACTTTTAGCAGAATTTCATACATAAAAGGGATATCGCAGTAACCTAATTGCATCAAAATGGCATCGGAATGGTATCTGACTTTACACTCAACCTGGCAAAATAACACCATGTTAACTGATGAAAACAGGGAGCATTTTCATATTATTGTTATTCTATTTACCAGAATCAGTAAAAATTAAACATAAGGTAAGTACATGTACGTCATCCTTTAATGTTATATTCATGGATCATTTATTCGAAAAAATATATTGAATTCAGATACTACAGACACAATAGTAACTCATTAACACAACATTTTTATTTTCACCAATACATATCGTAATCACACTGCCCTAAAGAGCCTTATGCTTTGGATTTTGATATAAGTAATATCGTGGTGTTCCAGCTTAAAGTAGGAAGAAAGTCAGAAATGATGCAGGTCACAGACCTATGAGTATATTAACAATGCTGACAAACTTATCAGCATTATCAGAGTGAACCAGGACTCGTTTCCACAATCAAAGGTTTATGGCAAGCCGAGGCACACAGCTCTGCGTGACAAATTATGGTGCCTTAGAAAATTGGGCCAGCTGTCACCCTGAAGATGCTGGAAAGAATTATGGACCTCTTCCTGGCATGACTAATTTCACATTTTCAGATGGAACCAACATAAATGCATCAGATAAATTAATTATTAATGACTGATTTAATAAATGAATATTGCACTAAATTGGGGAGTTATATTTGCTGGTGGTTGTTAATGATTCAAATATGAAAGTAAGGACTTGGAAATGTATCATTGAAGTGAGTGAGTGAGTTTAGTTTTACACCACCCTCAGCAATGTTCCAGCTATATGGCGGCAGTCTGTAAATAATCGAGTCTGTACCAGACAATTCAGTGATCAACAACATGAGCATCGATCTACGCAATTGGGATATCATGACATGTGTCAACCAAGTCAGCGAGCCTGACCACCTGATCCCATTAGTCGCCTTTTACGACAAGCATGGGCTACTGAAGATCAATTCTAACCCGGATCTTCACGGGTTGTATCATTGAATAGTGTGTATTGAATGAATATTTAATAAAAGTGAAAATGTCAAAATGCATAGGGAATGAAAGAATTGAAAGAAATGGTTTAAATGTTGTGAAATCAGATATATTGCAAACAGTAAAATAATGTTCGTTTCTTTACATATACCAAATAATATAATTTGTGCCGCTTCTGTCAGCCAAATATGGCACAGTCATAGCCGATTCCTTCCTGCTGTTTCGGCATGGCACTTTTGGTGGCGCTTTTGTCTGCAAACCTACAGAACCTGACTGTGACATGTCTGAATCTACATTAAAAGCAGTTACCTGTAAAATTAATGACTCAGTCTTAAAGAATGAATAAATTATTACCGAGGAAGACTGGTTTCGACCTGAGCTATTTTTATCTAGATTCGAACAAGTCGCAAATACTGTAGGCTTATTCGTTTCCTGCAAATGAGACGAAAGAAGAATCATCCGAACTTTTCCTGAAAACGGGTGACAGCTATTCAAACATCTAGTTCATGGCAGTGTCCATAACACATCATTGTATGAAACCAGAAGATTTTGTTGATGATGTGTTTCTCTATACGCACTACTCTCCCGCGACCTTAAGACAACCTCATATTTATATACCTTCTCTTTATGTCCTGATAGATGAAATTACAAGCCACCAAGTCGCTTATGTTTTGGATTACCTCCCTTGAAAGCAACGGTACCGCACTTACTGTTATGCTAAAAGCGATTGGCTAAAATTATCATTCACTTCGAATCTACTACTTCCGATTTATCGGAACGTGCACTTGTCGCAGTAAACAATCGTATGGTGTGTACGTTTCGGAGACACTTCTGACTTATTGTAGGTGTATTTCTATCAACACCTGTATCCTAAAAGACACCTTTATCATGGGGTCGTCGAAAAAACACAAGGAAAAGGATAAGGAAAGGGAACACAAGCATAAACGAAAGCGTCGATCTCGGTCACGATCGAAGGAAAGGCGCAGCAGACGAAAGGACAGAGAAGAAAGACGAGGAAAAGAGGAACCCCAGGATAAACCCCGCATAGCTGAACCAGTTGAACCAGAAGGTATGTGTCCTAACTTACCCGAGAGCAGTAATGGGGTCCTACATTCATGTCTTGACTACAGGGCCCCAGCGTGTCGTGATTGCCGACGGGTAGATCTAGTCAATCATAAAAAGATCTAGTTATCAATGTAAAGCAGCTTAGCTCCACAAAGGGATAAACTTAGTTGTGCTGGAAAATTTTAGTTTTTGAAATTACTTTTGGGAATTCTCTGTGAACTTGGGAGTGCAGGGTGTGTCAAGCACCAGTTTCTGAGCAGGTCTAGTTAGTCCTCGTTTGAACAAGGTTTAGCCTGGCAAAAAGAGGAAATGAAATAAATGATTCTAAACAATCTGTAGCCCCCTGTAGTGAGTCACAACATACATCTTTCTGATAGTTAAGGATGAAGTTAAGAGAGGTCACAACATCAGCAACACAGCTAATAATGGTCTGTGACTAATACTTGGTCTGTGAATCCTGACTTCATTGTTCATGATTTATTCTAATGGCAGAATGATACAATTATACTGGCTAGCGAACAGTTATCGCCGCGTAACAGTTATCGCCAATACATCAGTATCACACGTGCACATTTACGGTCAATTACAATTCCGATATTTTTCCCCATGGTATTTGACAACAATATAGCACAGCAAAAGAAAAGTCTTCACGGTAAGTAACCTAAGAGAAAAATTAAAGATAAAGTAATGAACCCTATAACAAAATTTTAACTTAGTCGGGGGTATGTCCCACGACCTATATAATAGCAAGGTCAGGTTCACAAGTCATTAATTGTTTCATTCCCTATCAATCTACTGCAAAAGAAACACTCATATAGTCACACAATCAATTATTCGAGGTTACTGTATGATATGAATATATATATTATTTCACAAATGGCATGAGAAATTCTTAATGGCGATAACTGTTACAGTTAGTTGTGAGAAAACATCTATTTATACCGCCATGATTCCCTTCCGCCGCGTTATATAAAAACATGATCGGTGGCAGTAAAGTGCTGGACACATCGCTGAATAGCTAATTAAGTATCATGATTAATTTTGTTTCATTAATTTAACGAACTGTGGAGTAATTTTGTAAATACCGCTAAAATATGGCGATAACTGTTGGTAGCCAGTATATGTTTCTATTTACTTCATTTCAGGTCAACATGCATCAGCCTCTGGTGGTGGTGAAACATCACTCAGTATTGACGAAACGAAGTAAGTTTGAAGTGTTGCTTAAATGCAGTAGAACCTTTAAGGGTGCAGAGAGAATAGTGGTCCAAAGGAGGAAGGACCAATTTTATAAAGGAAAAGTATTGGGTACTGGCTGGTATAGCCATAAAAGCTTCTGAATAGTGAAAAGATAGTAGACCAGCATAAAACACCAAATTTGAGCAGCGATTTGGAATATTTTGAGGCAACTACGATATAAAAGAATATTGCTGACATAAAATAGCATTCATTTTTTTGTAATATCTGACAACAGACCTGAAAATTATTTTGTTTTCTAAACGTTTTTTGACCATGCATACAATGTGAATAATCATGGATTGTACTTGCTACTTATACAATCATATGTAGACCTGAAATATATTGAAGAAAAATACAACTGTGCCTTTGACAGACAAACAAGACTCACACTCATTGATGAATTAATTACTTGGTGTCAAAAGAAACTGCATATGATGAATACCATGAGGATAGCTTATTGTTTTCTTTTTCAGCCGAATTCGTGCCAAGTTGGGGTTGAAGCCATTAGATGTTCCAGGATCCAGTAATAATGGTATGTCAGTTAACGTTGATCAGTACAGATTCAGTTTCAAGGACGATCGCAAACTGACGTAAGCTGTATAGAAATAACACTCCTTCTATCTGGTATTGGTTATAGTAATACGAGGGGCGGTGGGGTAGCCTAATGGTTAAAGCGTTGCTAATTCGCCCGAAGACCCGGTTCGATTCCCACATGGGCACAATGTGTTAAGCCCATTTCTGGTGTCCCCCGCCGTGATATTGCTGGAATATTGCTGAAAGCGGCGTAAAACCAAACTCAGTCAGTCAATATAGTAATACAGGTATGTACAGACTACCGGTACTCATCTTTATTCAACTGTCTAACATTCATTGTATACTTTGGTTTGTTTAGCAGAGGCAGGTGGAGAGGAGGGTGAAAAGCCGAAGGAGAAGGAAGACGTTCATGCTCCACCTGTTAATTGGGGGGAGCAGAAGAAGACAGAAGCTCTGCGAGAGAAAATGGCAATACTTAAGCAAAAACGACTCATGAACAAGAAGCTTCGGTAATTGTAATAGAGACCCTGTGAAGATCTGGGTCAGAATTGGTTCTTCAGTGACTCATTCTTGTCATAACGGGTGCTCAGGCTTGCTGACTCCATTGATGCATGTCAGTTAGTGAAAGGCCCAGTGTCGGCAATGTTTATTATGAGTGTAAACAAAAATGGTTTCAACTCATTCACACCAAACACATTTATACAACTACACAAATGGAAACAGCAGTAAACCGAATGATACCCTACTCTGAGCAGTTTATGCTGTTGACATAGATAATTTTTCCTTATCCTGACTCATGATATTTTGCTTATCTCCTTCCTCTATGCGAATGGTAGTGGGACACTTGAATCCCTTGTAGTTCCCTGAAGCAGACGTAAAAGTTCACTCACCCATGAGTTGCCTCCCTTTTCCTGCGCAAACAGTCATGTGACCTGCCTTACTTGTCACTCTCTCCTTCATCACCCAAGCGGATGGTTGGGCGAGCACTGGAGTCCTGTATACAGCAATATATCCTTTATATTTTGGCCCTTTTCATCCAAATTATTCTGTGTATGGCTTTAGGCTATATTTGACTTGTATTATATGTAAAAAGTTTGAAAAAATTATTTGTATTTTGTGACATATTTCATCATAATGTAGATTGTTTACGTTTGATGAAATCTTGCAGTGTTTGCAGGTACCGGCTATCAGTGGCTGATCCTCACCCCCAATGCCCATCATGCATTTATCCATGTTCTTCCAACTTGCGTTGCAGTTTTTGTGTCAATTTATCAGATTTTGCAATTTAATGAATATTTATCTTACATCTATATACATGCCATGGATCAGGTGAGGAAGTCATCTCAAGTCACTGTTGATAAACCCGGAGATAATGCCGGTAACCGTGTGTTGTTTTCTACTGCAGAAATACATAATACTAGTGATTTGCCGAGTACGTTGCAGGGGCAGTCGTCTGCTGTTGTTTGTGATTTAGCTGCTGCTAAAAAGAGGTCTAACTCGTCTGAAACGTCGTCATCGCAGTCTAAGAAGAAGATGTCTTCATTCACCTCGACTCAGAAGTCATCTGCATCCAGACCCTCATCGAGATCGTCTCGTTCCGGTAAAACATCTCACCAGAGATCGTTTAATGAAGACATTGTGCCGCTTGCCGAAGCAGACGTTTTTGCTGACCCAGCTGTCAGATGACCAGCCTCCAACAACGCAGACATAAGTCATCAGCGAAGTAGACATAGACAACACATCAGTGTTCGCGAACGCATTGTCCACGCCGCAGCAGTTCCAGCCTACAACGCAGAACTTCGACCTGGGCGACTATATGAGGCAATTTACAACGCAGATGATGGGCCTTGATGGAGCGTTGGTTCGCCGAAGAAGCAGCAGCTCGGCAGAACCCTACGACAGCAGTCAACATTCACAAACCCTCCGACCTGCGCAAACCTGAAGCAACTACACCCCGGTGTCTACAACTGCAGATGAGGTTCGCGAACAGTCACGTTCGCGAAGATCGTCATACTCAGAAGACTCTATTATCATGGAAGATGATGGTTCCACGAACCTCCCAGATGAGTCTGAGAACGTCAAGAAGATCCTCTACGAGATCCTGTCGATCATCATCTAGATCACGCAGCCCACGCAGACGTTCGGGAGAATATTCGTGAAAGGAAGGTTCGAGGAGGCAAGGTTCACGAAGGGAAGGTTCGCGAAAGGAAGATTCGCGAAGATACAGTTCAACGGACTCAGAACTATCTGTTGAGACAGATTACGTGTTCTCCGAAGCAGAAGTTACATCCTGGATTGCAAATGGATTGGACTTTCATCATAGCGTTCCCCTCCAAGGAATCGGATGAAGCATTTACTTATAAGATGTGGAAGGATGACTTCGACACTCTCACCATTCCATTGAACCGATCTCCAGGGTATCTGCGAATCTCAGCGCAGCTGTTGAGAAAGCTACTAGATATCAAGGTCAACACTTACCATCGTTCAACGCGAAGAGATTTCCCTTACATCATATTGAACCCTTCATGAGAGCGTTGGACTTAAATGACAATATGAAGTTGATTAACGACTCCCATATCAAGACTTATAAGGTGGAGGATAAGAAGTTGGCTCAACTTGACACCACTACCAAAGGAACATTCTTTGGATTGGCAAGATCTAGGGCCATCAATGAGGCATTGATATCCAGATTCCAGAATTCCAAGTCCGAAGAGGATAGGATGATTTTATCAGCACTACTAACTCAGAAGAAAGACCAACACTTTATGTCGGATCATCTGGCCTCAACATCGGCGGGTATCACCTTATTACGCAGACATGGTCTACTAGCATCTTGTTCCTGGAGTGACCTATTTACTCAACTACTACTTAGAGCTCCTTGGGAGGCGTCTACCATCTTTGGCGGGGAGATTGATGCTGCTGCTAAAGAAGCCTCTCATGATTCCAGGGAAGTTATGATGATCAAATCCATTGACACATTGGATAATGCGATTCGTCAAACCTCGCACAGATACACCAACAAGTCGAAGTACTCTGGAGTACAGAAGGCTAAGGAGAAGAAATACTCCACCTTCAGAGGAGGAAGAGGCTCTTTTCATCGCCCATCCGGAAACAGTAGAGGAAACTCTGGAAGTGGACGCATTTCCAGAGGTTTCAGAGGATCTAGACGTTTAAGTTGGGGTTCGGAACGACTGAATACTTCCACCCCCGGCCGTTCCTGTACAACTGTCGACAGTGGGTAGATGTCTACAATGGTACTGGGAAAATTGGGGAATATTAGAGGACGATTACGTCTGACAGGTACTTCAAGAAGGTTACAGAGTGAAGCTGAAGGCCACACCACCACTGACCCTCGACCGGGTAGTCTTCAACTACGCAGACGGGCAAAGAACGCCGTAGAAGTGATAGACCAACACCGTCTCACACCCGGATTCTACTCCCCAATTTTCCTAGTACCCAAGAAAAGCTCCATAGAGAAGTTCAGGTTGATTTACAACATGAGGAAATTCAACCAAGAGTATCTACTCAAACCAGAGAGAGATTCAGGATGATACATTTACCGCAACTCAGACAACTCATCCGTCCAGCAGATTACTTGGCCAGCATAGACCTGCAGGATGCATATCTACACATTCCGATTCATCAGGAGTCAAGAAGATACCTAAGATTTCTCTTCAAAGGTCAACACTTCCAATGGAACGTCCTACCGTTTGGAATATCGTCGGCTCTGTGGTTATATACACGAGTAACCAAGCCCATCGTCACCTATCTACATCATCGAGGTCTACACAGTGCCTTTTACCTGGACGATGGGATACAGATTCATCAAGAAGCCAGACAACTCAGATGTCAGCTAGACTTCACCATCAGACTGCTCACACAACTGGGATGGCTAGTAAATTTGATGAAGTCAGAGTTGGAAGATCAAGATCTTCAATTTCACAGAATCGCAGTGTGGTCCCAGAAGATACAAGCCATGATTCCAGAAGCAGTCATCTCTCCGTTACCACTACAAACATGGCAGTGCCTACTTGGACTACTCACCTCAGCGCAGGACCTGACACGCACAGGGAGACTTCAACTACGTCCGTTACAGAGATTTCTGACAAAACATCTGAACAGTGTGGACCTGATCCCATTACCAGTCCCAAGAAATACCTATTATGATGGACTCACAGGTCGAATGTCTGCGGAGGAACCTTTTCACAAGAGCCTGTCTTTGACACTCACCTTTACGTAGATGCAGCACTTCAAGGATGGGGAGCACATCTTGACAACAAAGTAGCATCAGGAAAGTGGTTGGAACAGGAACAGCTTCTTCATATCAACCAGTTAGAAATGAAGTGGTGATCAACGCCTTACAACATTGGTCGAGCTCACTAATCAACAGGATACTGATGATTCACATGGACAACTCAACAGTAGCGTTCTCCATAAACCGACAAGGATCAACAAGATCACTAAGTCTTCTACAGCTCACCTTCCAACTGTTCAACATCACAGAGGAATCAAACATTTGGATAAAGGCGTGTCACATACAAGGAGCCAGGAACGTACTAGCAGAGGCTCTATCACGCCCACTTCATCCGTCACCTACGGAATGGATGCTCCACCCAGAAGCGTTTCGGCTCATCATAATGGAAGTAGGACCCCCTGCATAGACCTGTTTGCCACAAGGTTCAACAAGCAACTACAGACATTCGTCTCACCAGTACCGGACCCTCAGGCTTGGGCAACAAACGCACTGAGCATATCGTGGGAAGGACTAAACGCATACGCGTTTCCGCCTCGTTTCTGCTACCTCAAGTACTACTAAAGATCAAACAGACTCCAGCGTTACAACTGATTTTGGTCGCACCCTATTGGCCAGCGAGCGGCTGGTTCACAGATCTAGTACAAGGACTGGGAAGACCAACCCTGAAGTTACCAGAATGGCCAAACCTACTCATTCATCCGCACACCAAGCAAGTTCACGGGAACCCACTAATGTTCCAGTTACACGTATGGAACGTATCAAAACTTGCCTTAGGAAAAGAGGATACTCCACCAGAGCAGCCAAAGCTCTATGCAGATCAACTTGCAATTTGTATGACAACAAATGGCAGAGGTTTGAACAATATGCAATACGGAAAGGTTTCACAGCAATGAAAGCAAACTCATCCTCAAGTGGCGGAATATTTATGTCATCTTAGGGAGAGGAGATTGAAAGGTTCGACATTATCTACATATCTAGCAGACATCAGTACAGTTATTACGATGAAAACTGGTATCAAACTGACGAAACAACCGGAATTACTTGCTCTACTACGTTCTGGAAGACCAGCAAAAGAAATTCAGAGCACCAGCCTGGGATTTGAATGTAATTTTACGACATCTCATGACTGATGCCTATGAACCACTACAGCAAACTACCTTTGAGCTACTCACACAGAAGACTTTGTTCCTACTGGCCTTAGCAACGGCAGCTCGAGTTTCAGAAATACATGCGCTGGACTTTGGACGAACTAGATTTGACACGGGAAACCATGCTGCAGTACATCTAGGACTTAGATGGGATTTTATTGCAAAGAATCAGTTACCTGACTAACCAGATAGACAGTTTCACGTCCCAGCGTTATCTACAATCCTTGGTCCAGAGGATACCCATGATCTATCTTTGTGCTCTGTCAGAGCCCTTAGAATATATTTAGCAAGACTAAAACAAGGAGAAGAAAATTCAAGCGCCTATTCATCCTCTTGTCAACAGAAACATCTGTAGAGGTTTCAAGAACGACAATATCGTTTTGGATGAGAGCCGTTATACTAAGGGCCTATAAAGCAGCAGGATTAGAACCTCCAAGAGCCTCCAACCCACATGAAGTTAGAGCTTTAGCGTCTATTTTAGCCCTACACAGAAACTGCTCAATATCATTGATAATGGAGGGCTGCTTTTGGAAATCAGATACAGTGTTTGCCAATCACTACCTCAGAGACATTGCCACTGAAGACGTCTCCGGCATTCATCAATTTGGGCCACTTGTTGTAGCACAACAACTAACTGTTCCTCAAAGGCGCTGAGTTGGAAATCTCACCCTTTATCACATTGACTTGTTGATAACATTCTCTCTGGAGAGTTTGAATGAAGTCCATGCGCTCCGTCTAAGACTAGACTAGCATGAGTGATTAGACTCTGTATGGGTAATGATCTTACCTGTACGTTAAGGGGTCGCAACGCATTTATAATAAAGATCTTATTATAATCTATGAGTTGTTATAGATAACTAGTTAAAAGAAGATACTAGTATATCTTAAAATCTACATGAATCTGAAGATTCACTTGTCTAAGAGAAGTATGACAAGATTGTGGTCCCCCGAGTTGATAACGGAAGTTGGAAGAACAGGACCTAGGAAGTGCCGTTACGCAGCTCCCAGGTGGGGGATACAGGACATATCTTAGGACAGCCGATGAATCCACGAAGTGGCTTGACCCACCACCTATCTGTCGGAATCTATAAGCAAAATATCATGAGTCAGGATAAGGAAAAATATGTAATTTTTTAAGTAAAATTGATATTTTATACCTATCCTAACTCATGAGGTCAAGCCCTCCCAACCTCCCCGCTGAAGACACTTCGGGTTTTACAGTAAACTCAGGTGAATGGGCTAAATTCAGGAGAGAGTGACAAGTAAGGCAGGTCACATGACTTTTGCGCGGGGAAAAGGGAGGCAACTTGTGGGTGAGTGAACTTTTACGTCCGCTTCAGGGAACTACAAGGGATTCAAGTGTTCCACTACCATTCGCATAGAGGAAGGAGATAAGCAAAATATCATGAGTCAGGAAAAGTATAAAATATCAATTTTACTTAAAAAATTACATGTTTATATTTACAGGATGTTATCAGTATTAAAAAAGTGAATGATACATCAGCCGTTTTCTCAAGAAATCTGCTGATTTATTATGAATCTTGTTATTGAATCCTTATTTTGAATGTTCTATGGTATATTACAGATGAAGCTCTCTTTTCAAGTGTTCAAATCTTAAGGCGTTATCATGTACCTTGCATTTATAACTGAAACATTTGCAGAGTAGGTTGAGAAGGTACAAAATCAGATAAAATGATCAGTTTAAATCCTAATGGTTTAAACTGGGCACTGTGATTAAGAATACCTAATTGTTCTGATGTTTCAATTATACTTTCATTATTTAAAAATATCCTGTTTGTTATTTTTCCAGGAAAGTGAAAGGACTCGGTGACAGTGATACTGACACAGATGACATGTCCAAGTGGGTCAAGCGGTCCAGGAAAATGGAAAAGGAGAAAGTTTTGGCTGATAAAAGAGTATGTAACAATATTATTAAATATATCTACCATCAATAAGAGCTAAAGAGCTTGTTCCCATCACATCAGTGCTACTGATATACTGGACATTCTGATACTGTGTTCTTTAAGGAAAGTGCATGATAATTACTCATAACAGTACATGTCACAACAGTATCAAGAGGATGAAACAGTCCATGACAATGTTAGCTTTTGGCAACAGCTGTAGAGTCTCTCCATATTGTGGTGGGGTAGCCTAGTGGTTAAAGCGTTCACTCGTCACGCGGAAGACCCAGGTTTGATTCCCTACATGGGTACAATGTGTGAAGCCCATTTCTGGTGTCCGCTGCCGTGATATTCCTGGAATATTGCTAATACCATACTCACTCACCCATATTGAGGATCAGGAAAAATTGAAATTGGCTTTATCCTCAGATAGCCATGCAGAAGTAATGTGTACCATAATTTATACAGGTATGTTTAATTTGGAAACTTACATGCCTATTAAAATCTTTGCTAGTGGGTAGTAATGGACATTTTAAAGAGTGGTCTAATTGCTATTCAGTTATGACAAGACATGTTCACTATGGCTGGTAGCCTAGTGGTGCAGGTGTTCGCCGAGACAATGACCCAGCTTTTAATTCCCTGTGGGTATGTATGTATGGTTGAGACTCATCGCTTGTACCCTGTTTATGATATTGGCTGAATATAGCCTATGCATATATAAACGAGAGTCTCTGATCAGGCTGACTTACCTCATGTCATTGTGTGTTCAGGCCAAGCTTCTGGAAGAGATGGATGAGGAGTTCGGCATCAGTGACCTTATGGACCAGGAGTTCAAGGACAAGAAGAAGGTAGGACCTTCAACCCTCTCTTGACACTGTGGTTCTCCATGGTTGAGTTTATTGCAGTTTATTGAATGTTCGGAGAATTACGTGAATCATTTTCTCTTCTAGTAGTACTTGGTTGACTCGTTTCATCGTATCCATATTGTGTAGATCGATGCTCATGCTATTGATCGCTAAATTGTATGGTGACTCTTGTCCTGACTCGATTACTTACTGACCGCCGCCATATAGCTTGAATATTGCTGAGTGCGACATAAAACTAAACTCACACTTCTAGTAGTTTAAAAGGAATCTGGAAAAAAGTCTTAAGCCACAAATTTCAGCTGGTTTTCCAGGAATTGTACAGCATTATAAGATGATAAGTTTCTCATAAAATAAGCAAGCTGATTCCTATTGTCAAATGATAACTTTTGCATGACAGTCTTTCATATTATCCACTAATCTGAAGTTTTGGGTTGATGAAATGTATTTCTGTGCAGATCTTCAGCTGATTATGTCCCAATATTTTCCATAAAATCTCCTGAAAAGGAAAGCTCTTGGTTAGCAGACTCAATTACCTGTTGTCAGTGGTGCCATTCCCATTGCAGGATTACTCAGCCCGAGACCTGCAGGGGTTGACGGTCCAACATGAGATTGATAAATTCAGTGATGGTCGTGGAGTTATTCTCACACTTAAGGATAAAGGTAAGGCAGATTTTAAACAGTACCACTGTTTTATTGTGTTTACAGATCTCTTTGGTTTGTTATGAATGTTTTCAGTCAGGTATTCCAACGTACTAAATCGCATTTCGTTACATCATAACATTTCACACTTTAGCTGGGAGTGAGAAATTGAAACATTTTTACTTCATGATCCACTAAACTGTATTCTGATACATGTTGATTCCCGAATTGCGAAATAAGCCTCAGCAGAGTATAATGATCATCACTCACAATGCTGGTCTTCTGGTAACCTGATATCACGTGAGATGAGAGGCAATAGCCAGCTACCCTTATATACACAGGAAAAATTCTAGAATATCTACAATCGTCTTTGAGTTAGGAGACCCTGGGAACATCACCCTGCAGTACCTTCCAGATCTTTCTGTCTAAATCTAGTACAAGTTTAATATAGCACACCATTACAGCTTACTGAATCTACATATACCATGTATTACACTTGTAATGTTTTACACAATGATTTACACTAATGCAAAACAACAGTGTGCGAAATAGCCATTGGCCCGCTAGCCCGTGGCTAGTAAAAATCCAGTCGGGCCAGTATATTTCCACAGTCACTGGCCTGACTGGCTTGTGAACTTCACGGTGTCATTTTGTAAATATATCACTCTCTCTGACTTGTTAAGTATTAATACACTTTTAAATCATGCAAGATTATGGCCTGATAAAGTTTTCATAATATTAGCAGCTTAATGATGAAACCTGTGTCTACATTCAAATATCGGGCTAGTGAATTATTATGTGGGCTGGTAGCTTCCAGGTATTGCTAGCCCGACTGGCTAGCAAAATTTGGAAACCATCTCGCACACTGCATAACAATTTATAATTGTGTTTATCTGATATATCATGTATTATTCTCTAAGAAGTCAGAGAACACCAGAATGTTTCATATGACTGTAGTTTATCAGTAATGATAAAACACTTAGTATACAGGAAACAAAGACATTGTGGTTCTAACAGTCTATGCTACACAAAGGGAACATTTAATTTTTTTTCATACGACAGTATTTTTATCAACCAGTGATTGCATGCTGTTTATTTGCTGCCACCTAGGTATTCTGGATAAGGATGAGGATGACGTGTTGATCAATGTGAACATGGTTGATGACGAGGTTGCTGAGAAGAATGTGGACAACAAGAAGAAGAAGCCGGAGTATAAGCCGTATGATGAGCCTGAGTACGACGAATATGGCATGGTATGTTCAACTAACACTTACACCGAGTCTCTGTGTGTTTATCGTCCATTAAACTGAACTGCAAAACATGTCAAGCTTGGTCGCTGTCCATAAGACACACACTGTTTGGTAATTTAGATTCACTGTCCTCATCCATAAACTTGATGTATTACATTTCATGTAAATATCACCTGGAAGACAAGGTTTTTTGGTATCTGGGGTTTGGATAAGCGTGATTCTGATGGATATGTTAATAGCAACATAGGAATTTCCTGAAATGTCCTCCATTATTTCATTGTCTTAAGTAAAAACGGTTCAGTTACTCATATCTTCTTGTGTTACAGCTGAAGCCCAATAGCATTCTTGACAAGTACGATGAAGATATTGATGGAAATAAAAAGGTTAAGAAGTCCTTCACACTTGGTATGTGTAGTTTGCTATACATTGTACACATTGGATATTTCATTATTGCTGTCCTCTTTCTATTTCTTGTGAGGAAGTATGAGCTATTTCTCTCATGTGAACGTATGCCAAGGCTGATTTAAATGACAGTGATGGGCAGGGCTGGCCTCATCCTCGATAATCTCCAGGGTATAACTTTGCGATAAATCTCCACTATACCCTGCATGCATCTACGGCTCGGCCCCTTGATTTTATTACCTCCCTTGGCTAGCTTTTTATCCGTTCAGGTGTCTATGCTGGGAAGTTGAGTGTACCAATCACAACTCACTTTCACTTCTTTTATCTAACCTATTAAACTTGGCAACATAATTGATGCGGAGGTACTCTGAAAGAGGTAGAAAGAGTTCTTGCATATATTTTTTAAGGTTTCAGATCTGTCAATTTGTCTGTATGATATTCCCCAAAATCTGAGTCGCACTGTGAACAAACCTTCGCTGCTGCGGCCGCTATCTTTGTTGACACTGGCAAGCTCGGTTGTAACGGCGGCTTGGGGCGGTGGGGTAGCCTAGTGGTTAAAGCGTTGGCTCGTCACGCCGAGGATCCGGGTTCGATTCCCCACATGGGCACAATGTGTTAAGCCCATTTCTGGTGTCCCCCGCCGTGATATTGCTGGAATATTGCTAAAAGCGGCGTAAAACTAAACTCAGTCAGTCAGTCTGTAACGGCGGCTTACCTGATTGGCTACTGTGAGAATGCGGAGCCAGCAAAGGGAGGTAATAAAATTATCGGGCCGAGCCATAGATGTATCCGGGGTACTAGTGGAGATTTTATCAGAATGTATACCCTGGAGATTATCGAGGATGGGCTAGCCTAGACATGTAACGAACTGCAGCCTGAAGTGCAGAGTTGCATCTGTTGGGTTGTTGGATGCACAGCTGAGGCACCAGTATAAGATGCATAGAGTTATGTCCCTTAGATCAGAGAGTTATGTCCCTTAGGTGTGGCAGGATCCCATGATCATTAGTTGGAATCCTCAACTCACTTTGATTATTGTCTTCTGTTTCTCCTCACCATAGCCATGATGCCTGTGGTAGTAGAAATACTGTCCACAACAGTGTTAGGGTTGAGGGGATATTACTGGAGGTGAAGTAAGAGCTGCTTAAAAACATAGCCAATCACTTCTTCACTAACACACAGTGTAAATCCACACTCCCTCTGTGGCAGGTTCCGGAGGCAAGTATGACGCAGATGAAGATCGAGAAATGGAGAGGATTCGTACAGAGCTCAGACAGCAAGGGGTAAGTTTTAACTTTCATCATGGCTTATAAAAGTCTTTTGTGATTACTCTGTTTGAAGAACTCAGATTTGGTTTCTGAACTTACATGGTTTTAACATGTTTAACTAAATGTTCCTATTACTGAACTTGAAATTTGATAAGAGTGTAATTTGGTAAGACAGCAACAAAGAGTAGGTTATAATAGGCTTTTGTCTCTTTCAGCAAACATTAGCAATGCCAGCCCTTACACTAGCCAGTGAATACTACACTGCAGAGGAAGCGGTGAGTATAAACACACATTCTTTTTCAGAAGAAGTCCTCCTTGGGGTACATATAAGCATTAAAATGTCCATTTTAAAACCTACGACAGTTCTAACTATATTTAATACACATATTTACTTGTCTTGTGAGACCACTCCTACAGGTCTCTTTTGTTAAGTAATTAAATTCCAGGGACCGTGAGAAGACGTTTAGTTAAGCGGTATTGTTTACTTATCCGAGTTTAGTTAACCGAACTCTAATAGTGATAATTAATGAAGAAATTTGCCGCGACCAAAGAATAGTGTTTTCTTATCCGGTCTGTTTAGTTAAGCGGTCTTTACTTAGGCGGTTTCCACTGTATATAGGTTGATTTTTTCATTCATAAATTGTTGTAACTTTGCCATTTGGGTCCCAATTTCCAGCCATGTGGCAGGCAAGATGGCGGACAGGGTGGCTTACATTCGTTCCTTGTTGTGTGGCGCTTGGCGTTCACAAAACTTGGACAGAACATATGGGCTAAGGACCCACCCTCCAAAACCTTTATTCCTTCACCCTTTTTATCGGTGATGGTATCTGGTGGTGGTTTTTATTCCCACTCTACTTTGGTTTCTAAGATGCCTAGCGGTTAGAACAATCAGAAAAAAATACATTATCAGACAATAAAGGTATAGTTTTTTGATGACGTAACAATTGAATGACGTTATCCCGTCACTGCGCCATTCTAGTGTGCCCCCTCGTAATCGAACCATTTTACATTACGTCACAATGTAAACGACGTCACGATGCATGTCAGTTGTCATCGCCTCGTACGGCCTCCTACAGTAAACTACACCTTTGCATCCAGTTTCTTGGTTTGCTGTTGCTTCACGCAGCTAACATCACTGGTGGAAACATTACGTTTATGTTTTACGACGGTTAAAATGTGTCATTTCGACTCACAAGTTTTCAGCGACACGGTAACGCGTTCAGTAATGTTTACATTCCCACAATGCAATTGTGGAATGTCGCTTGACTACTCAACTTCCTCTGGATGTACTGATCTAAACTTACGCTGGTAGTAGAAATGCAACGTTCATATTGCCCCATATGGTTTTACGTTAATGACAGATGTAATTAAAATAATTCAGAGAAGATATTTAACCCGAACGTAAGCCGTCATCAAACTGTTATCATTTGTTTTTTTCTGGTAACGTTCGTCTTAACGTAGGGGGCAGACACATCAATAGAACAGCCGCGCCAGTTAGCCCTGTGCGAGGATTCTTAATTTAGGTCACCGACACCGTCGTTTGTTTTCTGCCTTAAATTAATCGTAATTATCTTTAGAAAGTATTAAATTTGGCATCTTAGAAAAGAAATACAGTTAAGCCTACCACCATGTATAGTGTAATAAAACACACTTTAAGCCCTGAACTATTATAGCGTTAAAAGCACTTTCGGACGCAAGCGTCCTCGTGCTTTAAGTATAATAGTTCAGGGCAAAAGTGTGTTTTATTACACTATACATGGTGGTAGAGCGAAGTGTATTTCTTAAATATCAGTGCCTTACTTTTACTCTCCATTTTCCCATGCTTGGCTAGCTGTGTGCTATGGACAGTAGTTTGTTTTGGCGAGTCCCCCGTATTTACACACCTCCAACCCTTGGGTTGGGGGGTGGGGTTTGTTTACTGTGGGTGTGACACCGATAAGCCAAGCGGCATATAGGCTTTGACAATCCGGGTCCTCGCCTTAGACACACACCGCCTTGATTGACATCGGCGGTCAGGTGACTAGGTAAGTGTAATTTTCTATTTCCGTTGCGATTGTTACTTCGATTGGATCACTATGTCAGACAGAATACCACTCCCGGCTCAAATATCTTTGGGAGTCTGTTTTATGCTTATATGTACTCCAAGGAGGACTTCTTCTGAAAAAGAATTATACAAACCTGTAGAGGTTATGAATTCTTTGAAGAAAGTCCTCCTTGGGGTACGGCCACCCCCCTCCCCTCATTCTGTCTGATCCTTTCAGCATGAAAAGTGAGGTGCAAGGTTGACGGCTAGAGTTATCTGCTCTTGCCTGTAGCGGGCCCTGAGGGGCCCTGTAGGAGTGGTCTCACAAGACAAAAATGTGTTTTTTGTTTTGTAAATATTTTTATTAAAATATAGTTACAACTGTCGTAGATTTTTAAATTGACATTTTAATGCTTATATCTACCCCAAGGAGGACTTTCTTCAAAGAATTCATAACCTCTACAGGTTTGTATAAATTGTTTAATAATTCCATGACAAGCTGATGGCACATGAGGCTTTGATACAAAACCTTAAAATGAGAGCTTAAAACCAATTGGTTCAATAGGTTGAACCAGCCAATCAAAACGTGTGTTACATATTCATTGTGTATCTCTAACCTCAACACTTAATCCTGGTGCTCAATGGCAGCGGAAGACTTTCTAGGTTGTGATAATTGACTGATGTATTCCACTCGCTAAAGACCCATGAAGGTCCGGGTTAGAATGAACTTTCAGTAACCCATGCTTGTCGTAAGAGGCGACTAACGGGATCGGGTGGTCAGGCTCGCTGGTTTGGTTGACACATGTCAATTGGTTCCCAATTGCACAGATTGATGCTCATGCTGTTGATCATTGGACTGTCTGGTCCAGACTCGATTATTTACAGACCGCAGCCATATAGCTGGAATATTGCTGAGTGCAGCGTAAAACTAAAACTCACTCACTCACTCCACTCGCTAAATGTGTTTACTTCCAAGCTTGACTAGGATTGCTGAATTTCATGCTGAATTAGAGTTTGTAGCTGAAGGTACAATCGAAAGCGTACTTAAGTTTTAAGATTTTATGTTGTATACAGCTTTGGTCCTTTTGGTGACTGTTGACTCTGAGATTGGATGGTTTGGATTGGTACTCATTTTTTCGATCACTGGTTTTTTCTGATTTAGACTCAGTTATTTACAGTGACACAGCTGGAATAATGTTGACAGTGGTGTTAAACAACATTCGCAGGGCTCGATTTAGTGCTTTGTTACTTGCACTGGTGCAACCCAATATTACAAAGTGCAACCTAGTTATTATTCTAACTTGCACCAGGTGCAGGTCAATTTTGAGTGGGTCAACTTCTGAATAAAACATCTACATAATTCAATATCATATTTCTTTCATTACATATTGCAATAAAAGCAGTGCAACTGGATTTTGACTTGTGCAACTAGGTTGATATCTTAGGTTGCACCTGAGTAGGTTAACATCTCTTAACTCGAGCCCTGATTCGTTCTCACTGAATCCCAAAATTGTATTCCTTTAGGACAAGTGTACATGACTAGGACAAAAACACATTTCTGATTGACTGCCTCCATAGTGTGGATGCACACACCATCCCAGTGTATGTTGTTGTGGAAATGTGGACCACAAAGTCCTGAGGTAACAGTGATCTTCACTATGTATTCAGGCTGCCAAGTTCAAGAAGGTCAAGAAGAAGGTGAGGAAGATCAGGAAGAAAACATCCCTGAAGGCGGATGACTTGCTCAACATAGCCGCAGACCAGGTTACCAGAGAAGACTACGGGTCAAGGTAAGTCCCTTTATCACTGTCACCTCCACGTGGAGTGAGTGAGTATGGTTTTATGCCACTTTTAGCAATTCGATTTAGTGCTTTGTTACTTGCACTGGTGCAACCCAATATTACAAAGTGCAACCTAGTTATTATTCTAATTTGCACCAGGTACAGGTCAATTTTTGAGTGGGTAAACTTCTGAATAAAACAGTGGTTGACACCAGAAATGGTTTTCACATATTGAACCCATATGCAGAGAAGAACCCGGGTCTTCAGCATGACCAGCAAATGCTTTAACCACTAGGCTACCCCACCGCACCTCCTCTACATGGAGATAACAACCATTAAAATGTTGGCGTAACAGTTCAGATTTTTAAGTTTGTAAGTTAAATTATGCTGTTTCTCTTGGCCTCCTATTTGATATTTAGTCCCTGAATTAATCATACACATAAAATATCATTTACAGGACATTAACCCAGCGCTAAGCATTGTACAGCCGGACTATGTTGGCCAATAAGAGCCATGCTTTCTATTCCATTACAGAGTTATGAAGGTGTAGAGTTATTACGGTTATACACACAGAAGTTGGTTTATCAATCTTTGTAGTACTGACTGTTTGCCTGTTTAACCAAACTGGCACCCATGAATATCCCAGTTAGATTTAGTCTCCAGCAGCTTATGCTTGTTATCAGATGTTACTATTCTTGTCATGGGAGGCACTGTGTGTGGGACCGCCTCCGTGGTGTAGTGGTTAGAGCCTCCACCCGGGGAGCCGAAGGTCGCGTGTTCGATCCCCGACCGCGTCATACCAAAAGACGTTAAAATATGGTACTTGTTGGTCCCTGCCTGGCGCTCAGCATTAATGGGTACAACAAGGACTGGTCAGGTTGGAGTCAGTATAATGTGTCTGAGTGGGGTATTCATGCTTCACTGCGGCATGGTATCTCAGTGAGCTAGCACTATAAAACCAAGCTAGTGCAAGCAGCCGCACATACACATACGCACGCATGCACGTCGTCATATGAGCGAAATATTCTCAAGCACGACGTTAGACCCAATTTCACCTCACCTCACTGTGTGTGGGATATGATGGTCAGACTCACTGTCACCCAAGATGCACACATTGATGCTCATGGTCATATTCAGTAACTGGACTGTTCCAAGCTGGATATTATACTGGCTGCCTTCATGCAGCTGGAATATTACTGAGTCTGGTATCAAACAACAAACAAAGCAAGCAGATTGTCCTATAGTACCACAGATTGACCTATAGTACCACAGATTGTCCTAGTCATTCCTCAGAACATTAACCTTTGAAGATTCAGGTTAGAATTGATCTTCAGTAACCCATGCTTATCGTAAGAGGCGACTAGGGCGGTGGGCTAGCCTAGTGGTTAAAGTGTTGGCTCATCACGCTGAAGACCCGGGTTCGAATCCCCACATGGGTACAATGTGTGAAGCCCATTTCTGGTGTCCCCCACTGTGATATTGCTGGAACATTGCTAAAAGCGGTGTGAAACCAAACTCAGTCAGTCAGTAAGAGGCGACTAACAGGATCGGGTGGTCAGGCTTGCTGACTTGGTTGACACGTGTCATCGTATCCCAATTGCGCAAGTCGATGCTCATACTGTTGATCACTGTATTGTCTGGCCCAGACTGTCAGGGTGCCTTTTGTGCTAAAACTACTTTAAGTCAATGTTAAGTTATAGGAGTTACGGTCACCTCAGCGCTAAGATCACTTTGTACAACGGCACCCTGGTCTCTTAATAATAATAATAATAATAAGAGTATTTATATAGCGCTGACTTCAACCACACAAAGGCAATGCTCAAAGCGCTCTTCACACATATTACTAAAACAAGTGCCAAACAAACTTGAAACTCAAGTTTTCATGTACACCACAGATTACAATGCCAGTATTGGGCTGGTATTCGGCTGAAGGTAGTGTGTCTTTGAATATTTATTTCTCGTGTACATTGTTTTCCAGTCCAATTTAACATGGGCATCAAATCCAAATGGAAAGGCAGCAAAAGTAAAATTTATGACAATGTGTTGCGGGGAGGGGATGATAATTGTTGTACAGTTGTCATGGTATCAGCTTTGTATGTGTTGTAGATCTCGAGGCCGGGGACATGTGGTAGCACCCCCTGAAGACATGGAGGAGGGCGAGAATATTGATCAGGTGCCAGAGGTCATTGATTATGGGCATGGTGACCCTAACATCATCGACTACGGTCACGGCATCAAGGCCGAACCTGAAGTGAAGACAGAGCCTGAAACTGAGCCTAGTGGAAGAATTACACTGGATCCTGGTGTACTGAGTTCTTTAAAAGTCAAGGTGGAGGAAGATATGGATGGTTAGTTATCATATCCTTCATAATTGTGTTGTGCATCTCCTGTGACATGGAGATGATTAGAAGCCAACCATCTTGGGGACTGTTTGAAATGGCTGAATCTACTCTAAGATTTTTTAATTTGAAGTTAATTCAAGAGATCACAATATTCACATCATCTGATGATCAGATTATCAGATAGTCATGCTAGTTATTTATAAAACAGGAGGGGGATATTTTGTCTGCTGTGTGACAGGTACAGATATACATCTGGATTATATTTTTTACAGTTATTGGCCCAGATGAGGATCTGACTGGTGTCCCTGTGGATGATGATGAGGTAGAGAATGAACTACACTCAGCTCTCAGTAAGGCCAGAAAACTGAAACTGAAGAAGGCTCCCCGTGTTTCAGAACAGGTACTGTGATAGCGTGGTACTTGTCATGTCCTTTTCATAAAATATTTTACATTTGAATTTTTTTTCTTGGGCATGCATAAGAATGGAAAAGTTTGAGAGAAGAATTCTGTGTTCGAGTTGATGATTTCATTTAAATTAGGCTTAACTGCTATGAATCACTGCAATTCACTTTCCAGAGTAGTGTCCCCTAGGTAACAGGATCTGATGATTTTGGGGGTTGAATTTTTGCTTTGCCATGATTATGGGTTTCACCGTGAAGTAACTTATTCTTTTTGGATTAATCTAAAGAATGAAGATGATATAGGTTGGGTTAGAAAATATGTGAATAAATTGGTTCTCAGGCAAAGCTTATAAAAATTTTTGTTGGATTAATGTGTTTTAGATGGGAGTGGGCAGGTTTGCAAACTTGTATGGAACCAAATAGTAACATAGATAGACTGATATTATTGATGCCTTTTATTTAACCTTATTCATTAGGGATACGATTTTTCCCTATAATTACATGAATAAGTCTTTTCAGCTTTGACAGGGTTTTGACTGAAGGATAAGGTAGAATGTGTGTACAGCTGTTTCCAGCTTAATTTACAAAGTACAAACGGTAATTAATTCCTACATATAAAACCATGCCTTGCATAATGCATTACACTGACAAGGTCTTGTGTGGATATACATTATATTACATCATAATTTACATGAAATCAAAATTAGGCCGATTCACAATGATGTATCAAGTCCTGAGAACCAAGTCTATTTTCATTCAGCCCCATAGCTTAACTCTTACATTTTCAAAAACATAGCAACCCACTCAAGCAATGGACGGCAGTCAAGGAATGGTCTTTGTTTCAGGTTGTGGAGAGAGTCATGTCTCTACAGAATCCAGAAACAGACGAGAATGCTAAGGGGTCACAGATAGTGCTGAATTCCATATCCGAGTTTTGTCGTAACCTGGGAGAGATACCGACTTATGGCTTGTCTGGGAACCGAGAGGAGGACAGAGAGGAGATCATGGTCAGTGTAGTATATTATCTGGATCAGTTCCTAGGCAACTGCTGCTTTCTTTGTTCCATATCACAAGAAAAGCTACTTATCTTTGTCTTATATTTCAAGTGTCATTGCCAAGAAAAAATTGTTGGATGTTTTTATGCATTATAAACAATTAATGTAGATGATTACACAATGCCATTTTGAATGTGGTCAGATGCAACATATGTTATATTTGGGATTACACTTTCTTAGTAAAGTAATTAATGTAGATGTTCTTTTGGGAATTGTTTTTTCTAGAACAAAAACAGTCCTGCTGGATCTTTTCTCAACAAGCTAACAAATGTTGGATAACTGACATGACTGATATCAACTAAGCAAACAGATTTGAGTCAAGTTGCCTGATCCTCCCTCTTAACGTCACTTTCTGTACATGTTAGTGTTAGCATATGGTCTATTATTACCTAGACTTAAAAGACTGATAGAGCTGCGGGGTAGCCTAGAGGTTAAAGCAATTGGTCGATCCACCACATGGGTACAATGTGTGATGCCCATTTCTGGTGTTCCAATCCATGATATTGCTGTAATATTGCTAAAGCAGCGTAAAACTAAACTCACTCACTCACTACAGGACTGATATGAATTTTACGGGTTTAGATGCATACTGTGATACACTTCCTCTGTATCCCTGGACATGTCATTCGATGATGCAAGAGGTCATGGTCATTGGTTATGAAAGTTTGTGATGATGGTAGTGTTTAGCTTTTCTGATTGGATGGATTTAAATGCTGTTTTGATGTGTTTAAGGATGTAGAACTTGAGCTGATGGAGCAGAAGCGTCGCCAGGAGGAGATCGAGGAAGCTGCCAGTGGTTGGAATGAAGTGGACATAGACACACAACCAGTGGATATTACTGTATGTACATTACACAGAGAAATATGTATGAAGCATTCAGAATCTTATATAGCATCTCATTTAATTATGGCCTCATGGTGATTCTGGGTTAGAATAGATTACTTCAGCCTATAGTGGTTGCAAGAGACATCTCGACGGATTAGGTGGTCAGACTTGATGACTTTGTTTATTTTGTGTTATTATAGAATATGTTGCTCATAATATTGATCACTAGATTGTTAGGTCCAGAATCGATTATTTGGAGCTGAAGTATTGTTTGGTGTCAAACAACAATCAAAATCATTTAGTTACTGCTTAGACTGATGTATGACTGTCTTGTAGTCTTGCAATGATCTGTTAATCCTCTTTGATACAGGGGAGAAGAACAGGCCGTCCTTGAAGAAGAACCTATTGTCACTGATGGAGTTGGTGCTGCCCTGGCTCTGGCCATGAAGAAAGGTTTGGATGGGGTTTTTTCTCATACATTTGTACATCTGAGACCTCTGAGAATTTGGTTTATGAGTTGTGATCAACGAAAAATAATGAATAGTGAAAGAAAGATATCTGAAAAGGTCAGACTACAAGACTGATGACATAAGTGTGTCTTACAGTGATCACACACAACATATTCAGATACCATTTACCTAGATACCAAGCTTCTTCACAAAATCCACATGCAACTCAGGTGTACGCATACAAAGTACAATAGAAAAACGGTCATGCATCACCGGACGATTTGAGCTTGTTACCAATCTATGCCTATTTAATTTGCCTCGATAATCCTGAAATTCGGTTTCCGCGGAAGCGGACAGTAAGTAGCTGTAACCAATCAGTAAAATAAAAAGTATGGGTTAATGTTATCCCACTGATGTCCTTGGTGTGTGTGTATGAATCTCTGCAGCATGTCGCTGCCCCAGCGTTTTTTAAGCATTCATTCTCATTGTCATAAGCGATCTTCACTGTTGTCAGTATGAACAGCCTAGAAGAAGAACCCCTCCTATTGTGTAAGTGTACTTGCCTACTGATTATGGGTTTGATCCAGGGCTTGTCAACATCATGCCCTGCCAGAGAAAATGTAAAACGTGTAGTACCTGTATCATTTTTGTTTTTCCTCAACAGATTACTGTGACAGCAAATACTGTTGTAATGTATGACATGACCCCCAACTCATCTGTTAAGATTGTCCACTCTGTTTCTACATTGTGTGTTTTGTGGACAGGTTACCTGGAGAAGGAGGTCATCAAAAACGTGAGCGCTCCGGAACACAGCAACCTGGGTGCCATGTACTACTCCATTGAAGACAAGCGATACGAGTAAGTACGAGCTTCATCTGTCTTAGGGAGGAAGATTCTTTTTCAGAAGAAGTCCTCCTTGGGGTACATATAAGCATTAAAATGTCCATTTTAAATCCTACGACAGTTGTAACTATATTTTTAATAAAATATTTACAAAACAAAAAACTTGTTTTGTGTTGTGAGACCACCCCTACAGGGCCCCACCGGACCAACACAGCCAAGAGCAGGTAACTCCCGCCGTCTACCTCATACCTCACTTTTCATGCTGTCGTTCTGTTGAATAGACGTGCGTGGTGTTCGATTCGAAGTTTGCTCTCCTACCGATAGGATGAGTGTAAAAGAGCTCAATCTGTATGTATGGTTCCTTTCTCTATGCGGCGTTAGATGGGCGTCATATGTTGATATTTTCATTCATCTTTTGTTGTAACTTTGCCGTGGGTTCTCTGTTTTCCAGCCATGTGGCAGGCAAAATGGCGGACCCGTAGCGATCGTGGGTTTCCTTGCTATATGTTCTTGGTAGCTTGTAGTAGGGAGTTCATATATTATGTTTGCATATTATATGGATAGGCTTGCCTACATTCTCTTTCTTTTCAGCGAATTTGTGGTAAGTCGTTGTTGAGTAATTTTGATAGTGTTCGTTTTCGTATCACTCCAACTTTACTCTATCACTAGTATGTACGCCAGGTTTGGCTAGCCTTTTTCTGCTTTGCATTGTATGTTTAGTATTTAAATGGCTGTAGCTTGTAGCATTTAAATATAAGCCCGTCGCGGGTTATTCTTGCTATTTACTTGTGTTTATGTGTTTGCTGCTTCACAGTTCCTGCTAGTAACACTGGCGTGGTTCTGTTTGTTGCAGTTTAAGCCCTGTGCGTTGTGCCGTGCACACTACCGCCACAGGATGGTCATAAAGTGTGCCTCCGGTGTTTAGCCGAGGATGCTCACGACGATCAAGGATGCTCATAATAAACGCCCTTGCGTCAATATTCCTGTTACATTATGTTGTGTTATGATACATATTTCATACGTTTACACACAACGTGGCTCATAGGCCGAGGTTGTGTTTTTTGTCTGGGTTTCTGCGCCTCATGCGCATTCTTTCCGACACGCAGATTTTATGTTTTTCACTAATCTGCTTCAGGCGGGGGATAATATTTGATGAAAGGTTTCTAAGGAAATCCCTTTATCGTTCCCCCGCATATTGACTCAATTGCTTCACTATTGCAGCAACATATTCTTCAACATAATGTCAAGTCGATGATTGATAGCACGATGTCAGCTCCGTTAGGAGCTCGGCTCGCAACCTGTTGATCTCGATGGTAAGTGAACCAGGTGTCTTCTGTGGTGAAATCCCTGATTGACACGGCGCTGTCTGGGTTCCGCAAGGAGCTCAGCACGCCTGTCGTCGGGGGTGGATCGGACGCATCTGGAGGGGGTTGGCTGCGGCCCGAGCTCTGGCTCGGAGAACGCGCCTCCTCCCAGGCAGCTTGATCCTGGCTTCGGCTCAGGTGATGGTGTGCCTTCGGCACCTTGTGGCGACCTAGCTTCGGGCTCAGGTTCGTCACAGGCGCCTGGCGCCGGCGATGCAGGTTTCACCCTGTCTTCGCCCGGTGCCCTGACTGGCGGTCGCCTAAGCGCCGACCAGCTCGGGGACACCTCGGCGCCAAGTGGTCAGTCGGGGTTGCCCGGGAAACCTGTATCGGCAGGTTCCTCTCGGCGCCCCAGTCTGGGTTCCACTGGGCTGCCAAAACCTCGGCGCTCCTAGGTCTACTTGTGTCCACCAGGGGAAACCTGTATTGCCAGGCTACTCCCTTGTGTCTCGGGACTTCAGATCGGACTAGCACCGACCTGGGCTTCGGTTACCGTATATGACCGACTATAAGTCGGGCCCCTTTCTCAACCCTCTAAATTCTTGCCAAAACCATGTAACTCAAGTATAAGTCGGACCCTTTCCCCGTACGAATCGGTATCGCCGCCTCAATCTTCACGCTCGGACACGATGTTTAATGCGAAAATATATGCATGAATCATTTTTGTCACAGGTCATAACCTAGCACGGTACGTCAAATAAATCCCATAATTTATGTATAGGTAGCGATTTCTTGCTTAATATGTTCAGAAAAGCATTATTTTACCCAAAACTTTCGTCTACATCCAAAGTTTTCGTTTACGAGGAAGGTATCCATTGCCGTAATATGATTGGCTGCCTTAGGTCACGTGTCTGGTTTTGACCAATCACGACCCTTATAGCAGACTGTGGCGAAAAAGCGTCATTAGAAACCAATTTTTATCCAATAAAATTGCTTCTTACAAGTGTGAAAAAATACTCGGCAAGGGTACAGTGATATTGTTGATGTTCAGAGCCTTCGAACGATGCCCGACATCAAACGATTCGCCTCGCATGTTATTCATACGAAGCTTCGAAAACGGAGGTATTTTTCGCTGTTGTGTCATGTTACCGAGCGAAAAGCCACTGATATCGGGAAATAGGCGACCATACATATTTTTTTAAGAAATCTTTTTATAATAATTTTCTGATCACGTGAAATGAAAATATAAAAGAAGAGGTTACGGGCATTTTATGACATGTCACAAATGGAAAAAAATCGCTATAGTTTTTGCTTCTTTCGTGGTTTATCTGGATATAAATGTAAACTTGCATTTTCATCATTAACAGTATTTTTCAAAACCACCACACAAAACTGCCACAGAATACAAATAAGTTGACTTTACGGGAAAAAAGTCGTGTCACGTGGCCCAACTTTATCGCGCGATAACAAAGTATCGGTAAGTGCATAGCTGTGATAAAAATATCTGATTAAATTTAATTTATTGTTTATACTATGAAATATATTTTACAAAAGACAAACAACAAAGTTTTATATTTTATGTTTTATTTGTCCCACGATGTCATTTACCTTTGGAAACGTTGCCAGTACGTATATGCGTCCTGCTTCCGGTGTAAACATTGCCAGTTGAGTTCGCAGATTCACACACCTGACCTCGGGTGTTTTTTGGGGTAGATTAATGAACTCAAGTATAAGTCGGGTCTGATTTTTTACCTTCATTTTCTGGTATCAAATTTCCGACTTATAGTCGGTCATATACGGTAGCTCAGGTCTCGGCCTGATGTCTATCGATGCCCTGGCCAAGAGGCCGTTGAGTGTGACGAGCTGCCGATCACCTTGACGCGCCGAGGTCTACCCGTGTACACCAGGGGAGCCCTGCATTGTCAGGCATTGCCGCCGACCCGAGCACTTACGTATGTATATATATATATATATCTGTATATATATATATACACACATATATGTGTATGCATATACATATATGTGTATGTATGGGTAATTATATAGCGCTATAGGCTATGTTTGACTATATGCTCAGTGCGCTTTTGGAGAGTACTTGGGGAAACCTGATTTATCAGGCTACTCCTACGTGTCTCGGGATCGGGGTTCGGTCTAGAACCGCTGAGCTTCGGCTCCGCGGATTCTCTGAACCCTGTGGGTAGCACCGACCCAGGCTTCGGCACTGGTAGGGCGCAGATTCCCGGCTCCGGTAGTTCAGGTCTCGGCCTGATGTCTATCGACGTCTTGACCAAGATGCCATCGAGTGTGCCGGGTGTGACGGTCACCTCGACGCTCCGAGGTCTGTCTGAGTGCTTGTGAAACCTTGATTTATTAGGCTTCTCACATGTGCCTCGGAATCGGGGTTCAGGCTCGTTCAGTGGACAAGTCGATTTGAGCTTCGGCTCATTTCATTACTTTGAACTTACCACTGAGTAGGTTCGTCCCTGAGGCAAGTGCGAGATAGAATCGCGGCTGTGTTGCCTCAGGTGTTGTCCACGTCGAATACCCGAACCGTTGGAGTTCGCCTCCCGGAGGGAAGCCTGCTTCCAGCAAGGCATCCGGGACAAGGCATCACACTCTCCCGTAAGTCTGCCGTTCTTTCCCCTTCACAGCTCAACGCTGTATGCTCCACTCGGCGCATCTCTCAGCTCTGCTGAGGGAGCTGGTGGAAAGGAGAGCCCGGCGTGATATTTTTTCGTCGGCGACTCTGGGGCGCATCTGGCGGGGGTCAACTCTCATCTGGCTAGGGACTGCATTGTAGCTGTGCCAGCCAAATGATGAGAGCGGTTATGGGCCTATACCCGGGACGTTTCGAGGAATCGGAAGTCTGTTGAGCTTCGTTAATTCCTCAGGTGCCCAGGCATCGCAAGCGTTAAGTTGCCGACTGCTGGGGTTTACTATATTCTGCCGCAAACACCCGGTCGGAGCTGACACACTCCAGTGTCGGGTTACCCGGGAGGCGGCGACAATACTCCGTGCCGAGATCCAGTCTCTGCTGGGCTAGGCAACCAGTGTGGTGGTTTCCAATGGTCAGGAAAATGTGGGGTTTGACTCCATTTATTTCATCGTTGCCATTACGAACGGAATGTTCAGCCCCATTCTCATCTGAGAGCTGAACAAGTTAATAGAGGTACTGTTCTTCAAGATGGAGACACCACGCTCGGTGATCTCATCTGCCGAGACAGGGGATTGGCGCACGTCAATCGACCTCGAGGTCGTGTACCTCCTTGTTCCATTGCACCCTGATTTCAAGATTTACCTTAGGGGACGTGCTACCAGTTTCGTGTGCTCTCCTTAGGCTACATTACGGTGCCAAGGGTGTTCACCAAATTGAGGTTTATTACAGCTCAGATAGCCAGATCGCAGTGCCGGTGTTGTCACCCGTACCTAGGCGACTGGCTCATCGTAGTTTCAGAATAACTTTGAGTCTGGGGACCTCACGATCAGTGTTGGTCACTCTTACGAAACTGGGCGGAATTGTCAACCTCACGCAGTCAGATGGACAGACGTCAGGCGTCTCTCTGAGGGTCCCCACCCCTGGAGACACCGTCGCTCTCAGTCCAGCCAGATACATCCCTACCGGGTAAGGGCAATGTTCTGGGTGACCTGCAGCCTCTTGACGACGAAGTCACAACCTGCACATCCGGGATTCGAATTACCTCTTCGGCCAGACATTCTCACTCTGAACGGGGCGCCACACCCGCATCCTCAGATTCCCTGGGTGGCTTGGCCTCTGTCGGGTATAACACACGGAATTCCTGCAACCGTTGCAGACACAATTCTGGCTTCGAGGCGGGATTCGACACCCGTTCAGTGTGTTGATAGGTGGGGCGCGCTGGTGTGCAGATAGGGGGATTTCGTAATCCCTATTCTGCGGATTTAGTTTGGATATTGGAGTTACTATAGCCTCGTTTTGGTTGAGAGCCTTATGACCTCCACCATTGCCGGGTACTCCATGGCTATTTCCACGTTTCACACCTCGTTCGATGGTGCTCTGCCTAGGCAGCATCCTCGTTACATCAGCGTCGTAGCTGGCATGAACAGGGTTCGACCGCCGGGCGGCGACTCAGCCCACCTTAAAATTGCCACTTATTCTCAATTGGCTGTCTGGCCCTAATTTTTCAAGTTTATCGTCTCTCTCACTTCACTTGTTGGCGTGGAAGGCGACTTTACTTGTTGTGGTGAACTCTGGTAGAAGGGTCGGGTACATCCATGCGATTCCGCTGACCTGACACTGACAGTATTTTATACTGATCATGTCCGTATTCGGCCCCGGATACCTACCACTCTCAGTGCGATATTGCTTTCCACGCGACTGCTCATATCGCGACTTCCACCCTTTACCCAGCCTTCGCGCGGGGACCAATCTTTCGATTGCTCACCCGTGACTGTCACGTAACGAACGAACAAAAGGGATCCGTGACGGGTACCCATATGTTCTGTTTGGTGGCGGAAGACTGGGGAGTCTGCTAGCAAGCGCGCGACTTTATCTCGTTGGCTTGTTTCCGTAATTGTTCGGGTTACAATGATAAGGTTTACCTCCCCTGAGGGGTTGAAGGCAGACTGGGTAGGGCAGATGCCGCTTTGTTGGCAATACACAGCGCACTGCTCAATTAAAAGATCGGTTCTGTCGCTCTTTGGAGCCGACAGAACACCTTCATTCGCCATTACCAACTTGACACGCATTCTAAGGATCGTACTTTCGGTTCGGATCTTCGGTTCTCTCCAGTGGAAGTGACCTGACACCCGACCAAGTTAGTAACTTGTCATTGGTATCGGTTCTGTGTTCAATGTCGATATATTTCATATCACTACATCATGATTAGCCTTACCATCCTTTCGGGTTGGGTCGGGTTTGGGTGTACATACGTCCCTTTACGTCCTCTTCAAGAGAGGCGGGGGTCCGCTTTGAGCGCTTTAACCAGGCATATGCTATTAACCTGTCTTCTGCGGCGATTGGGTACGAACCCCACGGGCACTGTTTGGTATGCCTCTCTTCGAGCGCATGTCACGTGACCAGGTTAGTGTAATGGTGAGCCAACACATGTTCGGCTACGCCGCTATTCAGGGATTTTTGCACGCTTACAGATTTTTCCCTCTTCCCGAGCCTTCCGGTATTTAGGAGTCTGTGTTAATCAGCTTTGTGGGATGGTGGCCTACACTTACCCTCCTCGCCCGAGAGTGTTTGGTGGGGTGTTTTTCACTTTCATTACAATGCATGGCGTTTGTACTCGATTCGATTTCCTCAGAAAGTTTTTAGCGAGGCTAATAATTTCTCTGGGTTTTATGGAGGTCCCCGCAAGCCCTCTTCCAAACAGGAGGGGTGCATTCGAGCATTAGTTTGCAGTACTTATTAGCTCGACTCCTGGGTTATTGGCTTTGTAGCGTTTAAATTTTTTACGCTTTCCCTACCCTTATACCTCTCGCCACGCTTGTCTGGCTGGGGCTATATTAGGGTTGGGAGTTGTTCAGCATGTCCCCATACATTCCTTCCATTGTAATGGTTGGGGGCGGGGTTTTATGTCATAATTGATTTGAGCCAATTGACATATAAGCTTGGGCTCTAGTTCATCACCCGTCTGATTGACATCAGCGGTCAGGTGGCTCGGTGTTTTCTGTTTCCATATCGGGTTGTAGATTTCACTCCACCACGCGGGTTTAGTTGTTGCCAGACAGAATGCCACTCCCGTCTCAAATATCTTTGGGAGTCTGTCATATGCTTATATGTACCCCAAGGAGGACTTCTTCTGAAAAGAATTATACAAACCTGTAGAGGTTATGAATTCTTTGAAGAAAGTCCTCCTGGGAACGACTGCCTACCCTCCCCTCATTCTGTCTGACACGTTCAGCATGAAAAGTGAGTCACGAGGTAGACGGCAAGAGTTACCTGCTCTTGGCTGTGTTGGTCCGGTGGGGCCCTGTAGGGGTGGTCTCACAAGACAAAATGAGTTTTTTGTTTTGTAAATATTTTATTAAAAATATAGTTACAACTGTCGTAGGATTTAAAATGGACATTTTAATGCTTATTTGTACCCCAAGGAGGACTTTCTTCAAAGAATTCATAACCTCTACAGGTTTGTATAAATTCCTGGCCTTGTCAAATAGCAAATCTGGTATCAGTGTAAGTAGGAGATCATAGCTGCATCTGTCTGGGGGAGGCCTTTTCTGTTGCAATAAGTAGGCAGCACTGAAATACTAGACTCTGATATATCTGGACCTCCCCTGGGGCAAGTATTCGGCCCTAAGTCTGCAGCAAATGTCTGTAAATATTCCCAACTTAAAACACATGAAAACATTCCAAAATCATGTTAACATTGGTATATCTAATGTGAAGTACATGTATATCTAATATGAAGTCTATCTAATGTGAAGTCAACTTGTATTTCACTGATATTAAAATAAATAAAAAAGGAATCCATTAATCCATTAACCGGGGTATTAATGTCAGTGCTTTGAGCATACACATTGCATATGAAAGCTAGCATGATATGAGTACACACATTATTATAAAATGGTTTGGAATTCCAGATAAATCCCTATCGCGTCTAACTTTTTAAAGTCAACTGCTGAAAACATACTTGAATGCCATTTGGTCTGTGTTTGTTTATTTTATGTTAGTTATCAATATTGAATTGGTATTGTTTTGTTAATGTTCCTGTTTGGAAGACTGAATGATTTATTGAATTAATTTCTACGTTGTTAGTGATCTTGATGAGAAGTATCGGAAGAGGGACCGTTACGGTGGTGGTGTGATCTCCGATTTCCGTGACAAGGACGGCTATAAGCCTGATGTGAAGCTGGAGTATGTAGATGAGTCTGGACGTTGTCTCAACCCCAAGGAAGCCTTCAGGCAGCTGTCCCATCGCTTCCACGGCAAGGGATCCGGGAAGAAGAAACAGGAGAAAAGGATGAAGAAGCTGGAGGAAGAACAGGTCAGTGTCTTGTTATATTGAAGGATAATGTTACCATGGTTACAAATCAGTTACTGGAGCAAAAGAACACAATTGGGACATGAATGCTGTATCCTTGCTTGAGAGTTGATACACATCCTGTGCAGAGTTGCATCCCCTTATCAGTCCCCTCTTGAATACTATGTAGATGGCTGCCCCTTAATAATGGCATTCAGCAATTTTGACTGGAAATCAAACTCAAATTTAACAACTTTGCCAGAGGTTGATTTTGGTCGTTTTTGGGGGGAAAGATATATGAACAAGAGAATACATTTGGCACAAATATTTGTCTGTTATCGAAAATGTCTAGATCTAATTAAATTATGGGATTTTTCTACTGGCCTATAAATGGAATGTTTAGTCATTTAGTCATTTAGTCATTTATATAATGTTATTCACACTAAAATGAACATGCATGTATGTATAGAGTTTACATAAGTGCTGATGTTGTGAGTTAGTGAAATGTCTAGAATACAGAAATGTTCCTGGTTTTTCAGTTGATGAAGATGATGAGTTCCACCGACACGCCCCTCAACACCTTGTCCTTGCTGCAGGAGAAACAGAAAGCTGAGAAATCACCATTTGTGGTGCTCAGTGGCAACAAGGGATTCACAGCGTAAGTAGCTTGATGTCAGATTAGGACAATAAGTTACAGCAAAATGTAAATAGATATACTGATGGGAGGTGGCATAGGACTGGTAATCATGTTTCTGAAGGAGCGGTTATGGTTGCAAAAGGAAGCAGTTATGGTTGCAAAGGAAGCAGTTATGGTTATAGAAGGAAGCAGTTATGGTTATAGAAGGAAGCAGTTATGGTTATAGAAGGAAGCAGTTATGCTTGCAAAGGAAGCAGTTATGGTTATAGAAGGAAGCAGTTATGGTTATAGAAGGAAGCAGTTATGGTTATAGAAGGAAGCAGTTATGCTTGCAAAGGAAGCAGTTATGCTTGCAAAGGAAGCAGTTATGGTTATAGAAGGAAGCAGTTATGGTTATAGAAGGAAGCAGATATAGTTGCAAAAGGAAGCAGTTATAGTTGCAAAAGGAAGCAGTTATGGTTATAGAAGGAAGCAGATATAGTTGCAAAGGAAGCAGTTATGGTTATAAAAGGAAGCAGTTATGGTTATAGAAGAAAGCAGTTATGGTTGCAAAAGGAAGCAGTTATGATTATAGAAGGAAGCAGTTATTGTTGCAAAAGGAGGCAGTTATGGTTATAGAAGGAAGCAGTTATGGTTATAGAAGGAAGCAATTATGGTTATAGAAGGAAGCAGATATAGTTGCAAAAGGAAGCAGTTATGGTTATAGAAGGAAGCAGATATAGTTGCAAAAGGAAGCAGTTATGGTTATAGAAGGAAGCAGATATAGTTGCAAAAGGAAGCAGTTATGGTTACAGAAGGAAGCAGTTATGGTTATAGAAGGAAGCAGATATAGTTGCAAAAGGAAGCAGTTATGGTTGCAAAGGAAGCAGTTATGGTTATAAAAGGAAGCAGTTATGGTTATAGAAGGAAGCAGTTATGGTTATAGAAGGAAGCAGATATAGTTGCGAAAGGAAGCAGTTATGGTTATAGAAGGAAGCAGTTATGGTTATAGAAGGAAGCAGATATAGTTGCAAAAGGAAGCAGTTATGGTTATAGAAGGAAGCAGTTATTGTTATAGAAGGAAGCAGATATAGTTGCAAAAGGAAGCAGTTATGGTTATAGAAGGAAGCAGATATAGTTGCAAAAGGAAGCAGTTATGGTTATAGAAGGAAGCAGTTATTGTTGCAAAAGGAGGCAGTTATGGTTATAGAAGGAAGCAGTTATGGTTATAGAAGGAAGCAATTATGGTTATAGAAGGAAGCAGTTATGGTTATAGAAGGAAGCAATTATGGTTATAGAAGGAAGCAGATATAGTTGCAAAAGGAAGCAGTTATGGTTATAGAAGGAAGCAGTTATGGTTATAGAAGGAAGCAGATATAGTTGCAAAAGGAAGCAGTTATGGTTATAGAAGGAAGCAGATATAGTTGCAAAAGGAAGCAGTTATGGTTGCAAAGGAAGCAGTTATGGTTATAAAAGGAAGCAGTTATGGTTATAGAAGGAAGCAGTTATGGTTATAGAATAGGAAGCAGATATAGTTCACGCGAAAAGGAAGCAGTTATGGTTATAGAAGGAAGCAGTTATGGTTATAGAAGCAAGCAGATATAGTTGCAAAAGGAAGCAGTTATGGTTATAGAGGAAGCAGTTATTGTTATAGAAGGAAGCAGATATAGTTGCAAAAGGAAGCAGTTATGGTTATAGAAGGAAGCAGATATAGTTGCAAAAGGAAGCAGTTATGGTTATAGAAGGAAGCAGTTATTGTTGCAAAAGGAGGCAGTTATGGTTATAGAAGGAAGCAGTTATGGTTATAGAAGGAAGCAATTATGGTTATAGAAGGAAGCAGTTATGGTTATAGAAGGAAGCAATTATGGTTATAGAAGGAAGCAGATATAGTTGCAAAAGGAAGCAGTTATGGTTATAGAAGGAAGCAGTTATGGTTATAGAAGGAAGCAGATATAGTTGCAAAAGGAAGCAGTTATGGTTATAGAAGGAAGCAGATATAGTTGCAAAAGGAAGCAGTTATGGTTACAGAAGGAAGCAGTTATGGTTATAGAAGGAAGCAGATATAGTTGCAAAAGGAAGCAGTTATGGTTGCAAAGGAAGCAGTTATGGTTATAAAAGGAAGCAGTTATGGTTATAGAAGGAAGCAGTTATGGTTATAGAAGGAAGCAGATATAGTTGCGAAAGGAAGCAGTTATGGTTATAGAAGGAAGCAGTTATGGTTATAGAAGGAAGCAGATATAGTTGCAAAAGGAAGCAGTTATGGTTATAGAAGGAAGCAGTTATGGTTATAGAAGGAAGCAGATATAGTTGCAAAAGGAAGCAGTTATGGTTATAGAAGGAAGCAGATATAGTTGCAAAAGGAAGCAGTTATGGTTATAGAAGGAAGCAGTTATGGTTGCAAAGGAAGCAGTTATGGTTATAGAAGGAAGCAGTTATAGTTGCAAAAGGAAGCAGTTATGGTTGCAAAGGAAGCAGTTATGGTTATAGAAGGAAGCAGATATAGTTGCAAAAGGAAGCAGTTATGGTTGCAAAGGAAGCAGTTATGGTTATAGAAGGAAGCAGTTATGGTTATAGAAGGAAGCAGATATGGTTATAGAAGGAAGCATGGTTATAGAAGGAAGCAGTTATGGTTATAAAAGGAAGCAGTTATAGTTGCAAAAGGAAGCAGTTATGGTTGCAAAGGAAGCAGTTATGGTTATAGAAGGAAGCAGATATAGTTGCAAAAGGAAGCAGTTATGGTTGCAAAGGAAGCAGTTATGGTTATAGAAGGAAGCAGTTATGGTTATAGAAGGAAGCAGATATGGTTATAGAAGGAAGCAGTTATGGTTATAGAAGGAAGCAGTTATGGTTATAGAAGGAAGCAGATATAGTTGCAAAAGGAAGCAGTTTTGGTTGCAAAGGAAGCAGTTATGGTTAAAGAAGGAAGCAGTTATGGTTATAAAAGGAAGCAGTTATAGTTGCAAAGGAAGCAGTTATGGTTATAGAAGGAAGCAGTTATGGTTATAGAAGGAAGCGGATATAGTTGCAAAAGGAAGCAGTTATGGTTATAGAAGGAAGCAGTTATGGTTATAGAAGGAAGCAGATATAGTTGCAAAAGGAAGCAGTTATGGTTATAGAAGGAAGCAGTTATGGTTGCAAAAGGAAGCAGTTATGGTTATAAAAGGAAGCAGTTATGGTTATAGAAGGAAGCAGTTATGGTTATAGAAGGAAGCAGTTATGGTTATAAAAGGAAGCAGTTATGGTTGCAAAAGGAAGCAGTTATGATTATAGAAGGAAGCAATTATGGTTATTGAAGAAAGCATTTATGGTTGCAAAAGGAAGCCGTTTTGATTATAGAAGGAAGCAGTTATTGTTGCAAAAGGAAGCAGTTATGGTTATAGAAGGAAGCAATTATGGTTATAGAAGGAAGCAGTTATTGTTACAGAAGGAAGCAGTTATGGTTATAGAAGGAAGCAGTTATGGTTGCAAAAGGAAGCATGGTTTGTTTTTTTATAAGGAATTGTTTTTTAGGAGTGATTATTGTTGTTTTAAGTTACCATTAAGGGAACAATTATGGTTATTAAAGGAAACAGTTAATGATATAAAGGGAGGAATGACGGTCGTAAAGGATGCATGGATGGCTATAAAGGAGCAGTTACAGTGCTTATAAAGGGAGGAGTTGTTAGTATATTCACTGTTATTTGTTTTGTTGTTCTAGGAACACAACAAGCATTGCAAAGCCCTGATGACTACACAAGCTGTTATGGAGTAGGAGATGGCCTTTGTTGGCGCTGCTGGAACTCTTGTGTTCTAATTAAGTTCAAGGAACCAGTGAACGAGAGACTTCTTGTACATTTCAGTCCGATAAAGGATCACTGGAACAGTGAAAGTCTCTTTGTAACTGATTCCTGGAAGTACAGATGTAGAAGCCAGGGTCAAACTGAGTTTTCATAACCCTAAATGGCATTGAATGTCTAAGGAATATGTGTCAACTGGATATACTTCTGTTTACATTGCCTATCTCTGTGCCAGGTAATGAGTCATTAACTCCACAACAATCCACATCTATCTGAATGCACTAACTTTCTTCTGAATCAGTTGGGTGGGGGGAAATAGCCTTGTGGTTAAATTGTTCATCACCATGTCAAAGTCTCAAGTTAGACCCATAATGGGTACAATATGTGAAGCCTATTTCTTGTGTACCCCTCTGTATATTTCTGGAAAATTGCAAGAAGTGGCGTAAAAGCATACTCACACACTCACTCTTAGCCTCTAAAATAATAACCACTACAAGATAAACAGATGTAAAAGGTAAATAATTTATTAATTTAACAGTGAAAATTTTGGGATGTTGATCATCAGGATTTAACTGCTTTGTTTTGTCTTTAGGTAATTTATACAAAAATGAACTTACTTCAGGTAAATAATTATGATGCCATCCGATGTAATGTGTGTCACTGAGAACATCATTGTAAGAAATATCATGTACAGCATCACCAGAACATTAATGTAAATAAATTCTTGTACAAAAAAACATGGCTGAAAGTGCAGTTTTTTATCTCACCTGACCGATGGTCAAGCAAGCACATCATGTCCTGTTTGTCCAGATAAACATCTTCTCTGGAACCACTGACCAACGAGGGACCAACTTCACATGCTTATCATCGGCTTATCTATGAGATCGGCTAATCTACACTCATATACAGTACTTGTTTCTATGGCTACCATTTTCCATCAGTGATGACACTCCATTTTGTTTGAGAGGTTCAAATCCAATTTTCAATATGGTTGCAATGGCTGCCATATTGAAAAACTCTCGGTATTCATTACTCAACAATTTGTGCTCAAAATGTTATGAAAGATTGGTACACATGCATGTAGATAGTAGGGGTGCTTTAAGATATATGTTATTGAGGGTATTTTTCCTTGTTTTTACCATGCTCTTCAAGTCTGTCAAAGTGCATATTTGCTTTTGTAAGCATCTTCTACCCTGAAATTGCCAGACTGGAGGAGGTGAACTTAGGATGACAATTTTTGTTCTGTTTGTTTGTATGAAATTAATATTTATGGGAAAGAATATTTTAATATTACTGGCAACTGCACATTTTGTTCTGTGGCTGATGTTTATTGATATGCATCAGTACACAGAACAATATTTAAGGTAATTATTATTGAGGCTACCATATGACTGCAAATATTTGTTCTGTGGCTAATGTTACCAGACTGAAGCTGGTTTTATAGTGCTAGCCCACTGAGATACCATCAGTGAACATGAAACAATATTATTGACTTAGCCGAGTCCTTGTTGTACCCATTAATGCCGGTGAGAGACAAACATGGTGATTGAGTGAACACGACGAGTGCCATAGGTGAACAATGTTGACGAATGCCATAGGTGACCATGTTAACGTGTGACCAATATATGCAGCTGCTGTCTGATTGGTTGGCTCCATGTTCCCTAAATCAGCTGCTGTGTAGTCTAGACAAACTACACAGGACCATATAACCCAGGATTCTGGGTTAGAGCACATCCCCAGCACTCACTATATCAATCACTGGTTTGGCTCGTCCAGATGAGTTATTTACAGGCTGCCTTTATATAGATAAACTTGGTGGCCATGGTGTCAGACAACAAACATATAATAAACAATAACACAGGTGACAATCTCTTCCTCAAAGAAACAGGAGCACATTTTGAAATGGGTTCTCCCTTGTGACAACCCCTTGATACCCACTATGCAATATTGACTGCAATCAAGATCAAAAGACAGCTTGCGACTAGTAGCTGGGAAAACACAAGTGTAATGTGCTGGATCACCAACTGTTAAATGAGGTTTGTATAAAAGTGACTGCAACACAACTCCATGAAAAAAATGTTTATTATGTAAAATATAACGTGATAATGATAAAATGCAAACCATTACTGCAACAGATTCTGTTGAGATGCTGAGCCTGTCAGAAGGACACAGCTTAATGTTGCACATGGGTCCAATAAAAGAAATGACACCATGCATTCCTTGTCCACAAATATACAGGGATGAGAATTTTCCGCGGAATTCCAGGAATTTCATCAGGCCAAGGGTCATTTTTGTGAATCGTCTAAATCCGATAGATGCTAAACCCCCGGCTAGTTTTCAGAGTTTTTCTCAAAACTTCATTCTCATCCCTGAATATAGAAGCATTTATAACAATATTTAAAAACGTTTTATGTGTTTATGAAAATTTGGCTTTTAAAAACTCTGGGAATGTTTTTCTGTTGTAGATGTTTCATAATTTCTTGGTTTGACAGCATAGATATTTGGAGAATAGCACTGTGGTTTCTGGATGAGCAGTACAGAAGGGAGACTAGGGCATTGTGGAGGGGTATCACAATATTACAGCTGGAAAGTGGAGTGGGCCAGAGTTCATTCCATGCTCTCTATACTTGTTAAACCCACGGTCCTAAATAGCTCTGATTTGGTTTAACGAACGATCATACTAGTAGTCTAAACCATTCACCCTTACTATGCACAGTGGAGAATGGCACCCAAAGCAAAAATTTCACCCACAGTAATATTTACACAATTTCAAAACACCTGAGCACAAACACAGGCAGGTTGATCTGATACGTCCCTCTCTCATTGGTTCTGAATACAATCATACATACACTTGCAGTAATGTTTAGAGGTAGTTCAGGCTGCTTAACCCGGCTGAAAAACTGTAGTTAGATTCAGTACTCACATAAGGATAATATATGCACTTATGCTGTCAGTGAAATGAAGGTCAGTAATATTTAGGCCAGACCAATTTTATTTCTTGTGTTACAATCCACCGGTTGTATTTTTTGAAGAATAAGAAAATAATAATTAATTTTCCCCGCTCAAAAAATAAAATTTTATTATTTTCATTGGCCAAAAATGTAAATGTGCAAGAAAATGTTTTAGATTGTTTTTTGCCCCATATAAACTTCATAAATTGCCCAAAGTAAAATACTTTTAGTATTTATAAGGAATATTACTTTGACTGGTGATTTTTATATTTATTGTTTTCCCTCCTGCCTTTAGGTTTTCTGAGGACAAAAATCTGTAAAACAAGAAATAAAATTGGTCTGCATTAAAAGAGGGGGTAATAAATAATTGACGTCCACATGCTCATATATTCAACAGGAAATTATAAACACACACAAGACGTAAATAATTACACAGTTACAGAAAAACTAGATGTCTGAAAATAGCTTTCCACTAAAACCCTATATACTTTAATTGTACACCACCAGACATACATACATGCACAGAGGATAAGATGCACATTTAATCAATAATACGTTTTGTCTGATGACGTGGTAATGGTGACGTGTCAGAGTTATCATTCCCCATGACAATTTCATGTCAGATGTTAAGAAGAGATACATGTGGTTCAAATCAAAACATAGAACAGGTAACAGAAGAGGTAACAGATTCATTTCAACACGGGAGAAATAGTGCAACCTTCAGCCAAGCCTAACAATGACATGCATGTTTGAAGCTTTTAATAAAACCTTTGGCTGAGGTGAGCTGTAAACACTGATAAATATAACAAGATATGTAGACAAATGCATACATGTGAAAAATGTGATTGTAAACTCCATGTCAGCATCTCAGATGATGTGGAGAATTATACATAAATCCCATTCATGATTATGACAAAATAATCATTATAAATTCATTATGCAAGTAGAAAATACTGCTTACTGAAAGTCGACCAGAACATCAAATGATCATTGTAAAGTGACATGATAGATTAGGATTAGTGAATTAGTGTTAAATGTACTGACATTAAGCCAGTATCAGCTTGGCACATTCAAGCATTCCCATCTGTAGGACAGTTCCATTGTGTTTCAATAATGTAAAATACTGCTTACTGAAAGTCGACCATAAAAACGAATGATCATTGTAAAGTGACATGATAGATTAGGATTAGTGAATTAGTGTTAAATGTTCTGACATTGAGCCAGCATCAGCTTGGCACAGTCAAGCATTCCCATCTGTAGGACAGTTCCATTGTGTTTCGATAATGTACAAGGTCCATGCTACTCAACTTTCGATAGGGATATTAGTTGTATTCCATGATGAACTGACTGACTGAGTTTGGGCTTTTAGCAATATTCTAGCAACATCATGGCGGGGACACCAGAAATGGGCTTCACACATTGTATCCATGTGGGGATTCGAACCCGGGTCTTCGGCGTGACGAGCCAACGCTTTAACCATTAGGCTACCCCACCGCCCCTCCATGATCAACAGATACAGAAGAGGATAATATTAAAACACAGGCACAAATGTTGATGGGTAACCCTATCAAAAGTTGAGTGGTATATATCTGTTTCAGGCACATTTACGTTCACACACATGTACTTCAGACAATCAACTGATGTCTCACGATGCAAGTACCTCAAGCTGTGCCATAATGTAGCAATGTTATCTGGGCTGAGCTGATTTTTGTAGGCCATGTATAAATGTTCATGTTTCTCAAAATATGTAAATCACTAATTCTGAAACTCATTACATTTAAAAGTCTAAAACACTTGGTACCAGTCTTTAAATTCACTTATGATGTTGATGAATTTCTTTGCTTCAGATATCTGATCTGGGTTTTAAATGAGTGGGCAGTGGTAGTAGTATTGTTTTGATGACATTGTCTCACCGAGTTTCCAAAGAGGTGGGTAACACTGAGATACAAAAACTTTGTATAGCTTAGCATCACAATGAAAATTCAGGGCTGGTGATGGGAAACTCGGAAAAGATATGGAGAGCCAAACATTGTAATAACCCATTGTATATATTTTGAACAACTTTAAAGCACTGAGGTGGCAAATCGACAGTATGTTGCACTTATTTTTGCCACAAGAAAGGCTTGAAACAGTAACTGTAGCCATGAACGCTTTCATAATCATTGATTGCGATGATCTTTCAAATTATGACAAACTGCTTTCATAACAGAACTCTTCCTGAATATATTGCCTTCATAACCTACAGTTTTCATAACACACTGCTTTCAGAATGTACTTCTACTTCTTTTACACATTGATTTCTTAATAAGCTCCTTTCACAAACTACTGCTTCAACAATTAACAGCTTTCATAATATACTAAGTTCATAATACATACACAAGTACAATATTTCTAACATAACAAGCAATTGTCCTGATTAAATGGTTCTCCAAGGAACTGATTGCAACCCGTCAACAACTACAAACAAGCAACAACACAATAAAATCACTACTAACATAACACATACAACACATCATACTGCTGTATGGATGGGTCCAGTCACTAGCACTTGCACTCCGCTGGCACATTTATGCAATATGCATCATATTTACATTTTATTAGAATCCCCAGCTTGAATCTTCAATAAGCACAAAATAGAACATACAATGTACATGCTACATTAAACTCATCCTCGATAATCTCCAGGGTATACGTTATGATCACTCTCCACTATACCCTGGATGCATCCACGGCTTGGGGCGATGATTTTATTACCTCCCTTTGCTGGCTTTTTATCCAGTCAGGTGCCTACGCTGGGAAGTTGAGCGTACCAATCACTACTCACTTTCGCGTCTTAAATTATCTAACCGTTTAAACTTGGCAACACAATTGATGCAGAGGTACTCTGAAAGAAGTAGAAGGAGTTCTTTCATATATTCTTTTTAAAGTTTCAGATCTGTGAATTTGTCTTTATTATTTCCCAAAAAATCTGAGTGGCACTGCCAACAAACCTTTGCAACTGCGACCGCAATCTTTGTTGACACTGGCAAGCTCGGTTGTAACGGCGGCTTAGCTGATTGGCTACTGTGAGAATGCGGAGCCAGCCAAGGGAGGTAATAAAATCATCGCCCCAAGCCGTGGATGCATCCAGGGTATAGTGGAGAGTGATCGTAACGTATACCCTGGAGATTATCGAGGATGCATTAAACTGTGCAAACAACAATGTCCCATCCGTGTTGTGGTCAAAGGCAATGTTGTCTTTGTTCCCAGAGTGTTGTGATTTAACAGCAGTATGACATTAAACACAGTGGCCCCTGTCCTGGAATATCACAGAGTTCACACATGACCAGTGGCAGATGGTCTATTGTTTGTGACGATCTGTATCATAGAATGGTTATTCTGGTTCATAGGCCAGCACTGGGGCCAGCCATTTCTCTACCACCCTCACATCTGTCTTCTTCCTCTCAGCGTAGTCTTGTACCTGGAGGAAGAAACAAAACTGACTTTGTGAGATTCACATGAACCATGATCATAAACTCTCCCAACTGATCTCACTCACCAACTGTTCTCACTTTCCTGAATGATCCCATTACCCAAGTGATCTCACTCTCCTGAATGATCCCCCCCATTACCTAAGTCATCTCACTCCCCTGAATGATCCCATTACCCAACTGATCTCACTCTCCTGAATGATCCCATTACCCAAGTGATCTCACTTTCCTGAATGATCCCATTACCCAAGTGATCTCACTCTCCTGAATGATCCCATTACCCAAGTGATCTCACTCTCCTGAATGATCCCATTACCCAACTGATCTCACTCTCCTGAATGATCCCCCCCATTACCCAAGTGATCTCACTCTCCTGAATGATCCCATTACCCAAGTGATCTCCATCCCTTTACTGAATGATCTCATTCCCAAGTGATCCCACTCTCCTGAATGATCTCACTTTCCTGAATGATCCCATTACCCAAAGTGATCTCATTACTCTCACTCTCCTGAATGATCCCATTACCCAAGTGATCTCACCCTCCTGAATGATCCCATTACCCAACTGATCTCACTCTCTGAATGATCCCATACCCAAGTGATCTACACCCATTACCCAAGTGATCTCAGTGATCTCACTCTCCTGAATGATCCCATTACCCAAGTGATCTCATGATCTTTCCTGAATGATCCCATTACTCAAGTGATCTCAACTCTCCTGAATGATCCCATTACCCAAGTGATCTCACTTCTCCTGAATGATCCCATTACCCAACTGATCTCACTCTCCTGAATGATCCCCCCCATTACCCAAGTGATCTCACTCTCCTGAATGATCCCATTACCCAAGTGATCTCACTCTCCTGAATGATCCCATTACCCAAGTGATCTCACTCTCCTGAATGATCCCATTACCCAAGTGATCTCACTCTCCTGAATGATCCCATTACCCAAGTGATCTCACTCTCCTGAATGATCCCATTACCCAAGTGATCTCACTCCTCAACTGCTCTCACTCTCACAACTGCTCTCACTCTCACAACTGATCCCACTCTCACAACTGATCTCACTCTCACAACGGTTCTCACTCTCACAACTGAACTGATCTCACTCTCACAACGGTTCTCACTCTCACAACTGATCCCACTCTCACAACTGATCTCACTCTCACAACTGTTCTCACTCTCTCTCCCCAACTGATATCACTCTCACTCTCACAACTGATCTCACTCACTCTCACAACTGATCCCACTATCCAACTGATCTCACTCTCACAACTGATCTCACTCCCCAACTGATATCACTCCCCAAATGATCTCACTCTCCCAACTGATATCACTCCCCAAATGATCTCACTCCCCAACTGATCTCACTCCCCAAATGATCTCACTATCCAACTCCCCAACTGATCTCACTCCACAACTGACAACTGCTGTCCCTCCCCAACTGATCTCACTCCCCAACTGATCTCACTCCCCAACTGATCTCACTCCCTTACTGATGTCCCTCCCCAACTGATGTCCCTCCCCAACTGATGTCCCTCCCCAACTGATGCTCCTTTCCACTATTTAATGAGAATCAGAACCAGGTATTTTCCTGCCACTCACCTGGTCTCGGTCCACCTTGCCCACCGAGAAGTAGGAGGAGCATGGGTTGGCAAAGTACAGGCCAGACACTGATGCAGCAGGGTCCATGGCGAGAGACTCGGTCAGCTTGATGCCGACGGAATCACCATCTAGCAGCCGCCACATTGCCTGCTTCTCTGTGTGGTCAGGCTGGCTTGGGTAGCCTGGGGCCGGCCGAATTCCCTGGAAGTCAGATAGAATTAGTGCAGGTGTTACAGTTAGTGCAGGTGTTACAGTTAGTACAGGTGTTACAGTTAGTACAGGTGTTACAGTTAGTGCAGGTGTTACAATTAGTGCAGGTGTTACAATTAGTGCAGGTGTTACAGTACCCTGGAAGCAAGTGACAACCACAGAAGAATCTATGTCGAAACATCGCCTTTCACAGAATAAAGAAGTTGTATATCCATAAAATTATCATCATTCTGAATACAGAGTCGACAATCTTTTTTTTTCATCCCAATGACCAAGTATCAAACTCCTGAACTTCCACTCTCCAGGCAGACAGTTTTCTAGATTATGATGGCTGTCTATGTGAGCACGAGACACATTAAACTTAATCTCACATTTATTATCAAACTTGGTTCAGGTAACCCTCTCGCCTATCAGCCAATCAGTAGTCCAAGCATCGGAACCGTGATCACATACCACAAACATTTCAGACAATTCTTCTGACAACTATGAATACAAAAAGTTCTACTCATCACAAACAACCCTACATAGAAGTGAGATGAAACGGTATAACAGTGTTTCATGTGATGTTCAATATGACTGTACTTACACAGTAATATACATGGATGTGTGTGGCACCTTAATGTCTATAGTTCTATAATTCTTTCCCAATGAGATACCATCAAGTATTTCTACATGGATACCCATACCAGACACAATGACTCCAAGCTGTTCTAGTTTTATCTCCCTTTATGCTGACCACTAGACAGAGTAGCATCAGTTAGAGGTGCAACCAGGAGATGAACATATCACCCTCTCCTCCAGGCTAACACACTATCAACAGACCCAAGACTATACAAGGAACAATGAGTGAGTGAGTGAGTTTTACGCCGCACTCAGCAATATTCCAGCTATATGGCTGCGGTCTGTAAATAATCGAGTCTGGACCAGACAATCCAGTGATCAACAGCATGAGCATCGATATGCACAGTTGGGAACCGATGACATGTGTCAACCAAGTCAGCGAGCCTGACCACCCGATCCCGTTAGTCGCCTCTTTCGACAAGCATGGGTTACTGAAGATCAACATTCTAACCCGGACCTTCACGGGTCCTACAAGGAACAAACCAAGACGGGAGACCAGTAACACAAATACACCAAACAGCTTGTCTCCATTGCCACAGTGTACAAAGCTATCTCAGCACTAAGGTGATCGTTATGTCATAGTCGTAGGGCTGAGATCACTTTGTGCAGCAGGTACCTGTACAACAGACCCAATCAGGTTCATGTTAAGGCAACAGTCAGTATACCTGATATTTGATTTTATGTAGATCGTGAGCACTCATGTTTTCGTCAGTGCAGTAGCCCCAGAACTCCTTCCGTACCCGCTCATGCATCTCTTCAGCATAGGCCTGAAACAGAATTATCAGGAATCATCATCAGCCATGTTGAATAGATCCTAACGAGTCCCGTGATTTGGTGAGAAAAAGCCATTATCTTGAAATTCCAGATGGTTATGCTTCTGTTAACCCATTGACAATTTGTCAAGGAAGACAATGGATAGTAGAGGATGTTTCATCAAAATCGTTCACATTTCAGAATATCATAAAGTGGGATTTAAATAGTATGAAATATCATCTTACCTCTGCCAGTCTGTCTACGAGTGCCTTTGCCATAATGATGCTGTAGTCATCGTGCTGGGCTGTAAATCTGAAGACCACAAACAGTGACTCAGTCTAGCTGTGCTTCTAATTCAGGTAAGAATTGACTTCAATGTGTTTTGTGATTATGAAGTTTTCATGCATAGAAACCAACGTGTGTACTATGTAACTCTGTATGGCATATTACAGAAAGTGTGTACTATGTAACTCTGTATGGCATATTACAGAAAGTGTGTACTATCTAACTCTGTATGGCATATTACAGAAAGTGTGTACTGTGTAACTCTGTATGGCATATTACAGAAAGTGTGTACTAGGTAACTCTGTATGGCATATTACAGAAAGTGTGTACTGTGTAGCTCTGTATGGCATATTACAGAAAGTGTGTACTAGGTAACTCTGTATGGCATATTACAGAAAGTGTGTACTATTACAGAGAAAGTGTGTACTATGTAACTCTGTATGGCAGTACAGAAAGTGTGTACTGTGTAACTCTGTATGGCATATTACAGAAAGTGTGTACTGTGTAACTCTGTATGGCATATTACAGAAAGTGTGTACTAGGTAACTCTGTATGGCATATTACAGAAAGTGTGTACTGTGTAACTCTGTATGGCATATTACAGAAAGTGTAACTCTGTACTGTATGTATTACAGAAAGTGTGTACTGTACTCTGTATGGCATATTACAGAAAGTGTGTACTGTGTAACTCTGTACAGAAAGTGTGTACTGTGTAGCTCTGTATGGCATATTACAGAAAGTGTGTACTGTGTAACTCTGTATGGCATATTACAGAAAGTGTGTACTGTGTAACTCTGTATGGCATACTACAGAAAGTGTGTACTATGTAACTCTGTATGGCATATTACAGAAAGTGTGTACTGTGTAACTCTGTATGGCATATTACAGAAAGAGTGCACCTCATCATCACTCCATAAATGCAAAAACATACTGAAGTCAATTCTTATAATAATTATGTGACAGACTCTTATTTGATAACACACAAACAACCACAGACAATGGTACTAAATCAGTGACACAGCTCAGCACAATAATACAACACAACCCTGCTCATTATATTTTTGGAAAAGTAAATCCCAGACTACCTGCATTAGCCAATTAAATGACACAGCATCACTTGCATTTATTTATTCAGTTTTATTGGGATGAGAAAACTATGTAGATGGTTCAAAGGTTAATTAAAACACTCTTCCTCAGTTCCAGTTTAAAAAATGTTAAACCATGGTTTTGGAAAAGCCCTTTTTCAACCAAAACCTCACAGTCATTTTTTAACTATTACCTAATCTAAACTAAACTAAAAAACTAAATGTATTTCTGTTGCTAAATATGTTTATTAATAAAGGCTATGGGAACACCTACTGCTGACACATCTCACTCGTGCCGAAGCCTGCAGAAACAGCAAACAATCCAACATAGTCCTCTACACTGCTGGACTTGGGGGCCACGAAGTCAGAAAGACACAGGTATGGGTCCGTCGCCTGGGGCTCTTTCTCGGCCTGATCGTCAAACATTGATATATCAGTCAAATAGAAAAGTCAGGCAAATATATATGTACTTTTATGTAATTTATTTTTCAAATTTTGTTTTGACTCAAAATGTCCTTAGTTTAAAACATATACTGCACCAACATGTGTAAAAGATGTGAATGGAGCTTTAGAGTTTCTGTCCCTTTAAAAGGTTTCTATTTAGCAAGAACACACTGTACATGGCCTAACTGAACTACAACATACTTCTATACCACTGTTCCAGCAACATCGAGGGTTTATTCTTCCCCAGAATCCAAACATGAAACACATGGCAAGAATCAAATTCCACACAAATAGGTACAGGGTCTCAGTAACACTTTACAAGAATACATTCCCGCCATTTTGTCTCACCTGTTGTCTCAGGCCATACAACGTTTCTATCTTCTCTCCATTGTCATCATACACCTCAATGTCATCCCCGACGCTGTTGGCTCGGTAGAAAGCGATGACACCACTGGCACGGAGTTTCTTCTCCTTCACAATCTTCTCCAACATCCTCTGTGCCTCGTCGAAAACCTTCTTGGCTGTCTCACCTGAGACAAGAGGAAGACATGAACACACACACAGAACCTGCTTCCTGTGTGAGACGTGCTGGCCCCTGGCAAAGATACCTCGGCACTACTTCGACCCAGAAGCATGGCTTTCTTCTGGTCCCAGACAGGGATGCCTTGCCAAGTTTCATCCATAATATATCATCCTGGCTGCAGATTACAATGCTCTTTGTAAAGTGAGAGAGGGAGTTAGCTGGGTTTCACACCACTCCTGCAATATTCCAGTAATATCACAGAACTGGAAACACAGAAATAGGCTTCACACACAGAACCCATGTTGAATGAGTGAGTGAGTTTAGTTTTATGCCGCTTTTAGCAATATTCCAGCAATATCACGATGGGGGACACCAGAAATGGGCTTCACACATTGTACCCATGTGGGGAATCGAACCCGGGTCTTCGGCGTGACGAGCGAATGCGTTAACCACTAGGCTACCCCACCGCCCCCCCATGTTGAGAATTGAAGCCATGCCCAAGGCATGATGACTAAGTGAACCCTTTGTCCTTTTGTAAAGTAAATCTAGTAGTCAGATAGCATTCTGACTTCTGACCCATATCCTTACCACTGACTGACTGACTGAGTTTAGTTTTACGCCGCTTTTAGCAATATTCCAGCAACATCACAGCAGGGGACACCAGAAATAGGCTTAACACATTGAACCCATGTGGGGATTCGAACCCGGGTCTTCGGCGTGGGGAGCCAACGCTTTAACCATTAGGCTACCCCACCGCCCCCCATATCCTTACCTACATCCTTATCGTTGAAGATCTTGGGGTATCCCCTGTTGGGATATTTCCCCCGGAGCTGCCAGACATCGAAGAAGGGCTTCCAGTCAATGTAGGGAATCAAGCGAGACAAGTCATAGTCTTCAAACTTCTTTACACCAAAGAAGGTCGGCTGAACTAAAACACGTTCAAACAGATATGAAGGTCTTATGTGGCAGAATACATTGTTGTGAATTTGTTTGTAGTGATCGTCACTAGCAGCAAATGACTGAAGCACTAGTAAAATGTCCAATGCTTTCAGTAGCATGGAGTTCAATTTAGCTGACTGACTGACTGAGTTTTGGTTTTACGCCGCTTTTAGCAATATTCCAGCAACATCACTGCGGGGGACACCAGAAAAAACAGGCTTCACACATTGTACCAATGGGGGATTCGAACCCGGGTCTTCGGCGTGACGATCCAACGCTTTAACCACTAGGCTACCCCACTGCCCCAGTTCAATTTAGAGTTATCAGCTCTAACAACATTTTACTTGTTCCTTCTAAATGATGATGATGCTTATCATAGTGAGTGAGTGAGTTTAGTTTTATGTCACACTCAGCAATATTCCAGCTATATGGCAGTGGTCAGTAAATAATTGAGCCTGGACCAGACAATCCAGTGATCAACAGCATGAGCATCAATCTATGCAATTGCAAGTCAGTGAGCCTGACCACCCGATCCCGTTAGTCGCCTCTTACGGATGCTTATCATAAGTAGTCTTACTTTGGTACATCCATTCTGCCCGTGAAGGTCCGGGTTAGAATGAGCCTTCAGTAACCCATGCTTGTCGTAAGAGGCGACGGGTGGTCGGGTGGTCAGGCTCGCTGGCTTGGTTGACCCATGTCATCGGTTCCCAATTGCGCAGATCGATGCTCATGCTGTTGTTCATTCGATTGTCTGGTCCAGACTCGATTATTTACAGACCGCCGCCATATAGCTGGAATATTGCTGAGTGTGCGTAAAACTAAACTCACTCACTCACATCCATTCTATTCCCATGAATAAAAAATGCTGGTGTTTTCCACTACAGAGATGCTGCGACTTACTTGGTGTAATATCTGCCACCCAGTCGATGTTCATCCCCTTGTCACGGGCCTTGCTCAGCTTCAGGAACTTCCTTTCCTGGGAAGTAAGGAGAATATGGGAACTTATTTAACTAAGTGAATGATGTAAGATTCATCATTGTCAAAAGGACCGCCTCCATGGTGTATTGGTTAGAGCGTCCACCTGGAGAGCGGAAGGTCGCGGGTTCGATCCCCGACCGCGTCATACCAAAAGACGTTAAAATATGGTACTTGTTGGTCCCTGCCTGGCGCTCGGCATTAATGGGTACAAAAAGGACTGGTTGGCTCGGAGGCAGTATAATGTGTCTGAGTGGGGTATTCATGCTCAACTGTGGCATGGTATCTCAGTGGGCTAGCACTATAAAACCAGCTTAAGTCTGGGCTAGTACAAGCAGCCGCACATACACATACACACGCATGCACGTCGTCATATGAGCGAAATATTCTCAAGCACGACGTTAAACCCAATTTCACCTCACCTCACCATTGTCAAAAGACAATCATTAGATTAAGTCAAAAGATAACACAATCATTAAGAATAAGACGAAACTGTCCCTTGGCCTAAGTATATCCCATATGAGAATCATGATGGTCACTTCTGAAATCGCATTAACATTTAGAGAAACATTCCTGACATCCTACCTTCAGAGAGTCATAGTGCTCTATTCGGATGTCCTCGTATTCCTCGCTGATGTCTTCAGTATATTCATCATATACAGTCTCATTCATTAGAGCCGAGCACTGAAACACAAGGATTTGTTCATGACGAGTTACCACCCAGACAGACCTGTTCAATGACAAGACTTGCTAAGCAACTGCCTAATGAGGAACCGAACTGAAATCTCCATCATGACAAACACCTGAACTCCATCACTGCTTTTCAATCTCAATACCCCAGCTATTTCTGATACATCATACCTAAACGATACAATAAGGTGATCACAGTACACCGGCTGATATGTTTAGGTCCACTGTTCTCTCCTACAAGGGTATAACACTACTGTCCAACCACCTACCACCACGACACTCTTGGAGGCATCAAGTACATGGATCGTGGGCTGCTTGTAGCGAGGGGCAATCTTCACTGCTGTGTGTTGTCTGAAAGGAATCAATATATTTACAATTTGACTTCTGAACAAATCATCATATAGACAGTTGGTATGATAAACCGTATAACTAAAGTTTGGTTCTCTCTCAATCCAAGCAACCTTTGAATAATTATGATATGCAAATACAGTGAAACCTGCCAACACCGGCACCCGTCTAATCCGGCACACTATCAAAACTGGCATAAAATTTTGGTCCTGCCATTTTACAAAAATATTATGATCATTAAAACATTGTCTAATCTGGCACCTGTCTATTCCATATTCCGGCACGACTTTCCGGTCCCAACAAGCAATTTTAACTGTAATGAACACTGTCTAAACCGGCATGGGTATGAGCAGTCGAATCAAGGACCCATAATCCAATACACAATTAATTCTCTGGGCACGCTAGATAATCAGGAAGTAGTGATTGCGCAGTGAATCAAACACTCGTAGGATTACTGCATTTATGCTTAATAAAAACTGGGGAATTGCATTAACTGTCTTCATCTGTCAGAGAGTAAATTAATAGGCATTGGTTGTATTGACTCATCAGTCACTTTCTGTGTCATGATGGCTAGACCAGCTAAGCGGGCACGTTTGGAGTTAACGCTTGTTAAAAACTTTCAGCTTATCAATGACTTTGATACTCTTCCTCAGCCCTCTCAGAAAGAACTTGCAGTTAAATATCATATTGGCAGGCAAACTGTTTCGGACATTTTGAAAAAGTGTGATGTTTATAGATCCAAATTTGAAGAAAACCATATTATACAGAAAACGAGTGTAAATGGCAGCCATGTTGGAAAATGACCGTCACTGTCTAATCCGGTACCCTGTCTAAACGGGCATTATATTTCGGTCCCGTGGGATTTCACTGTATAGCATTCACAACTAATTCAACTTCAAGTCCGTTCTCCATGTTGAGGTCCAAAGTAACTAAATGAATACCATCTCCTATTGGCTTATTCTATTTTCAAGTCACCCGTGAAGGTCCGGGTTAGAATGATCTTTCAGCAAACCATGCCTGTTGTAAATGGCGACTAACGGGATCGGGTGGTCAGGCTCGCTGGCTTGGTTACAGACCGCCACCATATAGCTGGAATATTGCTGAGTGCGGCGTAAAACTAAACTCACTCATTATTTTCAAGTCAGTCCTCCTTGTTAACTCTACTATAATCAAATTGATACCATCACCTTTTTTGCTTTCAAATGGCATCTGTAGGATTTACCTTATCTCTTCTACGCACATGTATGATTTTCTACGCACATGTACCACTTTTATAAACTGTTGCAATTAAGTGTTGCAGGGGATTGTGTTATGGCTCGGTGCATCACATGACACAAAACACTGCACTATTGTATAACCCTGACGTCCAGATGGTCATACACCTACTTGGATGTGGTAGCTCCACCAATGAGAAGAGGAATTTTCATCCCAATGCGGTCCATCTCCTTGGCAACATGAATCATTTCATCCAATGAAGGTGTGATCAAGCCAGACAGCCCCACTATATCTGGAATAGAGAATATTGTAATACTCAAAACTAAAAGACAAAGCTATCAAGTATGTCCTTTTTGTGTGTCAAAACTCCTGAAATTATTAAAATTCCGACTTTTAAAAAGTTACTTCATCATCAACGACCTTTACCTTTAATGTCAAGCTATCGTGTGATGTCCTTGTGTGCCAGAAGATAGATTTTTGTTGTTTAATGCTGCACTCGGCAATATTACAGCTGTATGATATCGTGTGATGTCCTTGTGTGCCAGAAGATAGATTTTTTTTTGTTTACTGCTGCACTCAGCAATATTACAGCTGCATGATATCGTGTGATGTCCTTGTGTGCCAGAAGATAGATTTTTTGTTGTTTAATGCTGCACTCAGCAATATTACAGCTGCATGATATCGTCTGTTGTCCTTGTGTGCCAGAAGATAGATTATTTGTTGTTTAATGCTGCACTCAGCAATATTACAGCTGTATGATATCGTGTGTTGTCCTTGTGTGCCAGAAGATAGATTTGTTGTTGTTTAATGCTGCACTCAGCAATATTACAGCTGTATGATATCGTGTGATGTCCTTGTGTGCCAGAAGATAGATTTTTTGTTGTTTAATGCTGCACTCAGCAATATTACAGCTGTATGATATCGTGTGATGTCCTTGTGTGCCAGAAGATAGATTTTTGTTGTTTAATGCTGCACTCAGCAATATTACAGCTGTATGATATCGTGTGATGTCCTTGTGTGCCAGAAGATAGATTATTTGTTGTTTAATGCTGCACTCAGCAATATTACAGCTGCATGATATCGTGTGATGTCCTTGTGTGCCAGAAGATAGATTATTTGTTGTTTAATGCTGCACTCAGCAATATTACAGCTGTATGATATCGTGTGATGTCCTTGTGTGCCAGAAGATAGATTATTTGTTGTTTAATGCTGCACTCAGCAATATTACAGCTGTATGATATCGTGTGATGTCCTTGTGTGCCAGAAGATAGATTTTTGTTGTTTAATGCTGCACTCAGCAATATTACAGCTGTATGATATCGTGTGATGTCCTTGTGTGCCAGAAGATAGATTTGTTGTTGTTTAATGCTGCACTCAGCAATATTACAGCTGTATGATATCGTGTGATGTCCTTGTGTGCCAGAAGATAGATTATTTGTTGTTTAATGCTGCACTCAGCAATATTACAGCTGTATGATATCGTGTGATGTCCTTGTGTGCCAGAAGATAGATTTTTGTTGTTTAATGCTGCACTCAGCAATATTACAGCTGTATGATATCGTGTGATGTCCTTGTGTGCCAGAAGATAGATTTTTTGTTGTTTAATGCTGCACTCAGCAATATTACAGCTGTATGATATCGTGTGATGTCCTTGTGTGCCAGAAGATAGATATTTTTGTTGTTTAATGCTGCACTCAGCAATATTACAGCTGTATGACAGTGGTCAGGAAATAATCAGATCTGGACCAGACAATCCAGTGACAAACATTATGAGCATTATTGACACATTCCCAATGCAGTGAACCTGACCATCTGATCCTGTTGCATCTTAGACAAGCACAGGTTGGTGAAGAACTGTTTTAACCTGCAACTTCACCATGTGTAGCATAACTATAAAGTACCTGACAGAGGGCACATTGTTGAAAAACCAATTTAAAACGAAGGTCAAATTCATAGAGGTATCATATTTTGAAGCAACCTTGGTCTTATTTACAGGTGTTCATGATAAGAGTTATGATCTACAAAGTAATTCAACCTGCTTTCTCCTGAATGGCTGTCTCTAGAATCTTCTCACAAGGGGTCATGACGCCCAAGTCGATCACACTGAAAGAAAAAATGGCTGCCACATAACAATTTGTTGGCAACACTGCAACAAGGTACATGCAGTTCTTTCAAGTCAACCTTGTTTAAGGACATCGCCAAAAATAACAATATTCTAATTATTAGATGGATCAATATTTCACATTAATTTCTTAATAATGTGAAACGTGTTGAGTTAACCTGATAAAAGACAATTTTGATCAATGTCATCACAAGCAAGACGGATTGACCTACTTGTAATTGTTGCAGCCAAGCACAACACCAACGATGTTCTTCCCAATGTCGTGCACGTCCCCCTTCACTGTGGCCAACACAACTGTCCCGACATATGCACTTGCCTACAACAAAGGATATGTCAAAGGTCAAGTACATCAATAGTTTGTGGCGTTTGTAAATCATGAATGAAATATTTTGATATCACTCCTTTTTTCATGCAAGATTCAGTTTTCTGACCAAAACACTGCACTGTTAAGCAATTAACAAAGATGCTCTAAAGAATGAACTTGCATTGGTCATGTGAGTGAGTGAGTTTAGTTTTACGCTGCACTCAGCAATATTCTAGCTATATGGCGGTGGTCTGTAAATAATCGAGTCTGGACCAGACAATCCAGTGATCAAAAGCATGAGCATCGATCTGCGCAATTGGGAACCGATGACGTGTCAACCAAGTCAGCAAGCCTGACCACCCGATCCCAATAGTCACCTCTTACGACAAGCATGGGTTGCTGAAGATCAATATTCTAACTCGGACCTTGACGGAGTACATTGGTCATGTGTTTATTAGGGGCAAATTGAACAGGGAGTTCTTGAGTTTTTTTAACAGGGAGTTCTTGGGGTTTTTTAATGGATGAGTTCCTATGATAAAACTGATGCACACTCATTTAAATAGTAAATCAATTCTATAAATCTGTTTTCATACAAAGTGGACCAAATGTGGTATGATGTCACACCTTGCAAAACACTCTCTATACAAGACTTTTAACACAATGACCAGAACACAAGTGCCTTAACAACAGTAACAAACAACTCACCAAGTCATCACATCCTCCTGAGTTCTGCAGATTATTCTGTCTCTCCTCCTCCATGAAAGGAATCAGGTGAGCTACGGCTTTCTTCATCACTCTGGCCGACTTGATGACTTGAGGTAAAAACATCTTCCCAGCTCCAAACAGATCGCCTACCACACTCATTCCCTGTAACATATATTGATGAAGGTGAGCTACAGTATGCACCAGTCAAACACATTGAAACTGATACCCTGTAATCATACATATGTGAATAAGGTGAGCTTCAGTATGCAACAGTCCCACACATTGAGACTGATACCCTGTAGTCATACATATATGAATAAGGTGAACTACATGCACTTTAATTTGTCACTCCTGAGAAATCTGATACTGCATTTGTAACAAATATCTTTAATTTGTAAGGTGAGCTACAGTTCACAGATAACTACAAGATGACAGCAGGTTGGGCACAAATCACCTACAGTAAGGCTCCAGTTCCACAAGGCTTACGCAGCATGGAACACCAGAACTCTACAGACAGAAAGATGTGCAGGAATTATCTCAAACTTTATAACCAAACAACCATATTAAACTCGTCAATACTACTGGACCTATTTGGTGGCGAATGTGTTTAGGTTATCTTTCAAAATCAAATCATGATTCAATACACTGGACAATCAAGACAAAATTTTGAATGTCATTGAATCAAGACATGGTGCCAATGTGCAGATTCGTGGGGCGTACCTTCATGAGGGGTCTCTCGATGACGTTGAGTGGCCGGGGATATAGAACCTTGTTGCATCGAGCCTCCTCGGTATCCGCTACAACATACTTGTCAATTCCCTAGAGAAGAGGAACAGGTCACAGAGGTCACACTGCATCTTGGGATACCTGGCGTATAGTGATTTCTACCTGCTTCTCACACTTATACAAGGTGTTTATCGTGTGTATCCCAGAAGGGTTAGATTGTTAAAAGTGTTATCTAAACTCTGTTATTCTGTAATATGTTGATTATTGACATTGGCACTGACAATATCAATATTCAAATTCTTTATATGTAATTGTGTTGACAATAACCACACTTTCCGTATGTCACAAATAAGTCCCATTGTTGACAAGAGCCACATTGTCAGTATGTCACAAATAACTCCCATTGTTGACAAAAGCCACATTGTCAGTATGTCACAAATAAGTCCCATTGTTGACAAGAGCCACATTGTCAGTATGTCACAAATAACTCCCATTGTTGACAAGAGCCACATTGTCAGTATGTCACAAATAAGTCCCATTGTTGACAAGAGCCACATTGTCAGTATGTCACAAATAACTCCCATTGTTGACAAGAGCCACATTGTCAGTATGTCACAAATAACTCCCATTGTTGACAAGAGCCACATTGTCAGAATGTCACAAATAACTCCCATTGTTGACAAGAGCCACATTGTCAGTATGTCACAAATAACTCCCATTGTTGACAAGAGCCACAATGTCAGTATGTCACAAATAACTCCCATTGTTGACAAGAGCCACAATGTCAGTATGTCACAAATAACTCCCATTGTTGACAAGAGCCACATTGTCAGTATGTCACAAATAACTCCCATTGTTGACAAGAGCCACATTGTCAGTATGTCACAAAGAACTCCCATTGTTGACAAGAGCCACATTGTCAGTATGTCACAAATAACTCCCATTGTTGACAAGAGCCACATTGTCAGTATGTCACAAATAACTCCCATTGTTGACAAGAGCCACATTGTCAGTATGTCACAAGTAACTCCCATTGTTGACAAAAGCCACATTGTCAGTATGTCACAAATAACTCCCATTGTTGACAAAAGCCACATTGTCAGTATGTCACAAATAACTCCCATTGTTGACAAGAGCCACATTGTCAGTATGTCACAAATAACTCCCATTGTTGACAAGAGCCACAATGTCAGTATGTCACAAATAACTCCCATTGTTGACAAGAGCCACAATGTCAGTATGTCACAAATAACTCCCATTGTTGACAAGAGCCACATTGTCAGTATGTCACAAATAACTCCCATTGTTGACAAGAGCCACATTGTCAGTATGTCACAAGTAACTCCCATTGTTGACAAGAGCCACAATGTCAGTATGTCACAAATAACTCCCATTGTTGACAAGAGACACATTGTCAGTATGTCACAAATAACTCCCATTGTTGACAAGAGCCACAATGTCGGTATGTCACAAATAACTCCCATTGTTGACAAAAGAGCCACATTGTCAGTATGTCACAAATAACTCCCATTGTTGACAAGAGCCACATTGTCAGTATGTCACAAATAACTCCCATTGTTGACAAGAGCCACAATGTCAGTATGTCACAAATAACTCCCATTGTTGACAAGAGACACATTGTCAGTATGTCACAAATAACTCCCATTGTTGACAAGAGCCACAATGTCAGTATGTCACAAATAACTCCCATTGTTGACAAGAGACACATTGTCAGTATGTCACAAATAACTCCCATTGTTGACAAGAGCCACAATGTCAGTATCACAATGATAAAACGTCCCATCATTAACAAGAGCAATAACTCCAGTATGTCACAATGAAAAAACTCCCATCATTGACAAGGGCCGCAATGTCAATGTCACATTATTGACAAAAATCACATTGTCAGTGTGTCACAATGATGATAAGCCTCACATCAACTGTGTACCACTGTCATATGTCACCCTCTTGCTGTGGTATACTATTATCCAAAACAACATGGACTTGTTTACACATACAGGTTGGCCTGCTGTGTGGGCACCCACCTTGACAAGGGAGTGCTCCAGCCTATCCTCCACAGACAGCTTTCTCCATTCATCACTCACGACAGCCTTCTTGGCATCAGCACCCATAGACTGATAACAAATACACAATAAGGCTTTAGACTGATAACAAATACACAATAAGGCTTTAGATTGACAACAAATACACAATAAGGCTTTAGATTGACAACAAATACACAACAAGAAGACAAAGTCATCAATATCCCCCGCAATGGCAAAATACTCTTCATGATTATGTCTACGAGTTATGATTATGTCAAATATTTATGTGTGTATATAGAAAAGTGGAAGGAGAGTATTGAAAGGTTTTGAAAGTTCTGCTCCAGAAAGAGCACTATCACCAATTTCAGTCTAAGTCATACTTGTTGCCATAAACGCCAAAAATATTTTACCGTATATGACCGTCTATAAGCCGACCCCATGGATAAGCCGACCCCCAAACTTGACCCTCAAAATCAGTGTCAAAATCATATCTCTCATGGATAGGCCGACCCCCCGCGATGTGTTGCGGCCAACAGAGACCAGAGTACCCGGTAAGTATGTTCCATCAACGACGAGACACCATTACGAGAATATTACATAATAAAGATTACCGGTGTTTGTTTACCTTTTTTTAACGATCACTGCTTGCATCAACAACGAGATGCCATTTGGAAAGTGGATATACAGCGTAAGTGTTGGTGAGAATATTACATAATAAAGATTACCGGTGTATTGTGGCAACATGTGTTTGTGTTCCTTTTTATATCCCGACGATCACTGCTTGCATCAACAACGAGATGCCATTTTGTGAAAAAGTACCATCGGTAAATAAAAACTGAAGTCAACTTTTGTTTCAAAATATATTATTTAAGTGTCCATATTTCATCTATATATATATGACAATAAGAAAAATAGTCCACTAACAATAAACACTGACATTTCTGCAAGAGAGTTCTGAGATTTTCACAAGTCATCGGCCGTAAACCCATCAAATTCGTGTCACTGTCCTCCCCATATACTGTAAGTCGATCCACATTATTCAAAGAATTCACTGTCATATATATTGTGTCTACTCAATGGATCGAAACGAAGTGTAGTTGACAGAAAATGCATTATATATTTTGCTTCTCTAAATATCATATTTATTGTAGCAACAAACTGGCTTGCTTATTTTACCCCATTCAACAATCACAAACTGATTACGCCTCGTTCCATGTCACGTGCTTACCTTGCGTTCATGATGGTCCGTATAACCTTAGTGTTGATTATATATTTTTACATAAAAACTATTACACAATGCTAGGATATATTTCTTTGGGTTAAATAATAGTATTCAATCAATAGAATTCATCCCGTTATATTATTGTGCATGTTTGAACTTGTTCAAGGGAAACGTGGTGCACAGCTGATTGCTATTTCCGGCTTTGTGTATCGGAGACAAATACGCGACGGTAATCTTAATTAATTTATACAGCAAAACTGTAACTAAAATTACACAATGCTAGGATATATTTCTTTGGGTTAAATAACGGTATTCTGTATTATATTTTACTGATGACTGCGTCAGAATTCGTCCGTTATATTATTGTGCATGTTTGAACTTGTTCGGCCGGAAACGGTGCACAGCTGATTGCTATTTCGGCTTTGTGTAATGCGAGACAACACATACGGTAATCTTAATCCTGCAAATAAAACAATGCCCAGCAAAACAACTTATAACTTAAATGGTAAATAATCTTGTCTAGTGATGTTTAATTGCAAATTTAGCGCCTCTACTGACAAAGTCGTCTTCTGTTGTTTGTTCCCTTGAAGTGATAATAACGATGTTGTTTTCTTACCCTGGAAAAAAGTTTGACTGAAAGTGTAACTCATGGATAAGACGACTCCCTTCTTATTCAGAATTCCAAAACTACCAAAAGGCACCAGTACACCACCAGATCTATCTATGTGCCAAGTTTGGTGAAGAAATAGTGAACAGTTTTAGAGTTCTGCTCCGGAAAAAAGCACTATCACCAATTTCAGGCTAAGTCAAACTTGTTGCCATGGAAATGCCAAAAATATTTTATTCAGAATTCTAAAACTACCAAAAGGCACCAGTACACCACCAGATCCATGTATGTGCAAAGTTTGGTGAAGAAATATTGAACGGTTTTAGAGTTCTGCTCCGGAAAAGACAAATGTGCACGGACGGACGGACGGACGGACGGACGGACGGACGCACGGATGGAGTCCATTTTAATACCCCCCGCAAAACGCGTTGCGGGGGATAATAAGGCTTTAGATTGACAACAAATACACAATAAGGCTTTAGACTGACAACAAATACACAATAAGGCTTTAGACTGACAACAAATACACAATAAGGCTTTAGACTGACAACAAATACACAATAAGGCTTTAGACTGACAACAAATACACAATAAGGCTTTAGACTGACAACAAATACACAATAGGGCTTTAGACTAACAACAAATACACAATAGGGCTTTAGACTGACAACACATGCACAATAAGACTTTAGACTGACAACAAATACACAATAAGGCTTTAGACTGACAACAAATACACAATAGGGCTTTAGACTAACAACAAATACACAATAGGGCTTTAGACTGACAACAAATGCACAATAAGACTTTAGACTGACAACAAATACACAATAAGGCTTTAGACTGACAACAAATACACAATACTTTAGTGAGTGAGTGAGTTTAGTTTTATGCTGCACTCAGCAATGTGCCAGCTATATGATGGCGGTCTGTAAATAATCGAGTCTGGACCAGACAATCCAGTGATCAACAGCATGAGCATCAATCTACGCAACTGGGATATGACATGTTCAACCAAGTGAGTGAACCTGATTCACTGAACTAAATACACTAAATAACTATATATAAACTAAAATAATGCAATAAATGCACTAAGAATGACAAATTTGAGAGCAAATCAAGATTCATCTTATTCCACAAAGATAACTGTCTGGTACAAACTGAACCAACACATTCAGGTTTCATGTCCACATCCCTTGACAAAATAACTGAAAAAGACAAGTAAATGTTGTCTGTCCTCATGGTTGACAAGTAACATTTGAGGGCTATAGTTCTGAATCATTTCCCGAAATTTCACTTTTGCAACGAACTGAAAAACTAACAGAAAATGTAAACACTGTTCACATTTTTGTCTTGTCCAAGCATTATTGGCTAATAACTCTGTTGCAAAATGATTTTTTCAGTTTTCAGTCTTCAAAAACAAACATCCCCATTACACTAATTTTGAATCCTGGGTCCCGTTCCACAACGCTACAACATTCGTAAGCCTATGATAAACTACATAGTTACGACAACTCGTAACATTATGAACGTTTTGTGGAACAGACCCTGGATTAATCCTGGTTACAACACTTCATGTAGATTTGTGATTCAACCTAGGGACCTCACCTCAGCAAATACCAGCAGTTTTTCTGTACCCTCTGGGTCTTTATTCCACAGCAAGTTTTCACAGAGTTCCAGAAGTTTCTTGTCAATGTCGTCATACACGGGCAGACAGCCAGCATTGACGATGCCCATGTCCATACCGGACTAGAGGGAAGAAACACATTGTCAGGTACTGTCATAGATACTGATCTCCTGTGTCCCAACATTTAATGTCATAGATACTGATCTCCTGTGTCCCAACATTTAATGTCATAGATACCGATCTCCTGTGTCCCAACATTTAATGTCATAGATACTGATCTCCTGTGTCCCAACATTTAATGTCATAGATACTGATCTCCTGTGTCCCAACATTTAATGTCATAGATACCGATCTCCTGTGTCCCAACATTTAATGTCATAGATACTGATCTCCTGTGTCCCAACACTTAATGTCATAGATACTGATCTCCTGTGTCCCAACATTTAATGTCATAGATACTGATCTCTGTGTCCCAACATTTAATGTCATAGATACCGATCTCCTGTGTCCCAACATTTAATGTCATAGATACTGATCTCCTGTGTCCCAACACTTAATGTCATAGATACTGATCTCCTGTGTCCCAACACTTAATGTCATAGATACTGATCTCCTGTGTCCCAACACTTAATGTCATAGATACTGATCTCCTGTGTCCCAACACTTAATGTCATAGATACTGATCTCCTGTATCCCAACACTTAATGTCATAGATACTGATCTCCTGTGTCCCAACACTTAATGTCATAGATACTGATCTCCTGTGTCCCAACATTTAATGTCATAGATACTGATCTCCTGTGTCCCAACATTTAATGTCATAGATACTGATCTCCTGTGTCCCAACATTTAATGTCATAGATACTGATCTCCTGTGTCCCAACACTTAATGTCATAGATACTGATCTCCTGTGTCCCAACACTTAATGTCATAGATACTGATCTCCTGTGTCCCAACACTTAATGTCATAGATACTGATCTCCTGTGTCCCAACATTTAATGTCATAGATACTGATCTCCTGTGTCCCAACATTTAATGTCATAGATACTGATCTCCTGTGTCCCAACACTTAATGTCATAGATACTGATCTCCTGTGTCCCAACACTTAATGTCATAGATACTGATCTCCTGTGTCCCAACACTTAATGTCATAGATACCGATCTCCTGTGTCCCAACACTTAATGCACCAACACCTTGATAGCATACTACAGTAACACTGCTAACAACAGTGATAGCATAATACAGCAACACTGCTAACAACAGTGATAGCATAATACAGTAACACTGCTAACAACCGTACCTTGATAGCATGGTACAGTAACACTGCTAACAACCGTACCTTGATAGCATGGTACAGTAACACTGCTAACAACCGTACCTTGATAGCATGGTACAGTAACACTGCTAACAACCGTACCTTGATAGCATAATACAGTAACACTGCTAACAACAGTACCTTGATAGCATAATACAGTAACACTGCTAACAACACTGCTAACAACAGTACCTTGATAGCATAATACAGTAACACTGCTAACAACAGTACCTTGATAGCATGGTACAGTAACACTGCTAACAACAGTACCTTGATAGCATAATACAGTAACACTGCTAACAACAGTACCTTGATAGCATGGTACAGTAACACTGCTAACAACCGTACCTTGATAGCATGGTACAGTAACACTGCTAACAACAGTACCTTGATAGCATAATAATACAGTACAGTAACACTGCTAACAACAGTACCTTGATAGCATGGTACAGTAACACTGCTAACAACAGTACCTTGATAGCATAATACAGTAACACTGCTAACAACAGTACCTTGATAGCATGGTACAGTAACACTGCTAACAACCGTACCTTGATAGCATAATACAGTAACACTGCTAACAACAGTGATAGCATAATACAGTAACACTGCTAACAACAGTGATAGCATAATACATTAACACTGCTAACAACAGTGATAGCATAATACAGTAACACTGCTAACAACCGTACCTTGATAGCATGGTACAGTAGCACTGCTAACAACCGTACCTTGATAGCATGGTACAGTAACACTGCTAACAACAGTACCTTGATAGCATGGTACAGTAACACTGCTAACAACAGTACCCTGATAGCATAATACAGTAACACTGCTAACAACAGTACCTTGATAGCATAATACAGTAACACTGCTAACAACAGTACCTTGATAGCATGGTACAGTAACACTACTAACAACAGTACCTTGATAGCATAATACAGTAACACTGCTAACAACCGTACCTTGATAGCATGGTACAGTAACACTGCTAACAACAGTACCTTGATAGCATGGTACAGTAACACTGCTAACAACAGTACCTTGATAGCATAATACAGTAACACTGCTAACAACCGTACCTTGATAGCATGGTATTGTAACACTGCTAACAACCGTACCTTGATAGCATGGTACAGTAACACTGCTAACAACAGTACCTTGATAGCATAATACAGTAACACTGCTAACAACCGTACCTTGATAGCATGGTACAGTAACACTGCTAACAACAGTACCTTGATAGCATAATACAGTAACACTGCTAACAACAGTACCATGATAGCATAATACAGTAACACTGCTAACAACAGTACCTTGATAGCATAATACAGTAACACTGCTAACAACAGTACCTTGATAGCATGGTACAGTAACACTGCTAACAACAGTACCTTGATAGCATAATACAGTAACACTGCTAACAACAGTACCTTGACAGCATGATATGGTAACACTGCTAACAACAGTACCTTGACAGCATGGTACAGTAACACTACTAACAACTGTACCTTGATAGCATGGTATTGTAACACTACTAACAACAGTACCTTGATAGCATGGTACAGTAACACTGCTAACAACAGTACCTTGATAGCATGGTACAGTAACACTGCTAACAACAGTACCTTGATAGCATGGTACAGTAACACTGCTAACAACCGTACCTTGATAGCATGGTACAGTAACACTGCTAACAACCGTACCTTGATAGCATGGTATCGTTACACTGCTAACAACCGTACCTTGATAGCATGGTACAGTAACACTGCTAACAACAGTACCTTGATAGCATGGTATTGTAACACTGCTAACAACAGTACCTTGATAGCATGGTACAGTAACACTGCTAACAACTGTACCTTGACAGCATGATATGGTAACACTGCTTACAACAGTACCTTGATAGCATGATAGAGGAAAACACTGTGCATAGCTTCTCGGATTGTCTCTTTGCCTCTGAACGAGAAGGAGAAGTTGGACACGCCCCCACTAACTCGGGCTCCTGGCAGGGTTTTCTGGGAAATAGAAGTACAAGACAATTGGTATGACATTTTATACATATACTATTCACACATTCAGGACCACACATTCTTATTCATATTTACAGGGGCGGTGGGGTAGCCTAGTGGTTAAAGCGTTGGCTGGCCACGCCGAAAACCCGGGTTCGAATCCCCACATGGGTACAATGTGTGAAGCCCATTTCTGGTGTCCCCCGCCATGATGTTGCTGGAATATTGCTAAAAGTGGCATAAAACCAAACTCAGTCAGTCAGTCATATTTACATGGCATGCAATGACAGATTAACTACAATAATACAGAGAATTAGCTTGTCCTTAAATTCTTTTGAATAGTACCAATATATATCCAGAACAGACTTTTATACCTCGAACTTGATCGTCTAGATTGCACCTAACATTGAAAGAATATCAAACAAACAAAATATACATAATTAATACAAAACTGAATGAATCAACTCCTCTATCAATATGCTTCTATGGAACACTCACCTTGATGATTTCGATGGCCTTTATGAAGTCTATGCCATACTCGTTGTGCTCGTCAATACCAGTTGCAATGGTGAGGATATTGGGGTCGAAGATGATGTCGTTAGGGTTGAAGCCCACTTCGTCCACCAGGATGTTGTAGGAGCGTGTACAGATGGCCGCTTTCCTCTCATAGTCAGTAGCCTGAAGGGCAAACAGACATATCAGCCATGTTGCTGGCACGAAAACGTACTCAGATTTTTTAATAACCTCTATTTACCGAGTCTGAGTTCTGAGTTGAGCACGAAACCGGATTTGAGCATGAGATCGTACTCAGGAAAGTTTTATAACCTTAGAATCAGTAAGTCAACTTTAATCATTTTAATCTCTGATGGTTTAGTTTTCTAAAAATTTTGTTGTTTAACATACATTATATAGTACCTGTACATCCAGTCTGTGTTATGTCTAAGGTTACATTTTACACATTTTTATCCTTGCCTAATACTGGTTAGCGCCATCAAATCGAGTCAACCCTGATTGCCAGAAATATTTGTTTATTTGCTTGTTGTTTAACGCCACACCCAGCATTATTCCGGCCATACAGCGGCAGTCTGTAAATAATTGAGTCTGGACCAAACAATCCAGTGATCAACAGCATGAGCATCAGTCTACACAATTGGGATACGATGACGTGTGTCAACCAAGCCAGCAAGCCTGACCACCCGATCCCATTAGTTGCCTCTTTTGACAAGCACATAACATATGTAATTTGTCACGACTACATCTCTAATATATCCCCACCTGGCCTTCTTCATCAAACGCCATGACAACGACTGCTGCTCCATACTGCTTGACTTTTCTGGCCTTGGCCTTGAAGTCGTCCACCCCCTCCTTGAGACTTATACTGTTGACAATACACTTCCCCTGCGTGCACATCAGCCCCGCCTCCACCACTGCGAAGTTGGACGAGTCAATACACAGGGGCACCTGCAAACAGAACATTCAAAACATACATACACATTGGAGAGGTGTGCAGTCATCAATATCATGCTGGCGCATGTTGGCCCTATTGTTTGAGGCAGCCCAATTTATTGTGCAGAGTTACGTCCCTTTGAGACACCAGACCTCTTTGATCATGGCCTGACTACACTAATTTTGTTTCCAGGTTTGGAATCACCATATCCATGCTTGTATTTGACTATTAGTGTGCACCTCCAAGACCTGCCTCACAACAGGCTTTCCTCTACATTTAGCTGTGATATAATTGGAATACTGTTCAAAGTCACTTACCAAATTCACTCATAATTGATCAGGTAAAGCACTAGTCACTGGATTATTTCTCATTTTAAAAAAATGAGAACAAGTTAAAAAAAATAAAGAATACATACGAAAATTATGACCCAAGTAAGACAATTTAGACCTAATTGTGAGAGATGTATACGAAAAAAACCCAACTACATATTGTTTAAATCGATAAAGGACAGTGGAAGGAAAGCAAAAAGTGATAGACATGGTTCATATTTACCAGTTTTGTAAAATGAATGAGACAGGAAGAATTATAAGTGTGATAATTCTGGGATTCAACATGCAGACATTTAATGTTAAGATACTGTTAACCAGTAGACATTACTGAACTAAAGCGCTCCAGGGCTTTACACAGTACCTTTGCAATATCAGGTTCAGATGAAATGAGATTGACAAACTTCCGCATAGCCGACACCCCATCCAGCATCCCTTCGTCCATGTTGATGTCAAGTACCTGGGCTCCATTCTCAACCTGTATCTTAGCAACACTCAGTGCTTCCTGCAACACAAACCAAGTACATATCTGGAAGGGCACACCATTTCAGCAACAATGTAGGGTTTCTACATTTACATTCTCAACCATTCTCACATGAGCACCTCCCTTAGCATCAACACCCTTATTGCAATCAAACACACATAAAAAGCTGATATCAAATGAATCTGCCTAGACCATTGCATTTCTGTAGTAAATAGGTTGCACCTTACACTGAACTAGTAGAAAACAGGGTGCCCCTTACACTCAACTAGGAGTAAACAGGTTGCCCTGTACAATGAACATAGTGTAAACAGGTTGAACCCTACATTGAACAGGAAGCAAACAGGTTGCACCTTAATTTGGAGTAAGAGTAAACACACCTTACACTGAAGTAGGAGTAAACTGGTTGCATCTTACACTGGGCAGGGAGTAAACAAGCTGCACCTTACATGAAACAGGGAGTAAACTGGTTGCACCTTACATGAAACATGGAGTAAACTGGTTGCATCTTGCATGAAACAGGGAATAAACTGGTTGCACATTACATGAAACAGGGAGTAAACTGGTTGCCCCTTGCATGAAACGGAGTAAACTGGTTGCACCTTACATGAAACAGGGAGTAAACTGGTTGCATCTTATATTGGACTATGAGTAAACGGGTGCACCTTACACTGAACAGGGGGTAAACACACTGCACCTTAACAATGAAGTAGGAGTAAACTGGTTGCATCTTATACTGAACTACAGAACTGCCATATGACAAGGTCTCACCTCATAGTTCCCATTCTTGATCAGTCTACAGAATCTCTTCGACCCAGCAACATTGCACCTCTCACCGATGTTCACAAAGTTGGTGTGTGGGCCGATATAGGATGGCTCAAGACCTGAAATGATCATAACTTATGACTTCAAACTTTTCAAATTAATATCAAGAATCTGTTCAAATTAATATCAAGAATCTTTTTGCTATTTGCATATTGCAAATAAACCAATAACCTTTGACCAATAATCCCCTCCAGCAAAACAAGATATGACCTTCATCTGGACTGTTAACATTTAGTTTATATTACAAACTAAAACACTTTGTCTAGTGAAGTGCTATGCATTCAGACATCAGTTCAGTCATCAGTTCAGACATCAGTTCAGTCATCAATTAAGACATCAGTTCATTCATCAATTAAGACATCAGTTCATTCATCAGTTCAGTCATCAGTTCTGACATCAGTTCAGTCATCAGTTCAGTCATCAATTAAGACATCAGTTCAGTCATCAATTAAGACATCAGTTCATTCATCAGTTCATTCATCAGTTCAGTCATCAGTTCAGTCATCAGTTCTGACATCAGTTCATTCATCAGTTCAGTCATCAGTTCAGTCATCAGTTCAGACATCAGTTCAGTCATCAATTAAGACATCAGTTCATTCATCAATTAAGACATCAGTTCATTCATCAGTTCATTCATCAGTTCAGTCATCAGTTCTGACATCAGTTCATTCATCAGTTCAGTCATCAGTTCAGTCATCAGTTCTGACATCAGTTCAGACATCAATTAAGACATCAGTTCAGTCATCAATTAAGACATCAGTTCATTCATCAGTTCAGACATCAGTTCAGTCATCAGTTCAGTCATCAATTAAGACATCAGTTCAGTCATCAATTAAGACATCAGTTCATACATCAGTTCAGTCATCAATTAAGACATCAGTTCAGTCATCAATTCAGACATCAGTTCAGTCATCAATTAAGACATCAGTTCATTCATCAGTTCAGTCATCAATTAAGACATCAGTTCAGACATCAGCTCAGTCATCAATTAAGACATCAGTTCAGTCATCAGTTCAGTCATCAATTCAGACATCAGTTCAGTCATCAATTAAGACATCAGTTTATTCATCAGTTCAGTCATCAATTCAGACATCAGTTCAGACATCAGTTCAGTCATCAATTCAGACATCAGTTCATACATCAGCTCAGTCATCAATTAAGACATCAGTTCAGTCATCAGCTCAGACATCAGTTCAGACATCAGTTCAGGCATCAATTAAGACATCAGTTCAGTCATCAGCTCAGACATCAGTTCAGACATCAGTTCAGTCATCAGTTCATACATCAGTTCAGTCATCAGTTCAGTAATCAATTAAGACATCAGTTCATACATCAGCTCAGACATCAGTTCAGACATCAGTTCAGTCATCAATTCAGACATCAGTTCAGACATCAGTTCAGTCATCAATTCAGACATCAGTTCATACATCAGCTCAGTCATCAATTAAGACATCAGTTCAGTCATCAGCTCAGACATCAGTTCAGACATCAGTTCAGTCATCAATTCAGACATCAGTTCAGTCATCAATTAAGACATCAGTTCATTCATCAGTTCAGTCATCAATTAAGACATCAGTTCATACATCAGCTCAGTCATCAATTAAGACATCAGTTCAGTCATCAATTCAGACATCAGTTCATACATCAGCTCAGTCATCAATTAAGACATCAGTTCATTCATCAGTTCAGTCATCAATTCAGACATCAGTTCAGACATCAGTTCAGTCATCAGCTCAGACATCAGTTCAGACATCAGTTCAGGCATCAATTCAGACATCAGTTCATACATCAGCTCATACATCAGTTCAGTCATCAATTAAGACATCAGTTCAGTCATCAGTTCATACATCAGTTCAGACATCAGTTCAGACATCAGTTCAGGCATCAATTCAGTCATCAATTCAGACATCAGTTCAGACATCAGTTCAGTCATCAGTTCAGTCATCAATTCAGACATCAGTTCATACATCAGCTCAGTCATCAATTAAGACATCAGTTCATTCATCAGTTCAGTCATCAATTCAGACATCAGTTCAGACATCAGTTCAGTCATCAGTTCAGTCATCAATTCAGACATCAGTTCATACATCAGCTCAGTCATCAATTAAGACATCAGTTCATTCATCAGTTCAGTCATCAATTCAGACATCAGTTCAGACATCAGTTCAGTCATCAATTCAGACATCAGTTCAGTCATCAATTAAGACATCAGTTCATTCATCAGTTCAGTCATCAATTCAGACATCAGTTCAGACATCAGTTCAGTCATCAATTCAGACATCAGTTCTTACATCAGCTCAGTCATCAATTAAGACATCAGTTCATTCATCAGTTCAGTCATCAATTAAGACATCAGTTCATACATCAGCTCAGACATCAGTTCAGACATCAGTTCAGTCATCAATTCAGACATCAGTTCAGTCATCAATTCAGACATCAGTTCAGACATCAGTTCAGTCATCAATTCAGACATCAGTTCAGACATCAGTTCAGTCATCAATTCATACATCAGTTCAGTCATCAGCTCAGACATCAGTTCAGACATCAGTTCAGGCATCAATTCAGACATCAGTTCATACATCAGTTCATACATCAGTTCATACATCAGCTCAGTCATCAATTAAGACATCAGTTCAGTCATCAGCTCAGACATCAATTAAGACATCAGTTCAGTCATCAGCTCAGACATCAGTTCAGACATCAGTTCAGTCATCAATTCAGACATCAGTTCAGTCATCAGTTCAGACATAAGTTCAGACATAAGTTCAGGCATCAGTTCTGAAATCAGTTCTGAAGTCAATTCAGACATCAGCACAGACATAAATTCAGTCATCAGTTCATACATCAGTTCTGATGGCAGTTCAGACATCAGTTCAGACATCAGTTATGACGTCAGTTCAGAAGTCAGTGCTGATGTCAGTTCTGGTCAGTTCTGACATCAGTTTTCAGAAGGCTGTGCTATGTATCAGGGCCAATGTCCTGGCCATTCTCATCCTGTGTATTGTCTACTTGCTGAGTGTGTATTGGATGTCTATTTGTTGAGAGGAAGACAATCACCTGAGAGCAGCATGTGACCTGTGTGAAGGCTGGACGGAGGGACCCTAGGCTTGAACTTGGACACAGCTTCAGCAATTGCCCTGAAAAACATCCAAACTCTTCATAAATCTACAAATACATCATACTAGTATATGAGACACACTCATATCAAGTGCTATTAAAAAAAAGAATGGAAATAAAGAAGGGAAATCTCTAGTGTTGCATGTCACAGCGTGTGTACTCACTTGATGTGGGCTGGGGTTGTTCCACAGCACCCACCCACAATGTTCACCATCCCAGCCTTGGCAAACTCCTGGAAAACATATGTCACTTTTTCAAAATAATTTTCTGGAGGTCATTTCAGATGAAAGTAATAAAACATTTTCATAACTTTTAATACTGCTACCATGATACAAAATCAATAATATATCTGCAATAGTTGAAGGCAATATTCCATAAAATAATAAAGCAGTGTGAGATGTAAACATGAGATGAGCGTCCCTTTAAATACAGCGATACCCATGGATCACATCATGTGACACAGTAAGTTAATGAGAGCCATTTTGGAATTGGCGTCAGCGCGCTGCATGTGTACATCAGTCTTGTCTTGTCCTCTGTAGTAATGCATGTTGAATACATTTTTGTGTGCTGGCCAATCGCCCATCTTGATTGTTATCCCTCACAGTACGTGCGATTTAAGAATGATTATAAGAAGATTCCAGACATATTACAGCTGGGGATGCCAAATATGGATGTCACACATTGTACCCATTTTGCGAACTGAATCAAGGTCTTCAGGAATGGCTTCCCAACTAGGTTGATCTACAGCCCAAATGGAAACATAAAACCTCACTCGCTGATTTAAACTACTAAAGTTGAAGAACACTGATTTCGTCATATGTCTGTTGTTAATCTATCATGACTAGTGGGTACTGAACACACAGCCTCCCTATTGTGGGTGTTTTGTGAAATATACATGGTAAGTTGTCTCATGCTGACCTTTAGATGGCCAGCAGTCATCTCGGGAGTCTCATCGTAGTCGCCAAACGTGTTGGGTAGACCTGCAACGCAAGGGATTGTTGGTTCATTGCCATCATTATTAAGATGGCTTCATATGATAGACTTGAGTTTGCTGATTACACACAGAAGGTTTTGCTTGGTGAACATTGCAAAACATTTGGTGAAATAGTTTGTATTGGTTGACATAATGTTGCTGAGCAAAAGAATGAGTCTTCTACATGTGAATAGCGGAAAACATGTTTGTCACAGACAACAAAGATGATAATGTGTGGATATCACTGGAGTTTCATGAACTGGTGTTACAGATGACACACCTGCATTAGAGTAACAGGTGTGGTGGTTAGAGCGTCCGCCCGGAGAGCTGAAGGTCACAGGTTCGATCCCCAGCCGCGTCATACCAAAAGACGTTTAAATATGGTACTTGTTGGTCCCTGCCTGGCGCTCAGCATTAATGGGTACAACAAGGACTGGTCGGCTCGGAGTCAGTATAATGTGTCTGAGTGGGGTATTCATGCTTAACTGCGGCATGGTATCTCAGTGGGCTAGCTCTATAAAACCAGCTTAAGTCTGGGCTAGTACAAGCAGATCGGCATTAGGGTAACAGAGACACCTACACATACACCTGCATTAGGGTAACAGATGACGTACCTGCATTAGGGTAACAGATGACACACCTGCATTAGGGTAACAGATGACGTACCTGCATTAGGGTAACAGATGATGTACCTGCATTAGGGTAACAGATGACGTACCTGCATTAGGGTAACAGATGCATTAGGGTACCTGCATTAGGGTAACAGATGACATAAGCTGTTGTATTGTTGCTGACAGACTCAATAAATGGACGCATTTCTGTAGCACCGAGAGCGCAGTTGAGACCAAGGCTGAAAAAAAACAAAGAAACAAACATTACATGCCAACAGTTACCAAAGAAAATGCTGAATAAAAAGACCATAAAATCCCACTGAATCCCATTTTGAGAGAATAACTGATGTTTGACCTACCACATGGCATCTGTGTGAGACACACTGATGATAAAGGCCTCTGTTGTTTGTCCAGACAATGTCCGCCCACTCTTGTCAACAATGGTTCCTGATACCTGTAATATCATCATCATCACCATCATCATCCCCAAATTAGTTTAGCATTGGTTATTTCTGGTCGATACCTCCTTTTAACCAGTCAAGAATCAGACCATATATTGTATATGGTAACACTGCACAAATTGTATCTGATATTTGATTATGTATTTCATGTTTAACATCACACTCCACAATATTCGAGCTAAATGACAGCAGTCTGGACCAGGAAACCCACTGATACACATCATGTGTGTCTATCTACGCATTGGGGATACGATGACATGCATTATCTAGCCTCATGTAAGAATGTTGATTGGTTCATGTGACTCTGATAAAATACCATGTACACCCGTCACGATCCGCGAGCAAGGGAGTACAAAAGTCATATTATCCCGCCACGCCTCGGTGACCACGCGAAGTGAGAAAAGCGTGCATCGCCAAGCCTTTAGTAACGTGCGCTGCATTGAGGTCAGTCGATCAGCTGGTGTCAACATGGCATCTCACATAAATAAAAACAAGTCGATTCGATGCGTATTGTTTTCTTTTGATTTAGTAAAAACATTCGGCTAGATAAATGCGTTATCACATCGTGTCTCGGGGTATACGGGGTTTTATCAGTCCCTCGTAATATTGTATTAAACTTACTCGGGACTGATAAAACCCTGTATTTCCCGAGACACGATGTGATAACTTATATTATCCAAGTCAGCATAGAAACAAGACCACAGACTATGTTGAAATGGCCTACTAGCAGATAACAGTTACTGATTATCTGCCCCTGTTGAATTACATTCAAGCAGCTGGAAGATAGACATTACTCTCTGGGGATACTCAAGGATACTCACAAATACTGGACATTTCTTGTAGCCACTTGCAAACACATCTTCAATAGCAAATAATGCTGCCTGAAAATCAGAAATTGTTCATTGTAGTAATTTAATAAGATATCTAAAACCGATCTGAAGTTGTCTGACTTCCATTTTGTGGAAGCCACTTGCAAACACATCTTCAATAGCAAATAATGCTGCCTGAAAATCAGAAATTGTTCATTATAGTAATTTAATAAGATATCTAAAACCGATCTGAAGTTGTCTGACTTCCATTTTGTGGAAGCCACTTGCAAACACATCTTCAATAGCAAATAATGCTGCCTGAAAATCAGAAATTGTTCATTATAGTAATTTAATAAGATATCTAAAACCGATCTGAAGTTGTCTGACTTCCATTTTTGTGGAAGCCACTTGCAAACACATCTTCAATAGCAAATAATGCTGCCTGAAAATCAGAAATTGTTCATTATAGTAATTTAATAAGATATCTAAAACCGATCTGAAGTTGTCTGACTTCCATTTTTGTGGAAGCCACTTGCAAACACATCTTCAATAGCAAATAATGCTGCCTGAAAATCAGAAATTGTTCATTATAGTAATTTAATAAGATATCTAAAACCGATCTGAAGTTGTCTGACTTCCATTTTTGTGGAAGCCACTTGCAAACACATCTTCAATAGCAAATAATGCTGCCTGAAAATCAGAAATTGTTCATTATAGTAATTTAATAAGATATCTAAAACCGATCTGAAGTTGTCTGACTTCCATTTTTGTGGAAGCCACTTGCAAACACATCTTCAATAGCAAATAATGCTGCCTGAAAATCAGAAATTGCTCATTGTAGTAATTTAATAAGATATCTAAAACCGATCTGAAGTTGTCTGACTTCCATTTTTGTGGAAGCAGCAGTGGTTAAGTGGGTTAGATCGCCAACTTTGTGTGCTGGCGATTCGATGCCTCTAAAACCATGTCAAGGAGTTGAACTCACTGGTAAGTTAGTAGAAAGTTACACATATTATTAAGACAATAAGATCAGACATTTGCATCCTGACTTCACATGCACACAGGAGATGGTATATCATAATGCCCTTGCCTTTGAATTTGCTGTATCAAATATCGTTTCCACCAGCAGCACGTCTGCTCCTCCATCCAACAGACCACGTGCTTGTTCTGAATATGCCTCAACAAGCTCATTAAAAGCTGGAAGAAAAAGATGTCATCAAACAATTGAAAAAACGCCAAAAATGTAATCTGCCACTCTGGTTCTGGTGTAAGTAACATGAAAACATTGAACATTATTTGCGCATAACCACTTTTCTAGACACAGTGTCAGTTCACAAGAGAAATTTATTTGTAACATCCATGGATAGTATTTACATGTCCAAGTCCAGGGGTGGAAATAACCCATTGCCCGACACCCAGAGTCCAGTGTTTTTTTCTGTCGGGCAAGCAAATTTGTACATCACACTGTACCGGTGTCCAGTTGATATTCCAATGTTAATTATGTTGTTTATTTTAAAAAATCAACAAGAAAACGGTCGGTATAGTGGAAAAATTATCAGGGCAAGTGATTTTACATGTGCCACTGTACCAGAGTACACTAGCAATTTTAATGTTATTTCCACCCCTGAAGTCAAATTCACATGCTCAGTAATTGGATTCCAAAACACACTACCTGGAGACATTCCTCAAACTGCCAGTGCAACAATGTACCAATGAGTGACAAGTCCTGTCTGAAGACCAACAATGCATTGGTTAGCCTATTACTTACTGACATTCCTGAAATCTGGTCTCTCCACCGATGGGGAGATGGAGAGTGTTCTGTTTGTGGGTCCCATGGCACCAGCTACGTACCTCCGTACACCTGTAACAAGACCATGTGCTTACTGTCATACTTCTGTCATACAGTGTTACACATGTATCATACAGAATCAGACATTATCAAATGTCTCTCCTTCAAAACTCTCCTCAAAACGTTTCTATTTAAGAAGTACTTTGTCTAGACTCTCACCCAAATAACTTTACTTGTAGCACCATGAGCATACCAACTGGCGTGGAGTTTGGCGTTACAAATTCACTCATTGTTATTATTATTATTATTATCATACAGTGTCCCTCATGTATTTAGAGTGTCACATATAGTGCGTTTGGCTCAAAAGCGGACCGATGAATGGCAATCTAACTCAAAAACTAATAAACATATAATACTCAATGAAACGCTGATCATAATCAAAATATCAGACCAACTCTGTGATTTGTTTGCAGAATTTATGTCCTAAAATTAAAGAGTTGTTTAACAAACTATCATTAAAATATTGACACAGTTCACTATTTGTTACGAGGGAGAGAAAGGAGTGCAGAGAAAGGGACAGCCAGGTGTTAGAGAAGCACGTGCACAAGTGCCGACAAAGTTATTGATTCATTAACCTGTGCTGTGCCATCTCCATCCTTTCTCGCACACCCAGCTGTCCCTTTCTCTGCACTCCTCCCTCGTAACAAATAGTGAACTGTGTCGATATTTTAATGATAGTTTGTTAAACAACTTTTTTATTTTTAGGACATAAATTCTGCAAACACCTCTCAGAGTTGGTCTGGCGTTTTCATTATGATCAGTGTTTCATTGAGTACTTTCTGCTTATAAGTTTTTTAGTTAGATTGCATTCATCGGTCCGCTTTTGAGCCAAACGGACTATACATATCACACAGAATTTTACAAAATTCATACAGTCTCGCACATGTATCAAACAGAACATACAAGACACGGACACACCTATGAAGATATAGGTTAAACTGTTTCTTCACCAACCCATGGTTCTCATAAGTTTGTCAGGCTTGTTGACTTAATTCATGCATGGCATTGTATTCCAGTTGTGCAGATCACCGATTCCATATCTTTCACTGGATTGTCTGGTCCAAAGTTGATTATTTACAGACTGCAATCACCTAGCTGGAATATTGCTGAGTGCAGTGTAAAACATTCAACAACATCACTTGAGAAACTGCAGTGAGAATGTATCTACTGCTACAAGGGCAGTAACTCTTTCCATCATCACAATTAGTGCATGTACAAAAAGCACTTTTGTTCTGAGATCTTAATTGTAAAGGTGTACTTGAAATGAATAACCTCAAGAAGCATATACAAAGCATCTACACAGAGATGTCAACAGATTTTGCCAATCAAAGGGTGATAACGTGAGTGAGTGAGTTGAGTTTTACACCACACTCAGCAGTATTCGAGCTATATGGCAGCAGTCTATAAATAATCGAGTCTGGACCAGACAATCCAGTGATCAACAGCATGAGTATTGATCTGCGAAATTGGGAACCCGATGACATGTGCCAACCAAGCCAGCGAGCCTGACCACCCAATCCCAAACTCTGTAGTGAGACGTTCATTAAATGTTTTCATAATAATATATCACACCTGTATCCTTGGTGACATCATCATACGCTTGTCTTGCTACCTTGGCAGACTCAAAGTTCAGTCGATAGACCTAGATAAAACAGTGATAATAATAACAGGACAAAGAAAATGTAACAATAATACAACAATAATTATAAGTCAGATTCCATTCACCAAGTGAATGCTCACAGCGCTAAACCATTATTATGGCCACCAATGTGGACGTGCTTCTCATTCTCATCTGTGTCTGTGGAGGAGACTCTTACAAATGGGATAAAACAATCCTTCACAGATGAAACATCTGGGTAGTAATTTCAAATACATTTTCCCCGAAAAGGAATGGTCCTTGTACTCTTAGTTCAAGACAGGTAAATTTCCCAAGGTATATACCAGTATACATACAGTGTTCACGAATAGCGTCAGACCCTCGGACAAATCCAGCAGATTTGCCGACGGCCCGAATGGAAGTCTACAACCCGCCGGCCCTAGTGTCCAACTGTATAGTTCACAATGACTTTGACTAAAGTTGTTATATGTGACATGTCTCACTTGTTTGCTGTTTATAAAGTTTACGTTTGTTAATAATTTCAATGCCAATTTTTATAAGAAATGGTTAATCTGAAATTTGTGTTTGATTTTTATACTTTGGGTCCTGTGAATTTTCAGTGGGTCAGACTGCCATCTGAAACTTACAGGACCCAATGTCCTGATATTTTAAAACACCATTCGTGAACACTGTACATACGTAGAAATATGGCCAATAGCATGGATGTTTACGCTATTCTGTTGTTATTCAGGCTATTTAAGCTCCAAGCTCCATCTGTGCCTCAGGACTGCGCAAACATTGTTTCTGCCACTGACCTCTAGTGGTAAAGTGTCAGAACTGTTCTCCATTACACACAGAACACACAACTAATGTATTTGATGCCTCAAAGTAACGTGTACCATTTCTTCCAAACCATAATCAGCCTGCGCCACTCTTGTTCCACTGAAAGTGTTTGTCTCCACAAAGTCTGCCCCAGCTTCCAGGTAGTCCTGAAACGGAGGATTTTCTTTATCATTTACTGGAATATTGGTGCAGTTGACTAGATTCACCTGATGGACAGTAGTATCACGTCCTCATCATTACACTGTACTCTTCTGTTTATGCAATGGGTTAAAATCTAACAGATTCATGTGCCATATTAACCCCATTTATAGAACCATCTAAACTCAAAAGACAATGTCATAGTTATCTCCCCTGACATGTAACCATGCTACATGTGACCACTTTCTAAATGGCATTGTGTATTCAATGGACAAAGGGAAGGCAAGGGGTAATTACCACTGATTGGTGATAGCAATGGACAAAGGGAAGGCAAGGGGTAATTACCACTGATTGGTGATAGCAATGGACAAAGGGAAGGCAAAGGGTAATTACCACTGATTGGTGACAGCAATGGACAAAGGGAAGGCAAGGGGTAATTACCACTGATTGGTGACAGCAATGGACAAAGGAAGGCAAAGGGGTAATTACCACTGATTGGTGACAGCAACGGATAAAGGGAAGGCAAGGGGTAATTACCACTGATTGGTGATAGCAATGGACAAAGGGAAGGCAAAGGGTAATTACCACTGATTGGTGACAGCAATGGATAAAGGGAAGGCAAGGGGTAATTACCACTGATTGGTGATAGCAATGGACTAAGGGAAGGCAAGGGGTAATTACCACTGATTGGTGATAGCAACGGACTAAGGGAAGGCAAGGGGTAATTACCACTGATTGGTGACAGCAATGGACAAAGGAAGGCAAGGGTAATTACCACTGGTTGGTGACAGCAATGGACAAAGGGAAGGCAAGGGGTAATTACCACTGATTGGTGATAGCAATGGACAAAGGGAAGGCAAGGGGTAATTACCACTGATTGGTGACAGCAATGGACAAAGGGAAGGCAAGGGGTAATTACCACTGATTGGTGACAGCAATGGACAAAGGGAAGGCAAGGGGTAATTACCACTGATTGGTGACAGCAATGGACAAAGGGAAGGCAAGGGGTAATTACCACTGATTGGTGATAGCAATGGACAAAGGGAAGGCAAAGGGGTAATTACCACTGATTGGTGATAGCAATGGACAAAGGGAAGGCAAGGGGTAATTACCACTGATTGGTGATAGCAATGGACAAAGGGAAGGCAAGGGGTAATTACCACTGATTGGTGATAGCAATGGACAAAGGGAAGGCAAGGGTAATTACCACTGATTGGTGACAGCAATGGACAAAGGGAAGGCAAGGGGTAATTACCACTGATTGGTGACTAGCAATGGACAAAGGGAAGGCAAGGTGTAATTACCACTAATTGGTGATAGTGATGAACTAATGAAAGCATGTTTGATTAATAGCACAGATGGATATAGGACAGGTGATTACATCAATAATATGATTGATTGAGTGATTGAGTTGTTTAAAACTTCGCACTCGGCAATAGTACAGCTATATGACGGCGGTCAGTAAATAATCGAGTCTGGACCAGACAATCCAGTGATCAACAGCATGAGCATCGATCTACGCAATTGGGATACGGTGACATGTGTCAACCAAGTCAGCGAGCCTGACCACCCGATTCCGTTAGTCGCTTCTTACAACAAGCAAGGGTTACTGAAGATCAATTCTAACCTGAATCTTCATGGGTATCAGAAGATGAAAGAGGGAGAATATACTCTGAAACATTGTGAACCCTTTGATATAGAAGCTGAAACCATTACTATGGGTGAGTCCAGTTACCAGTTACACCATGCTTACTTAGGGAGGAAAGCCCAACGTGATGGAGGTCTCAGACATTTACCACCTTGCTGAAACCCATGAGCACAGGTATGGTACAGACAAACCTAGAAACATTTAGGGACAAACTGGATTCAAACCCACAATCACAGATTGAGTTCCGGATTTAGACAATAAATAGAGAATACTACATGAGGTCTCATTACATACAAATTATACGAAACGAGTGTCCTTCCTATGGTATCTGACCGAGCGAAAGTGAGGTCAGAAACCATAGGAAGGTCACAAGTTTCGTATACTACTAATTCGTATGTAATGAGACAGAGTGTGGTATTTTATTTATTACCCATGTCTTACATGAATTAAATTGACAAAACAGCGTATTTTTGTTATTTTTATGGTTTCAAACCGAAACCGGTTTCATAAAGAGGTTGCAGAAGAATTTTGTTCTGTAGTTCACTTTTGCATGACGTCACACTGTATTGACTTGACTTCGCCAACCAACGTCATGATGCATGTCAGTTGTCATCGCCTCGTACAGCCTCTACAGTAAACTACTCTGTAGCACCCCTTTTCTTGGTTTGCAGTTGCTTCACTAAGCTAACCTCACTGGTGGAAACATTGCCTTTATGTTTTATAATATCTCAGTTCGATTCACAATTAAACAGCGTAACGGCAACGTTCACAATGTTTACATTCCCACAATGCATATAAGTTGTAGAATGAATGACTTCACGTGGTTGTTATGAATGAACAAGTAGTTCTGTCACAACGTGACCTAACTGAGAGGTCATCGGTTATCCAATCAAATCGTTAGAATCTCAGGTCAAGTCATTATGACACAGGTCAACGCGATATGACACTCGTGTGACGTACGAGATTAGTATGCAACTACCCATAAGTTGACCACATGGGTAATAAAAGGGGAGAATTTATGGAGTCAATGTCCTTATTAAAAGGAACACAATGTTGGAGCGTATTCTTACTCCTTCATCAGGTGGATAATGTAAAGGTAGACGCAGAGAGCAAAGATATGAACAGGCAAACTTGATTCGAACCAACAATAACATGTTTGTGGAGTGCCCAAGGGAAGCAACTCTGTACAGCATATTGCACTTCAGATAACTATAGTCCGTTTGGCTCAAAAGCGGACCGATGAATTGCAATCTAACTCGAAAACTAATAAACATAACAAACTCAATGAAATGCTGATCATAATCAAAACACCGCACCAACTCTGTGAGGTTTTGCAGAATTTTTGTCCTAAAAATAATAAAGTTGTTTAACAAACTATCATTAAAATATTGACACAGTTTGTTACGAGGGAGGAGTGCAGAGAAAGGGACAGCCAGGTGTTCGAGAAGCACGTTCACAAAGTTATTTATTCATTAACCTGTGCTGTGCCGTCTCCATCCATTCTCGAACACCTGGCTGTCCGTTTCTCTGCACTCCTCTCTCGTAACAAATAGTGAACTGTGTCAATATTTTAATATTTTACTTCAGTCCAGTCATCATGGTTTGCAAACAACTTGTCAATAATCTGGAAACAGAGGTGACAGAAACCTTGTGAATCTGATAAATGGCTGTGGGTTTTGTGATGGACAACAGATCGTTGTTCCCCTTCAAGCTCTTTGGGTGATTGACAAACTCCTGGCCTCGGAAGTCTTCCTCCTCCAGACGAAGCTGTTGAATCATGGTCCCCATCGCCCCGTCAAACACCATGATCCTCTCTTGGAGTGTCTTCGCGATCTGATCCCCCAGATCTGTAACAGACAGTGAGTGACTTGGGTCTTATGCAGCTCTTAGCAATATACCAGTAATATCAGCATGGGAGACACCAGAAATGGGTGTCACACATTGTACTTGTGTAGGGAATGGAATCCAGGTCTTCGGTGTGATAAGCCAATGCCTTTAACCACTAGGCTACCCCACTGTCCCATATTCCTTCACTTTGTGAAAAACTTTACTGAATGGTATCATACACTGTATAAGTGTTGGGAATTGGTTAAAATCTCATAATTGATGATTGGTTCATTACAACCGATCAATCATCAAAAAAAATTGGTTAGCACCATTTATGAAATTTGTTAATACACAAAAAATACAGAAAAAAACATGTAGTTCTTTGGGGTTTCTTTGGCAAAATTTCACATTGTTAAAGGATGACTAGTATGTTAGGAACATGAATTTCTTAGAGTCTTTAAGATAAATTCAATCATGACTTGGAACGAGCTTGTAGTGCTTATGAAATGTAACAGACAAAACCAACCTAGTGAAAATTACTGTTAATGAAAACAAGTGTTCCAGAATTGTTTGTGTTCGATTATGAGAAAACATGATCGATTGCTTGGTCGTTTAGTCACTGCGACCAATCTTCGATTATTTCAATTAATCGGACCACCACTACACTGTATAAGAAATATATACAAACAATGAAAATCTGTATATAATGACAAACTTAGAATATATGAGTAGGATAGGGTTGGATTGAATTTTATACCCTGATACTACCCATGTCTTTTTTTCCTGAATTGATCCAGGTACCTCTTTGGGTTTTTTTCATAATAAATATTGTAGGTTTGCATATATTAGAAAATGGCATAGCCAGTTCATTTGGTAACACTACCAGTAACATTTTTCTGATGCACTGACAATGGTAAAAAACTAATCCTAAAATCATACATATGTTTTATTAACAGAAATGTTACCATTCTATCACATGTTAAAGGCATTTGCTGATAATGTCGTAAAACAGGAAATGCTGAGAAGTGTGTTTATAATATATTTTCCCAAAGACTTGTATACTTAAGGCACATAATTACATTTACATTGTATTTGTAAATTCTGGCAACTATGTATGAAAAGAATAATGAAATATCACAAATTAATTATATCAGTCTACAATATATCAATAAAAGGCTCTAATATAACATATTTCTTGCTAACACATAAATGAATTTTAGGCTAGAAGCTAAAATAACAAACATAATAACAAACAATACAAAACAACAACAAAACAAAACACCACAAATATATTTAGCGTCACATGAAAAAATAAACAAAAGAATTATGAGTTTTAAAAAAGAACCAAATGCATTAATTTTCACAAGAGCAGACGAATATATCCAGTCTTTCACAAACATGTTCTAAAAATATTAGAAATGTCAAACCACATGTATAACCTTGTTGACCTCGTATGCATGCATATTCATGACAACATTTTGTTGATGTTCGTTCATTATTGCCTGAAATGCATTACCAGTCCCAGTGGAATTTGCAGACCGCATCGCGACTGTTGGTTGTGTGATGGGAAATTTTCCAGTGACCTGTCGAACGAGGACAAGCCAGATCCCTTCTTCTACTTTATCAGCAGAGTCGCAGGACCCAAATAACTCAGCTGGGAGAAAATCTTATTTATATAACCCATGCGTAAACTATTTTCCTAACAACATTCGTTATTTGGCTCCTTGCGTTAAATGAGGCCAGAGAACGAACACAAGGTTATATGGTCTCTTATAAGAACTTGTACGTTTATTTGAATGTTAAGCGAGAGGTGTTATGATTAGTTATAAAATAATGTTATTGATCTCTAGGCATTGTGTTGATCTTGATGTTAAAAGTGTAAGAACAGAATTGTTTTATTATCAAAACTGCGTATGCTAAAAAGAAGTGTGCCATTAATTACTTATCCCTTTGCGGAGATGTGAAAAGTGTGTGAATTGTGAAAAATCAACGGAAGACAGATTCATTGAAAACAAATAGGATAATTCATAAGGCAAGCCGTGTTAGAAGGTATTCGTCGCAGCAGAGACCATATAATCTATTATGTAGTCTCTGGTTATAGATTATATGGTCTCTGGTCGCAGAGAATGTCAAATTCGTTAAACTCTCAGAAGGATAATGAAACATACATCTTCATGGATGACAACTGTTTGTTTATTGCACAGAACGACGTTTTGGTATAGATTCTTACAATTTACTTAAATCCATCCCCTTTAGCTTGATAACGGTGTAAGAATCCCTTTTAGCTTGACACCTGTTTAAGAATCCCTTTCAGTTTGACAATGGTATAAGAATCCCTTTTAGCTTGACAATGGTGTAAGAATCTCTTTTAGCTTGACAATGGCGTAAGAGTCCTGTTTAGCTCGATAACGGTGTAAGAATCACTTTTAGATTGATAAGGGTGTAAGAATCACTTTTAGTTTGATAACGGTGTAAGAATTCTTTTTAGCTTGATAACGGTGTAAGAATTCCCTTTAGCTTGATAACGGTGTAAGAATCACAATTAGCTTGATAACGGTGGAAGAATCACAATTACCTTGATAACGGTGTAAGAATCCCTTTTTGATTTATAACGGTGTAAGAATTCCGTTTAGCTTGATAACGGTGTAAGAATCACAATTAGCTTGATAACGGTGTAAGAATCACATTTACCTTGATAACGGTGTAAGAATCCCTTTTTGCTTTATAACGGTGTAAGAATCCCGTTTAGCTTGATAACGGTGTAAGAATCACAATTAGCTTGATAACGGTGTAAGAATCCCTTTTAGCTTTATAACGATGTATGAATCACAATTAGCTTGATAACGGTGTAAGAATCCCTTTTTGCTTTATAACGATGTAAGATTCCCTTCTAGCTTGAGAACGGTGATAGCGGTCATCCATAAAGTTGTAAGCTTCATTATTGACTCACCAACTTCTAGAATGGCAATCAAAAAACTCTCAGAAGGAAACGATAATGTTATGCTCTGTTTTGTTGCAGCGCTCGGGAAAATATTACTTCGTTCTGTAAAAATCAATCCTGGTCCAGACAAACCAATGAATTCAGCGACGATAGCAGGATGCAGATTAGTCTGACCCAGTCCCTGAAACCGCATTATTTCCCCTAGCCCTCCCTGCAATGCTTTAGCTCTAAATGACTGACTGACTGACTGAGTTTGGTTTTACGCCGCTTTTAGCAGTATTCCAGCAATATCACGGCGGGGGACACCAAAAATGGGCTTCACTCATTGTACCCATGTGTGGATTCGAACCCGGATCTTCGGCGTGACGAGCCAACGCTTTAACCACTAGACTACCCCACCGCCCCAGCTCTAAATGAAGCAAGTCTAGATTTCCTCAGGTTCAGGACTGAACCTCCCAACTCACTGGGTCTCCTGTTCAATCTAAATGGGTTTATTTGTTACTATCAAAATTATATATATTCAGGGACTAAGCGGGCGGTGGGGTAGCCTAGCGGTTAAAGCATGCGCTCGTCACACTGAAGACCCGGGTTCGATTCCCCACATGGGTACAATGTGTGAAACCCATTTCTGTTGTCCCCCGCCGTGATATTGTTGGAATATTGCTAAAAGTGGCGTAAAACTAAACTCACTTACTCACTCACTCAGGGACTAAGCCTTATTCTAGGTGCAGTTATCCTACAGATGACATCCTATCTTGTCTGATACGTTCTTTTGGTGGTGTGGACAAGATATCAAATTTCGTATTAGGAGGTTCGCGGATGGAATAACTTCACGACGCGCGGAGATTTTATGACCGCCAGACGCAATATGGTCCGACAACCGGGCACAAACGTTGCATTCAAAGTACTGCCAGTGTTTCCTTTCCATGCTGTGAATTTATTTATTTCCAGCATCTCATAACAGCGGGATAAATGTGCTTGTGCCAAATTGTGCTCGGGTTGGTGATTTGTTTTGTACGAATTGGGTAACTACAAGACCAATATGTGTATACGAATTGAATATTTCTTGTCCAAGATTAATTCCGTCAGGTGACGGGTTATTTTTGTATTGTTAGTTGTTACGCAAATACGTTTCACAAATGCGCACTGGATTTGCGGAAGTGACGTAGGGTTTGCTTCGTGGACTCGCCGATTAGTGTTATTTTCGATGTACAAACTTTCCTAATAAATAACTGATCGCAGATTAAGGAGGGATTATACACGACACTCGACCACATTTTAAGGTAGGAGTAATATGTAACTCATTTAACACGTGTTTGTGTTCGTACCTTAATTTGAAAAGATAACAGATCGCATGCGAATCACTCTGACATATTTTGACGTTCGAAGCCGAACAGCGAACGTGGTTTCGGTCTGTGAACAAGCGAAGAGTCTGGCCACACTCTTATGTTCAGTGATTGTTTTGGCATAGGTTACGGCTTACAATATTTCATTATCTGTATTGGTATGTTACGTATCAGCGTCCATACATTATGAACGTAACTAACCTTCTAAAATCATTAAGTCTATTGACAGTTGATTAAGAAACAGGGAAATATTTAGAGCACTTTGCCTGCCCCTGTAATAACAATGTACTCTTGTATACAATATTGTAAGGAAAAGAGGGGAATATGGTGTATACATAACAGTCATAACATAAACAAATAGTTTTCATTATAGAAAAAATAGATGAGGATTTGCCTTCCTTCTGTATTATTACCATTATTACAATGTGAACAAAGTTTTGATCAGCTGCCCTAATCACTGCTAATAAGCTGCATCTAATGCTTATCTGATTGACCAGCTAGATCCTCTTACAGTAACAACAAAATAAGGAACAGTCAAGAACAGAAGAATTCCTTGTCATGCCTGTTATCATGGTTATAAATATAAGCTTTGCTAGGTCACCCCATGATCTGACACTTTCAGACCCCGCCCATCATTATTCCAAACTATTCTGAAAGGAAACCAAAGGTATCTAGTTGAATGTTGGGACTAGCTCTCTGCAGTATGTAAAGACAGGATCTGCCTAGAGTGAGTGAGTGAGTTCGATTTTACGCCGCTTTTAGCAATATTCCAGCAATATCATGGCTGGGGACACCAGAAATGGGCTTCACACATTGCACCCATGTGGGGAATCGAACCCGGGTCTTCAGCGTGATGAGCGAACGCTTTAACCACAAGGCCACCCCACCGCCCCAGGATCTGCCTAGACAACATTGTAATTCATATTAGGGAACAAAAAAGACATTAACATTGATAAGCAATCTAACATACATTAACACTAACAGTCTATGAATACACTGTACCATTTTGTGTATTGTACCAAACACATTAATTTATTTAATTCATGGATGATTTACTTAATTATCACGTTATCATACACTGATGGCATGAACCGTTTCCATGGTTTCCATATCTGTTTATCCTTTATTACATGTGACAGCTGCATGTTCTATATGTCACTAAGGAGGATGACTGAAAACACACTGGAACTTTACTGGAACAGCCTGACATTCAGTCTGAAATAAGTTGTAGAGGCACAGTAGGATTAACCAATAACAATCTGCTAGAATTCTACATTTCTGATTGACTACAGCCATCTTTGTGGTGTAGTTGTTAGAGTGTCCGCCCGGAGAACAGAAGGTCACGGGTTCGATCCCCGGTTGTGTTATACTTAGAGACATTAAAATACATCTACACACATGCACGTCGTCATATTCTTAAGTATGACGTTAAACGTCATTTCACCACCATCATTTCTGATTGACTTCACCATTTCCACATCAATCAACATGTTAGAAACAGATGTGCTAAAGTTTACAATGTATTCATCATGTTTATGCCCTGAAAAAAATTTTACTGTTAAAATTTGGTTGTCATATGTAATTAAGGGTTCTAGTTTACATGTAACATTTTGGATATGATGATTGTTACAAATTCAAATTTTTAGAGGATTCTAATTTTTAGATCCTTAAAAGCTTTAATGTTTGACATAAAAGCTTTGACCCGAAAAGAGTCTGATCATCTGTAGCGACAGGCGTTCGTTATGGTCATCTTGAACAGACCATTACATTGCATTTTGGAATAATGCATAAATTGTTACATCCACAACAAGTATTGATAACTAGCTACATGTGTTTTATCAAACAATTTGTCATGAATACAAATTGTATTATGAGAGCCTTTTTTTTAGCATAATATTCTATTCCAAATATGTGACATTGGCAGTGATCGATAGGAATTAAAAAATGCCACTAGTATTTTAGTGAGTATGTATTACGGTAACAAAACATGCTTTCAATAGTTACAATTTGTTAAAAATAATACATAAATTGTGTGTCAGAAAATTCAGATTTACTGTCGAAATTCAAGCCTGCCTGTGTTAATAAGTAAAGATTACAACAGCTTGTGATAAGAGTTACTTCCCTTTGGTTGTGCGTAGTGACAGGGAGGAAAATGGCTGACATTGACATTGTTGTCAATACTTAGTTATTCCATTATTACTAACTATGTTTGCAGGTCCCCTTGGAACTCCTCATCTTTACCCACTACTGTATGACTTGGTTATGTCAAGTCATTTTCAATGATAGCAAGGCGCCGCCGCACCAACTCCGGATCTGACAATCACCAATCTGGGAGTGACCGGAGTGGCTACTCATCTCGCAGCAACATTGTGCAAGACAAACAACAGTCCCCTCGTCAACCTTCAAAATTCCAACACGATCCAGACATGACATGCCGAGATCGAACCACAGAGTTTATGTCAGCTGTCAAGTCACAACAGTCCAGACAGGTGTGTTTTCAGCTTTGCTATTCTGTATCATTCTACATGCTCTTGGTAAAGCTCCACTTCATTGTTACTGTATTTAGTAAAATTTGTGTTATGATAGTCTTATAGTTATGAGCCCGTGAAATCCGGATTAGAACTGGTCTTCAGCAACCCATACTTGTCATTAGAGACGACTAACGGGATTGCATGATCAGGGTTACAGACTTGGACACATCATCGTAGCCCAGTTACGTAGTTCGAATGCTCATGTTAAAACTAGTGTTTGGAATTGGATAAAAGCTCATAATTGATGATTGGTTCATAACAACTGATCAATCATCGAAAATAATTGGTCAGCATCATTTATCAAATTTTTCTGGTTATGTTTGTTACTGCACAAAAAATAAAGAAAAAACATGTAGTTCTTATGAGTCTTTTTGCAAATTCCACTTTTGCAAATTTAATATCTTTAAAGGATGACTAGTATGTTAGGAACACAAAATGCATGTGAGTCTTTAAGATAAATTCAATCCTGACTTGGAACGAGCTTGTAATGTTTATGAAATGTAACAGACAAAACCAACCTTGTGAAAAATATTGTTAATGCAAACAAGTGTTCCAGAATTGTTTGTGTTCGATTATGAGAAAACATGATCGATTGCTTGGTTGTTTAGTCATTGCGACCAATCTTCGATTATTTCAATTAATCGGACCACCACCTCTTAAAACACCAGTGAATATTGAAATAAAGAAATTGTGAACATGTGTGTCCATCATGCGTCCATTGTTTGGCTTAGTTTGCGATTTGGATTTGGACCTTATGCCTGTTTGCTGACTTCTGCAACAACAGGGCGGTGGGGTAGCCTAGTGGTTAAAGCATTCACTCGTCCCGCCGAAGACCCGGGTTCGATTCCCCACATGGGTACAATGTGTGAAGCCCATTTCTGGTGTCCCCCGCCATGATATAGCTGGAATATTGCTAAAAGCGGCGTAAAACCCAACTCACTCACTCAGTCACACAGCAACATTCTCTTGTCATGCTCTAGTTGCATCTGATTAGTTGCCTTGAATCCAGTATGGGACTCAACACCCAAAAGTATGACAATCTGTACACTACTGTGAAAGTTTAATATGTGAGATTCACCTATCAACAAACACATTTTGTTTTTTCATACTCATGATATCACTGCTTTAGTTATTGTGGGTCTTGAGAATATCAGTTTGACATGTTTATAAACCTTGTCTTCATGGGATTTTTATTTCACAATTTCAAATGCTCACATGTAGTAACCGGTAATCTGATTATGCTCATTTTAGATATACATGAACATAAAAGGTGAAACATGTCCTTTACTGCTACCGCATAGATGTTTTAGCATGTTAGATCTGAAGGCAGATTGTTTGACAGAATGTCAAAAATGTCATTGCTCCTATTTACACAAATGATTGACATCCTCGATAATCTCCAAGGTATAGGTTCCGATAAATCTCCACTTTAGCCTGGATGCATCTATGGCTCGGCCCCCCATGATTTTATTACATCCCTTGGCTGGTATTTTTATCCAATCAGGTGTCTACGCTGGGAAGTTGAGGGTACCAATCACAACTCACTTTCGCTTCTTTTATCTAACCAATTAAACTTGGCAATGTAATTGGTGCAGAGGTACTCTGAAAGGGGGAGAAAAAGTTTGTGCATATATTTTTTAAGGTTTCAGATCTGTCAGTTTGTCTGTATGATTTCCCCCAAATCTGAATCGCACTATGAACAAACCTTCGTGGCTGCGACCGCTATCTTTGTTGACACTGGCAAGCTCGGTTGTAACGACAGCTTAGCTGATTGGCTACTGTGAGAATGCGGACCCAGCAAAGGGAAGTAATAAAATTATCAGGCCGTGCCATAGATGCGTCCAGGGTACTTGTAGAGTTTTATCATAACGTATACCCTGAAGATTATCGAGGATGATGATTTATGGCATTCTGTCTCATTAGTAATGTGTTGCTCTTTTTTGTTGTTTTTTAGTCCAATGGAATCAGTCCCTCTCACAGGAACAGAGACTTGAGACAGAGGAGTCAGTTCACACAAATAGCAAAGTAGGTTGTCTTTCCTTGTTTGTTGTGTTCCTTATGTGGCTGATTGTCATGCTGGCGATAATGGTGCCACTGTCATATCGTGACACTTCTTCTTGCATTAAGGGGCGGTGGGGTAGCCTAGTGGTTAAAGCGTTGGCTCGTCACGCCGAAGACCCGGGTTCGAATCCCCACATGGGTACAATGTGTGAAGCCCATTTCTGGTGTCCCCCGCCGTGATGTTGCTGGAATATTGCTAAAAGCGGCGTAAAACCAAACTCAGTCAGTCAGTCTTTCATTAAGTCTACATGAATCAGAAAAAAGTCAGAATTTTGTATAAAATAGTGATAATGCTGAAATCATTCTCTACATAATCAGATCCTAAAGCATACAGGAAACTATTTGGAGGCATGGCATAAAGATGCTGATGCAACATTCAACCGGTGTGGGAAAACTGATGCCATTGGCTAACATTTAGACCTACCTGCACTTTTATGTAGGGTAGAATCTATCTTGTGATGCTTAGCAGCTATATAGATACATCCAGAGTCTATCAGTCAACATGGGCGGTGGGGTAACATAATGGTTAAAGCGTTTGCTCGTCATGCTGAAGACTCGGGTTTGATTCCCACATTGGTACAATCTATGAAGCCCATTTCTGATGTCACCCGCCGTGATATTGCTGGAATATTGCTAAAGCGGCGTAAAACTAAACTCACTCACTTGTAGACATCCTGGTTCCGACACCTCAACACTGTGTCTCACCTTCACCTTGTACCATGGGGATCTTGTAGAGCATCAAAAGCTGTACATATTTGCTGGGGACTTCACTATAATTGTTCATATGTACATACCTGTATTTATATTTTGAATGGGGAAACTTGCATGTTGTACTTTCACAGACCAAGAACCTATTTTCTTCCTTTGAACATATTGTTGATCTGCCTCCATGCATTCTGAAGCGTGGTCTTGCTTAGTCAAACACTGGTGTGTCGAACTTTGATGTGTTGAACTGACGATTGTCTTGAAGTTAAAGATGGGTCACTTCATATTCTGTATTTAGACATCATTTTGCAGTTATGTTGAACACACTCACTCGCTCGCTCGCTCACTCACTCACTCACTCACTCACTCACTCACTCACTCACTCACTCACTCACTCACTCACTCACTCACTCACTCACTCACTCACTCACTCACTCACTCACTCACTCACTCACTCACTCACAGTCAGCAACAAATCTACAAGTAATACTATTTCTTTTGTTCCAACAAGAACAGGATTGCAATTTTGCCTGTAATTTTGTATCAACTTTTCGCAATCATTCCTCACAATACAGATCACTGGATTGTCAGGTCCAGACTTGATTATTTACAGGCTGCTGTTATGTGGTGGGATTATTGCGCATTCTAAGATGCTTTGGTGAAAGATCAAAGGTGCCGACAGTACTTTATCAGACGATAATGTGCACTTTTGCATTACGTCACAATGTATTGGAGTCACTGCGCCATTCTAGTCTGCCCCCTCGTAATCGAACAATTTTGCGTTACGTCACAATGTAAGCGACGTCATGATGCATGTCAGTTGTCATCGCTTTGTACAGCCTCCTACAGTAAACTACTCCGTTGCATCCCGGTTCTTGGTTTGCAGTAGCTTCACGCAGCTAACAATAACATCACTGGTGGAATCATTATGTTTATGTTTTCCGATGGTTAAAATGTCTCAATTCGACTCACAAGTTTTCAGCGACACGGTAACGTTCGCAATGTTTACATTCCCCACAATCCAATCTGGATGTACTGATCTAAACTTACGTTGGTGGAATGTGGCGTTCATATTGACCCATATGGACTACTCAGCTTCATCTGGATGCACTGATCTAAACTTATGTTAGTTGCCAAAAGTAGTAGAAATGTGACGCTCATATTGCCCTGTCAGTATATGGATTTTTTATGTTAATCATAGATGTAATTAAAATAATTTAGAAGGTATTTAATCCGAAAGCAGTGGAGTAGCGGAAAATGAAATACCCACTCAACATTCATAATACCCACTAAGCCGTCATCAAACTGTTATCATTTTGTATTTTTCTGGTAACGTTCTGGTAGATAATATTAGCAGTAGGGGTCAGACACATCAATAGAACAGATTCTTAATTTAGGTCACTGACACCGTCGTTTGTTTTCTGCCTTAGGTTAATCATAATTATCCTTAGAAAGTATTAAATTTGGCATCTTATAAAAGAAATACAGTTAAGCTCTACCACCATGTATAGTGTAATGAAGCACACTTTTGCCCTGAACTATTATAGTTTAAAGTTCAGGCTGAAAGTGTGACGCTACACTATACATGGTGGTAGAGCTAACTGTATTTCTTCACTAGTAGCAATAAACAACAACAACTATTTACCGTACTGGTATTATTGGTTGCAACAAGAACCTGTGAAGATTCGGGCTAGAATTGGTCATCAGCAATCCATGCTTGTTGTAAGAGGCAACTAAGGCTGTCGGGCTCACTGACTTGGTTAACACATGATGTCATATCCCACTGGATTGTCTGGTCCAGACTGATAATTTATAGACCGCCGCCATAAAGCTGGAATATTGCTGAGTGGGGGATTTAACAAACAACAAACAAAACATGCAACAAGTAGGGATTTGGGCATGGGTGAGGTGGTGGTGGGTAATTTTTTTTTGTTATCGTAGGTTACATAAACATGACATAGTCTACATGTTTGTTTAATATTTGTCTTTAATCATTCATTTTCATCTCTGCAGGAGAATTGGCCGGGATTTGGCAAACACTTTTGCAAAATTGGAAAAATTGACAATATGTAAGTAACGGCTGCGATGTTTTGTTTGAGTTTTAAAAGGAATAATCATAATGAGCTGGATGTGAGAAAGAATTGAATACTGTGATGTATGTCATGATACATACCCATCAAAAGTTCATCTCACTTAAAGCACTCACTCACTATATGTTATATATGGTTACATCGAAGATGAATTTCTCCACTAACTTAGGGGAACCATCTGCAAACCTTATGCAGATGAATTGCACGAGGATCATGCATCAATTTTCTGAAAAGCATGTGCAAATATCGTGCATGTGAACAGCTGCGTTTTGTTTACAATACATCAGTTCATGTGTAAACAGTACCTTTAAAATGTATGGAATATTTAGCAAAATCTAGTTTAGAACAGTTGACTGAAGTAAGTGGCTACATTTACACTGGTGAGTCTAAACTTTGATGGGTAGTATATAAGTGGTGGAATAAAGTAAACTTGTCTGGTCCTGGTATTGGAAGTTTCATTTTGTTTTCTTCATTACTTCCTAAAACCACATTTCCAGTACTGTGAAGATATTCAAAAGGCAGGGGTGGAAATACCCATTGCCCGACGTCTGAGTCCAGTGGTTTTATTCTGTCGGGCAAGCAAATTTGTATATCACACTGTACCGGTGTCCAGTTGACTTTCCAATGTAAATTATGTTGTTTATTTAAAAAATCAACAAAAAAGCGTCCGGTATTGTGGAAAAATTATCAGGGCAAGTGATTTTACATGTGCCACTGTACCGGAGTGCACTAGCAATTTTAAAGTTATTTCCACACCTGAAAAGGTACCATGGGATTTTTAAAATGTTTTCAGAGCTAGCTGTTTAAATCTCTGTTTTAATTCTTCATTGTGTTTATGATGAACCAGGTAACACTGGTGATAGGCCTGCTGACGATGTGATATTTTTTAACTGTAGTGGCCAAACGAAAGTCATTATTTGACGACAAGCCGGTGGAGATCCAGGAGCTGACGTACATCATCAAGCAGGACATCAACAGCCTCAACAAGCAGATAGCACAGCTCCAGGAGGTGTGTGATGGGGAACAGCTGGTCCCCAGGACAAGTGAACAATGGCACTAGCATAACCATGATAACAGTGTCAGTCCTGCTGGGGAACATACTGCTTTCCTCTTGACCATTGATAACTCATTGCTCTATTTAATGAACTTGAAATGAAACATTGATGGGTAGTACAAGTAGTTTTGGATAAAGCAGAGGTGTCACACTCAATTAAACATGGGGCTGATTATTATCATCATGATCATCATGGCTATAGATGTGTGGGCACGGTTTTGTAAAATACTTAGATAAATGACAGTATAATTTGAGTTTCCTCTGTTATGAAGTGTATATGAGTTAATGTTGGGAATTGGTTAAAATCTCATAATTGATGATTGGTTCATTACAACCGATCAATCATCGAAAATAATTGGTTAGCATCATTTATGAAATGTGTTAATGCACACAAAAATAAGGAAAAAACATGTAGTTCTTGGGGGTGGCAAAATTTCACATCTTGATGACTAGTATGGATGGCTAGTATGGAGGACTAGTATGGAGGAACATACATTTCTTAGAGTCTTTAAGATAAATTCAATCATGACTTGGAACGAGCTTGTAGTGCTTATGAATGTAACAGACAAAACCAACCTAGTGAAAAATACTGTTAATGAAAACAAGTGTTCCAGAACTGTTTGTGTTCGATTATGAGAAAACATGATCGATTGCTTGGTCGTTTAGTCACTGCGACCAATCTTCGATTATTTCAATTAATCGGACCACCATTAATATGAGTGGGATGTCTGATAAAGAATTGGTCATATTTCAATGTAAAATGTTAGTGACAAACATAGTAGATTCTCCCGTTTTGATATGTCCAAATGATCAATCATGACAAGGATTATAACAGAAGTATCCATCATTGTTTATTTTCTTCAGTGAAAATTTTATATCAGATGAGGCATAAATCTGTCATTGTGTGTTTTTTCTATTTCAGCTGGTGAGGTCTCAGAAAAGTCAAAATGGAAAACACTTACAATCTCATTCCAACTCTGTTGTGGTGGCACTGCAGGTTAGTCGTTACGGTGATTGTGTGGCCAGACATGGCATGCTATGATGGTTTAATCCTAAACAGAGATTTATCTAGGCCTTCTCAGAGGCCAATATTTGGCCCCCAAAAGTTCCACATTCAGAATTTCCAATTTCATTTTCTACATATACATGTTTATTGTTATGGCTTTGTTTGTTTACCTTTGTGGACCAGACAATCTTGTGATTGACATCTTAAGCATTGATTTACACAACATGGCTTTGTGTCAGTGACATATTTTCAGCAGAAACGGGGCTAATAAAGATGCTTTCATGTTAAATGTTACGGGTCTGTTAAAGATCAAGGTATTTTCATCTGTCAGTCATCAGTATGATCCTTAATGCTAATACAATCCCATATTTTACTTGTTTTTTTAAGTTGGCTAGTGTTACTGATGATCTGTTACACTTGTCTATTTCTGTTATGGATAATGGATGATACACCCTGTGTTCCTACATGTACCATTTATACTGATGTGCCTTGCCTGTCCTTACACTTGAATGTCAAATTTCAGTCCAAACTTGCAAGTATGTCCAATGACTTCAAGCAAGTACTGGAAGTACGAACAGAGGTAAGGATGAATATGATAGTATTGGTTGGTTGGTTGTTTAACATATACCAGTTATATGGCGGCAGTCTGTAAATAATCGAGTCTGGACTAGACAATCCAGTGATCAACATCATGAGCATCTATCTACGCAACTGGGATACCACGACATTTTCAAACAAGCCTGACTACCCGATTCCGTTAGTCACCTCTTAGGCAAGCATTGGTTACTGAAGATCAACACTAACCCGGATCTTCACAGGTCTACACTACAGTGTAGCACAAACAGACAGTGAAATGGAGTAAATAAACATGATATTGCACTGATAATTCAGAAATATAATAATGAGCTCACACATTTCTAATTAAGTTACATGTATCATAAACTAAGTTCATTTGGAGAAACAAGATCTGTGCAACAATTTGTCTTATTGTTATTTTCTGTTGTTGAATTTTTTGTTATAGATGTACCATATATACTGGAGGTATTTATACTTACATAATTTAATTGGTTGTCATTTTCCCTCAGAATTTGAAACATCAGAAATCAAGACGAGAACAGTTTTCCGAGTCTGGTGTGTCTTCGTCGCTCCCTCCCTCAGCTCTCAAGGGCCACAGTAAGTAGTGTACACTCTACCACTTGACTGGGACTGTCACTATGGCATGTGACGTTAACTATTAACTCACTCACTGTCACCATGGCGATTGATATTGCGAGTGCTGTTGGGGTCAGGCATTTGACAATTCCATAAATTCAACACAGTAAGAACCTTATACTGTTCAACTTGACACAAGGGCTGTCATCATGGCTCTTTTCTTTGGGTTGGGTATTTTTTAGAATAATCAGGAGAGAAAATGGTGGCATGTTTCACCTACTAGTTGCCATGGTGACATGGTCAGATGGTTTTCCCTAGATGGACAATGATTCATCAGGGCCAAGTTTGAATCCTATCATGTTTAATTCAAGAAGATGTGATAACTCTGTGCTGATGTACTTCAGAGTGACAATAGTGGTGTTTGTCCATCAAGGTATTTATGGTGTTTCCTGTGTGTCAGATGGATCAGTGTTGTTGCAAGATGAGGCCAACAGTGGGGATGTGGCCATCAACATGGACGGCATGTCCAACCAGCAGTATCAGAATCAGCTACAGCTCATTGACGAGCAGGTGAGTCACCAACACTTGTGTGGTTCATAACATCATGTCATGGTCCAAGTGTATCAGCTTGTTTTGTTAGGTCCTTGAGAGTCACCACCATGTGTGGTCCATGTAAGTCACCAAGTTTGTGAGGTCTGTGTGTGTCACCATGATGTGTGTAATCTAAGGTTTGTCAGGTCCACCTTAGTCACCATGACTAATGTGGTCCATGTGAGTCACCAAGACTAATGTGGTCCATGTGAGTCACCATGACTAATGTGGTCCATGTGAGTCACCAAGACTAATGTGGTCCATGTGAGTCACCATGACTAATGCGGGTCCATGTGGTCACCATGACTAATGTGGTCCATGTGGGCGGTCCATGTGAGTCACCATGACTAATGCGGTCCATGTGGGTCACAACATGACTGACTAATGTGGTCCATGTGAGTCACCATGACTAATGTGGTCCATGTGAGTCACCATGACTAATGTGGTCCATGTGAGTCACCATGACTAATGCGGTCCATGTGAGTCACCATGACTAATGCGGTCCATGTGAGTCACCATGACTAATGCGGTCCATGTGAGTCACCATGACTAATGCGGTCCATGTGGGTCACCATGACTTATGTGGTCCATGTCAGTCACCATGACTTGTGATCCATGTCAGTCACCATGATTTATGTGGTCCACGTGAATCACCATGACTAATGTGGTCCATGTGAGTCACCATGACTTATATGATCCACATGAGTCACCATGACTAATGTGGTCCACGTGAGTCACCATGACTAATGTGGTCCACGTGAGTCACCATGACTAATGTGGTCCACGTGAGTCACCATGACTTATGTGATCCATGTGAGTCACCATGACTTATCACCATGATGTGAGTCACCATGACCATGACTAATGTGGTCCATGTGAGTCACCATGACTTATGTGGTCCATGTGAGTCACCATGAGTGATCCATGAGTCACCATGACTTATATGTGGTCCATGTGAGTCACCATGACTAATATATGATCCATATGAGTCACCATGACTAATGTGTAGTCCATGTGAGTCACCATGACTAATGTGGTCCATGTGAGTCACCTTGACTTATTGAGTCACCATGACTTATGTGATCCACGTGAGTCACCATGACTTATGTGATCCATGTGAGTCACCATGACTTATGTGGTCCACGTGAGTCACCATGACTTATGTGATCCATGTGAGTCACCATGACTTATGTGTTATGTGAGTCACCATGACTAGTGTGGTCCATGTGAGTCACCATGACTTATGTGGTCCATGTAAGTCACCATGACTAATGTGGTCCACGTGAGTCACCATGACTTATGTGATCCACGTGAGTCACCATGACTTATGTGATCCATGTGAGTCACCATGACTTATGTGATCCATGTGAGTCACCATGACTTATGTGAGTCACCATGACTAGTGTGGTCCATGTGAGTCACCATGACTAGTGTGGTCCACGTGAGTCACCATGACTTATGTGATCCATGTGAGTCACCTTGACTAGTGTGGTCTATGTGAGATGTCATGAGTTGTTTTATCCATGGAGATCACTATGATTTGTTTATAGTTGTTGTGAGATGTCTAATGATTACTGAATTACATGTTCTACATGTGCGATAAATTAAATATATTGGCATTCTTATTGATCTGTTTCAGGATTCTTACATCCAAAGTCGGGCTGAAACCATGCAGAACATTGAGTCTACAATAGTGGAACTTGGATCTATATTCACCCAACTAGCTCACATGGTCAAGGAACAAGAAGAAATGGTTACAAGGTGAGTCAGTACAGGCTATTCATACAATGGCAATAGGTAACATGTCGGCTTGGGGGTGAAACATTGCATTGTTCTCTCACTTCCCATAGGCATTCTGGGTTTGAATGGGAACTTATTCTGGTCATTAGAAGTGACTTAATGGATTGAATGATCAGCTTTGTGACTTGGTGATAGTGTATCACAATATCAATCACTTGATTGCCTCTGTAATACATGTTATATTTGGGATTACACTTTCTCAGTTAAGTACAGATTCTAATACTTTTGTTGGGTTGAGTCCCATCTGGATTTCGAACCCACATGGTCAGAATCAAGCATCTAATCGCCTGCACACAAAGTCAGCTGTCTAACCCGCTCAGCCACAATGGCATTGTGTATTCGTATTCACTGGATTGTCTTGTGCAGTCTTGTATATTTATATGCTTTGTCATATTACTGGAATATTGTTGAGTGTGGCATAAAACAAAAATACACCCACTTTAATTTTGAGATCGTATGACAAATATAGACATGTTGATACACTAATACGGTTTCAGTGTACAATAACCATGGCAACTGCACAAAACAGTTCATTTTCATACTATTTTCAAGCTCTGCATGTTTTTTTAGTCAATCCTAAACATGCAATATAAAGCATTTGCTTATTACACCACTACTTAATGTCTTTGTTGTTTTGCAGGATCGACTCCAATATTGAGGATACCCAAATGAACATTGAGGCAGCTCACAGTGAAATATTGAAATACTTCCAGTCCGTCACCTCAAACCGTTGGCTCATGATTAAGATTTTTGCAGTTTTAATTGTATTCTTCATTATATTTGTTGTTTTTATGGCTTAGGTAAATCAACTCCGCGATTTCATATCCCAGTGATGTATTGACTGCAGAGTGAACACAAATCATGATCCAGCTCAAAACTTTTGTGAAGGGAGATAACTCTTCATTCTATCATTGTCTCACCTAGGTGCTGGTCATTAATGGTAAACAATGGGACAGTAGGATGCCCTTGTCAAGTTTGGTTTCTAGATCACATTCAGATAAATACATGGAACATGAATCTTTCTGTACTTTGATGTTTTTGCAATAAAACAAATTCTATATTCAGTGATGATATCCACAATACTGTGATAATCATTTTCTCAATATCTCTACTGATTGAATGAACAACTTTAAGCCAGAATAATTCGATCATTTGTTTCACAGACATACTTGGAGAGTAATAGTCATTGAGTGGAGGATATTTCTGTTATATTAATGTTGACAGTGAAAGATAATTTCCATTTGTCCTTAATAATTTTAACTTATCCTGACTCATATTAATCACTCTAGCGTATGATTCAGGATTCGTTATATATGATTTTTTTTATCTCCACAAATACATCATCTATAAGGTGGAACAATTCACACAATGTAAGAATTAACTCCAGCGTAAGGGCAGGGTGAGCTGTGGTGACATTTACAGTATTTCAGATGCATTCTTCTCCACAGGTTTGTATGGACAGTAGACAAAATGGGGCGGTGGGGTAGCCTGGTGGTTAAGGCACTGGTTCGTCACGCTGAAGGCCCAGGTTCGATTCCACACATGGGTACAATGTGTGAAGTCCATTTCTGGTGTCCACCACTGTGATATTGCTGGAATATTTCCAAAAGCGGCGTAAAACTATATTCACTCACTTGTAAACATCCTGGTTCCGACACCTCAACACTGTGTCTCACCTTCACCTTGTACCATGGGGATCTTGTAGAGCATCAAAAGCTGTACATATTTGCTGGGGACTTCACTATAATTGTTCATATGTACATACCTGTATTTATATTTTTGAATGGGGAAACTTGCATGTTGTACTTTCACAGACCAAGAACCTATTTTCTTCCTTTGAACATATTGTTGATCTGACTCCATGCATTCTGAAGCGTGGTCTTGCTTAGTCAAACACTGGTGTGTCGAACTTTGATGTGTTGAACTGACGATTGTCTTGAAGTTAAAGATGGGTCCCTGCATATTCTGTATTTAGACATCATTTTGCAGTTGTGTTGAACCCTTGGTAACTCGAAGTACTTACTTAGGTCCTTTCAACCCCTGATAACTTGAAGTACTTACGTAGGTCCTTTCAACCATTGGTAACTTGAAGTACTTACGTAGGTCCTTTCAACCCCTGGTAACTCGAAGTACTTACGTAGGTCCTTTTAACCCCTGGTAACTCGTACTTACGTAGGTCCTTTCAACCCCTGATAACTTGAAGTACTTACGTAGGTCCTTTCAACCATTGGTAACTTGAAGTACTTACGTAGGTCCTTTCAACCCCTGGTAACTGGAAGTACTTACGTAGGTCCTTTCAACCCCTGGTAACTCGTACTTACGTAGGTCCTTTGCACTTTGACACCACAGTGTTTGACTGTATTGTTTACAGAGTAATGTGATGTTTGATTTAAATCACTGAACAATGAGTACTATAACTAAAAACAAGAAAAGGAAAATAACATAACTGTATAGAATTATCAATGTGTGGGGACGAGAATTTTCCTGGAATTTGTCACATCAAGGGTAACTTTTGTGATACTTGCAATTAAGCATGTAAGATATGTAGTTCCTCTGAACCCTTGCTAACTTTCAGTATTTTCTCGAATTTAGATTCCAAGACAATCATTTGCAGTGATGTAATGTTGCTACAACTGTATTAGTGAGGTCATTCATACTGTATTGTCATTTGTTAAATATAAACTGACAATTAAAACTCAAGGTAATGAGATGTAAGAGTCCCAGATTATTGGTTGTAAAGTGGGTGTTAAACTGTACTTGTGAGATATGGGAGTAGAACATTGTATGTAAGATGAATTGGATGTTAATCAGGGCTCGATTTGAGGAAGTCTATTTAACTTGCACCAGTGAAAACCTAGTTGCACAAGACAAGTCCAGGTTGCACCCTGGTTCTATAAATACAGTAGAATACTTTTATAGCGAACACGGATATAACGAACTGACGGCTATAGCAAACTGTTTTAAAAGTCCCGAAAAAAACTCATAGTATCACATAAAAAAGTGAATAGCGAACTACGGATATAACAAACTAATTTCCGTGGTCCCTTGGAGTTTGTTATAAAGGTATTTTACTGTATATCTGGATAAATGTAATCTGAGGTCATGGATGACTGTGTCATGGTTTACTTCAGCTACCTATGTGGCAATGTCATCAATATCAACTGTCATGCAATACAGAATAATTACCATTAGTTAGATAATCTAAATATAACGAGATACAGTAGTTATTCTTCAGTTATAGTTGAAACTATAGCACTGACCATTATCTTGAACTTCCCACAGTGTGATGAAGTCATGCCCAAAAATTGCATGACAAATGAAACATAATTGTGATGCATTTTTGAAAATATTCCTGAGGTATTGAATGGGCATTGTAGAAACATTAGGATTAAGGCATGACTCAGTTTGAAATTTCTGCCGTGCATGTAGACATAAATATATTAGGTTGCATTTTCAATATTAGGTTGCACTGGTGCATGTTTTATATTGTTAAATCGAGCCCAGTATAATGCAAGTCAAATGTGATTATAATGTTTTACCATTTATAGCTGTAAATATATTTGTGTGGTAACTTTGTACAGATTGCATGTGTTGAGACAGGTGGAAACATGTAACTCTCGACATAAATAAACTCAGAATCCGGCATCAAAGCGTTCTGTCATTGTAAGATAGTCAAATTGTCCATTGTATTATTTTGTTGGTGTTCATAGTCTCAGCACTGAACATTTGTCAAGGGTAAAGTGTATCTATGGCACATACACGGAAAGGCTACTTTCACACGAACTGAGAATCCTGAAGCTGAAATATCCAGTGATACTATTAACTGTAAAGGAATTACCACATGCAGCAGAAAAATTAACTCAACAGGTACAAGTGACAGTGATGTTTGCTGTAGCTTTGAAGCAGAACTAGCTTATGGTCCACCAGACCCAAGCAAACTTTGTTTTGTGTATGAGGTCATAACTTTGACTGCTGTGGTCATGAAGAAGTTTTATGTGCATCACAAGGACAAAAAATCTGAGCACAATGAGCTGAACAAACTAGCTTCAATGTCACTTAAAAAGAAAATTGAAAATGTACATACCCCCCACTTAATATTCCTACTCCTTTACCTATGCTGTTCAGTGCCATGATGAACAGCATTTGAACAAATTTGTTGAACATGAGTAGGGCCCATGATGAAGGAAATAAATGATCATGAATTCTTTGGAGGATGTTTCCACAAAATAGTCGCCTCAGTCTTTTACTACCAAAAAGAATCCTCGGAAATTCATGGTCCCAGTTTTGTTCAGTTTGTATTTTTACGGATATGGTAAAATCAAGTAGCATCATCAATTATGTACATGAAAAAGATTATTTTGGGAGGAATGCAAGGACTAATTGTATCACATCTTCCATTCCTTTCATTCTATTAATGACCCATTTACAGACCTCCAAGGGGCATTGTTGTTATGGGTCTGATTCCATTGACTCTGGGCGGAACGAGTCTGTTTCATGTCAGACTTTGCTATTACATGCCAATAAATTGCCATTGCAAAACAACATGCTTGTGTGTTATATTTACACATGTATAATAAAGCAGTAGTTTAGATTGTAATGTCCAACACCCAAAACTGCCATGCTCACTAAACAGTGGAAACAATGCCCTGTTCACAGAACAGAGGAAGCATTACCCTGTTCAGCAAACAGAGGAAACAATGCCTTTTTCAACAAACAGTGGAAATGATAAGCAGTGCTCTGCTCACGAAACGGGAAATACGTGTACATCAATATGTAGTAGAAACAATGGCCTGCTCACCAAACTGGAAGCATTGTCCCGTTCAACAAACAGTTCAAACAATGCTCTGCTCACAAAACAGGGGAAACACGTGTAGTGGAGACAATGCCCTGCTCACCAAACTGTCGAAGCATTGTCCCGTTGAGCATTGTCCTGTTGGAGACAAACTCAGTGGAAACAATGTCCGTTCAACAAACACAAACAGTGCTCTGCTCACAAAACATTGACCGTGTAGTATCCAAACAGTGGAAACAATGCTCTGTTCACAAAACCACCAATAAAAGGAACAATACCCTGTTCAACAAACAGAGGAAACAATACCCTGTTCAACAAACAGTGGAAACAATTTCCTGGTCACCAAACAAAGGAGCAATGCCCAATTCAACAAACAGTGGAAACAACTCCATGTTCACCAAACAGAAGAATAAATTCATTGTTCTTCTAAAACAAAAAAGAAAACAAATCCCTGTTCATTAATCAAGGAAAACTATATTCTGTTCACTAAACGTTGGAGAAACTGCCCTTTTAACAGACAGAGGAAACAAATTCCTGTTAATCAAAATGAGGAAACTATGCCCTTTTCACCTAAAATAGAAAACATTGCCCATTAATTGATAACATAATTCCTTGTTCACAAATCAGGTGCAACAATACCTGATTCTCCAAACAGTGGAAACAAAACTATTTAAAGAAACTATACCCAGTTCATTAAACAGAGAAACTATGGCCTGTTCACGAAACTGAAGCAGTAATGCCTTGTTCGCCAGTAGAAACAATGTCCAGTGCCTCTTAGACAATGCGGGGCGGTGAGGTAACCTAGTGGTAATGGCGTTCGCTCGTCACGTAGAAGACCCAGGTTGGGTTGCCCACATGGGCACAAAGTGTGAAATCCATTTGTGGTGTTGCTGACATTGCAGGAATATTGCTACTCACTCACAGACAATGCATATCTGCCAACTCTCACACCGTTGTCTTGATACTGACGCTTTTATTACACGTCACGCTCTGACGTCATAATGGGTTCATATGAAAAATAAAAATATAAATTCGCTCCTCGAATGATTTATTCAACAAGTATGCATATCTAGTTATTTTCTTTTAAAGCGCAACATGTCATGTCAGATTTACACCCATTAGTTAGACATCCCAATTGTCAGACACTGGACTAGAGGTTAATTAGGGCAACACCCATATATAAATGGGAATGTCCCAATTGAAATACACAATGCCATTTTAGAAAGTTGTGAAATGTAACATATGTTATATTTGGGATTTGCAATCTTAATTCGCTTTAATCGATTTACATTTTTGTTTAGAGTGAAATTCATCGGTACGTTTTCACTGCAAACAGACTATAGTAATAAATTATATATTTTATTAAGGCAGGGTTATTAACAAAAATACATATCTTTTCTAGTTACATATAACAGCCTATGTAGAACATTTATATAGAACTTATGTCCTATAGTGTCCAAGATTCACATTTGACAGTCATAACCCTGTCACTCTGTACTGTTATGAAGAGTCTGGCACAGAAGAACACGGCTGTGGTAGGGCCGTTACGGTGATGACATTATATACCGCCACAGTGTCACTGCCATAACATGCAGTCTTTTGCCTATTACAAATTCTTTCAACATTCTAAAATATCTGACTGACAAATTTCAATAAATCATCTTTTAAAGTAAACATATACAACTGGCTACTATTAAAAATGTCACTACCGTTATTGTGTCTCTATCATAACAATGAATGCCAATGTCCATACCATAAGATTATCAATTTATTGATTTAATTAAAAATGATTTTTGTGTTTATGCCTGGATTTGGTAGTGCAAGTATGTTTGGTAGTAGAGCTTCAAGTAAGCATAATAAAATTCACATTCTCATTTTGAATTTTTTGCTACATATTACTTTATATTTGCAAATCAGAATTGAAAGGAATTATTTGGCTTGTTGGCCCCATTTAAGCAATAAATATAAAATTTCAAAACTCATTAGCCATGTTATTTTGTAAAACTACATATATTAATATACATTAGATATACGTTAAGCTCGCAGAACTTATGTTTTGTATATTCAGAATACTATGAACGTAATCAACAACATTTAAGGTAAAACATCAAAACAAAACTTAACAACATTTTTTGCCTACATGAAACATGCATGAATTTATATATTATATATTTCAGATTTATTAACTAACTGCCCTCTTCTCTACTAAATCTCTACTCTAAGCAGGGAGACTATAAGACGTTATAGATTGTCCCTGACAGGTCGGGAGAGCCACATTTCCGAAACAGATAGCCAAAATTGATGTGGCTCTCTCGGCAATAGTTATGGTTGTGTGAACATGGAATGTGGCTCTCCCGGCAATGGTTGTGGTTGTGTGAACATGGAATGTGGCTCTCCCGGCAATGGTTATGGCTGTGTGAACATGGAATGTGGCTCTCCCGGCAATGGTTATGGTTGTGTGAACATGGTATGTGGCTCTCTCGGCAATAGTTATGGTTGTGTGAACATGGAATGTGGCTCTCTCGGCAATAGTTATGGTTGCGTGAACATGAATGTGGCTCTCTCGGCAATAGTTATGGTTGCGTGAACATGGAATGTGGCTCTCTCGGCAATAGTTATGGTTGTGTGAACATGGAATGTGGCTCTCCCGGCAATAGTTATGGTTGTGTGAAGATGGAATGTGGCTCTCCCGGCAATAGTTATGGTTGCGTGAACATGGAATGTGGCTCTCTCGGCAATAGTTATGGACATGGAATGTGGCTCTCTCGGCAATAGTTATGGTTGTGTGAAGATGGAATGTGGCTCTCCCGGCAATAGTTATGGTTGCGTGAACATGGAATGTGGCTCTCTCGGCAATAGTTATGGTTGTGTGAACATAGAATGTGGCTCTCCCGGCTATGCTGTCAAAACATGCTTAGTGATTCAAACAGGTTTCCGTATTTAACAAGGTTTTTTAACAGATTTTATTTCTATAATTAGCACAATATAATATACTAACATTACATATAATATTATCACATTATAATAAAAAATCTCAATCTGTAAAACATAATGATAATGGTTTAGTTTGTTGCCATGTGTACATTTCTTATGAAAACTTTCTGCTGCATTGTGATGCGTGGACGTCCACTTCTTGGTCTATCTACGGTGACCCCAGTCTGTCTGTAGCGCTGAATAAGTCTTATAACCGTGATATGGTGGCATCCGAGGGCGTTGGCAACAGCATTGTATGTCAACCCCATATGCAACATCCCAATGGCTTTCCCTTTCTTCCGCTGTTAATCGTGTCATATTTCTCATGCTTGTGTATCATATCATGCATTCTAGGCTCTCTTTATACCCTATATAATCATTCTACATGTGAAATTGATGCAAATACTGCTTGAATATTGCTACGTTTTGCCGATTGATATTGCTGTGTGTAAATGTTACTTTGCAAGCAAAAATGTTAACAAAGATCATTTTAGGTGTTCCTAAACACTTTTTCACAATATCAAAGACACGTTGTACTTGTTTTCACTAATGCAAATCAGCAGAAAATGTTTAAAAGACTGAAATCATAGGAATGATTCTGTTACAATTTTACACACTCTACAAAAATGGTCACTTTAAATGGTTTATCTCTGTCTTAAGCAGAATTTTATTTCAACCTTTCTTTTGGACATCTAAATCACTGTTATTGGTTTATTTCGGCATGATCGAAAACAGGACAATTTAACTCTTCTGAAAAAGATGCAGTTCACCTAAATATGAATGCGTTTGAGAATTTGGTTCGTGATTTGCATGAAGCTGTGTTGTTAAGTTTTCTTGTAAAATTAATACCTTCTAACATATTTCAAGTTTTTAAAGAATAAATTTGGTGTTCCGCATAAGACTAACCACAAATCTTTCATATGTAATGGTTAAAAGAGTAACAAAAAACAAAGTTTAGTGGTTCTTTAAGTAATTCATAGATGGTAGGAGGGTAACGTTTCTTTTGGCGTTTAGCGTCGGAACAGTCTTTTACCGGTTACGGTAATCAATTAATTAATTAATCTATTGGAAATGTGGCCTTCCCGGCAATAGTCATTTTTGAAATATGGCTTTCCCGACCTGACACCGCTTTCAGTTCAGTTCACTTCCTGGGCTATCCTATTACCTAAAAAGGGGTGATGAGGAGTTGTTGTTTTAACACTATGTGTGGTAGTATTGGGATGTGGAAGTTTTGGGATATAACCCTGTTATTTATTTCATGGGCCATTCCTATTTCATGAAGAGGTAACAGGCAGGGGATTAGCTGTCCACTCAACCATATGTTTTTTGTTTTAACCTGTCTGACTATTGGGGAGTCTGACAAATGGTCGTTTAGGTCGTTTTCCTTTGTATATGAATAGATAAGGGTTGTAAAATACTGGTTCAAACTGCAATGTACATCAAATTGTCTCCTTAAATTAACCTATGAATTGTTGTTATCACAGTGTAATAATGGCGTCACAAATTGAGTGTTCCATGTTCAAAATGTTTTATTTATATATGGTTTTGGATATGTTTGGTGTGACCCAGGATGTGTTGACGCTAGTTCGTTTTGTTGACATTTTAAGCAACGCTTAATTGATTGTTTTAATCAAAAATGGCATCATGACATTACTTCAAGTAGTAAATTATGGCTATACAGCAATGTCAAATGTGAATTTGGATATGAATTATACTTAGATACTTTACATCCAAACACTGTTAGGTATTTAACTATGTTACGAATTTCGTGTCATAAATTAAAAATATTGATCGGGAGAAAAGATACTGTATGTACTGGAAATAAATTAATGTAAATGTAATTAAAGATGAATAACATTTCGTTTTAATTTGCCCAAAACATACAGTACATCGAAAACAGCTGATTAAACCTTATTTTTTGGAAGAAACCAAGTATGTTGAAATTACTGGAATTATTAAGAAACCCATCTAAAGATAGTATTGCAAAATTATGTAAATACATAAAGTTATGCATGTAAGTACCGAAATGTTTTGTCCAGCCTCCTTTTGTAAATGTAAAAAAATATGTATATTTCAATGGATAACCATATTCCATCATTTTTACAGTGTAAAATGATGACGAGGGGCATATAGCCCAAGTCTTTACTGAATAAAGAATCGAATCGAATCGAATTTGCCAGACACGATAAAACAACAAAAGTTATGGTTGGTTGCACTCAGGTACACTGCACTGTTACCTTTATTAAATAATGGACTGATCCAAATTTATGGATAATGACTTTATTCAGCATACAACAAATTAACAGAATTTAACAAGGATGTTTTGTAGTACAAAATTGATCTTATTCAGCATACCAAGCCATATATGTATAAGAATATTTTAAGCTAGGTGGGAGAGCAGCACCAGCGTTGATTTGGTGGAGTTGGTGATCTCAATCTTCTGGATTTATCTTTGTGTCCCCACTTTGTCTTGGCATTTGAACACTGGAGGCTACATCTGTAGGAAGATCAGGTAAATAAACAAGGTTACTACTATCTACACATTAATCGTTATATCCTGGCATTAAAGTCACCACCTATCAGTAAATGACCTAGGTTAGAGTATTTTGTTATTTTTGTTAGAATATCTTCAATACTCCAAAACGATGATCCCTCTGGGAGAATATAAATAATGCCCATATAAATATCACTTCTAGTATAAAACATCTGCATATCAATTCTTATCCATAAGGAAATAACACTACTAGATACTATCCTAACAAAATGTCTGTCGTTAGAGAGGAAGGCTATTCCTCCTCTGTCGCAGTTTATTGCATTCCTCTTAGGGCGTAGGTGTAGGTGTAGAGGAAATCGGGCCCCATAGTCATACTATTTTAACCGATAACTGGATGGTTTAATTTCATAACTCTGGTTTGGACTGACCGAATTTTCATCAAAATAGTATTTTTTGGATGCTCAAAATTGTGGACAATAATAACATATATGTTCATCGCAAAAATATTTTGGTAAGGTCAAAGGTCAATTTTAATGTAAGGGCATTTGATGAGAAGATATGAGTTGAACTTTACAAATTAAAGTTAAGTTTTCCAAAATGATGTTATCTGATTCTGCTATATCATTTGATGATCATATATACCTTTGTTGACATTGTATTCGTGAAAAACAATCACAAGGAAACAAAGGTTGGTACTTTGTATTTAGATCAGCAAAATATTACATAATGTCTGTTCAACAGTAACAGCTCCATGTTTTACATAACATCAACGATACCAAATATGTCCAAGATACTGTTGGGCTATCGTTAAAATCACACAACATAACAGAAAGCTCTTAAATATATAGTGATGCTATTCCAGATGTATTTCTTTGCTCATCAAAGAATGATGAGTCAATCATGTTATCATAACGCAAGCAACATTTCCTTCGTATCAATTTGTATTTATAGTTTCTAATACTAATAGTCATAGTGTATTCCCAGTTGACATGTTAGTCAGTATCAACAATGTCAAGATCACGGGAACATGTTTCAAGTCCACATCCACATGCTGAAGTACACAACAGGTTCAACCTCTTGCAGCTACACCTTCCTGTATACTGACGTTTACATGCACAAGTATGAAGTTGAAGAAGGTCCACGGAAACGATTTAGTCTTAATTTATTTGCAACTTTACCACAGAAGAATATTTGATGAAGATCTATTACGACAGAAACGTATTGCTTTAAATACAAAACATTAAGTGCCTACTTTGATGGACAACTCAAAGATATTCCTAGATAATATTCATATCAACATCCTGCTACTACTATAACGTTCATAAAAATATGCATGCCTCATTTTTAGTAATATGTAAAAAGAGTTCCACATAACATGGTCATGACACTATGAGCATCGATCTTCGCAAGTGGGATACGATGGCATGCATCAAACAAGTAAGTGAGAACGACCACCTAATCACATTAGTTCCCTCTTACGACAACATGGGTTGCTGAAGATCAATTTTGACCCAACATATTTGTGAACCTGTGAGAATGGTTAATGAATAAATGCACAGTCAGTCTCATGATCTGGATTGTAGATCATTCCAAATGCTATTATTGACAACACAATGAATGTCGCCAATATCAACTGGTCTCTGCAAAGTCGGACCTCAGAGAGCCAATTGTCAAGTTGCATTTAATTACTATCAGCTATTCAATACACGCACAGAAGTTGGTATATACGTTGACAGACGCTTTAGAATTAGATTTTGCGCGGAAAACCTAGAAATCGTCTATACATATTGACAGTAGTGGGTGACCTCGCCAAGATGGATACTAAAAGACCAACTGTCGTTCATTTCCCGATTTCAGTATGTCGCATGACTAAGTAGTCCGTCAAGCAGAGAGTTAATGAATTGACAATAGTTATCGCATCATGGAATTGGCGCACGTGAATCACTATCTTCATCAGCTGATGAACGTCGACAACACAACGTCAGCTCTAAAATATTGACAGACCTCACCTAGATGAACACTACCAAGTCGACTGTAGTCGACTGCATTGTTCCAACTGATATTATGAAGCCACCAGCTGTGATCAGCAGAGCGTGTTTCAAATGAAGGACATCTTCTGCTTGCCCAGATCTATATATCTATTTCCGAAATACGGATGCTAATATTACTGGGAGATCAGTTTTAAAAAAAATGCGTTTCCGTCCTTGTAAAAAACGCATTCGCTCTGTATCGCTGGGACCTTACACTTGCCAGTAGTCTCCAAACTTTCGGCCTAACCCTTTCTGTGATGAAACAGCCCAAAATGATGGACGCAGTGATGACTTAGCATGGTACTGGTACCATGCTGGCTGGCCGCATGGGACTCTAGATAGGAGAGTGGGTGCCAGTCAAATCGCCGGATTTTTTGTCAAATTGCCCCAAATCATATCGGGTGCCAGTCAAATCGCCCCAGCTACAAAATGCCCCAGCAAATTTGGTCACAATGCCCCCGATTTTTGGTCAAAAATTTCAAGAGTGGTAGTCAAAATGGCCCAATTTATTTAAAATGGTTAAATATATTCCATAAATGCATAGTTTTTGTCAACTTCCATATATATAATATATCGGGTAATATTTCTGATAATTTTTCTGGAAACTGATAAGTGCAAAAGTAATATTCGTGCAGAGACACTGTAATACCAATTATTTGGTAAAGAATTACACGTATAAAATGAAAGTTTTGTATATGTTTATTGGCTGTAAATGCGTACTGTTTTGTCAACAAATGGCATTGTGTAATCATAACAAGTACGGTATAATATTTATCAAAACAATCTAGAGCTTTGTCAACTGGGATGTTATAATGTTCATCCAGAAGTTTATTATACAGGAAATCACATGTCCTGCTTTCAGTTTTAACATTTTAATTTTCGTCTGTATGGTGGGATGCTAACTTTTGACAGAAGCTGCTCAACTGAAATTTGGTCCTCCTTGAACTCTACCCACAGAGCAAAGATCTCCTTCTGGGCTGTGGTTGATAGGCCCCTGATTCTTGCTCTCGCTTTGCTCTCCTTCAGCAGGAGGATCTTGGTTGGGAGCAGGGACGCCCGATGAGAGGAGTTGGTAAAACAGCCGTTTAACCACCTTGAAGGTTCCATCCAAGAACCATTGTCTTGACTTGCTTAGTTCTGTGGCGGTCTGTGGCGAGGATAAAGTGCCTTTGTTCCTTGTTTGTCAGGTCCGCTTTCAAGAAGCCCACAGGGATGAATGTGGTGGAAATCTGAAAATATAATTTCCAAATATTCATATTCATTTATCTTCAGGGTAGTAGATATCATTTGAGTTGTATTCAGTTATGACGGTTAGATTACCTCAAAATCCAAATCCCGTGGATCCTTGGGTCTATTCCTTTCCCGCGCTCTATTAGCAATCCTTGTCAGCTGATCATGTTCTCTCTAGCTCCACTTGGAGCATCTGGCTGTACTATGGTTGTCACCGCATCCTCCACAATAGTCGCAGCTGACTGTGAGCCCTTTTACTTGGTGTGAAGTTTGTTCCCTTCTGAGTGCCAGTAGCAGGACATCTGTTCTTCTTGTTGCGGACACTACATCTCAAGTCTGCTTGATTTTCTCTCTCTGAAAATGGAAAAACCCAAACAAAATAAAGTCACTGTAATAATGCAGGAATGCCACTGGCTAATATACAACATACAATTAACAAAAATATATTTACATAAAAGAGATGACAAGCTGACAAACATACAAACCTTACAACATAGATATATCCATAGATATCAACCAGTCTTCTCTTGCCCTTCTGAGAGCCTGTTTCTAGGACATTCCATGTGTTTCTTGCATCTTCAGGGATGTCATCTACGGCAGAAGTGATGCTGTCTTCCGCCACTGACCTTTACATACAAATAAATATGTAGTGGTTTGTTACTAGACTGTTGCAACTATTTGATAATTAGTGATGTATCACAGGTAAATGATGCTATAGATATTCAATGTTTTTACCTTTATTGAGCATCTTCTTCAAGTATGTCCGAGAGGGTTTACGTGTCTCCACTGTGAAGGGTACCTTCATCGGGAATACTGTCGACTGCAGATAGATTGACATCAAAAGTAACCGTCCCCACTATCTCTGTCATCATGCTTTCCACACGTTCATGAAATGATTGGGCAATGCGACTGCTTTCCCTCGGTATCTCTTTGCGGATAGTGCACGTAGAAGGTATAAGGGAACCTGTCCTCTCCGCTTCCTCATACTTCTTCTGGGACACTCTAGTTCCACAGAGTCTGTGTGTCCAGCCTTCACATTTATCATATGAGATTGCCTCTTGGCCTTCATTTACTACCAAATAACATTTCCTGCAGTTGGTGGTCATCTTGTCAGTTAGAAGAAGCGAATGACTTACCCTTAGTCCACAATTAAGTTATACAAGGAGTTGAATCCTGCAGTTGGTGGTCACCTTGTCAGTTGGAAGAAGCGAATGACTTACCCTTAGTCCAAAATCAGTTTATACAAGGAGATGAATCCTGCAGTTGGTGGTCATCTTGTCAGTTGGAAGAAGCGAATGAATAACCCTTAGTCCAAAATCAATTTATACAAGGAGTTGAAATCCTCATGTTTGCACTGCTCTAATTGAGCCTCAACACTTCCTCGACATACCATAACATTGATGGTCAATTAGTGAACATGTTTTATAGCCTGTTTTTAGCCACACTTTTTGACAAATTAATTGACAAAAGCTCTAGCTTGTTTTGATAAGTATTGTACCATACTTGCTAACAAAAACAAACTATGCATTTACGCCCTCTCCTTTTGACAAGATTAATTAAAGGTCACATGCAACGTAAAACACAACTTTGCAGATTCTGATACCTTTCGGTATGGACTTACCGAAACAAAGCGTCAAAATGCAAATTCAACTTATAAAGTTGAAAAATAACGCGATGAAAAAAACCGCGCGAAATCGGAGTTCAAACGATTCACTAATTTTTCCCCGACTTTTCTGGGGAAAACTGGTTTCAACAGCTGGGCTGCGCTCATAGCACGTGCGCAGTGAAGTAGGTTCGCGCAACTTGGAAGCGGGCTGTCCGGTGAATGCTCGGTGAAGGCTTTGGTGTGAGCTATTTTCATAATGTTTTGTTGATATCTCACAGGCGCGAGCTTTTTATATGTTATGACAGTATAAACTCACAATGTGTGAAGCTCATTTCTGGTGTCTCCGCTGCACGAACCTACATTGTATTGCTGGAATATTGCTAAAAGCGGCGTATAACTAAACTCACTCAGTCACTCCAAGCTGCTGTCTCCATCAGAGCAAGTTCTTAAAGATAGAGTAATACAGTTGGTACTATACAACAGTTGGCATAATGAACAAAACTCACACTCGGCGATAGGCAATACCAAAAGGTGTAGACACGTCAAAATCCCCGTTGTCAGCATCTTGTCACAGTAGCTGAAACAGTGTATTATATGTTTGATGTGTGTCCAATATGTTAATACATTTTCGGCAATGGATCTCATTATTCATGCCGATTTATCCACCTGAATGTGCTATAGATTTTGTCACCATCGATCACTCATTGTAAAGCATACGCTTCGACAATTGAGTAAAATTGCGATACTCATGAAGATATAATTAAGAAACGTAGAGAAAATAACAACATGCCTTAGGTCACGTCGTCCTCCAAGCTGGATTATAATCTACGATTTAGACAAGGAGTGTCTCTCTGCAGACACGATAACAAACCCTTTAAACATGTTAGATAAACAGATGTTGTATTTATCAAGGCTTGAAACCTCAACGTAGAATTTTACAGGAACAGTAACAGATTTGGTTTGAAAATCTAGATTTCTCATCGATGTTCCTTGACAAGGGTACAGGAATCTGTACCGAAGCATCACATTGTAACATATAATTTGTCATGCATAACATTTCGTACCTTTATTGTTGTGATCAATCACAAGGGCGACAATGACTATGTACTGAGTGAATACCGTTACTCTGACGTTTTGTTATGACAGTAAATAAACTGTTTATATAATTTCAGTTGTCTATTTCACCACACGTTCTTCTTACCGAGTCACTTTCTCAGTTCGATACTTAAAAGCAATGTCATTATTTAGCGTTGACACAATTTTTAACTGTGATATAGATCTGTCGTTGTCACAGACAAAACTCAATGTCTTGTTTTATTGACACCTGTGTGTCTGCCTGCCTGTCTGCTAATGACAATATTCAATACACAACTGCGATCACTGACCACATGCAATTTGAACTTAACACCAATCAGGCTATACGCCATAAACAAAACGCATTGATTTATGGCCCGAGTTCGGTCTCTATCACATTATGTAATTACACAGACAGGCAGGTGTGATACTTGAACACATGACATGTTATGATGTCTGTTGATTGCAAAATGTTATATACAAAAAATGAGCATGTATTTACAAAACCCAACATCTCTATATATACACACACAATGAGCCGTGGAAGGGGGCATCTGCTAATGAACCAGCCGTTACACTTGAGTGCACACCCACCCGCTCTGACTCGGGTTCGGTATCCCGGCTGCTTCGTTTCTTGGGAAGTAAACCCAAGTACACAATATTGCACTTTTGACGTGCGATTGTACGCTTATAATTTTGTTTATATGTTTTTTCATAACCAGCAATGTATATGATATGTCATGAATAAGTGATAATTGTGTTTTAATTATGTTTGATTTTTTGGTTGCATGTGACCTTTAAATTATAACTCACTCATTAACTGACTGAAATAGAGATGATGCACATGACATTCAAAGGCAAGCTACAGCCCACAGACAAACAAGCTTAGACATCGGAGTTCTGCATTTATATTCTAACAATGCTGAAATAAAGACAGCAGGGAACAAATCACCCAACCACAATTTGAGGATCGGTGTCAAATGAGATGGAAAAATTCTTGAACCACGTGTAGCAATCACGTGTTGGGGCCCAGGTGGCGTTGCTACCACCAAAGAAGGTGGAAAAGAATATACCGTCAATGTTGACATCACTTTGTGACCGTAACGCCACGTTGTGGTTTGAGTACACCAACTTTCCATCGTGCCACACCTTAATCTCTCCATCCGTGTTCCCTGGAGTGTTCAGCTGAATCGATTGCGCTATATTTTGCCACACACCACGTTGAAACCGCCAAGATCCTCTACCAAAAGAAACGCCCTTCACTGGATCACAAATATTTCTCGTACAGAAGCCGGGGAGTTGGTGTGATCGGTCAGGAACATATCCGTAGACTTCACCATCCCCGTTATCTCGCCACATAAACCTTGTCGAGAAACAGCTCATAGAGTGTCTTCCACCTGAACAGTTTGTCAAACCACCATACAGTCCGGGCAGTTTGCCGCCGATGCGGAAGTCGAAGTTTGAGTCGAATCGTATGTCATAGCTCAAGGTCATGGCGTCACGTGGTTTAGTTGGAGTGGCAAAGAACTGCACCTTGCTGTTTGGTCCATGGTGACTGTACCTCCCCTTCTGGTAAAAAACTTTCAGGACGAGGTTGGACCCTCCGTCTGGATCCGGGACTACTTTTGCTGAGCCGTTGACATCTTCGCTGTTGAAAGGACTATGCATGCCATTCCTGAAGTACCCAGGATCAAAGTCATTATGCGTCCATGCCAGGCGTGCTGTTGAAGAAAACAGTATCAAAGATTATCTTGAATATTTAATGAAATAAAGCACTTCTAGAGCGTGACTAGCATGTGTTAGTACTGCAGTCAGTAAAGGGCATGCGTTCCAATAGTTATAAGTGTTCCATCAGTTTAAGACATGGGCCTATAACTGTATGCTTTAACGTCCAAGAATTGGGACAAAAACAAAGTATTACGTTAGGAAAGTCTTCCAAGCTGATGGGGGCGGTGGGGTAGCCTAGTGGTTAAGGCGTTCGCTCATCACACCGAAGACCCGGGTTCGATTCCCCATGCAGGTACAATGTGTGAAGCTCATTTCTGGTGTCTCCGCTGCACGAACCTACATTGTATTGCTGGAATATTGCTAAAAGCGGCGTATAACTAAACTCACTCAGTCACTCCAAGCTGCTGTCTCCATCAGAGCAAGTTCTTAAAGATAGAGTAATACAGTTGGTACTATACAACAGTTGGCATAATGAACAAAACTCACACTCGGCGATAGGCAATACCAAAAGGTGTAGACACGTCAAAATCCCCGTTGTCAGCATCTTGTCACAGTAGCTGAAACAGTGTATTATATGTTTGATGTGTGTCCAATATGTTAATACATTTTCGGCAATGGATCTCATTATTCATGCCGATTTATCCCACCTGAATGTGCTATAGATTTTGTCACCATCGATCACTCATTGTAAAGCATACGCTTCGACAATTGAGTAAAATTGCGATACTCATGAAGATATAATTAAGAAACGTAGAGAAAATAACAACATGCCTTAGGTCACGTCGTCCTCAAGCTGGATTATAATCTACGATTTAGACAAGGAGTGTCTCTCTGCAGACACGATAACAAACCCTTTAAACATGTTAGATAAACAGATGTTGTATTTATCAAGGCTTGAAACCTCAACGTAGAATTTTACAGGAACAGTAACAGATTTGGTTTGAAAATCTAGATTTCTCATCGATGTTCCTTGACAAGGGTATAGGAATCTGTACCGAAGCATCACATTGTAACATATAATTTGTCATGCATAACATTTCGTACCTTTATTGTTGTGATCAATCACAAGGGCGACAATGACTATGTACTGAGTGAATACCGTTACTCTGACGTTTTGTTTCTATAACCTTTTCGTATAGTATCTCAGTATTATCGCGTTTCGTGACATCTTGGTGTGGCACGATAGCCAAAAGTAGTGGAGTTTCGGACGGTTACTGCAATTTTCAAGTAACACACCTGTTTTCGCAGATGAAACCAAAGTCTTGGCAACATCTTGACCAGTTACACAATATTCAATGGTTAATGATTAGCCTCGTGTTATCGGCCCTTCGATTTGAAAACGAAAACTTCAACATGTGCAATTGGCTTACCTTAATTCCTGATCTGTAGGAAAGTAAACCTCGTAAACTGGATAAGAATGATTTGCCCGACAAGATAACACATGCCCCACGTGATCAGTTCATGCAAACACAAAGGTCGATTGCGTGAGTTGTTACAGGAAGTACGTTTCGTAAATGTTTCTGTTCAACATAGTTACTCCGTCGGAATGCTGATTGCACTCAACGTGACTGTGATTTAATCACCACTCATATTTTCTTAAGATTGATCAATTGCTATTCGTCTCCCACAATCCCTCACTCATCAGTATTCTCACCCGTTATTTCACTCCTTTGCTCACCTTCATCCAATCACTCCGTCACCGTCCTGCCCTCACTCCCTAACCGTCACCCCCTCACTCGCTAACCATCAACCTCTCACTCTCTACCCGTCATCCCCTCCCTCCTTCACCGTCCTCCCTCACTCCTCCACCGTCCTTCCCTCACTCCCTTCCCATCCTCCTCTAACTCCTTCACCGTCCTGCCCTCACTCCTTCACCGTCCTCCTCACCCTCACTCTCTTCCCCGTCCTCCCTTCACTCCTTCACCGTCCTGCCTCACTTCTTCACCGTCTTGCCTCACTCTCTTCCCGTCCTGCCCTCCTCCTTCACCGTCCTGCCCTCACTCCTTCACCGTCCTGCCCTCACTCCTTCCCGTCCTCCTCTTACTCCTTCACCGTCATCCCCACTCCCTCCCCGTCATCCCCCTCACTCCCTACCCGTCCTCCCTCAACGCCATCCCACTCCCTATCCGTCTTCCCTCCTCCTCCACCGTCCTCCCCTCACTCCCTTCCGTCCTCCTCAACGCCATCCCTCACTCCCCATCCGTCTTCCCTCACCTCCACCGTCCTTCCTCACTCCTTCCCGTCCTCCTCAACGCCATCCCTCACTCCCTATCCGTCCTCCCCTCACTCCTCCACCGTCCTCCCCTCACTCCCTTCCCGTCCTCCCTCAACGCCATCCCTCACTCCCTATCCGTCCTCCCTCACTCCTCCACCGTCCTCCCTCACTCCCTTCCCGTCCTCCCTCAACGCCATCCCCTCACTCCCTATCCGTCCTCCCCTCCTCCTCCACCGTCCTCCCTCACTCCCTTCCCGTCCTCCCTCAACGCCATCCCCTCACTCCCTATCCGTCCTCCCCTCACTCCTCCACCGTCCTCCCCTCACTCCCTTCCCGTCCTCCCTCCTCCTTATCCCATCATCCCTCGTCCTCCTCCCCTCCCGTCCTCCCGTCCTCCCCTCACTCCCTTCCCGTCATCCCCTCACTCCTTACCCATCATCCCCTCACTCCCTTCCCTCCCGTCATCCCCTCACTCCTTCCCGTCCTCACTCACCGCCATCCCCTCACTCCCTATCCGTCTTTCCCTCACTCCCTCCACATCATTCCCTCAATCGAGCACAAGTTCTATCAAGGTCGTGACTCGATACTCCAGATCAGCATCATTGGAGGAATCCATCTTCCCCATATAGATATATCTAAGGGATGCTCAAAATTCCGTCCATTTGCCAGAATCGTATCTTTTAATACGTCCATTACCCTGACGACGGTGTGCACATCTGATGCATTGTTGGACGCCAGTCAGGGCATACAACTGAATAAAAACCGATCCATAACGCGTTCGTAACGGTACGACCAGTCGTAACTGTAATGTTTATCATAGGCTTATGAATGACTTAATGCCACGAACGGTTTGCTGATCGGCACCCTGGGCCCCGTTCCACAAAACGATCGTAGCGCTAAGATGAGCATAACTGTCATACTTTAACATAGACTTACGACTGTCGTAGCGCTCTCATTGAGGAAAGGGACCCTGGTAAACAAACTCTCGTTGTAGACCTGGTTTCCGATCAACAAAGCGTTTGTAACGTTACGCCCTTTCATAACTTATTTAATTATTGGCTTACGAATTAACTAATGCTACTAACGCTTTGTGGATACGGGCTCTAAAGCTTAGTCACATGCAACCGAAAAATCAAACATAATTAAAACACAATTATCACTTATTCATGACATATAATATGCATTGCTGATTATGAAAAAACAAATAAACAAAATTATAAGCGTATAATCGCAAATCAAAAGTGCAATATTTTGTACTTGGGTTTACCTCCCTCGAAACGAAGCAGCCGGGATACCGAACCCGAGTCAGAGCGGGTGGGTGTGCACTCAAGTGTAACGGCTGGTTCATTAGCAGATGCCGCCTTCACGGCTCATTGTGTGTGTATATATAGAGATGTTGGGTTTTGTAAATACATGCTCATTTTTTGTATATAACATTTTGCAATCAACAGACATCATAACATGTCATGTGTTCAAGTATCACACCTGCCTGTCTGTGTAATTACATAATGTGACAGAGACCGAACTCGGGCCATAAATCAATGCGTTTTGTTTATGGTGTATAGCCTGATTGGTGTTAAGTTCAAATTGCATGTGGTCAGTGATCGCAGTTGTGTATTGAATATTGTCATTAGCAGACAGGCAGGCAGACACACAGGTGTCAATAAAACAAGACATTGAGTTTTGTCTGTGACAGCGACATATCTATATCACAGTTAGAAATTGTGTCAACGCTAAATAATGACATTGCTTTTAAGTATCGAACTGAGAAAGTGACTCGGTAAGAAGAACGTGTGGTGAAATAGACAAATGAAATTATATAAACAGTTTATTTACTGTCATAACATATAAAAAGCTCGCGCCTGTGAGATATCAACAAAACATTAGGAAAATAGCTCACACCAAAGCCTTCACCGAGTATTCACCAGACAGCCCGCTTCCAAGTTGCGCGAACTATTTCACTGCGCACATGCTATGAGCGCAGCCCAGCTGTTGAAACCCGTATTCCCAAGAAAAGTCGGGGAAAATTAGTGAAACGTTTGAACTCCGATTTCGCGCGGTTTTTTTCATCGCGTTATTTTTCAACTTTATAAGTTGAATTTGCATTTTTGACGCTTTGTTTCGGTAAGTCCATACCGAAAGGTATCAGAATCTGCAAAGTTGTGTTTTACGTTGCATGTGACCTTTAAAATTAACAAAAGCTCTAGATTGTTTTGATCAGTATTATACCATACTTGCTAACAAAAACTATGCATTTGCGGCCAATAAACATAGTATACAAACTTTTAATTTTAGTCTTGTATTTCTTTACAAAAACATTAGTAACATGCAAATAATTGGTACATGTATTGCAGTGTTGTCTATACATGAATATTACTTTTGCTCTTATCAGTTTACTAATAGAAAATTTATCAGAAATATTACTATATGATATTATATGCAGAATATAATATAGAAGTTGACAAAAACTATACATTTATGGCATATATTTAACCCTTTTTAATAAACTGGGGCAGTTTGACTACCCACTGGGACAATTTGACCACACCTGGGGCGATCTGACCAAACATCCGGGGTATTGTGACCAAATTTGCTGGGGCTTTTTGTAGCTGGGCGACTTGACTGGCACCCGGGGATATTCATACATGCCCACATTTGGCGATTGTCTGAAGTGCCACGCCCAACAGCTCTTGGAAATGCATCATGAGAAGTCGATATCAAATGACCGAGAGCACGATACACATGTACGATGTTTTGCAAAACATTTTCTGGTAACCAAATGTGAATTATTGTTCATCCAGTCAATCTGAAAGAAAATGCGAGCTGGGGAAACTGTCCTTCTGTGATGTTCCGCTATGATTTTCATACTGGCTCGTTGCATGTGAAGTGCAGTGCAGATTTGCTTCAGGAATCTATTGGAAAAACGCAGTGGGGGAGTAGCTGTGTCTGAAGATAATTCAGTATCAAAGTGGTTCCAAGGGAACAGCATAGCGATAAGATCGATACCGTATAGATAAAACAGAGAGACAGACAGATTTATAAAATATTTTTAAGGCCTCAGGCCCATACAACATACATAGGAATTTGGGTATAGATTTATGCATGCATAATAACAGTTACATTGAACAATATTAATAATGCGGTGTTAATTTTGTTGCTTTAAGACATTACTGAGATATTTTCCGATTTGTTTTCGGTAGACATCAGGTTTATGAACTTGTTGAGTGTCGGTGGATAGCTGTTTTGAGGGAAGCAGAGTTGTCGTTCTTGGCTGTACTTGTCACAAACCATCATTACATGATATTCATCCTCAATGAGAGATATATTATTAGTATAACAATAGGTGCCCAGTCTTTCTTCACGTGGGGTATTGGAGTGTCACCCAGTTTCTATGGCTAGTCTGAAGTTGTTGCATCTAAATCTTGCAATGGCTATTTTATAGTATGATAGTGGTATTTCAGGTGAAAGCAGATATTTTTAAACATTTAGTAGTGACTTGTATTGAGAGTAATAATTGCATTTATGAAGATTCTGAAAGAGATAAGTGCCAGTTCTGAGTCAGACAGTCTTCTAATCTTTGTTTAAAATTATATATAAAAGTTTATGTATCCCCAATGTCCTGGCTTATCCACACAAAGCCAAATCCATATTGAAAGAGTAGAGCCCTGATGTGACTAGCCCATGTCATCTTCCCACAATCATCTAAGGACTTGAGCATGAAATATGCATGCTGTGGTTGTCTGTTACTCTCGCATGGATAAGCACGTACTGGATATGAACGATGCTTATAGAATTACTGACAATTTTGTTAGTTGTTTGTTAACAAATGAATGAAGTAATGGAAAGTTTATACACTTATAATGACTTTCAATACAAATGATGAGGATAATGTGTATATTATTTTTGGAAGAATAAATTATTGATACATTGTGTGCTGATGGTGTACTAGGCAGGGAGATAAAGATGAAAGGGTCGAAGCCTGGCGCCTCCTGTCTCCGTCCTGTCCCATCCTCACCCAGTCACCAGAGGTGTCATGGCCGCCTACCCCTCCCTGAGTCCATCTTCTACTGGGTGACTGGAGTCGGCAGCATCATTTACACCTTCTACGTCGTGCACCAGGAGTCCCAGAGTAAGAACAAGCCAGAAATTCATGCTGCAGTGTCTTATTTGAATGCCTTTGTCCTGTTAAGTGTGTGTGTGTGTGTGTGTGTGTGTGTGTCTGTGTGTGTGTGTCTGTGTGTGTGTCTGTCTGTCTGTCTGAGTGTCTGAGAGAGAGAGGTAATTGGGGGTCAGGGTCCAGGCCTTTGTGTTGTTTCTTTATTTCTAAATCAATAAATGTTTGAGTCTCAAACATGCACTTGCCTGTGTAAAGATATAATAAGATGATTACACTCATGATCACTATGTATTGTTCTAGATATAATAAACAACTGACACAAGGGCCTGTGGATCAGGGTTAAAGAAAGGTTACCAAAAGTACAATTCTTTTAAACTATGTTTATAATGCACAAGCTTTTAATGTACTGACAGATAAAAGACTGTGTTTTGATCCCAGCCACTAGATGCATATTTTAGTTGCAATGTGCATAATGAACAACGGTTTTATATAGCATTCTAAAATTAGTGGTCCCTTTAGTTCATTATAACTGTAGATAACTGTATAATAACTGTATGCTACAGTCCTGGGATCAATCTCACTTTCCTCCATCCCTTGTAATATATGACCAGTCACTAAGAGCGGGATTCAGAGGACAAACTTTGTTTAGAGATGTAAGTTATTGCAACAGGATTTTCAATAACAAATCATAGGATCTTTATCATGTCTACTGTTTGTGTTTCAGAATTCTTCATTGATCTCAACAAGGAGGACTTTGTGGATGGATGGAATTTTCTTCCTTACAAGAAGGTTAGTTTCTTCATCCTTAATCTTTGTTATGAGCGAAGTTCTTTGTTATGGCAAATTATTCATGAATTCCTGATGTTTAACAAATATTCAGTGATATGTTTTGTTTCAGGATATTTCAAGTTTTGAATGGAACTTTTGGTCCAGCTACTTCTGGGAGATTCTGCCATGGGGAATTGGTCATGTGGTCATAGCTCGGACAGTAGACACTTACTTCTTCCATGTAGGTAACTGATGCAGAATCTCAGCTAAACCATGACGATATACATCACCAATATCCTACCTTCCTGTAATGTCTTCTAAGAGAAAATTCCCCATAAGGCCTAAAGGCCAAACTTTGGTGCAATGCATATTCAACAATCCCAAATCACAAATGAATCTGACTTGTTTATTTTCAGCCTCGTGAACCTTTTTATGACAAACTCAATCATGAGCGTGTCTTACTTACTCAGCGACGTTATTGTTGTCGTTGTTTATTCCAGCTTCGTAAGCCAGTGCTTCTGACATACTCCCTCGTGAGTGTGTCGTATCTCCTGGGCTACCGGACGGTGTTGTTCTTCATCTGTGTTTATATTTCCAGCTTCGTAAGCCAGTGTTTCTGACATACTCCCTCGTGAGTGTGTCGTATCTCCTGGGCTACCGGACGGTGTTGTTCTTCATCTGTGTTTATATTTCCAGCTTCGTAAGCCAGTGTTTCTGACATACTCCCTCGTGAGTGTGTCGTATCTCCTGGGCTACCAGACGGTGTTGTTCTTCATCTGTGTTTATATTTCTAGCTTCGTAAGCCAGTGTTTCTGACATACTCCCTCGTGAGTGTGTCGTATCTCCTGAGCTACCGGACGGTGTTGTTCTTCATCTGTGTTTATATTTCCAGCTTCGTAAGCCAGTGTTTCTGACATACTCCCTCGTGAGTGTGTCGTATCTCCTGGGCTACCAGACGGTGTTGTTCTTCATCTGTGTTTATATTTCTAGCTTCGTAAGCCAGTGTTTCTGACATACCGTCGTATCTCCGGCTACCAGACGGTGTTGTTCTTCATCTGTGTTTATATTTCCAGCTTCGTAAGCCAGTGTTTCTGACATACTCCCTCGTGAGTGTGTCGTATCTCCTGAGCTACCGGACGGTGTTGTTCTTCATCTGTGTTTATATTTCCAGCTTCGTAAGCCAGTGTTTCTGACATACTCCCTCGTGAGTGTGTCGTATCTCCTGGGCTACCAGACGGTGTTGTTCTTCATCTGTGTTTATATTTCTAGGTAAGCCAGTGGACATACTCCCTCGTGAGTGTGTCGTATCTCCTGGGCTACCGGACGGTGTTGTTCATCATCTGTGTTTATATTTCCAGCTTCGTAAGCCAGTGTTTCTGACATACTCCCTCGTGAGTGTGTCGTATCTCCTGGGCTACCGGACGGGGTTGTTCTTCATCTGTGTTTATATTTCCAGCTTCGTAAGCCAGTGTTTCTGACATACTCCCTCGTGAGTGTGTCGTATCTCCTGGGCTACCGGACGGCGTTGTTCTTCATCTCACACTGTATCTGCTACCTGGCGTCCTCGGTCGGCAGCTTCGCCCTGGTGTGGGTCGTTAGTCTCCTGCTGCTGTCTACTCTCAACTACAACAGCTTCACTCCTTGGATGGTAAGCAGTTAGCAAATTGTGGTCCCAAGCCCTTTCACTGAATTTGGAATTTGTTTAGCTTTTTACAATCTGATTTTGTACTGACTGGATATTTAGTGGCATATTACACATCCATTATGTCTATTGATCTGTCCATCCCATGCCTCAATCTGTCCCTCGAGCCTGGACCAGACAATTTAGTGATCAACAGCTTGAGCATCGATCTACGCAATTTGGATACGATGACATCCATCCATCAGTCATCCTGCCTATAAATCTCATGCATCTTATCTATCCTTCCCATATGTTCTTCATCTGTCTGCACTTCTTGAGATGTTCCATTTCCCACATCTCACTAAACAGTGAGACTTGAGATGCTGAAATTTGTATACCGAAAACATTTACTTCACACATTTATGCAATTTATTCCCGTCATTAAGTTATGTGCTGTTAAGTTATTCTCATTTTGTTGTCCATGTATTAACAATAACATAATAACTAATATTTTCACATTTTGACAAATAAGAGGGGAAGGGTTCAGTTGTCTAGAATGGCATTCCTTGTGGTTTCCAGACACTTGGATACGAATCCTGGTTCAGTCTGACGAAGTTTCTAGATTTGTTAGTAAGATAATCATGCTGCTCGGTTTAACCAAAGGTGTAAACGTCTGCAACCTACATCCGTTTGGGCATTACTTGGACACCAATCTGACACCTTGTGATATGACTGGAATTCTGTTCAATCGACATAAAACCCAACTCACTCACACACATTTAAACCTTTACTTCCCATGCGTTTCAGAAAAGTTTTTGTGCGATTCCATCGGATCCGACCGACAGTGGATATTACGTCTTCATCTATGTCTTGGCCCTGGTTGTTCTGCGATACACCGGCTTTTGTCTGGAACGTAGCAAATATGTGCAAGCAAGGGCAAATAACTCTCATCGACAGAACCCAAAGGAAGATAACTGCTTTTCAATTCCTGATCTGCTGCTCTACATTTTCTATCTGCCAATCTTCTTCACTGGACCTCTCCTCACGTACGACCAGTTCAAAGTACAGGTAAGAAAAGGAGAGTAAGAGGTCAGGTAACGAGAAATCAACATAATTAATTAAAGGTACAAGATGCAGCTGTCTACCAGTATTTCAAGCAAATGTATCTATATAAGGATCCAAAATATGACAGTCATTGTTTTACAGCACATTGATCTGCTTACCATGCATCCAGAGTGACAATAGATCCTGTCTTTAAAAGTCCAAAAATGTCTGATGGTAAGGAGAACTGTAAGCCAGCCTGTTTCAGTGTCCAACATGTTCTTGATAATCCTTGGTCGTTCATGGAAGGACGATTGTCAAATTATGATCATGGTATGAATCATGCAGACAAATCAAACAAGCTGAAATGTGTAGATAGCATATGGCTTCATGAAAGTATGCAAAGATTCCTTTTATCACGGAAAAATGTCAGTATTGAATATGATAGCTTTGACTTCACAGATTGATCTACTATGTTTTCAATTTGCATTTTTCTAAAGTTGATTCTATATCCAGATTTTCATTCAAACTGACCTAATACATAAACATGCATTTATTTTTGCTTATCCTGACTCATGCTATATGTTTATGTCCCTTTCCCTTTGAATGGCAGGTGGAAACTTGAATCCCTTTGCTGCCTGAAGCAAACGTAAAATCACTCACCATCGGGCTGCCTCCCCTTTCCCACCATTGTCCCACATGACCTGCACACTGCCATGTTCTTATCACTCTCTCCTTCATCGCCCAAGCGGACGGTTGGGAGGCTACTTCGGGTTCCTTTTGCGGCTTCACATCCTTTTATATTTAGACCCATATCTAAATCAATGACGTAAATTATATGTTTCGGAATTCTAATATATATACGACGTATATATTCATTTAAATTTTGATTTTACTCCGATTTCATGTAACTGGTTGTGTATGTCTGCATGTCAGCAATGCAGACTGTGTACTTCAGCGGCTGACCCTCACCCTGTCTGTTCATCTTGCAGGCCTGCTTCGTGTTCACACATATATTCATGTTGTATATATTGCACACATTTGTCAACAGTTCATTTCACAAATGTTTGTTGTCCCGTTTACGCAAGAAGTTAGACAAGGTACAGCATGATAACAAAAGCTACGCTGGGAGGGTTGGTTCTCATCAAATCGTGAGTTGTTCAACTTCTTGTCTTTATTACCTGTTGGTAAACGCCATAATATGCCATCTATTAATAGATCTATTAATGCATCAGAGCCACTTAATGTGGCCTCGCCCATTTCTACTCAGGTAGCTTCGCAGTCTTTCTCTAAGAGGAAGTCAACTCTTAGGGAGGGGTCAGAATCGCAGTCTTGTAGGAAGAAGAAGTGTACGTCATCACATTCGAAGAAGCCTACCTCGTCGAAATCCACACACTCATCTAGATCGTCTTCGAGGTTTACTAGATCCTCTGTCAATGTCCATGCACTCAAAACCTCGCAGTTCACCTACGAATTCATCAGGGTTTGTGAACCCTCATATCAACAGGCAGCCAGCTTCAACGCTGATATCTACAGAGTTCGCGAACCCTCAGAGGCAATCAACTAATAGTTATCAACATCAGCAGATTATGGACAAGCTGCTAGCGTTCGCGAATGCTACCCTGTCACCGATGCCTTCCAGTCAGGTTCGAACCCGTGAAGATCCAGAGTAGAAGAGGTCTTCAGCAACCCATGCTTGCCACAAAAGGCGACTATGCTTGTTGTAAGAGGCGACTAACAGGATCCTGTGCTCAGGCTCGCTGACTTGGTTGACACATATCATCGGTTCCCAATTGCAAGGATCGATGCTCATGTTTTTGATCACTTTTTACAGACCGCCGCCATATAGCTGGAATATTGCTGAGTGCGAGTAAAACTAAACTCACCCACTCACTCACTCCTGTCAGGTTCGTGAACCCCTTGAGTTGGTACCTCGTCATCATTCCTCTATGTAAGCCTTCAACCCAGATGAATTCGTGGACGATATTACAAGCAAGGTTATCCAGGCCATGGAACGATGATTAACTACTGAGCATCAACTGCCGCCAAACGCCCATCTACAGGGTTCACGAACCCTACACCTGAGGTAGCCCCGGTAGTAGAAGAAAGGTACAAGAGGATTTAGACTCCTTTATCTACAACGATGCGGAGATACTATCCTGGATTGCCGATGGTCTGCCTATATCCGCCTACCCAGGACTCCAACCCAGCGGATACATACTGCATACAGGATGATGATTGCCACTCTGTCACCATCCAACTGGTCAAACTGATATCCCAGTCCCAGAGAATCTGAAAGCAGCGTTCGTGAAAGCTACCAAGAATCAGAATCAAGAATCAAGGGCAGCATACACCAATGTTTATCGCTCGGAAATTCCCTCTACATAATTTGGAACCTTTCCTAAAGGCACCAGAAATTGCCAGAGATTTCGCTCTGCTTAGCGATCTCGAGTCACACAGCTATAGAGTTGAGCATCGCAAATTAACTGAGCTTGACACTACTACTAGGAGGGCTTTCATACATACATACATACAAGCTGACGGAGGCCAAATACTTATATAGCGCCAATATCCGTAATCCGCTCAAAGGCGCTCTGGCTCTAAGATGGTCAAGATATCACATATAGTTCAAATGCTTCACCAAAGAGACATGTCTTCAGATTTGATTTAAAACAGCTAAATCTGGTTGTGTTCTGAGGTGAGATGGAAGATTGTTCCAGAGATGAGGGCCAGCCGTCTCAAGTGACCTGTCACCATATGTTTTGTCCTAGTCACAGGAATTGTCAAAAGACACTGGTCATTTGATCGGAGAGAACGTACAGCAGTATAACGGTGGAACAGATCACAGAGGTACTGAGGAGCTAGACCATGTAAACTTTTAAAAACAAGGAGTAGAGTTTTATATTTTATGCGGTAGTGGACGGGAAGCCAATGAAGTGAGTGAAGAACAGGAGTAATGTGGTCCGATTTCTTTGACAGAGAGACCACTCTGGCTGCAGTATTCTGCACCTTCTGAAGCTTGTGTATAAGATTGTTTGGGAGGCCAGCAAGAAGCGCATTACAGTAGTCAAGACGAGATGTTACATATGCCTGAACAAGAGATGCTGTAGTCTTGACGTCCAGGTATCGTCGAATCATGCCGATGTTGCGAATGTGGTAGTACGCCCTTCTACAGATGTTATTGATGTGTGGCTCCATGGACAGTGAAGAATCAAAAATAACTCCCAAGTTTCGCACCTCATGGTTTGGCTGAATCTCACACTGACCGATGCTGAATTTAGGAAGAGAGATACTGGGTTGGAGACGCTTAGGGTGGAAAACTATGAGTTCAGTTTTATCATCATTCAGTTTGAGGTAGTGTGACGACATCCAGATTTTGATGCAGCTAACACACTCTTCAATGGTGAGAAATGAAGACACAGCTGATGAGGAAAGTAAGGGTTTGAATGATATGTAAATTTGAGTGTCGTCAGCATATAAATGCAGTCCAAGGTTGAAGGATCTGACGATATCACCTAGAGGAGAAGTATAAATAGTGAAAAGTAGAGGTCCAAGAACCGATCCCTGAGGCACGCCATAAGCAAGATCCTTAGGACTGGAGATGTGACCATCAATGATCACCGACTGATGTCTACCTGCTATGTAGGACTCAAACCACTGAAGAGCAGTTCCTCTAATACCCATCCTGGTCTCAAGTGTATGCATCAGAATAGTATGGTCGATAGTATCGAAGGCACTACTCAAATCAAGTAGAACCAATACTGCAGCACCATCTTTGTCTACGGCTCTCAGTATGTCATTGTGCACTTTAACGAGTGCGGTTTCCGTGGAGTGGAAATTCCGGTATGCTGATTGCATGACTTCGAAACACCCATTTAAGGTCATGTGTTCCTTGAGTCTTGTTGTGACCACACGCTCAATCAATTTTGAGGTGAATGGTAAATTTGTGACTGGCCGATAATTTTTTAAAAGCTCTTGATCTAAACCTTTCTTTTTCAGGAGTGGAGTTACAACTCCATTTTTCAATGTATCCGGCATCATACCTTCCTGAAGAGATTTATTGACAACAGAGGTCAATATAGGGGCAAAGGTATCTAGAGAGTTCTTGAGAAGCCATGTAGGTATAGGGTCAAGAATACATGACTTCGTCGGTGACTTAGAAACAAGTTTCACAATCTCTGCTTCTGTTGCTGGTCGGAAATGGGATAGGCATGGAAATGCAGCTATTGGTTGGGGCTCACTGTGTGGAAGGTCATCATGTGAAAGTGAGTCTCTGATTGTGGAAATCTTCTGAGAAAAGAAGTCTGAGAACTTGTCAACTAATTGATCAAGGGATGAATGAGATGGCAGAGTCAGGGAATTATCCTTAAACAGAAGCCTGTTAGCTATCCTGAACACGTCCTTCTGTCCATCCACATCCTGCAGTGCAGCTTTGTAATAGCTTGACTTGGCTGTCTCCATAAGAGAGTCAACATGATGTCTCTGGTTGTCATGCATCTGCTTATGAATGGCTAACTTGGTGTGTCTAAACTGTTTCTCGAGTTTACGCCTCAAGCGTTTAGCTGATCGAATGTCGTCATTATACCAGGGTGATTCTGGATGAAGAGTTACAGTACAGGACTTCAATGGAGCATGATGGTCAGCAAGTTTCCTGAGCTGAGTGTCATACAGAGTAACATATTCACTGGCGGTGAGATCTGAAGAGCTAGAAATAGCTGTTGTCATATCTAGCTGAAACTCTTGAAGATCAATGTCCTTCCACTTGCGAAATGAGATTTTCTTTCTGGTTCGTCTTTCAACTGAGATGTTGACATTGAACAAGACACTGTAGTGATCAGATCTTACAGAATGATCAAATCTTACGTTACTGACCTTCAGTTCATTCTCACGCACAATCACCAGGTCTAGAATATGTCCCTGAACGTGAGTTGGCTCATGTATGACTTGAGTTAGGCCATGAGCTTCCAGAATATTGAGCAGCTTCTGTGCATCTCTGTCATTTGTCTTGTCAATGTGGTAATTAAAGTCCCCACATATTAAGAGCTTACCGGGTGTTGTCGTCAGAGAATCAAGAAGTGCACTAAAGTCATCAAAGAAAGTACCAGGTTTTGGCGGTCTGTACAACACAATGATGTTGAAACATTGGTTGTCACATGTAAATTGTAATGGTATAAGTTCAAATGAAGTACATGTATGGAGATTGGCAGCTTTCAGTTTGCGACCAACAAGTTTATCATTGTAGACGATACCAACGCCGCCTCCACGCTTGTGTTTCCTTGATACTTGAACAAACTTGTACCCCGGAGGGGTGAGTTTACCAACTGCGAGATTATCAGAATCATCATCGCGTAGCCATGTCTCTGTAATTGCTAAAATATCCAGTTTGTTGTCCAGCACCAGATTTCTGAGTGCGATGGCCTTGTCATTGGTTGGGTCGGTAGTTTTTGCAGATCTGGCATTTATCAAACACATATTAAAGTCATGTGTTTTGTAAGTACTGGCGATACTAGAAGTTTGAGAGTTTGAGAAAATCTTATCTTTCCCGTTCACACATCTGTTATTCTTCTCTGCGCTTCTCCGACCCCGGCGTGTTTTCTTCACACTGCAGATGTTCAGGCTCGTCAGAGTGTGGAAAGTTTCTGCTGAAACTTTATTTGATCTACCTTTGTTGAGAGATAAACATAGTGATGGAAAATATGTTATTAATGTCATGAAAAGTAGACACAAACACAGTCTAAGAAAGTGCTCCATTGAGAAATAATCTGTAGGCTTGATGATCCAGGTATGGCTATTGTTCTCCAATCAGTGATGGCTGCTTGGGCCTGACTTGAACAATACACTGTGTGTGTACTGATCAATCAGCTTGGACTGAGTTAATAGCACAAATCCAGTCATGCCTGTAAACTTTGTGTGTTTTTTCACAAATAAACTACCTAAAAGTTGATATTTCGAAACACTGTTTTTCACCAATGTGATCACAACATCTTCATACACAACTCTGCCATATATGTGCTTTGAAGCTTGTCTTTTTCTCATGAAATCGAACAATATGTGAGAGCTCAGTTGAGGTGCAACCAGCCAGATTATTCACTGCAAACCCAACGACTATCTAGCCAGCATAGATCTGCAAGACACTTACCAGCACATCCCTATACATCCAGCATCGAGGAAATAACATCGATTCCTGTACGAAGGGCAGCACTATCAGTGGAAAGTTCTCCCCTTTCGAATTTCCTCTGCCCGCACAGGCTGTCACGTGCAGAGGAAGATTACATCTACGAGCACTACAATGCATCCTCAAGCCTCATCTCTACAGTCTCCAGAAGATCCCCATACCCCAGCACCTGAAGATGTACCTGTTATGGTGGACAAACAAGTCGAATGTATGCGACGGAACTTATTTGCAAGAGCCGGCATACAATCTTCTTCTCTTTGTGGATGCATCTCTACAGGGATGGGGAGCGCATTGCAATGAGGAGACCACATCGGGGACTTGGTCGCTGGAAAAGAGCCTTACACATAAACCAGTTTGAATTCAAGGCGGTTATAAAGGCAGTTCAACATTGGGTACACCTGTTAAGGAACCAGTTCCTCATGATCCACACAGACATCTCGACAGTAGCCTTTTACATAAATCTTCAAGGCTCAACAAGATCAGCGCCGTTACTAGAAGTAACGTTCCAGCTCTTCAACTTAGTAGACCTATTGATGAAGGCCTGCCACATGCCAGGAGCAAGAACATCTTAGCCGACCCTATCCAGACCGTTCCATCCATCACCCACAGAGTGGATGTTACATGAAGAGGCATTCCAACTACTGACAGTCCTTTCATAGATCTATTTGCCACACGCTTCAATCAAAAAGTTGCGACGTACATCTCACCAGTACCGGATCCTCAAGCCTGGGCTCTCAACGAACTAGCAATTTCATGGGGATGCCAGCCTGAGATCTCAACGTGGTGCTGCAACATTTGACCAGCAACGTTTACGATCCACTGAGAAAGACTGCCTTCGATTTGTCAACACAAAAGACGCTATTTGTCCTTGCACTGTCTACAGCGGCACGGATGTCAGAGATACACGCGATTGATTTGGACTAGAGCTGTAATCTTACGACCTTACAGAGCAGCAGGGTTAGACCCTTCCACAGCACTCAACCCACACGAAGTTAGGGCATTAGCCTCGACACTCGCCCTACATGGGAATTGCTTCTTGAAATCAGACACAGTGTTTGCCAATCATTATCTGAGGGATATCACTACGTATCTGGTATCCATCAGTTCGGGCTCCTTGTAGTAGTGCAACAATTCACGATTCCTACCAGATGATGAAAAACTAACCCTTGTCACGTTGACTTGTAGACGTAGAAGTCCATGTTTCACTGTCGTATGAGATTAATCAGCACATGAGTTATATAGACTCAGTTCTGGTAATGTTCTTCCTTAACATTTGAGTCCAGATAACTAGTCATCCAGGCATACTAGTTGTCTAAAATCCACGAAATCTAGCAGATATACTTCTTTTAATTAATCAAGAGAAGGTGGGAGATGAGCATATAGCATGAGACAGGAAAAGTATGAAATATAAATTTTATCTGAAATGGTCAACAGGCAAGAACAGGGTGTAACATAGATTTGATACCTATGGCGGGCCAATCAGAATGAAGTAATGTTAAGTGTCAAGGTAATGTCAGGATAACGATACTAGTTTCTGACTGCTGTTATGGGAAGTTATTGAACTAATGAAAAGCGTATATTTGAAATAAATAATGACAAGTCACTTTCAGATCTCTTGTCCACCTTCATGCTGGAACACAAACAGGATATTCCAGACCTTGAGTAACTTCCTAAGGGTGTTTTTCTGGTCGGCGTTCATCGAGTTGTCTCACCACTTTCTGTACCATGCTGCTTTGCTGCGGTCACCGGCAGTGATGGAGCAGGTGTCGTTGTGGGGTCGGCGTTGGCTACATCAAAGGGCAGTACTTCATGGTCAATTACCTCGTCCTGTACGGACTTCCAAGCCAGGTTGCCAAACTTGATGACGTTGATGCACCCAAGGAACCCAAGTGTGTATCATACATATACCGCTACTCCGACATGTGGAAGTAAGTGACACACACTAACTTAAAATGGATTTGTCTTCAAATGTGCTTTAACAGATTTGTTCTTTTGTTTTATCAATCCAACTCAAATTTGAGGCACATCGTGTAATTACAAATATACATTTGAGATTTTATTAGAGTCATTTCGGTGCGTAAACCTAACAGCATCCCTAACATAACAGTGGCATATTTACTTTATTGGGCAGCGAGGTAGCCTAGTGGTAAAAAGCATTCGCTCATCACGCCGAAGACCCGGGTTTGATTCCCCACATATATATTGCCGGAATTCTAAAAGCATTGTAAAACTAAACCCACTCACTCACTGTTTACATTTTCTCCTACTTGCCCTGATAGCCAAATGATCTAAGGGACATACCTTAGGGGTCCCAGGATCTGCTGATCTTGACTCTTTACCCACTTTTGTGGATTTAAAAAGGGGTAAACATTTTCAACCAATGTCAATTTTTGCCTTACTTCACTGAATTTCACTGAAACAATGTACACGGAATTCTAAACCCAATTTACTGCGTCTCTTGTGTAAATCTCCGTAACAGGTAGCCACCGTGGGGAAAGGGTTTGTGTATCAGTGCTGTTCAGATTTGACTTTGAACTGTCAATGAATGCGTATTTGGATGTGTTCTGTCGTTAGTGAACTGTCTTTCATTACAGATATTTTGACAGAGGTTTATACACATTCCTAAGAAAGTAAGTATTTCACAGTTACACTAATGAAGGTGCCAATAATATCAAAGGAATAAGCGTGTCCCCTTCATTTAATTGCATCAATCAAATGAAAACCAGATCTTAGGGCTTGACATTATAGCTCACATCAGAAAGACCTTTCATGAACTTTGACCAACCAGCAAAATGATTTACAAGAAATTAACACTGACCAGTCAGCGATGCTCTGATTCTTTGGATGACAGGCTTTACTGATTTCACCTTGATCTGGATGTTCCAAGGTCTTTATCTGTAGTGAAAACTTAGATCTGATTTCTCTAAGATTCAGCAATTGTATAGACGTTAAGTAGGACATTGCAGACGATGACTCAGATTCGCCTTCTTCATTCCTCAATTCATAATTCTTCCATATATTGGAAACTTGAACATGAATCTTTCAAGGAAAGCATCCAAGTTCTGGAGTTCTAGCAGGCTTTGTAACCTGTAACTGATCTCTTCAGCTACATCTACATCCCTCTGGGTGGGTCTCAAGCAGGGATGCTGATGCGTCTCCTGGCGTCCATGATGTGCTTCCTCTACATCTACGTGTGGCATGGCCAGCAGAAGTATCTCCTCCTGTGGACCATGTGCAACTTCTTCGGCTGCTCCCTGGAGCTCATCAGCAGCCATGTGGAGAAAAATGCCATGGTCATCCGCATAAAGGTATAGTATGTATGAAAAGAGTTATTCTTGATTTTCTAAGGATGTACATGTTTTATGTATCTTACCTTACACTTAAATGTCGTTTTCTGATTGGCTGATCCAATCAATGTACCCCGCTTACAAGTGAGTAACATTTTCTGTTACGCCAAACTGTGGGAATTCGTTTGGTACTTTGTGTTAGTAGTCTTTGACCTGCTGCCTAACTGTACTCCTTATTGTGATCCAATACCCATGCTTCAAACAGTTCAAAACTAACATTGAGTTGTTCAGTAAGATAAATATGTTGTTCACTGGTCACGAGGGGACATGGGTTGATGTACCCTCTATGTTTCAAAAAGACATTTCACAATGAAGAAATTGCATATGACTCTGTGAGCACTTCCACTACATAAAGGGGGAATAGATGACCCAGACACTCGGACTCAGGGAACATAAACAAGCATAGAGGGTGCCCCAACCCATGTCCCCCTCATGACCAGTGAACAACTTATAGTGTTCATTGCCCTGTTTAGGCTATGTTAGGTACTGGAGTGAGTGAGTTGGTTTTAACACCGCTTTGAACACATTTTAGTTTTATGACAATGAGTCAGCTTGATGGGGGAGGAAGTCTTAAAAGACTGATTTGATGCAGGTCAGTAGTATAGGGAATGGCAGTTCAGTTACAGGTACTCTGAGGGCATTATTTATGGCTAATTCAACTCCCAGCGGCCCCTAAAAATCATGGTCCACGAGCAGGGGCATCGTTTGATGTCCTTTTCAATATCCCCATTATCTATACTATTTTAACAATTGATTTATTTTCCTTGAATACTATAGAACCCGAAGGCATAAGTCGTGATAACATCATTATAGATGCCTTAAATACATAGGGCACTGGCAACTTTCAGGAACCAAAATAGAGACAAACACAATGGAACCAAAAAAGTATGCCAACATAGATCCGAAAACACACTTTTTTCCAACCCTTGTAAAAGTGGTCCCTAGGTTTGGGCATTACTGCCTTCTTGTCGGCGGTGTGCCGGCTGATGTGCACTGCTTCCAGGTCCTGTGGACGACCTTCCACACAAAAACGGCAGCTAGCAAAAGGTAGGTCCACTTTTTCTAGCATCTGCCCCACCTTCTGGATATCCAGACGGGTCTCATCTTGTTCCTCCTCTTTGCTTTCTATTTCCTCGAGGAGTTTGTCATTGTCGTTGTCATCCAGCCTCGACAGGATGCCGACCAGCATAGTCGTGGTCTGCTCCACGATTCTGCAGCGGGCAATACTGGTTGTGCTGGAGGGTAAAGTCGGATATGGACATATCTCGCTGACTGGTAGTACGGTTGTGTTGGAGGGCCATACCTTGCAGGGCCTTGTGGACCCAATACTGAAGCGGTTTTTGACCTCGAGTAAAACTTTCGGAAAAGAGATAGAGGAGTAAAACGTGGAAAGATGTCTGACATGCAAGCAAACAAAACTCAGTCGTTAAAGATGAGATACATATTTAGGAAGCCTGGCTCGATATCTCTAGGCCTGAACTTATTTCTATACACTGTTGTGTGGCTGAAAATGGAATGTGCATGGGTGTTAAAACATCCACATAGAGATTTCTGTACCTTGTGTGTTTACATGTAAATTTTATGTGGACATTGGGAACTTATTATTGCAAGTAGGTATTGCTGGGTAAACCCATGGAATGTGGAAAATGCTGTGTGACTGAATATTGTCACAAACATGCCCACTGTGCAAGAAGGGGTCATGTAAATTACGCATTTAAAGTATGTGGAATAGGCGTCAAATGTCAGTATTCTTTGTGTAAAGCACGTGGGGCTGACAAAGTAAGAATGAAACCGATTAATAAAAGATATTCAGATTTTGCCAAAGAGTATAGGAGACTCAGAAAGATTAACATTTATAAATAGAAAAATCGCGAGTTGACCTTGATAGCATTGGGCATGGGTGCGATGGTGCTGGAAGTAAACTAATGTGTATCCATGTGTATGCCAATGAAGCACAAATGCAAAGCCTTGACTTGCGACCAGAAATGCACGACCGAGTATTGCGGAAGTACACATGATGTCTATCAGAAAGGGTCACTACACGTATTCAGTATGGGGTGTTAAATGTCATTATCGTTTATGCAAAGCCCACGGGGCAGACAGGGTTCGAAACCAATTTATTTATAACAAGAAGAAAGATTATCTCAACGAACATTACTGACTACTCAGAATAAAAAATATTTTTCCCTGCACATTGAAACACCCAATTAGACATTGCATGTGTGACTACTGTCAGAGAACTCAAAGCTATTGTGAGAGAACGTGGAATGATTGGTTATTCTCGTATGAGCAAGGCCAAATTGCTTACATTGCCATGCATCAACTGCGTCAAGCCCCCTACCGTACAAGAACTCAAAGTTCAAGCTCAGGAATGCACACTGATCTGATTTAGCCGAATGAAGAAAGATGAATTGATTGCAGCACTTGAAAACAAACCAGTGGAGTTGACATTTGTACCCACAGAACACATCGCTGTTAAGTATCTGAGAGGCTGGCAGATGGTCATCTATTCAAATATCGACGTTGACAGCATTGAACCCATCATAGCCAGCAAGATCAACGAGAAGTTGGACGACTTGAAAAGTATAAAATAGCAGTTGGCCATCAAAATGTCACTCAATAAACAGCAGACAGATGGCTGTACCAATTTTATCAAAACTTATTTTTAGAGGCAAACAAGAAGTCATCATATAATCGGATTTCATCAATTCCTCGATCGATATATCATTACAACGAATACAGGAAACGTTGGAAGGATGGATGCATACAAGTTTCAGATGGGTAGTAGGAAGTATCGATACCATCTATTTGGACATAGCAAACTACATGCCTCTCAAAGGCGGATCGTGACTCTCGGTGCCGAATCATTTCAGGGATAAACATGCTGTCGTTAACCCCCAAACTAAAGGGGATGAATGTGCGGAGGTGTTGGTCATAGTTTCCTTGCCGAAGAGTAATCTGTGTAGGCGATCCAGCTATCACTCGAAATAGGAAGCCAGACTTGACTTCACAGGTATAGACCACCACACGCCCCTCTCCCAAATCTCCAAGATCGAAAAGCAAAACAAGTTGGCCATCAAGGGGAAAAGAGTCATTGTGCATCGAATCAGCTCCGTGATGGATAAAACCGTGCAGAGGATAAATTTATTCCTAATAAAAAACAATGACAATATCACTATGCAACGATTAAAAGTCTGAGCAGGCTGTTGCACGACCAATCAAAACCATGATGGAAAAAAGGATTTCTTCAATTGGTGCCTGCACAGTTACAGTAGAGAAGACCTATTGGAAGCGCACAGAGAGGACTGCCTAGAGATGGGACAGACCGCGATCAGAATCGTCATGCCCAAAGAAAAGAAGAACATGTTCAAATTATCTATCATAAACATCAAATGCCTGTGCCCTCCATCATCTACGCTGACTTTGAAGCCCTGATAAAACAGGTGGAACACCACATGCCCACCACGACCGAGTAAAGTTTAATGTGCAAAACGCAGGAACATGAAACTTGCGGGTTCATGTACCTGGTCATCTGATGCGATGGAAAAACAAAAGAGATCTACAGAGGCCATGACGCAGCTGACATATTTCCCACGTACTTACAAAATGAAGAGGAAGAAATCAGGAAAGCTTTGAAAACCCCTTCCTCCATGCATAGGACACCAGAGGGGCTAGATATTATCACGTATGCCGGGGGCTGCTCAAAGATGATTCCGTAAGAGATGATTGCCACATCACGGGTCGGTACAGAGGCGCCACCCACAACACGTGTAACTTGAAGCTTAGAATAGATCCCGAAACAATACAAATCACCGTGGTGTTTCACAACCTCAAAGGTTATGATGCCCACTTAATCATGCAGGCCATCTCGAAGATCGATGTCAACATCACCTGCATCCCCAACAACATGGAAAAATACATATCGTTCTCCTTAGATAATCTGAGATTCATCGACAGCGCCCAGCTTCTCCTGTCTTCCACATGCAGTTTAGGCTTTTGTTTTTGGGCTTTTGAAGCAAACATGGTGCTGGTGTGTTTCAGCACCCTTGTTTTTCACTGTTCTTGACAATGTTTCATTTCACTCAAACTCAACGAATGCTGAATCAGTTGCTTCACTGCATTTTCAAACATGTCGTTTAAAGTGCCCATTAAGCACACAAAAAGTTACATTTACCCTTAGAGTATAAATGACCTCACTAGTTTAAGTTTACACGTGACTATGAAATGTTAGGGTGTTCCCATGCATTTTGTTTGTAGTATGGTATAGGTAATGTGGATATTGAAAAGGACATCAAACAATGCTCCCGCTTGTGGATCATGATTTTTAGGCGCCTCTGGGAGCTGAAGTGGCCATGAATAACGCTCTCAGGGTACCTGTAACAGAACTGTCATTCCCTATACTACCAGGACTTAGATGTTTACCACTTTGGTTAAACCAATGGGTATGGTGCAGACAAACCCAGATACATATTCAGAACAAACCAGGATTCAAACCAATGATGAAAACATCCGTGCTTGTTCAAGGGACACAACTCTACATAGCGATTGTGGCACCTGGGTCATCTATTCCCCCTTTATGTAGTGCAAGTGCTCTCAGGCTAAGTCATAGAATCACATGCAATTTATTCGTTGTCAAATGCCTTTTGGAAACAGTCATCCTTGGTTCTTTAAGGGTGTCTGCTACTATGATTCTGTGTTCACTGATCACATGATGTAATGAGAAGCTTCCGATGTTTGTTTCCATCAGTGATGCCACCTGAATTTGTCCAAAATATCTGATTCTGATTTTTGTGACCTGAATGAACACCAAATCCCATGTGTCCTGTAATTTGAAACTGCCAGATTAATAGAAAACTGCAGGCAGTAGAATTTGGAGCCTTTTCCCCTGTGTCATGAAGATGATCCTCCTCCTGCTCCTCCCACAGGCTGCCTACCTGTCCCCGGCGATGGTGAGGAGGATCCACTGCGCCCTCTACACGCCCCTCTTCCTCATGTCTGTGTTTGCCGTCTTCTACTTCTTCAGCGGTCTAACGGTTGGGGACATCTTTGTCAGGAGACTAGTCACACATGGTGAGTAGAGTATGGCAGGCAGTATGTACAATGTTACCACATGATGATTAAAATAAAGCAGGCAGTATGTATAATGTTACCACATGATGATTAAAATAAAGCAGGCAGTATGTATAATGTTACACATGATGATTAAAATAAAGCAGGCAGTATGTATAATGCTACTACATGATGATTAAATTAAAGCAGGCAGTATGTACAATGTTACCACATGATGATTAAAATAAAGCAGGCAGTATGTATAATTATACCACATGATGATTAAATTAAAGCAGGCAGTATGTACAATGTTACCACATGATGATTAAAATAAAGCAGGCAGTATGTACAATGTTACCACATGATGATTAAAATAAAGCAGGCAGTATGTATAATTATACCACATGATGATTAAATTAAAGCAGGCAGTATGTACAATGTTACCACAAGGTGAGCAGACAAAAGTAGGGCAACACTGACAATGTTACCACAAGGTGAGTAGACAAAAATAGGACAACACTAACAATGTTACAAAAAGGTGAGCAGACAAAAGTAGGGCTATCGACAATGTTACGACACGGTGAGTAGACATGAATAGGGCAACATTTCCATTATTATCACAAGGTGAGTAGGCAGAAGTAGGGCAACACTGACAATGTTACCACAAGGTGAGTAGGCAGAAGTAGGGCAACACTGACAATGTTACCACAAGGTGAGTAGGCAGAAGTAGGGCAACACTAACAATGTTACCACAAGGTGAGTAGGCAGAAGTAGGGCAACATTTACAATGTTACCACAAGGTGAGTAAGCAGAAGTAGGGCAACACTAACAATGTTACCATAAGGTTAGCACACAAAAGTAGGGCTACTTACCTTGCGGTAACTGGACAATGTTACCGCAAGGTAAGTAGACATAAGTAGGGCAACATTTACAATATTACCACAAGGTTAGTAGACAGAAGTAGGGCAACACTTACAATTTTACCATAAGGTGAGCAGACAAAAGTAGAGCTCACTGACAATGTTACCACATAGGTGAGTAGGCAGAAGTAGGGCAACACTGACAATGTTACCACAAGGTGAGTAGGCAGAAGTAGGGCAACTCTGACAATGTTACCACAAGGTGAGTAGGCAGAAGTAGGGCAACACTGACAATGTTACCACAAGGTGAGTAGGCAGAAGTAGGGCAACACTGACAATGTTACCACAAGGTGAGTAGACATTAGTAAGGGCAACACTGACAATGTTACCACAAGGTGCGTAGACAAAAGTAGGGCAACACATTTACAATATAACTGCATGGTAATGAAAGCATTATAACCTTTCTCACTACAAATGCGTTTACCTGTCTCAATGAACACAGGATAACCTCCCAATCAACAAATGATAACCTGTCTCACTGTACACACGATACCCTCTCACTGCACACGTGATAACTGGCTCACTGTACACATGATAACCTCTCACTGTACACATGATAACCTCACACTGTATACATGATAACCTGCCACACTGTACACATGATAACCTGCCTCACTGTACACACGATACCCTCTCACTGTATACATGATAACCTCTCACTGTACGCATGATAACCTGTATCACTGTACACGCGATAACTGGCTCACTGTACACATGATAACCTCTCACTGTACACATGATAATTTCTCACTGAATACATGATAACCTGCCTCATCGTACACATGGTAACCTGTCTCAATGTACACATGATAACCTCTCATTGTACACATGATAAACTGTCTCACTGTACGCATGATAACCTGTCTCACCATACACATGATAACCTGTCTCACTGTACACATGAGAACCTCTCTCACTGTACACATGATAACCTGTCTCACTGTACACATGATAACTTGTCTCACCATACACATGGTAACCTGTCTCAATGTTCACATGATAACCTGTCTCACTGTACACATGATAACCTGTCTCACTGTACACATGATAACCTGTCTCACTGTACACATGATAACCTGTCTCACTGTACACATGATAACCTCACTGTACACATGATAACCTCTCACTGTACACATGATAACCTCTCACTGTACACATGATAACCTCTCTCACTGTACACATGATAACCTGTCTCACTGTACACATGATAACCTGTCTCACTGTACACATGATAACCTCTCACTGTACACATGATAACCTCTCACTGTACACATGATAACCTCTCACTGTACACATGATAACCTCTCACACTGTACACATGATAACCTAACCTCTCACTGTACACATGATAACCTGATAAACCTCACTGTACACATGATAACCTCTCACCATGATCTCACTGTACACATGATAACCTCTCACTGTACACATGATAACATGATAACCTCTCACTGTACATGATAACCTGTCTCACTGTACACATGATAACCTGTCTCACTGTACACATGATAATCTCTCACTGTACACATGATAACCTCTCACTGTACACATGATAACTAACCTCACTGTAACACATGATAACCTGTCTCACTGTACACATGATAACCTCTCACTGTACACATGATAACCTCTCACTGTATGATAACATGATAACATGATAACCTGTCTCACTGTACACATGATGACCTCTCACTGTACACCTCTCTCACTGTACACATGATAACCTCTCACTGTACACATGATAACCCTGTCTCACTGTACACATGATAACCTGCCTCACTGTACACATGATAACCCTCTCACTGTACACATGATAACCTCTCACTCACTGTACACATGATAACCTGATAACCTCTCACTGTACACATGATAACCTCTCACTGTACACATGATAACCCTCTCACTGTATGATAACACATGATAACCTCTCTCACTGTACACATGATAACCTCTCACTGTACACATGATCTCACTGTACACATGATAACCTCTCACTGTACACACACATGATGATAAACCTCTCACTGTACACATGATAACCTCTCACTGTACACATGATAACCTCTCACTGTACACATGATAACCCTCTCACTGTACACATGATAACCTCTCACTCACTGTACACATGATAACCTCTCTCACTGTACACATGATAACCTCTCACTGTACACATGATAACCTCTCACTGTACACATGATAACCTGTCTCACTGTACACATGATAACCTCTCACTGTACACATGATAACCTCTCACTGTACACATGATAACCTCTCACTGTACACATGATAACCTCTCACTGTACACATGATAACCTCTCACTGTACACATGATAACCTCTCACTGTACACATGATAACCTCTCACTGTACACATGATAACCTCTCTCACTGTACACATGATAACCTCTCACTGTACACATGATAACCCTCTCACTGTACACATGATAACCTGTCTCACTGTACACATGATAACCTCTCACTGTACACATGATAACCTCTCACTGTACACATGATAACTGCCTCACTGTACACATGATAACCTCTCACTGTACACATGATAACCTGTCTCACTGTACACATGATAACCTCTCACTGTACACATGATAACCTCTCACTGTACACATGATAACCTCTCACTGTACACATGATAACCTCTCACTGTACACATGATAACCTCTCACTGTACACATGATAACCTCTCACTGTACACATGATAACCTCTCTCACTGTACACATGATAACCTGTCTCACTGTACACATGATAACCTCTCACTGTACACATGATAACCTGTCTCACTGTACACATGATAACCTCTCACTGTACACATGATAACCTCTCACTGTACACATGATAACCTGTCACTGTACACATGATAACCTGTCTCACTGTACACATGATAACCTGTCTCACTGTACACATGATAACCTGTCTCACTAACCTCTCACTGTACACATGATAACCTCTCACTGTACACATGATAACCTGCCTCACTGTACACATGATAACCTGTCTCACTGTACACATGATAACCTCTCACTGTACACATGATAACCTCTCACTGTACACATGATAACCTGTTTCACTGTACATGATACTCTTCCGTATACAGCCTCTCACCCATGGTCCCTAGTATGGTGATCTACCTTCAGTTGTTGGCAATCTATAGCCTGATTTTACATTGTCTTGTTTTCTAGTCAACACGTTTTTGATTTCATCACTAGTTTTAAATGGATATCCGTTATACACTAGTAGTTTTACTGTTCTTCGTTAACAGGTTTTAATTTCTAATTTTATTGATATATGATATAATCATTAATTGTTCTCGCCACAATTTGGCTGAAATATTTCCGATGTGACGATAAATATAAATTCACTCACTCACAATGGAATCACAACGCGTAATCTGTGCCACTAACAATATGACCTGATTTCTTGCCAGTGCTGTTCTCCAGCATGGCACCCATGCTGTGTTGCTGTACATATACTTCTCAACAAAACTAAAGATTACGCTTCTGTTAATATTGTTATGTTTTTATTCGTATGATATACGTAGAAATACGCATATGTCCTGTGTTTGCTGTAAATGAGGGTCGTGTGGGTGCTAGAGCAGTTTTAGGTTGATTATTCAGGATTGAGCTGTGAACACGGAGGCAGCCATCGCACCTGGTTCATTACAGTAGTTCACCTGTAGGGACAACGAGCAAGCTCTGCTTCTTGTAGGAGGGCATTACATTGATCAGGTTCTCAGGATTGGGACCCAGCTGGTTGGATGTTGTTTCATCTCAAATGTGTTATCAGTCAATGGATCACTCACACACTCTCTCACTCACTCACTCAAACATTCATTCTTACGCACCTCACTCACCCGCACACCAAGTCATCCATCCTACTGCCTTCTCGCTCACTCAAACTCTTATCCTAACTCTCAAACATTCATTCATTCTTACATTCAGTTAACCACCCAACCACCCCCCTGCCACGGTCTCTTTTGGTCACTCACTGCTCATTCACTCACTCATTCTAGCACCAACTCAATCCCCAGATAGCATTCGGGCGTTGGCCCAACGTTGGCAATGTTGGCAAAACCATTGCCAACGTTGGGCCAACGTCTGAATGCTATCTGGGTCACTCACTCAGTAAACATCATTCGGGGTCCCTCCCTATGGAGTGTATGGACACTCCTCCCTGAAGACACGGAGCTGATGTACACAGACACAAATCCCACCCTGTATGATACAGCATACATTCACCTGAAAACATAAAACTGTGAAAAATACCACTACTGGCTTATTGCATGTAGCAACATTTTGATGAGATTTTTACACATTTGTGGTGCACCATTTTCATATCAGAGTGTAAGTCAAGGGTGTGAAAATCTACTTCGAAATGTGTCCAAGTACGTACAATAAACCAGGTGTTATACATTGACTTGTTAACCATCCCCGACCGCGTCATACCAAAAGACGTTAAAATATGGTACTTGTTGGTCCCTGCCTGGGACTCGGCATTAATGGGTACAACAAGGACTGGTCGGCTCGTAGTCAGTATAATGTGTCTGAGTGGGGTATTCATGCTCCACTGCGGCATGGTATCTCAGTGGGCTAGAACTACAAAACCAGCTTAAGTCTGGGCTAGTAAAAGCAGCCGCACATACACATACACACGCATGCACGTCGTCATATGAGCGAAATATTCTCAAGCACGACGCTAATAAACCCAATCTCACCTCACCTCACCTCACATTGACTTGCGTGTTTCTCTTTTTACTCACCAGCTTCTAGAATGCCAATCAAACTGTTACATTGACCTTGTTGTAATCCTGAGACATATCAGATTAACCCTTCATGTTCTATTGTAAGGTGTCAGAAAAGATTGTCAGCTAATTTCATCAGTTTCACGAAACGTTCAATCGTTATTGGTGCTAATTGGTTCCGGGACTAACTTTTACACCGAAGCCCACATGGGAGTACGTGACAGAATACCTCAAGTGATCGAGTCACAGTACAAATATGGCTGTCAGATAATCCTGTGATTGTTTCTTGTAGAACCCTGACCTGTTAAAGTAATTAAAGTTAACGGTTAACTGTATACAAGTATATATTGTATAAACCGGGTTTTTTTTGCTAATAAACCTGCTAAAAAGATGTGAAAAGAATGCTTGTTTTTCTTTTTAGAGGCACGTTAATTCAAGGTTCGTGTTCATAACTTGTCATGGTTGTAGCGAGCGAGTGAGTGAGTATGATTTGACGCCACTTTTAGCAACATTCCAGCAATATCACATTGTACCTATGTGAGAAATCGAAACCAAGCCATTGATGTTGCGAACACTTGGACCACTAGACTGCCCCACTTGCAGAGGAATCTTGCCAAAGGTCCACATTATTTTTTGTCGCAATAAAGACCAAAGTTTGGCAAAATAAATGGAATAATATGTCAGCGTAGATATGATTCATGCCAATGTCTGACAAGCCATTGTCATTTACACGTGGCCAAACACGCTCACATCTGAGATGGTATCTGTAACGAGAGTCTGCACGTAAACGCTTAAACACTCTGACATGTTAGGACATATCTACCAACAGCCACATTTACGGGTAAAATTGCATAGGAACACTGCCTCCTGCTACGATGTGGAAACTATTCCAGAGGACGTTTTCAAGTTAACAATTATGCAGTCAGGGAAATACCTGAAGAGTAAAACCACCTTATCCCAGTGAATTTGACTGTAAAACATGTTTCTGTGTTGGATACACAGTCAATGGTGTAAAATATAAACAAAATTGGTGAAATGACGCAACCTTGTGGAGCGCCAGTTGATGTGTTTACAATTGATGATTTCACATTATTTACCTGTACAAATTGTTGTCTGTTAACTAGAAATGAATTAATCGTTTTGATGCTGTTAGAAGTAACAAATGAGGTTGAATAGTATTAAAGGCAGATGAAAAATCAACAAACATTATTCTAACATAAGTACCATAGTTTTCTAAATGCTTATAGACATTGTTTAACAGAGTGATTGTTGCATCATCTACCCCACGCCTCGTTCTGTATACAAATTGTAATGGTTAAGAACATGGCTGACTTCATTCAACAATGAGATCTTAACAAATACGTTCCAAACATTTCATGGCCATAGAGGTTAGGCCATTATTAACAGAGGGATTTTTCTCATTTGGCAATGGAATAATTTTAGAGGTTTTCCAAAGAATTAGAACACTATGAGAATTAATTGATATCTGAAATAGCTTTTGAAAAATAACAGCCAGTTGCACTCTACATTCCTTAAGAACAATCCCTAGCAAGTTATCAGACCCACAACATTTATGTGGATTTATCTTAGCGAATGAACTAATCACATCCTCTGTCGATCACTTTGATTTCTGCCAGCATCATGCATCCCTCTGTTGATAAGCACACAATCCACCCTACAGAGTCCAGAGTCGAGCATGACACATCTGGGTTTCATCTGCAGCATTTAGGACCAGTTCCTCGAGATGCAGGGAGATGTCCAGTCAGTTTACGATGCCTGCCCAGGTTTCTACCCATGCAGTGCAGCCTCTCATACAACAGAACACCAGGACATCCTGGAGTCAATGGAAAACAACATGCTCTCTCTGCATCTCACAGCTCCATGGAGGATACAACTGACGACTACGATCCATCACCCGTTCCCAAATCTACTTATCAGAAGTTCCTAACAGCTTGGTAAGTCGAACAGAGAAACGTCCAGGTGCGACGAGCTCAGTGTAAGCGACGACATGTTGTATCAGGACGTGAGTCAATTCTTGCCCCAGCTTAGAACGATAGACTCCAACAAGTAAGCAGTCAGTCTGCAGCGTGGTAGAGGCGCACTCAGCAGTCGCCCTTCTCGTACTTGAATCGACACATGTTCCTCTCGTTTCTACACATCCTGTTGACTATGCTGTTATCTACATAGCACGAAGGATTGGACATATCCGTGGAGTGGAGAAGGAGAAGAGGTTCAGTTCGCACTTCTTACTCAATCTCTGGAGCAGAAGAATTTCAGACATGGCACCATGGAAGGCTATAGATCAGTACTTGCCTCAGTACTGCATCATGGTTGGAGCTCAGTAGGTATTTACCAGGTCCTCTACAGGAACTGACCAGGTCCTCTACTGGAGCTCACCAGGTACTCTACAGGAGCTCACCAGGTCCTTTACAGGAACTCACCAGGTCCTCCACAGGACTCACCAGGTCCTCCCTCCACAGGAACTCACCAGGTCCTCTACAGGAACTCACCAGGTCCTCTACAGGGATTCACCAGGTCCTCTACAGGAACTCACCAGGTACTCTAAAGGTATACTACAGGTACTCTATAGGTACCCACCACATACCTAACCAAGAGATGCGCTAATTTTCACTGGAAGATTACCACCTATATTCCCAAAATGGAATTGTCAATTGTTGTGTTAGCATTGATGAAATCACCATCATAACTCACGTTCAATGCAACATCACCCCATTAAACATGTTCGAACAGGGGACCTTTTTCTCCAGTATGCTCGTCACTATATGGCTGGAATAATGCCGATGTGACGTAAAGCCCAACTCAACTCAACTTTTCTCCAGTGGCCATGGACATTCCGGACAGTATGACAGATCTACATGCATTTGATATGTCCTCAGTTATACAATGACAAGAGTCCAAAATCTTTTAGGGCCCAACCGGAATTTATAGCAAGAATTCAGTCATTTGTCCTTAACAGGAACTCACAAGATCCTCCACAGGAACTCATCAGGTCCTCTACAGGAACTCACCAGGTACTCTAAAGGTATACTACAGGTACTCTATAGGTACCCACCATATACTAAACCAAGAGATGCGCTAATTTTCACTGGAAGATTACCACCTATATTCCCAAAATGGAATTGTCAATTGTTGTGTTAGCATTAATGAAATCACCATCATAACTCACGTTCAATGCAAGAGTCCAAAATGACAAGAGTCCAACATCTTTTAGGGCCCAACCGGAATTTATAGCAAGAATTCAGTCATGTGTCCCCTGCAGCACAGGCAATTCTCGACCCATGCCTTCAGAAAACAGGTGTATTAATCTGACTGGCTGCTGTGGCCCATCAGAGCTCAGAGATATTACATTAAAGACCTCAAGACCACCGAAAGCATAGAAAACGCATATTCGTCTCATATAGGCCTTTGTCAGAAAAAAGGACATTGAATAAGGCTATTGCAATGGCCACTATTGCAGACAGTATCGTCAAGAAGAGCTCTTCACGCCAATGTGTGGAAGCTGAGCTCAAGCTACAAGTCTGGTTACATGCAATCCAGTCTCCTTATGATCAGTTGTAGTAGACAATCCGATTTTTTCACTTCTGCTTGCATGATAGTGACAATCCGGGTTAGAAGTGTTCTTCAGCAACATTTGCTTGTCGCAAGAGACGACTATCGGGATCGGGTGGTCAGGCTCGCTGACTTGGTTGACACATGTCATCGTATCCCAATTGTGTAGATCGATGGTCATGCTGTTGATCACTGGATGACCTGGTCTAGACAGCCCGCTGCCATATAGCTGGAATATTGTCGGATTCGGCTTTAAACAAGAAGCAAGCAAACAAAGTTCTCCTCTCTTGACTCTACCAACCCATTTTTGGTACGCAGAATTTATGTGTCTATTTAAAGGGTAATTTGGATTCTGAATGTTTCGAAGTTGGTACACAGATGTAAGATTTAAACAAAAATAATAGTGGAAGACCATTTCTTAAAAACCTAATCTTGAGCTCAATATTGCCGGTTTGTTATGATAATACATTGTAATACATTGATACAATTCCCGTTGTTGGAACTGGAAGGTTTGTCATTCTATGTTTGAATATTATTTGTTTCAAGAATAACAATATTACATCTAAAGGGTCGTTTCTTTGTAGGAATCCGAGTAAAATATGATTTTTATATATAATGTATCTAATCAAAATTTAATTTCGACTAGCTTTTGAACTTTGAATGGAAGTAATTTAGGGTTTAGGGAGAGACGTTGGCACCCCTATTCCACTCAATGACACACTCCGCCTAGCTCTTCCCACACGTCTACAAGAAATATTGGCTAAATAATTGATAAACAGCGGTGGATATATCGCAAGTCTAGGCCCCCCACTGGTTTTGAATCTCCGAGCTCACTGGGGCTAATTCAGTATATACGGAGTGATATTGCTATCAAAATTTTATTGCATATGGTCAATGGAATCACTGACTTAATTTTATCAAATAACGGAGAAATACGTATTCGAAGACATAAATTACTTTATTTGCGAAATTAAGAGAGCAAAAATTATTTCCTTACAATGGAAGAGGCAGGACCTATTCGCGAAAGGAAAACAATTATTCGATTTCCTTCAAAGTACGAACTTAATTGTGGTCACCAAAACAGCAACGATTCGAGTTACTTCCCTTTATTTAATGTTTATGTTTTCGTTCATGCACATGTTCTTGGTTCTGTCAACATGTCGTGAGTTGCAACCGTTATCACTGACAGGCGGCAACATTGAGGAAGTAAATTGTGCATCTGACTCAACACAATAGCCACGTTTTATATGACCTCTTCAATATTTGTTCCGGGTCGGGGATATCCATACATGCCCACATTTGGCGGTTGTCTGAGGTGCCACGCCCACCAGCTCTTGGAAATGCATCATCAGAAGTCGATATCAAATGACTGAGAGCACGATACACATGTACGATGTTTTGCAAAACATTTTCTGGTAACCAAATGTGAATTATTGTTCATCCAGTCAATCTGAAAGAAAATGCGAGCTGGGGAAACTGTCCTTCTGTGATGTTCCGCTATGATTTTGATACTGATTCGTTGCATGTCAAGTGCAGTGCAGATTTGCTTCAGGAATCTATTGGGAAAACGCAGCGGGGAGTAGCTCTGTCTGAGGATAATTCAGTATCAAAGTGGTTCCAAGGCAACAGCATAGGGATAAGATCGATACCGCATCTATTATGCACGTACTGGATATGAACCATGCTTATAGAATTACTGACAATTTTGTTAGTTGTTTGTTAACAAATGAATGAAGTAATGGAAAGTTTATACTCTTATAAATAATGACTTTCAATACAAATGATGAGGATAATGTGTATATTATTTTTGGGAGAATTAATTATTGATACATTGTGTGCTGATGGTGTACTAGGCAGGGAGATAAAGATGAAAGGGTCGAAGCCTGGTGCCTCCTGTCTCCGTCCTGTCCCATCCTCACCCAGTCACCAGAGGTGCCATGGTCGCCTACCCCTCCCTGAGTCCATCTTCTACTGGGTGGCCGGAGTCGGCAGCATCATTTACACCTTCTACGTCGTACACCAGGAGTCCCAGAGTAAGAACAAGCCAGGAATTCATACTGCAGTGTCTTATTTGACTGCCTTTGAATTGGGGGTAATTGGGGGTCAGGATACAGGTCCTTATGTTGTTTCAATATGTCTGAATCAATAAAATTTTTAGTCTCAAACATGCACTTTCCTGTGTAAAGATATAAGAAGACAGTGAAGATAGTGCATTTTTACACTCATGATCACTATGTATTGTTCTAGATATAATAAAGAACTGACACAAGGGCCTGTGGATCAGAGTTAAAGAAAGGTTACAAAAAGCAAAATACTTTTAAACTATGTTTATAATGAACAAGCTTTTAATGTACTGACAGATATAACAGACTGTGTTTGGATCCCACGCACTTGATGTATATTTTAGTTGCAATGTGTATAATGAACAATGGTTTTATATAGCAAACTAAAATTAGTGGTCCATTTTAGTTCATTATAACTGTATGATACCTGTATGATAACTGTATGATACAGTCCTAGGATCAATCACACTTTCCTCCACCCCTTATTACAAATGACCAGTCACTAAGAGCGGGATTCAGAGGACAAACTGTGTTTAGAGATGTAAGTTATTGCAACAGGATTTTCAATAACAAATCATAGGATCTTTATCATGTCTACTGTTTGTGTTTCAGAATTCTTCATTGATCTCAGCAAGGAGGACTTTGTGGATGGATGGAATTTTCTTCCTTACAAGAAGGTTAATTTCTTAATCCATACTCTTTGTTATAAATGCAATTTTTTGTTTAAGCAAATTATTCATGAATTCCTATTTTTCCATGAATTCCTGATGTTTAACAAATTTTCAGCAATATGTTTTGTTGCAGGATATTTCAAATTTTGAATGGAACTTTTGGTCCAGCTACTTCTGGGAGATTCTGCCATGGGGAATTGGTCATGTGGTCATAGCTCGGACAGTGGACACTTACTTCTTCCATGTAGGTAACTGATGCAGAATCTCAGCTTAACCATGACGATATATATCACCAATATCCCACATTCCTGTAATGTTTCCTAAGAGAAAATTCCCCATAAGGCCCAAAGGCCAAACCTTGGTGCAATGCATATTCAACAATCCCAAATCACAAGTGAATCTGACTTGTTTATTTTCAGCCTCGTGAACCTTTTTATGACAAACTCAATCATGAGCGTGTCTTACTTCCTCAGTGACGTTATTGTTGTCGTTGTTTATTTCTAGCTTCGTAAGCCAGTGTTTCTGACATACTCCCTTGTGAGTGTGTCGTATCTCCTGGGCTACCGGACGGTGTTGTTCTTCATCTGTGTTTATATTTCCAGCTTCGTAAGCCAGTGTTTCTGACATACTCCCTCGTGAGTGTGTCGTATCTCCTGGGCTACCGGACGGTGTTGTTCTTCATCTGTGTTTATATTTCCAGCTTCGTAAGCCAGTGTTTCTGACATACTCCCTCGTGAGTGTGTCGTATCTCCTGGGCTACCGGACGGTGTTGTTCTTCATCTGTGTTTATATTTCCAGCTTCAGTAAGCCAGTGTTTCTGACATACTCCCTCGTGGAGTGTGTCGTATCTCCTGGGCTACCGGACGGTGTTGTTCTTCATCTGTGTTTATATTTCCAGCTTCAGTAAGCCAGTGTTTCTGACATACTCCCTCGTGAGTGTGTCATATCTCCTGGGCTACCGGACGGTGTTGTTCTTCATCTGTGTTTATATTTCCAGCGTAGTAAGCCAGTGTTTCTGACATACTCCCTCGTGAGTGTGTCGTATCTCCTGGGCTACCGGACGGTGTTGTTCTTCATCTGTGTTTATATTTCCAACCGTAGTAAGCCAGTGTTTCTGACATACTCCCTCGTGAGTGTGTGTGTCAGATCTCCTGGCTACCGGACGGTGTTGTTCTTCATCATCTGTGTTTATATTTCCAGCTTCGTAAGCCAGTGTTTCTGACATACTCCCTCGTGAGTGTGTCGTATCTCCTGGGCTACCGGACGGTGTTGTTCTTTCATCTGTGTTTATATTTCCAGCCGTGTAAGCCAGTGTTTCTGACATACTCCCTCGTGAGTGTGTCATATCTCCTGGGCTACCGGACGGTGTTGTTCTTCATCTGTGTTTATATTTCCAGCTTCAGTAAGCCAGTGTTTCTGACATACTCCCTCGTGAGTGTGTCGTGATCTCCTGGGCTACCGGACGGTGTTGTTCTTCATCTGTGTTTATATTTCCAGCTTCGTAGAAGCCAGTGTTTCTGACATACTCCCTCGGAGAGTGTGTCGTATCTCCTGGGCTACCGGACGGTGTTGTTCTTCATCTGTGTTTATATTTCCAGCCGTAAGCCAGTGTTTCTGACATACTCCCTCGCGGAGTGTGTCATATCTCCTGGGCTACCGGACGGTGTGTTGTTCTTCATCTGTGTTTATATTTCCAGCTTCGTAAGCCAGTGTTTCTGACATACTCCCCTTGTGAGTGTGTCGTATCTCCTGGGCTACCGGACAGTGTTGTTCTTCATCTGTGTTTATATTTCCAGCTTCGTAAGCCAGTGTTTCTGACATACTCCCTCGTGAGTGTGTCGTATCTCCTGGGCTACCGGACGGTGTTGTTCTTCATCATCTGTGTTTATATTTCCAGCTTCGTAAGCCAGTGTTTCTGACATACTCCCTCGTGAGTGTGTCATATCTCCTGGGCTACCGGACGGTGTTGTTCTTCATCATCTGTGTTTATATTTCCAGCTTCAGAAGCCAGTGTTTCTGACATACTCCCCGCGGAGTGTGTCATATCTCCTGGGCTACCGGACGGTGTTGTTCTTCATCTGTGTTTATATTTCCAGCTTCGTAAGCCAGTGTTTCTGACATACTCCCTCGTGAGTGTGTCATATCTCCTGGGCTACCGGACGGTGTTGTTCTTCATCTGTGTTTATATTTCCAGCTTCAGAAGCCAGTGTTTCTGACATACTCCCTCGTGAGTGTGTCATTATCTCCTGGGCTACCGGACGGTGTTGTTCTTCATCTGTGTTTATATTTCCAGCCGTGAAGCCAGTGTTTCTGACATACTCCCTCGTGAGTGTGTCGTATCTCCTGGGCTACTGGACGGTGTTGTTCTTCATCTGTGTTTATATTTCCAGCCGTAAGCCAGTGTTTCTGACATACTCCCTCGTGAGTGTGTCGTATCTCCTGGGCTACCGGACGGTGTTGTTCTTCATCTGTGTTTATATTTCCAGCTTCGTAAGCCAGTGTTTCTGACATACTCCCTCGTGAGTGTGTCGTATCTCCTGGGCTACCGGACGGTGTTGTTCTTCATCTCACACGGGTGTATCTGCTACCTGGCGTCCTCGGTCGGCAGCTTCGCCCTGGTGTGGGTCGTTAGTCTTCTGCTGCTGTCTACTCTAAACTACAACAGCTTCACTCCTTGGATGGTAAGCAGTTGTCCCAAGACCTTTCACTGAAGCAATTTGTGAGCTTTTAAATGTGTTTGTACCTGGATATTCAGTGGATATTACACATCCATTCTGAATTTAGCCTGAAGGTTGTTTACGAAGCGGTTTCCCCCACATGGGTACAATCTGTGAAGCCCATTTCAGGTGTCCCCCAACGTGATGTTGCTGGAATATTGCTAAAAGCGGCGTAAAACTAAACTCAGTCCATTCTGTCTATTGATCTGTCCATCCCATGCCTCAATCTGTCCCTCAGCCTATCCATCCATCAGTCCATCCTATCTATCCATCCAATCTGTCCTTAATCTGTGTACACTTCTTGAGATATTACATTTCCAACATCTCACTAATCAAAAGACTTGTGATGCTGTACATCTGTACTTTACACGTTTACACATTTCATCTCCGTTATGATGTTATGTGCTGTTAGTTACCAGTGAAAATGCACATTGATTTCTCATTCAATTTAAATTGTTCTGTTTTAATATAACTGGAATACTGTTCTGGCAGCATCAAACCCAAATCACTCACTCACATTTAAACTTTTACTTCCCATACATTTCAGAAAAGTTTATGTGCGATTCCATCGGATCCGACCGACAGTGGATATTACTTCTTCATCTTTGTTTTGGCCCTGGTTGTTCTGCGATACACAAGCTTTTGTTTGGAACGCAGCAAATATGTGCAAGCAAGGGCAAATAACTCTCATCAACAGAACTCAAAGGAAGATAACTGCTTTACTATTCCTGATCTGCTGCTCTACATTTTCTATCTGCCAATCTTCTTCACTGGACCTCTCCTCACGTACGACCAGTTCAAAGAACAGGTAAGAAAAGTAGAGTAGGAGGTCAGGTAACGAGAAAACAACATCATTAATTAAAGATACAAGATGCAGCTGTCTCTTTCAAAGGTATGTATCTATATAAGGATCCCAAATATGATGCTTCGTACAGCACAGGCATCTGCTTACAATGCATCCATCAGACTGACTTTAGATCCTGTCTTTAAATATCCAAACATGTCTGAAGGTATGGAGAACCAGCAGTCAACCTGTTTAAGTGTCCAACTCGATGATGAAACCTGTAGCAAACTGTTACATACTTGGAAAGTTGTTTGCGCACATAAAACTTCATTGCCTATTCACACCCGTGAAGGTCCAGGTTAGAATATTTGTAACCCATGCTTGTCGGCTAAGAGGCGACTAACGGGATCGGGTGGTCAGGCTCGCTGACATGGTTGACACATGTCATCAGTTCCCCATTGCGCAGATCGATGCTCATGCTGTTGATCACTGGATTGTCTGGTCCAGACTCGATTATTTACAGACCGCCGCCTTATTGCTGGAATATTGCTGAGTGCGGCGTAAAACTAAACTCACTCACTCACTCACTCGTTGCCTATTCATGGAAGGATGAGGATAAAATTAAGCACATACATGTATAACCATGGTAACAGTTATGAAGACAAATCAAACAAGTTGAACTGTGTAGATAGATTATTACTTCATGAAAGTATTCAAAGATTCCTTTTGGCATAGAAAAATGTCAGTGAATCCTGAGTATTATAGCTTTTAATTAAGAGATACATCAAGGTTTTCAATTTACAGGTTTCTAAAGTTGATTCAAGATCTAGATTTCATTCAAACAAACTGATACATAAACAATTATGTTTTTTTTTTGATGTGATCATCAACAAGGAGAGGGTCAAACACAGATATGATACCAATGGCAGAACATGGGATATCTACATGTCAAAGTACAACTCAGGATAAAGACTTCTAACTTTTCTTGTCTTTTGTTCATAAAAGATCTCATATTTGAATGTCATATACGATTATTGATATGATTCTAAAAATGTGAACTATTTTGTTTCTGTTTTATTCTATGGAAACTAATGGAAAGCGAATATTTGGAATAAATAATGGCAGGTCACTTTCAGATCTCCTCTCCACCTTCATGCTGGAACACAAACAGGATACTCCAGACCTTGGGTAACTTCCTAAGGGTGTTTTTCTGGTCGGCGTTCATCGAGCTGTCTCACCACTTTCTGTACCATGCTGCTTTGCTGCGGTCGCCAGCAGTGATGGAGCAGGTGTCGTTGTGGTGTCTGCTGGGCGTTGGTTACATCGAGGGGCAGTACTTTATGGTCAATTACCTCGTCCTGTATGGACTTCCAGCTCAGGTAGCCAAACTTGATGACATTGATGTACCCAAGGAACCCAAGTGTATATCATACATATACCGCTACTCCGACATGTGGAAGTAAGTGGCACACACTAACTTAAAATGGATATGTCTTCAAAGGTGCTTGAACAAATTTGCTATTTTGTGTTTATTTATGCAATTCAACTTTATGGCATGTCATTTAATTAATGAGATATTATTATATGAGTAGTTTTTTGTGTAAAGATAGCAATATCCCTATCAAAATAGGAGTACTATATTTACTTTTCTCCTTCTTGCACATATTGCCAGTGATCTAAGGGCTTCACTTCAGTGTATAGAGTTACATACCTTAGGGGTCCCAGGATCTGCTGATCTGGATGGACTCTTTCCCCATCTTTGTGGATTTAAAAAGGGGTAAACATTTACAACCAATGTCAACTTTTGACTTACTCTCACATTAAGTGGCATGTCAATAAATGGTTATCCAAAATAGGAATTTCACTGAAACAATGTTCACGGAATTTTGAACCCAATTTACTGCGTCTCTTGTGTGAATCTCTGTAACAGGTAGCCACAGTGGGGAAAGGGTTTGTGTATCAGTGCTGTTCAGATTTGAGTTTGAACAGTTAATGAATGCATATTTGGATGTGTTCTATCTGTAGTGAACTCATTTTCGTTACAGGTACTTTGACAGGGGTTTATACACATTCCTAAGAAAGTAAGTATTTCACAGTTACCCTGGTGTAGGTGCCAATGAAAAGAAATGTGTGTTCTTGTCAATTTGTTGCATCATTAATTTTTTTCAGTCAAATGAAAAACTTATCTTAGTGCTTTCTATTGCTGATGACATCCAAGAACAGGTCACATCAGAAGGACCTTTCACGAACTTTGACCAACCAGTGAGATGATTAACAAGAAATCAGCAATGGCCATCAGCGATGCCCTGATTCTTTGGATGAATGGCCTCACTAATATGACCTGGAATTGGATGTCCTCAGGTCTTTATCTGTAATGAAACCTGAGGTCAGATTTCACTGAGATTCAGGAATTAAATGTTATGTTAAGTGGAATATTGTTGACGATGACTCAGATTCGCCTTCTGCATTCCTCAATTCATAATTCTTCCATATATTGGAAGCTTGAACATGAATCTTTCAAGGAAAGCATCACCGTGAATGTTATGTCCCAGTTCTGGAGTTCTAGCAGTGTTTGTAACCTATAACTGATCTCTCCAGCTACATCTATATCCCCCTGGGTGGGTCTCAAGCAGGGATGCTGATGCGTCTCCTGGCATCCATGATGTGCTTCCTCTACATCTACGTGTGGCATGGCCAGGAGAAGTACCTCCTCCTGTGGACCATGAGCAACTTCTGCGGCTGCTCCCTGGAGCTCATTGGCAGCCATGTGGAGAAAAATGCCATGGTCATCCGTCATAAAGGTATTGTATGTGTAAAATGTCTGTTTGAAACAGAGATTATTCTTGATTCTCTAAGGATGAATGTGTTTTTGTGTTCAGGGCCCTGTTATATAGTGGAGTGAATGAGTTGGTTTTTAACACTGCTTTGATAAGTTTTCAGATTTAGGGACCATTCATAATTTATGGCTTAATTGATCCCTCCTCCTCCCACAGGCTGCCTACCTGTCCCCGGCGATGGTGAGGAGGATCCACTGCGCCCTCTACACGCCCCTCTTCCTCATGTCTGTGTTTGCCGTCTTCTACTTCTTCAGCGGTCTGACGGTTGGGGACATCTTTGTCAGGAAACTCGTCACACATGGTGAGTAGAGAAGTGCAGGCGGAATGTACAATGTTACCACATGGTGATTAAATTAAAGCAGGCAGTATGTACAATATTACCACATGGTGATTAAATTAAAGCAGGCAGTATGTACAATGTTACCACATATGTATGTTACCACATGGTGATTAAATTAAAGCACGCAGTATGTACAATATTACCACATGGTGATTAAAGTAAGGCAGGCAGTATGTACAATATTACCACATGGTGATTAAAGTAGGGTAATATGTACATGGCAGTAGGGCACCAATATTAATGCTTGGTTAGTAGATTAAAGCATTATAACCTGTCTCACCATACACATGATAACCTCTCACTGCACACATGATAACCTGTCTCACCATACCCATGATAACCTGCCTCACTGTGCACATGATAACCTGTATTACTGTACACATGATAACCTCTCATTGTACACACGATAACCTGCCTCACTGTACACATGATAACCTGTCTCACTGTACACATGATAATCTCTCACTGTACTCATGATAACATTTCTCCCATATACAGCCTCAATGAAGACTCGGCTGCTGATGTACGGGGTGATCTATGTGAACATCCAGAACGCCATGGAGATAGAGAGATGGGCTGCCATTAAAACCAAGCAGCACTCCTCCTGAGTGTACACACAGAACATCAAGAAACGCAGACACGCATGGAGAAGCAAGGAAGGCAGCAAAATAAGAACACTGTAACACAGTATGGGGTTTGACTGAATAATAGGCTTTCTCACTTACTTTACATCTCCTTCTGATGTAATTACAGTAAATAGCTGGAAATAACAAATTCAAGGGAGTATTCAGCCTATGAAGAATGTTACGTAAGATCTTTTGAGCAAAAATAATCAGTTTAACTGTCTGTTCTAAAAAATTATTATCCTACCTGCCTAAAACATGTCAGCATCATTTTCAGTAGAGTTTAGGCTCATCATTCTGAAGGTCTGGGTTTGATTCCAACGTGGGTACAAAGTTTAAACCTATTGTTCATGCCCCCTCCATGATATTGTTGAAATATCGCAATAACTGATATGGCACTGTAAGCCTGTTTCCTTAATTGATCCACAAACCAAAAGGCCATGACCTCGACACAAGGGGAGAGAATGCAGTGTTTATAAGGACTGCTTTCTATGTCTTAATGTTATTGTTTCTGACAGTGACCTTGACCTTACAAGAACCTCCAGTATGTCCACATGAGCTTGTGATTTCCTGATTTGCAGTATGTAATGATACAGTGATAAGTCTGGGGTTGCTCTGTGAAGTGTCACTCATGTGCTGTAATTAGCACCGCTTGTGGAATGAGCCCAGATTTTCTACAGATTCCAACACCGACTTCCGTTTTCTTCATAGGAACCTTCCTCTATGGAGTAGAGAGTGTAGGACCATAACATTCCTATAAAGCATTCATTATTGCTATTTCTGCTTCCAGTATGAAAATTTGGTTTATATTTGTGTACTGTATGCCAACTATTTTGCCAAAATATGTTTATGAAGTGAATATTATGCAATCAAAATGTTTAATCTGTGCCAACACCGTTGTGACCAGATTTCTTGTCAGCGCTTTTCTCCATGCATGGTGTGTGTACTTCTCAACAAAAGTTAAGGATTACCCGTCTCTTAATTTTACAAAAGTTTTATTTTCATGATATACTCACCTGTCTCTGACTTTATAAGTTGTATGCTTCTCTCGAGGGTAATACGGTCTGATGTCCGGCTCTTTGTAGCAGTGTCACCCGTCACTCAAACTCTCGTTCAAACATTCACTCACTCAAACTCTCGTTGAAACACTCTCACTCAAACTCTCGTTCAAACATTCACTCACTCAAACTCTCGTTCAAACATTCACTCACTCAAACTCTCGTTGAAACACTCACTCACTCAAACTCTCGTTCAAACATTCACTCACTCAAACTCTCGTTGAAACACTCACTCACTCAAACTCTCGTTCAAACATTCATCCACTCAAACTCTCGTTCAAAGACTCACTCACTCAAACTCTCATTCAAACACTCACTCACTCAAACAGTCGTTCAAACACCCACTCAAACTCTCGTACAAACACCCACTCAAACTCTCGTTCAAACACTCACTCACTCAAACTCTCGTTCAAACATTCACTCACTCAAACTCTCGTTCAAACACTCACTCACTCAAACTCTCGTTCAAACACTCACTCACTCAAACTCTCGTTCAAACATTCACTCACTCAAACACTCGTTCAAACACTCACTCACTCAAACTCTCGTTCAAACACTCACTCACTCAAACTCTCGTTCAAACATTCACTCACTCAAACTCTCGTTCAAACACTCACTCAAACTCTCATTCAAACATTCACTCACTCAAACTCTCATTCAAACACTCACTCACTCAAACTCTCGTTCAAACACCCACTCAAACTCTCGTTCAAACCCACTCAAACTCTCGTTCAAACATTCACTCACTCAAACTCTCGTTCAAACACTCACTCACTCAAACTCTCGTTCAAACACTCACTCACTCAAACTCTCGTTCAAACACTCTCACTCACTCAAAAACTCAAACTCTCGCTCAAACTCTCGTTCAAACGCTCACTCAAACTCTCATTCAAAAACTCACTCACTCTCACTCAAACATTCACTCACTCAAACTCGTTCAAACACTCACTCACTCAAACTCTCGTTCAAACATTCATCCACTCAAACTCACTCAAAACTCACTCACTCAAACTCTCATTCACTCACTCAAACTCTCGCTCAAACACCCACTCAAACTAAAACTCAAACTCTCATTCAAACACTCACTCACTCAAACTCTCGTTCAAACACTCACTCACTCAAACTCTCATTCAAAAACTCAAACTCTCATTCAAACACTCCAACACCCGCACACCAACTCATCCACCCTACTGCTTGCTCATTCTCTCAAACTTGTATCCTAACATTCACTCAACTCTCAAACATTCATTCTTTTTTACATTCATTTGCCCACCCGACCATTCCCTGCCACTGTCTCTTTTGCTCACTCACTCACTGCTCACTCACTGCTCACTCACTCACTCACTCACACACACACTCACTCACTTGCCCATCCACCCACCTGCCCACCCACCTATTCACTCACACACTCAGTAAACAGCATTTAGGGTTCCCCCTATGGAGTGTATGGACACTCCTCCTGAAGACAGGGAGATGATGTCCACAGACACAAATCCCACCCTGCCTGATTCCTCACAGCCCTAAATATACATACATCAGGCATATCTGCTGACTGGTGGAGATGTATTGACCATGTGATAGCAGGTGCCCAGGCTAAATCTGTCTCATGTTGCCATGCAATGTTATATTCATGTGACTGGATATCAGTACCAGCCAGAATTACAGAATGATATCATGAATATATTACCAGAAAGGCATTTGATATAGATTTGTATTGTATGTTTGTCACCAGTGTGACATTACTTCCTACTTGTCTTGCCAAAAGAGAGTGATCTACATATATCATGTTTCCATTCATTTGCACTTGCCAAATCATGCCAAATTTGTATTTATTCTTTACTCGAAAATGTGTTCATCTATAAATCTAAACAGTATTTGCTTTGCTTGTTACTGGTTTGGGTCTTGCCAAAATGATCTGTGTATGTAGTATTAACTTGTATTCCCTTTACTGATCACTGCAAATATGTATATATTTACTCTGCCAAGAAATGGTATTAATTACATAGATCACCAGAAACATGAATGCTGAGATAGTATGGACCACAGAGGTTCGAATCTCTGTTTGGACGATAATTTTTTAAAATAAAAATCTAGACTTTTGCAATCGTATATTGTTTTTATATGTTATGATTTTTTAGAAAACTCTACCGCTACAGTCATTACATAAAATGTGTGTATTTTTATGTAATGAGTGTAGCGGTAGAATATTCTAAAAAATTCATTTCTTCACCGATTTCATTCAAATTTGGAATATGTGTTAATCATAACATAAAAACACAATATACGATTGCAAAATCTTGATTTTTATTTTAAAAAATAATCGTCCAAACAGAGATTTGAACCCCTGTGGTATGGACTCTGTTGCTGACATCACTGTTGTTGACATAATTATTCACATTTGCCAACACTTTTGTTAACATTGTGTATTGCCACTATTATATCTGTGATGAATATAGGTAGTATTTACTTACAGGTGCAATAATAGAATCTCTATAGTATCATAAAAAGTAGCTACAACCTACAGAATATTTATTATTAGAAAATACATATTTACCTTGCCTCCTCAATACTCAAATGCTTGTGTTAGGGTAGGTCACTGCCTCTCTGACATTAGCGTTTGAATGAAAGTAGTGTCAGGCATATTATACAGCTGCTCTGTCTTTGGCTGTGGTACAGTATTGTTTTCTGTTTTATATTCATATTTTCATTGGAAGGAAAATAAGCGAGAGACATGAATTGCCCATTTTTATGGTGTCCAGAACCGATGAATTACCAAATTTTATCATTGTACAAAGATGTTGCTGGAATATTGTTAAAAGCAGATTAAAACCAAACTCAGTCAGTCAGTCAGTCAGTTATTTAATCTGACTGAAGGAAAATATGCGAGACATGCCAATTGATCTGATTTATTATCGTAGCTAGAACTTGAGGTTTGTTATACAAATGAATATGTATATGCAATGTTATTTAATTTTATGTGTGCCAACACCGGTAACCTCTCAATGAGAAGCCTTTTCCTCTCAGTATGTCAAGAACTGAAACTGTCAGTGTATCTTATTATTTCTTGACAATGGTAACAGTGAGAGTGAGACTTGTTCTGAACTCTTTTCCCTGGAAACTCATGAATTATTTGTTTTCCGATTGTTATTCTGCAATACTGAGGCCATATTTGTACTGTTTTCTGCAAGGTAATAGCTGCTTTGAAGACTGAAAGACTGGGATATTTTCTGTAGGAAAGAAATAATTCAGCATTTTGTAAAATTTCGATGATTAGAGACTATTTATTTGGTTGTGTTAATTTTCTCTGATTCATGGCACAACTGTATTTCCAGAATTTGGAATAAAACATGGAATGTAAAGAAACAAAAAAACTAATCCCAAACATTATTTGCAAAATATTGAGTAAAACAAATATGCAATCTGGCCCTGACACAGAAGAACACTTTAGTTGTGCTGGCAGTCTCTTTAAAATCATATGTTAACAGTCATGAGACCCAGAATCTGATTACCATGGTGACTAATGGCTTTCAACATGATAAAGATCTGTCTTTATTTCTAAGGTGGCTTACCTTGACTCTACAATGGCTTAGCTTGGAAAAATTGGAACATGAAAAATTACAATGAACACGAAAACAGAAGTTGACAGACTGCTTGTTGTGATCCACACTAATTGTTTCTTTTAGTTATTTTTATGTTTCTTAAATGAACAGATTATCCAGGTGCGCTTATATAATGGTATATATTCTCTTCCCATCCATCCTTGCAGTCTTGCCTTTGAAGCTGAATAGTTTCTTATAGAAATTCTGACACAATTTAAAACGTCTCTGAAACCACTAAGCTAACGACACTAGAATACAGTCTTTTGAAATGTTAATACTATTTTCAGCATGACTGATTTTCTGTATAGACAATTTCACACAATGGACATGCAATAAATATGCATATGTGCAATAACATAACTTATGTCTCATTGATCATCTTTGTGATTACTCTTATTTATGAAGCAAGGACATTATGGGGTTTATAAAGTTAAATTTGATCTATTTCGGTGCCAAGAATAGGTTTTAAAATTTACTCTCATAGTTCCAATAGAAATGTCATCCATGTTTAAGATATGCACAAATTTTGGACATATATTGTTTATTGTTTGTTACTTTTACTACATCTGGCACACAATAGTCTCTAATTATGTCATAACTACCTACATAACCTGATAGGGTTTTAGCAATGCCATTTCACCTGTTTATTCCTGAATCAAACATAATGGGATGATTTTATGACTTGTTTGACTGGAGTGTTTGATCATATAGAATCAGATCTATGATGTGACACAATCTGATTAGAATCATATCTATGGTGCGACACAATCTGATTAGAATCAGATCTATGGTGTGACACAATCTGATTAGAATCAGATCTATGGTGTGACACAATCTGATTAGAATCAGATCTATGGTGCGACACAATCTGATTAGAATCAGATCTATGATGTGACACAATCTGATTAGAATCATATCTATGGTGCGACACAATCTGATTAGAATCATATCTTAGTGCTTGCTACTGCTCTACCACCCATGAAGATCAAGCTGGCTGTCTTGGTTGATGATTGTCATCATATGACAGTGGCATAAATCAATGCTCATGACGTCAATCACTGGATTGTCAGGTATGGATTTGATTATTTACAGAGTGCCATCATATGGCTGGACAATTGCTGTGTGTGGCCTCAAACAACAAGCAAAAGCTACTTCTTTTGAAAAAATCTTGGAATCACATCATGTGAGATCACGAAAGTGTAAGTCTGAATGTGTTCTCTAATCATGCAAACTCATAAAGGTTAACATGGGCTAAAGCAAACAGTCAATTTCTTCAAAATCTTTCTTGAGTCAACTTCACATCTGAATCAGAATACACTTTCCAAAGTCAGTGGTAAGTTATGTCATACAATCTTAGAAATCTATGACATGTTTACAAATTTCCTTTTGTTTTGTTTTATATTTGAATCAGTGTTTTTCAAAGCATAGCCTGAAGTGCAGCCCTAGTTTGTAGTTGTAGTTTGAACCTAGTGCTGCAAGGTTGAGAAAGCTGCTTTCTGATTATTGACATGATTGAATTTCAACTTTCTCTTAGTCGTTTCATTGACATGTAAAAGTTTGTGAAACATGATGACCTGAAATGGGAAGTCCTGGGCCTAGATTTTTGAAGCTCTCTTTGCACTAAGATAGTCGAAAGTTAATGTTAATGTATGGCACTTACGACTATCTTAGCGCTAAGAGAGCTTCGAAAATCTAGGCCCTGTAATCTAGTCAGCTTAGCAGTTACTAAGATCTGATTTTAGTGAGATTGGATGCTGATAAAACCACAGCTGTATATTATGTCAATCTTTGCTTGATTGTTATATTTGTTTCCCATACTATTCCGTATTATTTGCTTGTTTTATTGTTGTCTTATATTGAATTATTATGCACTCCTGCAGTGTTTTTGACACATACCATATAAACATTTATTGGTTCCCATTCTATTGCATATTATTTACTTGTTTTATTGTTGCTTATATTATTATTATGCACTCCTACAGTGTTTTTTGACACATACCATTTTATTGTTGTATTTGGTTCGACATATTGTTTTATATTGAACTCTTATGCACTCCAGCACTTATACACTTGACACATACCATACTGCCATTCCAATATTATCGTCACTGCATGGAAGCACTGTCTCATTCTGTATTGTTGCAATATTACAAATATATGGTGTTTTCGTAATTCAATAAGGTTACATTCCTTATAAGATATTTATCTGACACTGTCTAATGCAGTATTAAACAGCTGATGCCACATTCATTACAACACTTAGCGAATCCCAGATGGGACTCAACCCAACAAAAGTAATAGAATCTGTACTTTACTAAGAAAGTGTAATCCCAAATATAAAAACATATGTTAACACTTAGAATGTATTATACTGTTAATATTTCACATGAAGTTAGTAATGAACTCCATAAATGCGTCAAGTTCTGACCAAATGAATTCAGTCTGTCTCAAAAACGAGCTTCAAATTGTGTTTTTTTATTATTGCCTTCAGACTTAATACAGTGTTACTACAGACACTAAACTACCAAGTGTACAGAGTACAGTACAGAGTATCCTTGACCATTTAAGATTGTACTGTACAAGTGGCTGAAATCTGCCACTTTGTTGAAACATAACTTAAAATTATGTTTGACTGAAATTAAGTTTTGAAATCTCTTTTGGTGTATTTTAAAGCTGATTGAAAAGATTTCTTTATAAAGGTAAACATGATATCATGTTTTTGTAATTTGGCTAAAGGTCAAGTGGACTTTTGTCATAATCTGCTAGTCTCGTGTCTATTGTCAGTGAGGGCAATTAAATATTTTTCGTTTATGGCCATATTTCTCCTCAGTAATGACTCTAATACTCTTAAAAATATCAAGTTCTCTTGAAATCAATTTTCATTTCTATAAACATCTCTTTTATTGCCTGTCGAAGAAAGCTGAACTTTGGGTGTATATAGTTCTCCTTTAATGACATCAAATTTTGTTAATGTCATTTAGGATTTTACAATGTGTTTTATTGTCTGAAACTAATTTGGAAAATGTATATGGTATTTATAACATTATACAAGTCTCAGAGTTGATTATTTGTGGACATTTAACTATTTCTTTTGCAAATATGTTCAACCTATTTTTCTTGAGGATTTAAACATTGTGGAAGTTCAGTTGCTTGTCTCATAATTTTCAGTACTCTTGTCCTTAGTATTTATGTGATCTGTGAAGATCCAGGTTAGAATTGGTCTGGATCGGGTGGTCAGGGTCGCTAAGTTGGTTGACACATGTCATCGTATCCCAGATGCATAGATTGATGCTCATGTGGTTGATCACTGAATTGTCTGATCCAGACTCGATTGTTTACAGACCGCCATATAGCTGGAATATTGCTGAGTGCGGCATAAAACTAAACTCACTCACTCATCCCAATTGAGTTGATTGAAGCTCATGCTGTTGACCACTAGATTGTCTGGTCCAGACACAATTATTTACAGGCCGCCACCATTAAGCTGGAATATAGCTGAGTGTGACAAGAAACCTAGTATTTATGCAGAAAATATTTCAGTAGTAGTGCCATCACTAATCGTAAGTGTTGACATTTGTGGTCTGTGTACCATGTAAACCATGACATTATATGTATATTTCTTATCTACTCTATGACATACTGATCTCATCTGGATCATTCATTCGCTCGTCACACCGAAGACCCGGGTTCGATTCCCCACATGGGTACAATGTGTTAAGCCCATTTCTGGTGTCCCCCGCCATGATATTGCTGGAATATTGCTAAAAGCGGCTTAAAACCAAACTCACTCACTCACTCACTCTGGATCATTCCCTCAAAGGCGGTGGGTAGCCTAGTGTTTAGCGTTCGCTCGTCACTCCGAAGACCTGGGTTCGATTCCCAACATGGGTTCAATGTGTGAAGCCCATTTCTGGTGTCCCCCACCCTGATATTCTGGAATATTGCTAAAACAAGTGTAATTCCATTCTCAATCCCTCTTCTGCCTCATACCCTCAAACTGCTTTGTCATCAGTTGTTGTTTGGGTTGTTTGCGATCATGCAAAATTGTTGTTTGTGCCATTTTTTTTCTGTGAATGAACTCTTGAACCTGATATTGTCTCTATGTGCTGTGTATGCACTCTCTGTTTATATAATGTAATGTGCAATTGTTTAATGATGCTCTTTCTCTCTATTGGGATTGTTTTACTTTTAGATAATTACTTTAATATTATGCAAATTAATTCAGTCATCATTAAGTGAAATGTATGTGTCATTTATTCTGATGTGTTTTGTTGTTATGATCAAAATCAATTGTTGTCATGTTCTGGAAGATCAGAACCTTGATTTTGAAAAATACCAAGAGTATAGGTGATTTTCACATTACCATTCATGTCAATAAATCACTAATTTTATTAGTTTTAAGAAGTAATTTAATTAATTATTTTTATTTAAAATTACAATTTGCTGACAAGAATACTTGAAATTGATGTATGTGTTAGACAACACAAAATATCAGATACCAGCATTGGGTATCAATTGCTTACATAATTGGTTTAAGCTGGAGCTAAACAACCATTATAAAGAACTGCACCATATATGGGTGTATAGCTGTATGGTAAAGGCTATGTAGCTTTTATGGACTGTTGGGCAAGACCACAGGGGTTAGATTAACTGTTTGGACAGTAAGTTTTTAACATTAAAATCTAGACTTTTGCAATCATATATTGTTTTTATATGTTATGATTAACATGTAGTTCAAATTTTAACTAAATCGGTGAAGAAGTAAAGATTTTAGAAAATTCTACCGCTCCACTCATTTTAAATACATGTATCTTATGTAATGAGTGTAGCGGTTGAATTTTCTAAAATCTATATTTCTTCACCGATTTCGTTCAAATTTGAAACATATGTTAATCATAACATATAAAAACACTGTATGATTGCAAAAGTATAGATTTTTATTTTTAATAATCATTGTCCAAACAGTGATTCGAACACCAGTGGGCCAGAAAATCCCACGTCTGTGTGTTTGCTTGTTTATTTTATTTCTGAATAAATTAATGTATTATATCAGATTATATTTTTTACTTGTTAATGAATGTTGCTAAAAGTCACAGTCAGCAAACGTACATTTCAAAGTGATCTGAAAATGACTGAATCTCCACGAAGGCGATATCGTAAAATATATATTTTTGGAAGTGCCACTCTATCGTCTCATGTGGACATCCAGAATGTCATCCCAGTAACACACACCTGTCATCGTGCAACGCTGTAGGATACTGAGATCCGTTCATCCAGATTTTTTGTACTGATTCTACCCCAAATCATGATTGAGACCCCTCCATAGCGGTCATGTCCAGTTACGCTTGAATCCTGAATCTTGCCCTTGCCTAATCCTACACTCGGTCACATCGGCTTCCGAAATCTAGACAATACCTCATTTCACCAGTGAAGATGAGTTACTGCAGTACAAGTCCTGGGCCTCCTTTCACAAAGCACTAAGGTGATCGTAAGTCACTAAGGTAACCTTAGTCCAATGTTAAAGAATGGGAGTTAAGGTTAACCTTAGTAAAGGTTGCTTCGTGAAAGGAGCCCCTGGATGTCCTACAAAACAACCTTAGCGTTAAGTCTGTCGTAAGACTATGTTAAGGTATGGGAGTTACGGTCACCTTAGCGCCAAGATCCCTTTGTACAACGGAAGCATTCTTAGCGCTAAGGTGACCGAACTCCCATACCTTAACATAAACCTAAGGTAGTCTTTGCGCTAAGGTTGTTTTGTACAACGGCACCCTGGTCTGTCGTGATCCCAATCCATATATCCCTACAGATAGTCGTGAGAACCCATGCCCTAAGTGAACTTACGACTAGCCCTTTGAACGAATATGCAGAGCTTAGTAGAAATAGGGCACTGGTCTGTCGTGATCCCAATCCTCATATCGCTACAGATAGTTGATGCGAATGTTATGCCCTATATGAGCACTTACTAGACTATTTGAGACGAATATGTAGAGCCTTGGTAGAAATGTTAACTACCAGGTCGGAATTGATCTTCAGTAACCCATGCTTGTCGTAAGAGGCGGCTAACGGGATCGGGTGGTCGGGCTCGCTGACTTAGTTCACACATGTCAGCGTAGGTCGATGCTCATGCTGTTGATCATTGGAATGTCTTGTCCTACCTCGATTATGTACAGACCGCCGTGAGTAGCTGGAATATTGCTGAGTGTGGAAATGTTAAAGAAATGTTAACGCTACTGGCGTTCCGCAGGTGAGTTTTGAGTGTGTTGGCTGCCACAAAGTGATAGCTGTTGGATAGCTGATTGAAAGGTTTCAATTATCTAGTCGCAAACACGTTGGATAGCTGATTGAAAAGTTTCAATTATCTAGTTGCAAACAATCACAGGAAGGCTTATAAGGCTAGACTTGTACAAGTCTCTAAGGTAATAATTGATAGTTTATATGATAATTTCTAAAATATATAAATAACAGACTGGCATCCTTATGTACTGTTAGCTTATCTAGAGCGGCCTCTTTAAAGGATAGAATTACTATACATCCATGGGCTTAGCATTCTGTACATCATTGGAGCAAGGCTATTATAAGGCGTATTCACAGAGATCTAAATTATGGCCATTTTGCGACATAGACCTATCTCCCTACACAGATTTGTAATTGTTTCAGATTGTCTTTTAATCGACCAAAAATGTTATTTTTACATTACAATAAACACATATTAAAAAAAATACCACGGTTTACAAAATTCGTGAATATTTTATGGCATTGGATCGACTCGTGTATTTTCTAATCAGTCGGATCAGGTTCAGACCGCTATACAAAGCACCATCACCTCTGCAGCTCACTACAAATTACGTCACAAGTGTTTCCTCTGCTCCTCTCCATAACGAAAGGTTCAGGTGTTTTATTACAAATTTCCGCACTCACATCTGCCGCATCTGTGACAGATTTGGAAACATGCAGTAATATCCTAATACAGTTTTAATTTAAATCGGTGATTAAAAGAATTGCATTTTGTGTTAAGGTGTGTACGGTAAATGGGCAGAAACATCATTTTACGAATTGTGAAGCATTTATTTCAGTAACTACGGTAATAATAACTGATATTAGTTAAAGGTCATTATATTGTGAAACTATATTAATATCTTCTTAGAGAAATAGGTATACCTTGCCCAAAACGAATCCCGCTCATAAATAGGTATAGCCATGTATGCCCACGTGCACATGTATTTTGCGTGGTGCTCTTCGAATCAGGGCCTAGATTTTCGAATCTCTCTTAGCGCTAAGATAGTCGTAAGTGCCATACTAACATTAACTCACGACTATCTTAGCGAAAAAGAGAGCTTCGAAAATCTAGGCCCTGGAGTTAGACGAAATCCGTTCCAAACCGAAAACTAAATGTCTTTCGTATTAAAGTGCATAGTACGGCTCCTATGAAATAATTGTATGCAAGCAAAAAGGTACAGTCCTTCTACACCAAATCCAAGTCCCTACGCCTCTCTTGTGGGCTGGCTGTAACCTGAATCTGCCACAGTTTAGAGAAGTAACTTAATTCGATAGTTACACTGACTACACCTGATGATTTAAGTTCGTCCCTACTAAAATTATCTCCTTAAATGTGTGTTCTGCCATACATAGTCGTTTACGGGGCCATGGGGTAGAATAGTGGTTAAAGTTTTCGAATAACGCCCAAGATCCCCGACATGGTTACAATGTGTGATGCCAAGTTTAGGTGTCCCCATGCCGTGACATGGCAGGAATATTGCTAAATGCGGCGTAAAACAATACTCACTCACTCCGACTTTTACAAACTCGGGCGTAATCCAATTCATTACCCGCCACGTGGTAGTTGAAATGACTTGCCTTATCCAGACCAAGTTACGTTTGTTTGTAAGTTCAAGCACAAATATTTCTTTTTAAAAATTACTTTATCTTCAGAAACAAATTTTGATTTCGCTAGTTGTAAGACAAATATTGATAAAAATATAAACAAAAACAAAAAACAGAACCTGTAACTGACGACGGCGCCAATATCCTGGTAGGGTACGGCGGATAAGCAGAGATGTACTTCGGATGCCGTAACGTGGATGCCAATCTCAATGTTTAATCATATTTTCTTTTTGTATTTTCTTTGAAAGAGTTACCAATAAATAAAAACCCACAGAACTTTTATGAGCACACCTGGTCATTCATTCTGTGGAAGAATCTCGAATCTACTTGTACAATTTGTAATATGAAATGCAACCTTAGTTATAAAAATTGGATCTGTTGTGATAAAGTTGTATATTTTGAATCTGAATGTACTAAGTATTACTTATGAGCTACTAAAATATAAATGCACAAAATCCCTTTACCTAATTCCAGTAAATGTATGGCCGTGAAGAGGTAATAAATTGTGGGCAGCCAGCGTTTCTGTAATTGGTAGTTATCTCCCCTACTTCCTTGTTTACAATCCCCGCGAAATTTGGCACGTTCATATGCTATCAGGCTGCAATGGCATTGGTCGACGAGCCTACCCCTGGTGCCACGCATACATGCGATATGTAATAGGATACACTTGCGTGGCATACCTACTAATAGTGTCACGAGTGACATACGATATGTAGTTCCGTTACTGGAGAAAGCTTTGTTGAACCAGTGGAACTGATGTGAGGCACACACACACACTGCCACACCCACCCTTCTACATACTGTCGACCCACGAAGTGCAGGCCAGGGGAATTTTCAGACGGAAAGGTAAGACGACATACAGACGCTTTTCAACATGTTTAAAAGTTTAATGCTAGTTAAATTAGGCATCCAAAACATGGGGATCCGGGTAAATATCCACGATACGTGTAGCAAACCCTCGAAGTTATCAATGCTTGTCGAAAGATGCACAAAAGGTCAAGCTTTGCTGACGTTGCTGATAGCGTGATCGTATCCCAGTTACAGTAAGACACCGTTGTGTCGAACTTAATTACGGTTATCACGAAGTTAAGTTTGGTCCATTCTCATTGCTTATTAAGTCATCATTTTGTCTCAAACCTTGGGCTTGGATAACTGGAAATATTGACAAATTGGGCACGTGGATCCACGCTCATCACGACATGCTTGTGATGCCAGTCACAGTATTGTATGGTCCAGACTTGACTATTTACAAACCACCAACTTATAGGAATGTTGTATGCTGATCGAGTTTTTGTTTAAACAACCTATAACTCGATCTTCAGTAGATGTGGCACACTGGATAAGTATCATTTTAGAGATCATAAACACAAGACAAGAATATATATATGTTTTGTATAATGTCATTGATGATATTGATGTGATGTCACAAACTAACATCATTCAGGGCTCCAGATAAGGGCTGTATCGACGTATGTACGGATAAAAAATATGCACGATACGGTAGGAAATAATTTTGAAAACGTAGCAGATACGCACCACAGCAATGGTGTACGAATCATTTACAGACGTATTTATATGAAAAAGTATTGTTTTATTGTTTATTGACCTGTTTACACAAGAGTAGCAATGTTGTGGTGCATATCCCAAACGAAACACAAGAATACTGATTACTAATTTCCATTCAGTACTCTAAATGTGCTCTTAAGTTTTTCCAGTACTCCTATATTGAAAAATAAGGAGTACGTACTCCTGATGTTGAAAAATTATCTGGAGCCCTGATCATTTATTTTTTAGGGCTACTTGTATTTTATGTCAGTGAAGACTTTCACATTTAGTTATGTTAACCTTACAAATTGTAGGAAAAAATAATATAAATTTCCATAAAAATCTAAGTGTAATCTTGATATTAAAGGCTTGTAACAAAAGTTGGGGATAATGCACATTATAAGGCCATTCCCTTCTTTATTATATGGCATTAATATTCATGCACAATACCACATGAATTATGACCATTCAGATTTATAGTTGATAATTGTAATTCAACATGTGTGCAGTAGTGATGGCAGCTGATTCAGCTGTGTAGCAGGGTAAGTCTTATGTGAAAACTGTTGCACGCTTCCTGAGATATAAAGAAGTTTTGTAGTTTCATGGCTAGTTGACAAACTTTCTGCACAAGATATAACTTATAAGAGCCTGGTTTATTAAACTTCAAAGGCATACAAATTACTTTGGAAAATTAGTCCTAAGTTTTATGTTTTGATGATCAGTAATTTAATGCGCCCTGAGGCTAATCATTTACAGTCTGATGTGGCAATGAAAGTTTATAAATCCTGCTTGGCCCTGATGTAATTAATACCAGGTGTGAAATGAGATGTCATATTTGTGTATTTGGGATGCTCAGTCCATCAGGGATTTATCTGGTCCAACTGAGAGGATTACGGCCTAATCCGTCGAATTTTGAACAGCCAGCAGTGCCGATCCGTCGAATCATGCTTGAGTGGTTCTGTGCCAATGGGTCGAATTTCAGGATGTGTTAACACACTGGGAGAGTCTAAGTTCATTAATTAAGGGGTCAGCTTGTATTGGATTAGACTACATGGTTTTTTTAATGAACAAGAACATATTCCGGTGAAACACAGATGCCGACGAGTTCCATGTCCTCCTTGTATGTCCTAGGTATGAGGAGAGCAGACAAAAGTATCTACCAGAATATTATACAAAGCACCCATTTTTTTGGTTAAGTTTGTAGGACCACTAGCCAACCAAAATGAAAAACTTACCTTGTGTTAAGCAATTTTTATAACAAAGATAACTGAGATTAGAGAGACCTAAGTTTAATCCCTACCGTGCGATCTTTGTATACCTTACGTTATTATACTCCCAGGTTTATGACCAAGTCTAAATTACTACTCGAGAAGTTTGAACATCACAAACTATATATTTCTCCTTATGAATGCATTTTATTTAATGCATCAATTTCAATTTAATACAAAAGTACAAAAATATAGAGAGTCCAAACATATGTTTAATGCATCAATTTCTAATTGTATCATATGAGTAGGCAAAGATATATACTGTACAAAAGTACAAAGATATAGAGAATCAAACCATCCAACACCCCTTGCGTCTTTTTTTTGGTATGATCCAATGCTTTGATAACTAATTCATAGCTAAGATCACAGTGCCAATCCTTTGAATGTATTTTACTACTCTGAAATCAGAAATTCGACGAATCGGCACGCGACCACTGAGAGGCTGTTAGTCCAAAGTCTGTGGTAAATGTCAGTAATTTTCGAAAACTGACTATAAACAGTCCACCCAAAGTCAAAGATCTTTATTATGTATGAAGGCCACCGTCCCATATACATATAACATATATACAATCAAAATGTATTAGAAGCATGACATAAAACAAACAAAACCCAAATCAAGTTCACATCAGTTTTGAATGTGACTTGTATTTAATTGATAGTAGGACCAGAAAGGAAGGTGAGACTTTAATACATAGTTTGAAATTGCAAAATTGCATTAAATAACATCTCTGCCAATGAAAGAGTGAGTGAGTATGGTTTTGCGCCACTCTCACTCACTCACTCACTCACCCACTCACTCACTCACTCACTCACTCACTCACTCACTCACTCACTCACTCACTCACTCACTCACTCACTCACTCACTCACTCACTCACTCACTCACTCACTCACTCACTCTCACTCACTCACTCACTCACTCACTCACTCACTCACTTGCAATCAACCAACCAATCATTCACTACTTTAGATTTCCACGATGGCTACAAGGAGTTCAGCATCTGGCTTCTTCCCTCACGTGTGTCCAGCCTCCGGCAGCGGCGGCATCCAGCGACTCCATGGACGACTTCCTCTACCAGAATCCATCTTCTACATGATCACCGGAATCAGCAGCATACTGTATGTCACATACAAGCTGTTTCAAGCATCTCAATGTAAGCACTTGTCATGATTGATGGAACTTGAAAACCTCCGACTATGATAGGGCAATTACACTTGGTATCCAATGAAATCAGCTGCGTGTAACTTGTAATTCAAGTAAAACGTCACTGTAACCTGTTATTTTATGAGTCCCAGATTGGTCACAGATGCTAGGCTAATTATGGATTCTATTGCTCAGTAGTGGTGATCCGATTAATTGAAATAATCGAAGATTGGTCGCAGTGACTAAACGACCAAGCAATCGATCATGTTTTCTCATAATCGAACACAAACAATTCTGGAACACTTGTTTTCATCAACAATATTTTTCACAAGGTTGGTTTTGTCTGTTACATTTCATAAGCACTACAAGCGTTCCAAGTCATGATTGAATTTATCTTAAAGACACCAAGAGATTTATGTTCCTAACATACTAGTCATCCTTTAAAGATGTGAAATTTTGCCCAAAACCCCAAAATAACTATGTTTTTTTCCTTATTTTTTGTGCATTAAGAAATTTCATAAATGACGCTAACCAATTATTTTCGATGATTGATCGGTGGTAATGAACCAATCATCAATTATGAGCTTTTAACCAATTCCCAACACTATTGCTCAGAATCTGTCAACACATAACGTTCCCAGATTACTAACGTTATGTGTTGACAGGGGAACTAACTCAGAATTTAGATGAATATGTAGAGTTCCAACTTGATTATACAAACACAAATACACAATTATCAGAACACACTCTCAGACATATCAAGGACACTAATGAACAGAATCTCAGACCTCACTGATGCTTCCATTGGACTAAGCTTGTGGTTTGTATTGCAGAGAATATGAAATTACATGAACATAGTGCATATATTGTGATCATCATTGTCATATTGCAAGAATGCTCTCACCAAAACCAGACTTTAATCGAGTTATTGATTTATAAAGCAAAAAACACAACAAAATCACTATGCTTGATTAAACTTTAATAAAACTTTTAATCATGTTAAAATGAAGGGAACAAGGAAAATATCAACACAGTGGTTACTAGTTTGAACTAGTTTCTCCACTATCAAAAAAACCCCGAGATTTTAGACAGCAACTTGACCTGGTCAGGACATATCAGGGATCACTGGTCATTAATGAGTAACTATATATATAACATTCAGATCAAATACTTTGCGAAACATTTGAGCAAAAATTAAGAACACAATTTCAAACCGAACTTAACTTGATTTTCGGTGTGAAAAACGGAATTATCCGAAGAGATCCGAGTGTTACAAAGTTTTCCGAATGCATGTCGAAAAACCGGTTTTCGATCGCGGTATCGCAATACGTATCGATTTCATGTCTGATACGGTAAACACCGGTAAACCGGTTATATTGTGCAGCCCTACTTAATACACCAGAATACTGCTGATAATCTCATAAAACAATATTCACTCACTCAGACGATGTCTCTGTGAAGATGCCACCCCCCAGTACCCTGTACCAAGCTAACTGGGAAACAATTGTTTTTGTAAAAAAATGGGAATTATGTTCATTTATATTTTCAATTATAGGTAGGCTAATGTCAATTCATGTCAAAAGTGCCAAGCTATGAAATATTGTTGATGGTTATCATGTCTGCGGATTAGATATTGTAGTCTGAAATTGTGGAATTTTCTATCACTATTTACTTCAGTGCCGATTGCATTCATTTGAGAATGGCAAGATAAATTCTAGATACTCTATTTGCATTGAATTGCAGTTGTGTAGTATTGAAACTGAAATGTATAGTGAGTGAGTGAGTGAGTTTTTAGCAACATTTCAGCAATATCATGGCGGGGGACACCCGAAATTGACTTCACACATTGTGCCTGTGTGGGGAATCGTCATGTGTGGTCCTTGTCATGACGAGCAAAAGCTTTAACCACTAGGCCACCCCGCTGTCCCTAGGAGTGCTGAGTGTACAGTTACCTGTGTCTATTTCAGACTATCAGTGGTTGTTGACAGAAGACGACTTCATTGATGGCTGGTCATTCCTGGGACAAAAGAAGGTACCATGACTTTGCTTTGTCTTTTCTGTCTCACGCTGAATCATCTGCATGTCTTTTCTGTACAGTTAAAGCCTTATTTTCAAAATGTCGTTATTTTATCACAAAACAAGCATGTGGGGATTCTGTGTTACAACTGGTCTCCTATAACCTATGTTGATCGTGAGAAGCAAATAAATGGATCAGGTTGTCAGCAGACAGACTCACCAACTTGGTGGATTGTTTGTGATCAAATGAAATGGTGGCTCACAATATCGACCACTGGATTGGGCCAGACTCCATTAATTACAGTCACTGATATGTAGATGGGATATCGTTCAGTGCAGTGGTAAACGACAGACATAAAAACAGGGGCGGATACAGCTTTTTTAGAAGGGGTGGGGAGGGGGTGCACTCTTTTGAGAAGGAGGTGGAGGGTGGGGTGTTGCACACTTCAATTTCAGGAGAGTTTCAATGGTCATTTAATAAACTTTCAGGACAAAAGGGGTGTGTGTGCATCCCTGCACCCCCCTCTGGATCCGCCTATGTAAAAACAACTCACATACTCTATATTATCAAAATGATTGTTGTTTTTTATTGTAATCAATTTGATATTGTATTTGGTGTTCCATTATCTGTAATATATTTTTCAGGACATTTCAAATTATGAATGGAATTTTTGGTCAGGTTACTTTGGAAACTCCTTCCTTGGGGCATTGGCCATATCATCATTGCTCGGATTGTTGAAAGACGGTTCCTTCATGTAAGTTGGCACCGTCAGATGAGATAACATGCTAAATGCTAAATGAATAAAATTGTCTGATAAGAGCGGTGGGTAGCCTCGTGGTTAAAGCGTTGGCTATAGAATGTTGTAGTTGAAACTTTGTCATTAAAGCACCTCCTGTCTGATAAACGGGATATGTTTCTGCATTGGTTTTAACATCTACTTAATGATTAAACCTGCTCAACAATCGTAATTCTTTTTTCATTTTAGTTTCCTAATGCTTTGTTCAGGACATACTCTCTCATAAACACGTTTCATCTCCTGGGCTATATGACACCTGTGTTTTTTTCTTCTTTGATTGGCATTCTAGAAGTTGAGGAGATGAAGAAGGAGAACAATTTTTATGGATATACAACTTCTTTATTCTGTATAGGTGACGTTTCGACATAGATTCTAATGTCATTGACAACTTGCTTGAAAACGTCATTAGAAACTATGTCGAATAAAGAAGTTGTATATCCATAAAAATTGTCCTCAATCTTCATCTGTGTTTATATTTCCAGCTTCGAAAGCCAGTGTTTCTGACATACTCCCTCGTGAGTGTGTCGTATCTCCTGGGCTACCGAACAGTGTTGTTCTTCATCTCACATGGGTGTATTTGCTACCTGGCGTCCTCGGTCGGCAGCTTCGTCCTGGTGTGGGTTGTTACTCTTCTGCTGCTGTCTACTCTCAACTATGAAGCATTTGCGCCACTCATGGTATGGTTAAGTTTATTGATGCCAATATATTTTCCTTTAAATAGGCATAAACATAAACTACGTAATAGATTTTTCTGAGTATGCTCACTGGTTTTATGTTTTTAATTCGTAAACACAGAAAGCATATTTATGTCTATTGTTAAAAATAACTATGTCAACAATTATAATTCATGGACTGCAGGGGCGGTGGGGTAGTCTAGTGGTTAAAGCGTTGGCTCGTCACACCGAAGACCCGGGTTCGAATCCCCACATGGGTACAATGTGTGAAGCCCATTTCTGGTGTCCCCCGCCATGATGTTGCTGGAATATTGCTAAAAGCGGTGTAAAACCAAACTCAGTCAGTCAGTCAGTCAGTCATGGACTGCATATTGAATCATGAACATTCAAAGACATGTAGACAACAGAAGGAAATCCTTGACATCAAACAGCACAATAACTAAACACAATAATGTCCCATACAATTGTTATTTGCACAATTTATTCATTGGGGAAAACAATCAAACAGTGACTGGAACTCTGAGTCACCCTGCGTATTAGGAGGAATAAGGAAAAATATGCCTTTGCATTGCTTGTGTAAATCTTTGTTCCCAAATTAAGTGTTGTGCCAGTCAGTCTGTAGGAGCATGAAAATCATCTGCCGTACGATGGTTGCTGGAATATTGACCTTCAGTTCAGTCTGTCTGCCTCTGTGTCTCATTTCCGCAGCATTAACAAAAATATGTTCGGAATATTCTACATTTCCTTTATACACATCCTTGTTCTTAGAACCGCCTCCGTGGTGTAGTGGTTAGAGCGTCCGCCCGGAAAGCGGAAGGTCGCGAGTTCGATCCCCGGCCACGTCATACCAAAAGACGTTAAAATATGGTACTTGTTGGTCCCTGCCTGGCGCTCGGCTTTAATGGGTACAATAAGGACCGGTCGGCTCGGAGTCAGTATAATGTGTCTGAGTGGGGTATTCATGCTTCACTGCGGCATGGTATCTCAGTGGGCTAGCACTATAAAACCAGCTTAAGTCTGTGCTAGTACAAGCAGCCGCACATACACACGCATGCACGTCGTCATATGAGCGAAATATTCTCAAGCACGACGTTAAACCCAATTTCACCTCACCTCACCTTGTTCTTAGATCATCTTTTTAATAGTCAAGCTTGATATTTATGTAATGATACAAAGCATATATTGTTTGGGACAGCAACGACTTGTTTTAACATTGTTCCCGTTAGCAACAAGAACTTTGTCTAAGTCTGCGAATCAGAAACTCAGATAATTTGAGTCTACTGAATATAAATGTCGGGGGCTAGTTCTGAATATTTTCTTTCATTTCAGCAACAACTTTGTGGTATCCCGAAAACAAGGGAAGGATACTACCTGTTCATATTTGTGTTGGCACTGGTCATTCTGCGCTATGCCAGTTTCAGTCTCGAGAGAAGCAGATACATTGCTGCAAAGGGGGATAACTCTGTTTCCAAGGAGAAGACAACTGACAATGACGACTTCTCCGTGGCAGATCTCTTGCTGTACATGTTTTATTTGCCTCTCTTCTTCACTGGACCACTCATCACTTATGACAAGTTTAAACTGCAGGTAGAGATTCTTAAAATGTAACAATATTATATCAAGAATTGTTAGGGTCTGGTTATAAATGAAATGTTTGTTACTCTAGAGTGTTGGCAATGACACAGGTAGAGATGAAACTACCTTTGTCTAGATTGAACCAGTCTGTGCAGGGAAGACAGGGGTGGAAATAACTTTAAAATTGCTAGTGTACTTCGGTACAGTGGCACATGTAAAATCACTTGCCCTGATAATTTTTCCACTGTACCGGCCGTTTTCTTGTTGATTTTTTAAATAAACAACATAATTTACATTGGAAAGTCAACTGGACACCGGTACAGTGTGATATACAAATTTGCTTGCCCGACAGAAAATAACACTGTACTCGGACGTCGGGCAATAGGTTATTTCCACCCCTGGAAGATAACCCAGTAACAAATATGGTGATATCCTAGAAATATTTTTGTCCGATATTTTCTCTAAAGAAGATTTTTAAGTTACTAGTAACATTATTAACAAAACTCCACAAAATACACTTAATTAGATATTTTCTCAACACACTGACCATTGAGATCATATCACTGTATATCTGTGTACCTGCAAAACCATGCTGTGTTTCAAATTAATATGATATGTCCTGACATCATTGCAATCAGTCAGAAGACAAGGTTACACCTTAAATACACTCATACAGTTCCTCTTGGAAATTCTCATGGGAGCAGCCATGATGCTGAATGCCTTACATGCCTTGTATATACATAATATGACATAGACTGTTGTGAAATCTAAAAAATCAGGGTACACACGAGTATATCAGGGTACGCAGGGTGGAGCACAATACAGCAGCAAATACCTGGGTCCAGTTATATATATCGTTTTTTATCATGGTAAATTTTGATGGTAAATCAGTTGAACCTATCATTTATAGTTTATGTTGTTTTTTTCATGGTTAGGCCAGACCAATTTTATTTCTTGTTTTACGGATCCGCCTGTCGTATTTTGTCAAGAATAAGAAAAAAATAAAAATTAATTTTACCCACTTAAAAAATAAAATCCTAATGTTTTTATTGGCCAAAAATGTAAACATACAAGAAATTTTGTGTTTAGATTGTTTTTTGCCCCATATACACTTCATAAATTGCCAAAAGTAACATACTTTGAGTATTTAGAAGGAATATTACTTTGACTGGTGATTTTAAAAAAATTTTTTCCCTCCTGCCTTTAGGTTTTCTGAGGACAAAAATACGTAAAACAAGAAATAAAATTGGTCTGTAGAATATAAGAATATTGCCTTACGATGTGTATGTAAAATACGGTTTTGAAAAACACTTGTCTAAATATGATTTGTGTCAGAATCAATACCTGAAAATTAAAAATGTATTTGTGAAATTATTGGATGTGTTTCAGATGAATTCACCCCCAGCTGCATGGACAAGAGACCGGATAATTACTTCCATAAAGGGATTCATACGTGTGTTTTTCTGGGCCTTCTTCTTGGAGCTTTCCCATCACTACCTGTACTACACCGGCCTGCTTCACAACATCACCGCTGTACAGGAGATGTCACTGTGGGCCCTTGTGGGCATCGGCTACACGGTGGGTCAGTACTTCATGGTCAAGTACTTGGTGCTGTATGACCTTCCAGGTCAAGTGGCCAGACTAGACGACCTTGACCCACCACTTGGACCAAAGTGCATCTCGTACATCTACCGATATTCCGATATGTGGAAGTAGGTGACTTTTATGCTGTAATTATTTTGGGGTGATAATTGGGGTTATTTTCACAATTTCTGTGTCATTTCATTAGCAGCCAACATTCATTAGTATTTTGATATTAATCAATCAACTTCAAGATTTTGTAATTATGTTAATCAATTTATTGGAAAGGAAAAATATTTCTGACTATCTCCAAGTCGTTCATCTTCCTCCCTGTGGCTGTAGAAGCCAAAAGGAAAGTACCTCAAATCTGAAGTTGTTATGGTTATAGCTAATCAACATATCAGGCAGGTTTGAAATTAAGATGATTTGTGTTTAATTTATAGCTTACTGCAATTATTGAAACCATCAACTGGTGTGCATACTATTGACTGTTCTATTGTCATTTTTCAATTCCTGTTGATATTGTACTATGGGATGCCAAACAATTGGCAATTTTGTTAAGGAGTGGTAAAGCTTTTCAATGACTCCATCTTGTTTTGTACTGACATATTTATTTTTGTTTCAGGTTTTTTGACAGAGGTCTGTATACATTCCTTAGAAAGTAAGTTTGTTTTGTTTTAACTGTGTCCTAATTGTAATTTTAGTGCAACTATTATATTAATGCATGCTTTGTGACGTTTCTTGCTGCTTCATTTTCTTATGTTGTAAGACTGTATACCTGTGATGCCAATATTGTAACACTGTGTATCTGTGACAGCTATCTACATCTTAACACTGTGTGTCAATAACTACATTTATGTCATAGCATGACAACTACACCTGCATTATAACACTGTATCTATGACAATACATTGTAACACTGTCTCTATGACAACTACATTGTAACACTGTGTCTCTATGACAACTACATTGTAACACTGTGTCTCTATGACAACTACATTGTAACACTGTGTCTCTATGACAACTACATTGTAACACTGTTTATGACAACTACATTGTAACACTGTGTCTCTATGACAACTACATTGTAACACTGTCTCTATGACAACTACATTGTAACACTGTTTGTCTATGACAACTACATTGTAACACTGTTTGTCTATGACAACTACATTGTAACACTGTGTCTCTATGACAACTACATTGTAACACTGTCTCTATGACAACTACATTGTAACACTGTGTCTCTATGACAACTACATTGTAACACTGTTTGTCTATGACAACTACATTGTAACACTGTATCTATGACAACTACATTGCAACACTGTTTGTCTATGACAACTACATTGTAACACTGTTTGTCTATGACAACTACATTGTAACACTGTTTCTATGACAACTACATTGTAACACTGTTTGTCTATGACAACTACATTGTAACACTGTCTATGACAACTACATTGTAACACTGTGTATCTATGACAACTACATTGTAACACTGTGTCTCTATGACAACTACATTGTAACACTGTTTGTCTATGACAACTACATTGTAACACTGTTTGTCTATGACAACTACATTGTAACACTGTTTATCTATGACAACTACATTGTAACACTGTGTATCTATGACAACTACATTGTAACACTGTTTGTCTATGACAACTACATTGTAACACTGTGTGTCTATGACAACTACATTGCCACCCATTGTCTATGACAACTACATTGCAACACTGTTTGTCTATGACAACTACATTGTAACACTGTCACAATGACAACTACATTGTAACACTGTTTGTCTATGACAACTACATTGTAACACTGTGTATCTATGACAACTACATTGTAACACTGTGTCTCTATGACAACTACATTGTAACACTGTGTCTCTATGACAACTACATTGCAACACTGTTTGTCTATGACAACTACATTGTAACACTGTCACTATGACAACTACATTTGCAACACTGCAACACTGTTTGTCTATGACAACTACATTGTAACACTGTTTGTCTATGACAACTACATTGTAACACTGTTTGTCTATGACAACTACATTGTAACACTGTTTGTCTATGACAACTACATTTAACACCACTTCATCTGTCTATGACAACTACATTGTGACAACTACATTGCAACACTGTTTGTCTATGACAACTACATTGTAACACTGTGACCTATGACAACTACATTGTAACACTGTTTGTCTATGACAACTACATTGTAACACTGTTTATCTATGACAACTACATTGTAACACTGTTTATCTGACAACTACATTGTAACACTGTGTATCTATGACAACTACATTGTAACACTGTGTATCTATGACAACTACATTGTAACACTGTTTATGACAGCTACATCTACATCCCCCTGGGTGGGTCTCAAGCAGGGATGCTGATGCGTCTCCTGGCATCCATGATGTGCTTCCTCTTCATCTACTTTTGGCACGGGGAGGAGTACTACCTGCTGCTGTGGTCTATTGCAAACTACATTGGATGCTCCCTGGAGCTACTTGTCGGACAACTGGAATACACAACATTTGTCACAAATATAAAGGTGAGATTCTGGATTTGACTATTAATAAGCAATTCCTGAAATATTCAAATGCGAGGTTGTCAGAGTATCTTTGACGTCATATATGTAAGATGTTACAAATAAATGTGTTTTTAAATGTTTCAAAGGCTAACAAGAAACTCTTGCAATAAGTGATGAACACTAGGTTTAATTGTACCATGTGCCTTTCAACAAATCATGGTCGGGCAAACCAGTGGCTGAAAACATGAGCAACAATCCATGTATGGAGTGTGAGGAAAACCAATAGCCAGGCATGAAGTACAGAATCCATTTTTGACCTAGAATCACCACCGGTTGTCATGCCTTTATACAACACAATCAGATGTTATCATTTGTCATAAGATGGTACAGGTGTTATACTTGGGATCATATTTTGTTTTTGTATTTTATATATTTTTGTATGTTTAGAGACATTTGAACTTAGATATATTTTGTTGAATTTCTCTCTGATGATAGTGAAATAGGGGATTAGGTCTATCCACTTCTCCACAAAAACTGCTCAACAGAATTGATTAAGCTTATACATGTGTTTCATTGGGACTCGAAAGGTGTGCATCTCAGAGTTGCATAGATGTTTATTGAACTTTTCTGTGAATTTTGTTCAATTATTGATCTTTATATGATAATAGGTTGTGTTATCTAACCCCTCAACACATTGTTTTTAGTGTTTTCAAGTACTTCAGTGGGACCCTGAATGTGTGAACTCTTCCTACAGCAGCGGGGGCATCTGTGTCCCTGGACACAATTTTTTCTTGTTTGTTTATATAACACCATAGTGCCTCACTCACTGATCTCTAGCAAGATAATTCAACTGTTGACTCAGCAATTTTCTTCAAGTTTACTGAGTTACGGATTCTCGTAGGTAATGAAAACTTAATTGTATCTAAATTTACACAGAGACAAAATGACTGGTTGACTACAGTGAGAAGTGAGATATGAACATATGATTGTTAACTGACAGCTTAAGAAGAACAAATCATGGCAAAGTTGCCTCCCTTGGTTTGTAAGGCTACCTTTCATATTGTTATTGAGTGAAAGCATAAAATAGTGATGTTGACATTACCTTTAGCCTGAATAACGTGAAAATAATGTATCTATAGATATCAAGATCCTTTAGGCAAAGGAACTTGTGAAGATCTGGGTTAGAATTGAATCATGTGGGAATCGAATTGATTGTCAAGAACACATGCTTGTTGTAAGAGGCGACTAGTGGGATCAGGTGGTCAGACTCTGTGACCTTTTTGTCCTAATTGCCTAGACCGATGCTCATGCTGTTGATCACTGGATTGTCTGGTCCAGACTCTATTGTTTACAGACCGCCGCCATATAGCTTGAATATTGCTGAGTGTGGCGTAAAACTAAACTCACTCATTCACTTAAACATCCTCACTCACTCACTTAAACACCCTCACTCACTTACTTAAACATACTCACTCACTCACTTAAACATACTCGCTCACTCACTCACTCACTCACTCACTCACTTAAACATTAAACAAACTATCAGTAAAAGACAGGTCACTTATAAAGTATTTAGTAGATTTTCTTTCATTTTTTTTATAAATGAGTTATAAAGCTCTGAGTTAAGTTATTGTGCATTGTATGCAACTGCAAATCAAAGTTATTAATGATTCCTGGATCAGGAAATCAGTGAAACATGTCTTCAAGTGTTGAATATGTTTTGACCCAAAACAACATCTGAGGAATTTTCCAGTTAGAAAAAATAGGCAGCTTGCCCACACTTAAGTCATATCCCCTGAATCATGAGTGCTAAAGTACAAGAATAGATATTGCTTTTTTCTCCGGAAGTGTTTGTACACACATTTTTGTACCAAACTGAAAAAAAAATCAAACTTGGCCATTATCACGGACAACATTGATGTATTACTCTGATTATGTCTACGAGGTCCGGGCACTGTATAATCACATGGAATTAGTATTTGCACAAGTTTATTTAATCATGGTACAGAGAGATTTTTCATTCTCATCATTGTTTTTTCTTTGGTTAATGCTTTTGTGTGCAGTTGCCATGGAAACAGTGATTTTTTCTGTGATTCAGGCTGTGTAAGTTTAATAATGGAATATTCTGATCAAGCAAACCAATGTATGTAGTTATCTACTCCGCGATTGAATTCTCTTTGACATACAAATGGTCCTGAAATAAGCATTGATATGGTTGTGTGGTACAATTATTTATCATAGGTTAGCATTATGTAAATGAGTTATTTGAGATGTTGCGTATGCATTATGTTTTGAAATAATGTTAACATCTGTTTCGAACATTTCTTTTTTTAAAATGATTACCTTATGAAGTTTTCATGCATTTTGACATTTTAAACAAAACCAGTTACGTTTTAGCTAAGCATATCAGCAATTTAATTTCTAAGAGATTCAACTTGAAGATCTCATACCCTCCATTAGTGACTCAGGAATACACATATTCACATCCTCATCTGTACTTGTTGTCAGCCCAACATCCAGTATAGATGCTGGAACGTTCATCATCGCTGACTTGGTTGACTCATGTCATCGTATCCCAATTGTGTAGATCGATGCTCATGCTGTTGATCACTGGATTGTTTGGTCCAGATTCGACTATTACAGACCGCCGGCATATAGCTGGAATATTGCTGAGTGTGGCATAAAACTAAACTCTATCACTCACATTCATCAAACACCTGTGAGGAGCCAGGTTAGAATTGGTCTTCAGCAACACATGTAATAAAGATGGCTAACCGGTTCGAGTGGTCTGGCTCGCTGACCTGATGGTGCATGTTATCATATGCCAGTTGAGTAGATCGATGTTTATGGTGTCTATCACTGGATTGTGTATTCCGCACTCAATTATTTACAAACCACTGTCATGTTCACCTGATGAAGGGACCTGGAATGGTCTCGAAACGTCGTGAGAGAAATTAAAAAGAAGTTTAATCCATAAAAATATCTTGGACATCAATGTACAACTTCTAAATGCCACTGAAAGACATCACTGTCATGAAGCTGGAATATTCCTAGTGTGGTACTTAACAAAATATAAATAAACAAACATTCATCAACTGATTAAAAATGGATGTGCATGCATGGTTATATAATTGAGATTATTTCAAATTAGGGGTTGTTATAAACAACAGAAATAACATTGATGGCAGTTGATGACAATGATGGCGCCCTGAGCCTTGGGAATTCCATAAATAAACACTTTCTTCTTTGATACTTTTGAAATAATTGTGTGTGACATTAAGATTTGTAATGGAGATATGGTAGGAATCTGACTGTGTTAAGTCACCCCACTGGTCGAGCTGGTTCTATTTCCAGAACATACTGACAGATATGATTTCTCTCAATGATTTGTTTGTTGTGTAATGACACACTTAGCAATATTTCTGCTTTATGGCGGTGGTCTGCAAATAATCGAGTCTGGATCAGACAATCCAGTGATCAACATCATAACCATCAATCTACGCATTTGGGATATGATGACGTGGTAACAAGTCAGTGAGCCTGACCAACCAATCCTCTTAATCGCCTGTAACAACAAGCATGGGGTGGTGGAGACCAATTTTGAGAAAGATGCTTATAATATACCGACATGTGTTATTGATGCTTTAGAGAAATCTGAAAAGCTTTGTATTGTGATCCAATAAGTATGCAAATGAGGTTGCTAGCTCCGGAACATCTTTAAGGATCCATACATCAATGTTTTCAGTGTTTTCTATATACACCATTGACTTTTCTTCCCAATATGGCAACAGATATGTCCCAAGTCATTTAGATATCATATATTAAGCAGTTCACTAAAAAATTATACTCATACTCAATTTCTAAAAGCTTTCATTGAGATGAAATTATGTCTTAAACTTCCATAATTGTAAGACATTAAACCGCCTCCGTGGTGTAGTGGTTAGAGCGTCCACCCAGAGAGCGGAAGGTCGCGGGTTTGTTCCCCGACCGCGTCATACCAAAAGACGTTAAAATATGGTACTTGTGGGTCTCAGCATTAATGGGTACAACAAGGACTGGTCGTCTCGGAGTCAGTATAATGTGTCTGTGTGGGGTATTCATGCTTCACTGCGGCATGGTATCTCAGTGGGCTAGCACTATAAAACCAGCTTAAGTCTGTGCTAGTACAAGCAGCCGCACATACACATATACACGCATGCACGTCGTCATATGAGCGAAATATTCTCAAGCACGACGTTAAACTCAATTTCACCACACCATAAAACATTCAATTATTAATGGATTGTTATCCTTATAATCCCGATAAGATCCCCAGAAGAGTACCATCCAGAATAAGGGAGTTTCACTATTTCTTACCCAGATCACTGTAGACCCACCATTGTAATGTTCAACTTCATTTCATCATCACTCCCCAGATCACTGTAGACCCACCATTGTAATGTCCATCACACCACTTAGACCCACCATTGTAATGTCCTACATCATCATCATCACCGACAGTGCCCCCACTGTAGACCCACCATTGTAATGTCCTCACACAACTTCACCGCTTACATCATCACGACGGCATGGCCCGATCCACAGTGTCCCCCACTGTAGACCCACCATTGTAATGTCCTCACACACACAACTTCACCGCTTACATCATCACTCCCCGACAGTGCCCCACACCACCTTACATCATCATCACCCGACAGTGCCCCACTGTAGACCCACCATTGTAATGTCCTCACACAACTTCACCGCTTACATCATCACCCCGACAGTGCCCCCACTGTAGACCCACCATTGTAATGTCCTCACACAACTTCACTGCTTACATCATCACCCCGACAGTGCCCCCACTGTAGACCCACCATTGTAATGTCCTCACACAACTTCACCGCTTACATCATCACCCCGACAGTGCCCCCACTGTAGACCCACCATTGTAATGTCCTCACACAACTTCACCGCTTACATCATCACCCCGACAGTGCCCCACTGTAGACCCACCATTGTAATGTCGACAGTGCCCCACTTAGACCCACATTGTAATGTCACTCACACATCACCACTTACATCATCCCGACAGTGCCCCACTGTAGACCCACCATTGTCCTCACACAATGTCACACATTTGTAATGTCCTCTCACAAGTTCACCGCTTACATCATCACCCCGACAGTGCCCCCACTTAGACCCACCATTGTAATCTCCTCACACAACTCAACTGGGTGTTGTGTGTCAGTAGAATATATGAGGATGGTACCATGGCAGTCAGCAAGGAACTGTTCTGGTCAATGTTTTCTCAATAACATGCAAAAAAACATACGCCTATTTTAGAGAATGGTTCAAGTTCCCCCAAATTATTAGGTGCTATTTTTATCATTTGTTGAGTAATTCCACTAATGATTTTCAGTTTGACAACATAGCAAGCTCCTTTGCTGTAACAAGGGATGCCTCAAGTTTCTCATGACAGTTGTTTTATGACTTCCCATGTTACATTCACATCAACACTGTCATTACTGGTGTGTTTTATGTTCTGTGTAATGTGTGTAGGCAAGATACCTGTCGCCAGCAATGGTTCGACGCCTCCACTGTGTCCTGGTCGTTCCACTCTTCCTCATGTCCTGCTTTGCTGTCTTCTACTTCTTCGGAGGGCTGGCGTTTGGAGACGTCTTTCTCCAGAGACTTGTAACTCAAGGTAGAGTCATGTTTTGCTCTTCTTAATTATTTATCATTTGTTTCGGTATTTTTATTAGATTTTTCTTTTGAGGTTAAGTTTTTTACATTGAAGTATAAAGTATCATGTTTCAGAGAAATATGTTTTGAGATGAAACATATTTTAAATTACTTATTTTCTTTCTAAATCTAAAAAAGTAATCAGATAAAAAGGAACATTAGTGGGTGGTATAGAAACTGATCTGAGATGTTGTTTTTGCTTTATGTAAATCTGCAGACTAACATAACCTCCTTTCACTTTTTGTGTGAGATTTTGTACTTAACTCTTTCCATGATATAACATAATAGGTGTTGGGGATACGATGCCAATTTTTATTCACATTGACACATAAAATAACAAACTTTTCATATAAATACATAAAATCCTCCTCTCTTAACACTAGTAAAAATCTATCAGTAAAACAGGTTGCCCAGGGAGGTGGGCGGGTGTCTTTACACGTCGACTGCAGCCGCGAGACTGACTCTTCGTCCCGTATGACGACGAAGTCGCGATGCCACATCAGACGACGCCCAAGCGTGCAAGCTTAGTGGGCGGGTGCCGTTTTCGATACTGGCGGTGAGGCTCGTCTGTCCATGACCTGGAGTTAAACTTTAATAATATAAATTATTACCCCTTAACTCTTTCCATGATATAACATAATAGGTGTTGGGGATACGATGCCAATTTTTATTCACATTGACACATAAAATAACAAACTTTTCATATAAATACATAAAATCCTCCAAACCCCCAACACCTATTCTGCACATGATGCTGCTATTATCATTGCTTTTGAAAGTTTATCATGGGTTACTCCATCTACAGAAGCGTGATTCTTTCATTAGCGTTTGATTTCCAGTCTCCATGAGTTTAATGAGCATGGGTGACACACCTATCTTGTGGCGAAGGTACACCTAAGCCTGAACGAATGGCCACTGTAGCTATCTGTCGGTACCACAGGCCCCAGCACTTTCTTTAGTGCTGTAATAAAGGCCGATTATCGTTAGACCACAGATCTTACCATCACACATGAAAGAAAAACAGATGATTTGTGGCGTAACTTGCCTTGGATCTCACGCAGTGACCTGAGTGCTGTAACGGGGCACAAAGGGGACCCTTCAGACTGGCCAGTGGCAGTCGTAACACCCTCTGTCCGAACTGAATAGTCTTAGAATGTCGAATGGTCACATAGGCAGTAGCATCATTAACAATAACATCACGAACACACAATTGGCGATCAGGAGACTTACTTTGTTTACCAGGTAACAGTGTAGACTTTCTCATGAAGGTGAAGAAAGCCACCAAACATGCACTCCAAAATGCGATGTTAAATGGGATAGATAAATCGAGTTTAGATCTGATTTGTCGCAGAATGGTTAGCGTGATAGGTAATTTCTGTGCTGGTGGCTTGCCTTTAATCGCATGACACCCCTTCTAACTAGACTTAACGTCCATGCGGTGAGGGGTTGTCAAAGCCAGAGTTGAGATGTAGTAGTCTGATGGACGTTGAGGTATCCGGGTATACTGTTAGCGTTGAGAGAGCGCTAGGAAGGCTATGTACGCCTATAGTCAAAGTAGAAGCTGGAAGTGGTGTAAGACTGAAATATACGCCAGAACCTGAGATAACATCGTATCATCGCCAGAGTAGGTTTTCTTAGTCGGTATGCATAGGCCGCCTGCTTGTATGATGTCAGCTCGGCGTCCTAACCGACACAGATCTGCTACCACTGGGCCTGCAAAAGCGTCATAGAACTGAGAGTCATATGGTTTAACAAATTCATGTCATAACCAGCATTTTGTAACCATGACATATTGTCTTTTCTGTGGAGCCGAGATTTTGTCACTGATTGTGTTCCTCACACCCGAATGTGTCTAGAGGTTAAATGAAAGCCGTAGGATGCAGCTAGCCAAAATAAATGCCTTACTATCTTCATTGCTGCTGGGTTATGTAGAGGTACCTTTGTTAATAAGCGCATAGTTGCCGAAGAGTTATCGGTATAAATAATCACATGTTTCCGGCTCCATGCCGCGCCCATCTCCTCGCCGCGCATAACGATCGCCAAGTTCCTTGATGTTGATATGTTCATTACACAAGCATACCATGTCAGAACGCCACGCTATATAAACCCAATCACGATTGTAAATGCCGCCACGCCAGTGTCGCGACGCATCTGTCGTAAACTCCTCGTAGGATATTGGTTCGCCTTGGATTACAAAGGTAGTACCATTAAATATTGACATAAAATCTAACCACCACTTGATATCTGCTCTGGCGGAGGCATTAAGTGCAATAAAGTGATGTTTTTGCCGGACACTGTTACATACGATCCTATCAACCGTCTGAGAAATGCACGTCCCCACGGATTGCACGTGCTGCCCAGCAGCTTACCGATCAGTTTCTGCAATTGATGTTTAGTCGGTCGCTTGAGGTCGCTTACGTTATGTAACAATGTTTTCACTTCCATCGATTTCTGATCAGGGAGAGTTAAGGTTCCTGCACAGCTATCTATCTCAATTCCTAGAAAGGTCAGCTTTTGTGCTGGTTCAACAAACTTGTCATAGTTAATTGTAAAGCCTAATGATTCAATCAATTCTTGAAGACACTTAACTGCTAATTCGCATGTCTGTTTACACTTTGCTATGATCAGAAAGTCATCCAAGTACACCAAAATACACTCAAAGCCCCTTAACGTCCATGCAGTGAGGGGGTTGTCAAAGCCAGAGTTGAGATGTAGTAGTCTGATGACGTTGAGGTATCCGGGTATACTGTTAGCGTTGAGAGAGCGCGCTAGGAAGGCTATGTACCGGCCTATAGTCAAAGTAGAAGCTGGAAGTGGTGTAAGACTGAAATATACGCAGAACCTGAGATAACATCGTATCATCGCAGAGTAGGTTTTCTTAGTCGTGTATGCATAGGCCGCCTGCTTGTATGATGTCAGCTCGGCGCCTAACCGACACAGATCTGCTACCACTGGGCCTGCAAAACGTCATAGAACTGAGAGAGTCATATGGTTTAACAAATTCATGTCATAACCAGCATTTTGTAACCATGACATATTGTCTTTTCTGTGGAGCCGAGATTTTGTCACTGATTGTGTTCCTCACACCCGAATGTGTCTAGAGGTTAAATGAAAGCCGTGGGATGCAGCTAGCCAAAATAAATGCCTTACTATCTTCATTGCTGCTGGGTTATGTGAGGTACCTTTGTTAATAGCGTACATAGTTGCGAGTTATCGGTATAAATAATCACATGTTTCCCCGCTCCATGCCGCCGCCCATCTCCTCGCCGCCACGCCAACGATCGCCAAGTTCCTTGATGTTGATATGTTCATTACACAAGCATACCATGTCAGAACGCCACGCTATATAAACCCAATCACGATTGTAAATGCCGCCGCCAGCCAGTCGCGACGCATCTGTCGCAAACTCCTCGAGGATATTGGTTAGCCTTGGATTACAAAGGTAGTACCATTAAATATTGACATAAAATCTAACCACCACTTGATATCTGCTCTGGCGGAGGCATTAAGTGCAATAAAGTGATGTTTTGCGGACACTGTTACATACGTCTATCAACCGTCTGAAATGTACGCGTCCCCGGATTGCACGTGCTGCCCAGCTTAGCTTACCGATCAGTTTCTGCAATTGATGTTTAGTCGGTCGCTTGAGGTCGCTACGTTATGTAACAATGTTTTTCACTTCCATCGATTTCTGATCAGGGAGAGTTAAGGTTCCTGCACAGCTATCTATCTCAATTCCTAGAAAGGTCAGCTTTTGTGCTGGTTCAACAAACTTGTCATAGTTAATTGTAAAGCCTAATGATTCAATCAATTCTTGAAGACACTTAACTGCTAATTCGCATGTCTGTTTACACTTTGCTATGATCAGAAAGTCATCCAAGTACACCAAAATACACTCAAAGCCCCTGCGTCTCATCATGCAGTGATGCTCGAAGAATGCACGCTGAAATATTTCGGGCTTTTAGCAGAACCAAGCGGCAGTCTCGTATCGATCATATAAGTCAACTTGTTATCGCCGGTGAATTCCCATTGTAAACCCAAAGCATCATAACAATCAGGGTGGACCGGGACGCTTCTATAGGCGTTCTTAAGGTCAATCTTTGCCATGTAGCCATTACGTGGTAAAAGCTGCACTGCTTTGTCAATTGTATCATAGGCTACGTGACTAGTTGTGACATAATCATTAACACTAAGACCTACTGGCCTACTACAATCATGGATGAGTCGAACTCCGAATCTCCTTTAGGAATAGCAGCGATACTGCTCACAATAGTAGGCTTATGTGACACTTTAGCGTAGTTACCTACATCTAGTTCTTGAAGTAGCTTTTCCTCAACTTTCACAAAATTTTCTTCGCACAGTGCAGATTTAGAATTATCACATTCCACTTGCTTGACATCCGCATCTCTGTCAATGATCCTAAAACCGTGAGTTATACCAAGTAGAATAAAATCTTTGTCATTATCCCCCTCTAACTTTCGGTTTCCCATAGGTCTAACGCATGAGTCAAGGGGTTAGGCTGTAGTTGCTACTGCCGTCTATGTGGTTGAGAGCCTGACCACGATTTGTGAGCTGGAGGCTGGGCTGGGGTGTGGTTCTGAGACTGAGACTGGTGGCGTACTCGGGTGTGGCCCGTAGCAGATGACATTGCGTGCGCAAGCATATTTACAGTTGGTATACCGGCAACCTGAGTGGTTCTGAAAATTTATACAGATTTCTTTACTGCCGTTAGTTGGACGGCCGCCATGGTTTCTTTACTGAAGCTGGTTCATTTTTTTTTCTAGATAATAAAACATGCTATGATAATCTATATCAGTCCACTTCTTGGCCTCTTCTGTCTGTGATTTCCCTATGCATATAGTCAAAAGCATAACAGATGTAGCAGTATGCTGCTGAAGATAGTCGCCGATGTAAGCCATTATATTCTAGATATTCTATGGTTTGTTGTGGATCGAGGCGCGTAGATTTAAGCAGATTGATCATTATTCGTGCGTTAGCGGATATCCATTGCGCTGGATTTACTTGCTCCGGTCTAATCTTTGATTGAGAGTTTCGTTTAAGCAGAACTGTACCCTCAGCGGCATTGAAAATGTCCTGAGATTCCTGAACTACCGCCCTAGGTCTCGTTACAAAATCGGTGATATAGAGTAGACGCTCACCTTGTAAGGCCTTCCGTGCAACGTGGTCCGCATGTTCCGTATTTAGAACGTCTTGGAGTGTCTTTACACGTCGACTGCAGCCGCGAGACTGACTCTTCGTCCCGTATGACGACGAGTATGCGCATGTCGTCACGCCGCGCCGCGCGCGTGCAAGCTTGCGTGGCGGGGTGCCGTTTTCCCGATACTGGCGGTGAGGAGCCCGTCTGTCCATGACCTGGAGTTAAACTTTAATAATATAAATTATTACCCCCATAACTGTGCTGTCAGGTTAATTGAAATGTGTTGAAGTGGGGAGTGGGGTAGGGTGGAGGGATCGGTGAGGTTGGGCAGGGTGGCAGTGATCGGTGAGGGTAAGGTTGGGCAGGGTGGCAGTGAGGGTGAGGTTAGGCAGGGTGGCAATGAGGGTGAGGTTAGGCAGGGTGGCAGTGAGGGTGAGGTTAGGCAGGGTGGCAGTGATCGGTGAGGGTAAGGTTGGGCAGGGTGGCAGTGATCAGTCAGGGTAAGGTTGGGCAGGGTGGCAGTGATCAGAGGGTGAGGTTGGGCAGGGTGGGTGATCAGTGAGGGTGAGGTTAGGCAGGGTGGCAGTGAGGGTGAGGGTAGGTTGGGCAGGGGTGCAGTGATCCCGGTCAGGGGTGGGCAAAAAGGTTGGGCAGGGGTGGCAGTGATCAGTCAGGGTAAGGTTGGGCAGGGTGGCAGTGATCAGTCAGGGTAAGGTTGGGCAGGGTGGCAGTGATCGGTGAGGGTGAGGTTGGGCAGGGTGGCAGTGAGGGTGAGGGTAAGGTTGGGCAGGGTGGCAGTGATCGGTGAGGGTAAGGTTGGGCAGGGTGGCAGTGATCAGTCAGGGTGAGGTTGGGCAGGGTGGCAGTGATCGGTCAGGGTAAGGTTAGGCAGGGTGGCAGTGATCAGTCAGGGTAAGGTTGGGCAGGGTGGCAGTGATCGGTGAGGGTGAGGTTGGGCAGGGTGGCAGTGATGGGTGAGGGTAAGGTTGGGCAGGGTGGCAGTGATCGGTGAGGGTGAGGTTAGGCAGGGTGGCAGTGATCAGTCAGGGTAAGGTTGGGCAGGGTGGCAGTGATCGGTGAGGGTGAGGTTGGGCAGGGTGGCAGTGATCGGTCAGGGTAAGGTTGGGCAGGGTGGCAGTGATCGGTGAGGGTGAGGTTGGGCAGGGTGGCAGTGATCAGTGAGGGTGAGGTTGGGCAGGGTGGCAGTGATCGGTGAGGGTGAGGTTAGGCAGGGTGGCAGTGATCAGTCAGGGTAAGGTTAGGCAGGGTGGCAGTGATCAGTCAGGGTGAGGTTAGGGCAGGGTGGCAGTGATCGGTGAGGGTGAGGTTGGGCAGGGTGGCAGTGATCAGTCAGGGTAAGGTTGGGCAGGGTGGCAGTGATCGGTGAGGGTAAGGTTGGGCAGGGTGGCAGTGATCGGTCAGGGTGAGGTTGGGCAGGGTGGCAGTGATCGGTGAGGTTAGGCAGGGTGGCAGTGATCGGTGAGGGTGAGGTTGGGCAGGGTGGCAGTGATTGGTGAGGGTGAGGTTAGGCAGGGTGGCAGTGATCAGGGTGAGGTTGGGCAGGGTGGCAGTGATCGGGGTGAGGGTGAGGCGGGGCAGTGGGCAGGGTGGCAGTGATCGGGTGAGGGTGAGGTTAGGCAGGGTGGCAGTGATCGGTGAGGGTGAGGTTAGGCAGGGTGGCAGTGATCGGGTGAGGGTGAGGCTGGGCAGGGTGGCAGTGATCAGTCAGGTTAGGCAGGGGTGGCGGTGCAGGGGAGGTTGGGCAGGGTGGCAAGGTGATGGGTCAGGGGTGAGGTTGGGCAGGGTGGCAGTGATCGGTCAGGATGAGGTTGGGCAGGGTGGCAGTGATCGGTGAGGTTAGGCAGGGTGACAGTGATCGGTGAGGGTGAGGTTGGGCAGGGTGGCAGTGATTGGTGAGGGTGAGGTCAGGCAGGGTGGCAGTGATCAGTGAGGTTAGGCAGGTTGGCAGTGATCGGTGAGGGTGAGGTTGGGCAGGGTGGCAGTGATCGGTGATCGGTGAGGTTGGGCAGGGTGGCAGTGATCGGTGAGGGTGAAGTTTGGCAGGGTGGCAGTGATCGGTGAGGGTAAGGTTGGGCAGGGTGGCAGTGATTGGTGAGGATGGGCAGGGTGGCAGTGATCGGTGAGGGTGAGGTTGGGCAGGGTGGCAGTGATTGGTGAGGGTGAGGTTGGGCAGGGTGGCAGTGATTGGTGAGGTTGGGCAGGGTGGCAGTGAAGGGGATGTCATTGATCTTCCCCTCATCGTAATCACACATAGTCACACATATTGTTCTGTGGGTTACTCCCACATGTTGATTACACATGTTGTCACACACCCACATGTTGATCACACATATTGTCACACACCCACATGTTGATCACACATATTGTCACCCATCCACATGTTGATAATACATATTGTCACCCACCCACATGTTCATCATACATATTGTCACACCCCCACATGTTGATCACACATATTGTCACCCATCCACATGTTGATCACACATATTGTCACCCATCCACATGTTGATCATACATATTGTCACCCACCCACATGTTGATCACACATATTGTCACCCACCCACATGCTGATTACACATATTGTCACACACCCACATGTTGATCACACATATTGTCACCCATCCACATGTTGATCATACATATTGTCACCCATCCACATGTTGATCATACATATTGTCACCTACCCACATGTTGATCACACATATTGTCACATGTGGATCACATATATTGTCACACCCCCCCATGTTGATCATACATATTGTCACATGTGGATCACATATATTGTCACACACCCACATGTTGATCACACATATTGTCACCCATCCACATGTTTATCATACATATTTTCACCTACCCACATGTTGATCACACATATTGTCACATGTTGATCACACATATTGTCACACACCCACATGTTGATCACACATATTGTCACACACCCACATGTTGATCACACATATTGTCACCCACCCACATGTTGATCATACATATTGTCACCCGCCCACATGTTCATCATACATATTGTCACATGTGGATCACATATATTGTCACACACCCACATGTTGATCACACATATTGTCACCCACCCACATGCTGATTACACATATTGTCACCCACCCACATGTTGATCACACATATTGTCACACACCCACATGTTGATCACACATATTGTCACCCATCCACATGTTGATCATACATATTGTCACCCATCCACATGTTGATCATACATATTGTCACCTACCCACATGTTGATCACACATATTGTCACATGTGGATCACATATATTGTCACACACCCCCATGTTGATCATACATATTGTCACATGTGGATCACATATATTGTCACACACCCACATGTTGATCACACATATTGTCACCCATCCACATGTTTATCATACATATTTTCACCTACCCACATGTTGATCACACATATTGTCACATGTGGATCACATATATTGTCACACACCCCCATGTTGATCATACATATTGTCACATGTGGATCACATATATTGTCACACACCCACATGTTGATCACACATATTGTCACCCATCCACATGTTGATCATACATATTTTCACACCCACATGTTGATCACACATATTGTCACATGTGGATCACATATATTGTCACACACCCCATGTTGATCACACATATTGTCACATGTGGATCACATATATTGTCACACCCCCATGTTGATCATACATATTGTCACATGTGGATCACATATATTGCCACGACCCCACATGTTGATCACACACCAAACAAGTTGATCACATATTGTTAGCACACATCTTCAAGGCAGGTGTCATGAGTGATCCCCATGAGTTGATAATGTAGTGCATATAGTTTATGACACAGTGAGCAATATTCTGGCAGGTTGGCTGTAATTAATCCAGTTTGGACCAGCAAACCAGTGAGTGACAGCATGAGCATTGACTATCGGTTGGGGTCACAGTGACACACAATGTGCCACATCACTGGGACGCCATCCTTCCTCGGCTCTTTCAACAGGCATGAGATAAACATTTTCAATGAAGCTTTGTTTGATCAGGAAGTGTATATTTTGTGGTAGTTTCCAAACGTGGCCGAACTGTGACTTGACATGTACACCACGCATTGCCCTTTGTTTACAACAGCTTCATGATCAACATCACAAACAACTTATGCACATTATTTCCACTGTGTCTCACACAAGCTGTTTCTTCTATTTACCTGACATTTGGCTATCATTTTCAGGTATATTTATGTGTTTGTTTACTAGATATATGTCTGCTTGTCAAGGACTTGTTCTAAAGCTAGCTTTGCTGAGGAGGTTTTTCAAGCTAAGTTGCAGTGATCTGCACAGTGTAGTATCTGTATCTAGGATGCTGACAGTAAGCAAACAATTACATAGATGGAGAAAGTGTATTGATTTTAACTGGCTGCTCCCAACACTGTAAAGTAGTCAGACACGTCAGGAGAGGAGGAGTCTTCAGTGTTGTATCAGCTTGTTCAACTAGGTAGAGCTCTCTCGAGGAGAGAATTCTTCTTCTTCTTCATCATTGTCATTATCATCAACATTAGGTTGTTCAACTAGGTAGAGCTCTCTTGAGGAGAGTATTCTTCTTCTTCTTCATCATCATTGTCATTATCATCAACATTAGGTTGTTCAACTAGGTAGAGCTCTCTTGAGGAGAGTATTCTTCTTCTTCTTCATCATCATTGTCATTATCATCAACATTAGGTTGTTCAACTAGGTAGAGCTCTCTCGAGGAGAGTATCCTTCTTCTTCATCATCATTGTCATCATCATCATTAGGTTGTTCAACTAGGTAGAGCTCTCTCGAGGAGAGTATTCTTCTTCTTCATCATCATTGTCATTTTCATCAACATTAGGTTGTTCAACTAGGTAGAGCTCTCTCGAGGAGAGTATTCTTCTTCTTCTTCATCATCATTGTCATTTTCATCAACATTAGGTTGTTCAACTAGGTAGAGCTCTCTTGAGGAGAGTATTCTTCTTCTTCTTCATCA